>NC_136072.1:585660860-586345690 GCF_964261635.1 Lissotriton helveticus
GCCACCTGTTGCTGCAGGCCAAAGGGGACATATGCAAACACTTAAACACACAACTTATGCTAGGATGAAATATATGGCTTTGTTGAGTAGGCCCTTGTGAACTTGGTCTAGCTAAAATGTGTCATTAATGTAAAACACAAACTTCTAGAACATTCCTTGGTTTTTTAGAAAAATTAGAAATGTCTGGCGCTTTTCCCAGTCGCACATAGAAGGGCAATTACTTTGGACACCGCTGAATGCCAATACGAGTGTCCGGTGTTATTTTGCCAACATGAAGAGGCCTGCCTGTTTACATTCCAGTCTGACGCCATGTCATTGAAACAGGAAGAAGGTGTTCTTACACACACGGATCATCCTAAGTGGACACAAGGAAAAACACAGGAACCGAGTCTGTCGCTGCTTTTTTCAAAGGTCGGTCCGTTTCTCCACAATCCTCAGTCTCTGCCACGCTGTTTTCCAGGGCGTCTTTCCATCTTTACCCGTTTGTCTTTTCTTCTGTGTCTATCTTTTCCACTGACTCTGAATGTCTAGCTTTTCCACAACTTGCCTCGGCCTCTCTGTGCCCCAGTTTCTCTGACTTTCACACTGTCCCAGTCTCTGCCTCCTGTCTGCTTTTCCTCTCCCTCTCTTCCACTGACCGTCCTTGCCTCTCTCACAAGAGCCTGTCTCTGCCTCTCCCTTTATCTTTCATATACGGCCATGGAACAACATGCCTGAACCAAAAACAAACTGCAGAAATATTGCCGAGCAGTTGAACAGCACTCCCATGCAACAACTGGAAGTCGCACAAACAAAAAGCATGGTCATAGCCAATAGGTCTCGCTTTTGGGACCTTATAAGTATTTAGTTATGCAACACAATATCCTTGGTGCAACATCAACTGTTATATGGCTAAACACTTATAAGATCCCATAGGCGAGACCCATTGGCTATGTCAATGCTTGTTTTTACCTCGGTTCTTCAGCGTTCCACACAGGTGCATGCGTTTTCTTTGTCTCACTTCTGTGTGCTTCTTCCCACTGAAATCCCCCTCACTTTTCTTGTACTCCGTGTTCTCCCAACCCCAATACCCTTAGCTTGCACGTGGCTTCCTCTGCTAATTTTGGAATTTTTGTTAGCATTCAAGCATGAATAAGCCTTCCTTCCCACTTTTTTCTTCCCCTTCGACATCACCAAGCATTTTTAGGTTGGGTTAGTGATTTACATAAACTTCAAATTAAAGTACCAAGGATGCAGACCTGGGGACAGGACTCCTCGAATAGTTGGTAAACAAATGATATGCAGGAATGCAAGATGGTAAGACGTTTGCCATTGGCTGGAACTGCCAGAGATTTCGGTCAGTAAATTCAGATAAAATTGTGTTTGACCTTTATTTTGACATGTGCAAGACATTCTGGGGAAGAAAACGTTCTAGGATTCAAGCAAGCCAAGCTACTCATGATTTCCTACTCTAGTTTCAGAAATGTCCAACATTTAATTCAGGGATTTCCCATGGCAAGTGAAAGGAAATTATAATCTCTTTTAGGTGTGTTCGTCATATATAGGCCAGCAGAGAGGAAGTAATCGCCCCATTCTTCTTCTTGCACCTGTCAGCAGAATACGGTTTGGTGCCCAGGGTCTAGCCAGATGCAAATCTTCTGAGTGGGGAATAAGCCTACCAGAGACGAAAAAGAATTGTGAGGTTGCACTTCCTGGCATTGGGCTGCACCTTGCCCATGGGCACCGGACTGTCTTTCTTCACCCTTTGGCCAAATTACATGGTTCATGCCTCAAGGAGTCAAGCAGCCCACTAGACAGAAAATATTTGCGTCCAAAAAAGGAATGGTATGGAGTGCTGGCCCATCTAGTCATCAAGCCCCACCTCCAAGCAGAAGGAAGACTTTCTGCCCCCATCCCGCCAGACGTATATTGAGGTTTCAAATTACACCCCACCCCCCAAAAAAGAAAAAAATAACCTGTAACTTGACATGAATAGCCGACTCCCCGTTATTTATGTATGTATTTCCTCGCTGGTGTCTAGTGGGCTTTATGACTCCCGACCCCCTGACAAGCCCCCCATACGGATGGGCAGAAATGCTGCCTACAGCAAGGTTGGAAGGAGTGGTCTGATGCCAAGACAGGCCAGCCCTACCATTTTCTTTGCTAAGTGTTTTGCTGGTGTCTGGTGGGGTCTCACTCAGATCCTCACGCCCCATTGCAGCATGCATGGGATGTGGGATGTGGGAGCGGGGATGGGGGAAGGCGGTGGAGCGGGGATGGGGGAGGCAACCAACATATTGGCACCTTGGGTGGAGGGCGCTACTGGCTGCCGCCTGATTCTAGTGGGTTGATCCCTGAACTAGGATAACCCTCCTGTGGCCCAGAGCAGGGATACACTAGGGAGAGGAACCACAGAAAATGGGGAAGAGTATCCTCTTTCTAACAGTTCCTCTCCCTTTTAGACTGATCCTCGCGGGGTGGAGCTGTGCCCACTAGGGGCCGATCAAACTGACAGCAGGCCGAGTCTTTTGGTGGCAGAACATTTTAAGTGACCCGTAACACCCTTTCCCATTCCTAGAAAACCACTTAGGCTACCCTCTGGTGCAAGTGAACAAAAAGAGTTCCTGCTCCAGGCTCACTGCACTTAACACTAACAGACTCTCCTATCCTCAGTGGAACAAAACTTAAAATGTCACCCAACAGATTCAGCAGGGCCATGCATTAATCAAGAACTCACTCCTACGTCCAAGTCACCCAGACTCAGATTCTGACGAGGCCTGGATGAGGAAGCAATAGGGCATGGACGCCATAACAGATACTCGAGTAAGCAAAGAGAGGGCGCACTATAAACACTGTCCTAAAACATTCTAAAAGGATGCTACTTAGTACACCAGCACCCCCTTTCCAAGGGGAAACCTGTTAAACCGTTTATTTGATCCCCAAACGAGTGACAGCAACAAGTGCCAGGAATGCTTTGCCAAATCCTGTGTTCAGTCATTAGCATCCCAGTAATTGCAGGCTGAGCAGGACAGAGGGGCGGGCTCACAAAACCACATCCAAGCTCCAAAGAAAGGGGAGGATTAGTGAGAAGCAGTGAATCAATCATTAATGACAGCAAAGTCTCAAAATAGCGCAGCTCAAGTGCACAGACACGCCATAAAAACAAGACACCATTTAAAAGGATATGGGAGCATTACGACGTTCACCGCCGACAGCCAGGCAGGCCATCCGAGATGAACCAGGCATTTTGTGCAAGGAGGGGCCATCTTTAAAGTAGCAGACAACAGTAACCACAGCATGAAACACGAAGAAGCACTAACAAAGCCAATATGTCTGGGAAACGCTCAAGGCCTAAAAAGCTAGAATGCTCGCAAATTAGCACTGTGTGGTATTTTAGACGTAATTATGTAGCAGAATTGTTTAAAGATTTCAACTGGAATGCTTGTTTCTGGCTCCAACGAATACAAAGTTACTCAAACAAGTGTTCTATTTTTGTTGCAGCGCAATCGCAAATACTTTGCAACGTGTTAACATTAATTGGTCACCTGTCAATAGCCGATTGTTGTATTCAGGTACTAAACAGGAGCCTTATTACACATTATCATTGTTTGCACCCGGCGCACCTTTCAAAAGGTGCGCCAGGTGCAAACAATAAAGCGGCATATTATGGTGAATGCGCTGTCTCCAGAGCTGCTGCAATCTCTCGCTGCCCTAGAGGCAGAGCATTCATGTGGAAACACGGAGCAGCTGCTCTGTGTTTTCACTGTGCAGGCGGCACCCAGCTGCACTTTCAAAGGCGATTAGAGATCCCCTTGCAGGCGGGTGCAGTCAGTGACTGCACCCGCCTGCATAGGGATGTCTGGGGTCCATGAGACCCCCTTTACCCCCTGCAGAGGAGGGTTGCTCTCAAGGGGCACACTGACCGTGTGCCACCTTTTAAATGGCGCACTGTCAGTGCGCCTCCTGCGGGCTTCTTGGACTCTGCGCCTACGCCCGTTGCACCCCCGGGGCACCTTTTGCAATACGGCCCTGGGGCACATTCTGTAATATGGCCCCTGGGGGGTTGGGGGAGGGGCGTATTACAGAAGGTGCCCCAGGGGTTTAACAGGCATTTGCGCCCGCTATTCGCTCCTCGGTATTATCGAAGGGGGGGGCGGACGCTTGTACGTCCCTTTCTATAACACCGATAGCGCTGACGCACTTAATGCGCCAGCCCTACCTTTAGAGGGTATTCCCTCATTTGCATACAGAGGCACAGCGTCAAAGAAGTCCGCAGTAGGTGCACTGACTGCGCCATTTAAAAGGTGGCGCACTGTCAGTGTGTCCCCTGAGAGCAGCCCTCTGCAATGGGTAAAGGGGGTCCCATGGACCCCGGACCCCCCCCAGACATCCCCTTGCAGGTGGGTGCAATCAGTGACTGCACCCGCCTGCAACGGGATCTATAAACCCCTTTGAAAGTGCAGGTGGGAATGCATTTCCACATGAATGCGCTGTCCACAGGGCAGCGCGAGTTTGCAGCTGCCCGGGTGACAATGCATTTATCATAATAGGGCGCATTATCATTGTTTGCACCAGGCGCACCTTTTCAAAGGTGCGCCAGGCGCAAACAATGATAACGTGTAATACGGCCCCTGGTGTTCACCAGAAGAAATCTTTGCCCAGACAGTATTAATGTCCCCTGAGGATGTGCTTGTCCCAGCACGAAATAACTGACATATTTAAACGTAATTCAAAAGAAAATGTTTTGCTTTGTTATTCGTGAACATTTATCGCAGACATTATTTGAAAACGTTAATTGTGCACATAACATTTTCGTTGGCAGCAAAGTATTTCCAACAGTAAGTGGGGTAATATAACACTTTTCCAATATGTACCTGAGACAGAACCCCGGCACTCTAAAGATTCCGGGTACAATTTACAAATACTTTCTCTAAAGTAATGATAACCCCATAAAGTGATGAGAGAAACTTTGTCACAGGAATTATATGTAAAACTGGATTAGATAGTTGAACAATGATTTATTTCCTCAAAAACAAATACATTTCATTTCCAAAGTCTTAAAATTCACAATGGACAGATTCTATGAGGAGCTTAGAATTCCAGTTCCTTGTCTTTGTAGTACGAAAACAGCCAACGCACGTTTCGTCACCACCGTGACTTCAAGGCTTTTATCGTAGTAACACAGGAGCCTGAGAAATTGCTCTTATTTTAGCACGACATATTGAGAATCCTTTGCCCTTATTCGAAACTTAAGGCGGACAGATCGTGATAAATGCTTCAGATCACTTTTCTTGTTGTGTCCTGGGCACGGAGGTTTGAGTTCAAATATTTTTGATGGGCAGCAAATACTCGCAAAAACTGTCAAATTAATATCTCCTTGACTGGTTTTTCATTAGATATTGAAACTCAAATTTTAACCATTTTGTAAAGTTGCTAAAGGAGAATTCACTAGGAACAAATTAGGATCTGTTATAGTTGTCATCCGACAGTTAAAGGTCCAGATCGTTAAGATATCATAGTAAGACCATTCAAAGTGTAGTATTCATTTCCCTTTGGCTTGATCTGGAGACAAGATAACTCTCAGTATTCAGGGTACTGTGATAAGACCCTGTAGAGGTTGTCGATGCGACCCCAGCAGCCCGCGTCCGTCTGTTTCCCGCAACTTTTCCAATGTGTATGCCATTCCAGTGAAATTTGCTGAATTGTTTTGCGTAAACGTACATTCTCTCACTCATTACTACAGCTTAGAGGTAAAACCATCACCACATTACACTAAAATGGACACGAGAAAAACAGTTACTTGCCTCACAATTTGCATGTTGCAATGACAAGAACTGGAAACAACTCGAATAGTCACAAAACGTCTTCACTGTGATTTTTACCTCACTTCACTAATACAACCCAGAAAATCCTGCTTTTGCTTGTTTAAACAAATACACAAGAACAAACGTCATTGTTTAAACAATGTCTGCAGATATACAGTCGAATATGCTAATTATTACCACTGGTTAGGGAGAAGGGCATGATGACCCAACTCCCCACAATCAATACGTGTAATAGGTAAATAAATAAATCCAACAGTCGCTTCAGAGCTCAAGTTAATTTTTTATGGACTGGCTTGACAGCACAGCTATTAATTATACGAGCATCACTTGAGGGGCTGTGGCTCCTCCCACATATTGGGGCCAGGAGCACGTTTTGATTGGGCAGAGGTTGTGTGCTTCCACAAAGTACTTTCTCTCCACACGACTGTGATCATTTGGTTTATTTATTATACTGCCTGAGCTTAGATTTTAAGGGGGGTGGGGCGGAGGGTGCATAGGACATCCTAATGCTTTTAAAGTCTCAGATAACGGGGAGGCCAAGATGGTGGACGTGTGCTAGGAGAGCGCCGCTTCTCACATTATCCAGTCTCATCCACCTCAGAGGGCAGCCATCCGGCCCCAAAGTCATCTGTACGCATTGTGGGTGCAGCTCTGGGCCGGTTCCGTGAGAAGTAACCATTTGCAGTCAAATATAGATATCTCTGGACCCCTGTGTTGGCCGCAAGGACGCTTCGCACCCATACCACACCCACCGCAGACATCCTGTGACTGCACCGCTTGACTGTGATGCCAGAACTCACTCATTGGCAGCGGTGAGTCGGAGACACGTCGTACTTACCCATCTAGCACTAGGGAAGCCCCTATATACTCCCTCAGTTAGTGAGTGACCCCGGTTGTTGCCCTGGCCCTGTTGACACACTGCCCGAGGCCCAACTGCCAAGCCCCCCTCGACAGATAGCCACTGTGCGGTCTCCCGAAGCTGTTGGCAGTTATTGAAGAGGGCAAACACAAGGCGATAATGGACGGAGTGCTAAAACATTTCAGACACTCACCCCCAGTCACAGATCTGAGTTGAATCCATCATTGTTCTTTAGCTCACTTTACCACCCCAGTTCAGACACAGCTATATACAAATCAGTCTTTATCCTGTGCCTCATGGGAACAGTTCAGCCTGAACTGCCAAGCCATGTTTTCCCTGGACCGGAAACAAGAATCCTGGGACCGGTTTCGGGCTACCAGCCCTCATCAGCCAGGCTAGCTTGAATCCAGTGGCAAAGTGAGTTATCCAAGAGGCACAAACCTTTAGGTCCACTGTACCGGGCGTGGTTGAGGCGAGGAGTATCTGCTCGCCTTCGCCACAGAGCCGTGCGCACAGGCCTTTGATGAGTGGCTGAAAACATGAGGAACCCTCTGCCAGCTCGCCATGTCATGCTGGCTCTGGGGTGCCGATGATTGTTGTGCCCAGAAAACCGACGGCAGGGCATGTGCACCTACCAGGGCCGCTGGCAGTGATTGGAGCGGTGCAAAAACACTCAAGCTGCTTGCGGGGCTGCCCCACCCGCTTGCGGCGTCGCATGCGGCTAGGAGATACCGACCGATATTTGTGACTCTGGTGGCTCCTGGAGACATGGAGGGGTGTCCACCTGTGCTTTGCCATTATTGCCTACTTGCACCATAGAGCAAGAGGGGAATCACACCCTAGAGACAGCTTACTAACCGGTGTGCGACGCCATGAAGCAGCCATCGCGCCAGACTGAAATGGTATACTAGTGGGTCTCTGGCAGAGTGCATGACAAGGTGCCATGGGCCTGATCCATGCCGTTGCCAAGACCTCCTCCACTAACCGCATACCACACCACAGACTGTTTTTTTATCACTATGCCCCACCTGCATTTTCTCCACCTGTTTGTATGCTGTGCCACTGTTCCCACAGACCGTACACCAGTTGGGTAGCTGCTCGAACGCTCCTCTGCACCGGTTACACTGTTATATACCAACCTCAGGACCAAGGTACCTACTGGTGGTCGCATCTCAGACCCTATCAAGATACGAGGGACCCACCAGGGATGTCCACTGCCCCCTATTTTATTTTCTCTGGCACTTGAACCTCTAGCACACCATTTTTGAGCACAAGGCCAGAGCTGGGTGATTCTGTTGGGACATTGTACGCATTTGGTCTCACTCTACACTCTATGCATACGATATATTCCTCTACTGCAAAGATATGAGGGCAATACCCCCCCACTATAGCAAATGTTTGAACCGTTTTTCTGGACTTATGGTTAATTGGTCAAAATCATGCTGATTTCCCTTCACCACTCATACTCCGAACCCCGCATATGCAGTAAACAGAATAGAGCTTGAATGGCAGACTGCTATGTTTCGCTACTCGGGAATCCGCATATATCCCACATCAGAGATCTTCCTAGAAGGCAACCTGGTCCGTGCGGTTTCAGTGATATGTGCACAGATGTCTTTCTGGCAGACACTAGCCTAGTAAGTGGTAGGTCGTGTGGCCCTGACGAAAATGTGTGTCGTGCCGCGACTACTATACTATTTCACCAACCTCCCGCTCTTTATACACAACCATTTTTTTCGCTTCCTGGAACGCATGATAGGTGACCTCAAATGGCACAATATGCATCGCAGAGTAGCTCTACACAAGTTCTGGCTCCCCACGGATAATGACAAACTCAATGTCCCAAATTTAAACATTTACCATTTAGCATCACAACTACAATAGGGGTTGCATTGGTTTGTGGACCAGAACCTCGCTGACACTGCATCACTTCTTTCTCCTGGAACATGGAGTACATTTTAACTTTATTTCACCCACTTGCTAGGGCTCTGCCATCAAACATCTCCCTCCTCCAAGTGGCTTACTGGTGGTTCAGTAGAGGCCGTAGTCATCACCCGATCGACAACACCATATGCCCCAGCACTGCCGCTGCTTTGCATGCTATGGGGGTGCATATCTACCACTCTCCGAGAACAAACACCATGTTATGAGGCAGGATTGCACACCATACGAGACTTGTACAGCAACAAATTGCGCCTTCCACTGGACGAACTAATGGCTAGTACTAAGCACCGACCTGGTCAATTGTTACTATATGCCTCCTTGATCACCATACTGACTAAGTCATGGGGGGAGGTACATTTGTAATCTGTGCAACATTTGGTCATACAATATTTGCACATACCCTGTACAGGTGGGCATCAGACCCACTGGATCCCAGCAACTTGTGCACGCACACTGACCGCACTTCCCCTCGCCACACAGCAAGGGCACTGGGACACATATCTTGGTCGAGCAAGGACAAACGATGAATGGCAAACTATTCAGCAGTATCCTTTCCTAGTGTCCGGCAATCCCGCTTTAAGCTGATCCAATTATAGCTTTTGCATCGGACTTACTTAGCTGCATGTAAAATCAACTGCTACTTTCACCACACTGATGCTGCTTGTCCCCGTTGCCGGACTCAGGAATAGTGCATATGCTCTGGTCATACCCCACACTGGCCATATATTGGAGGGATACTACAGCACAACTAGCACACTGTACAGGGACTATCCTCCCTTATACTTGGGAAGTATGCATTCTGGGGCTCTACCTGCACACCAAAAAGTACAGGGCTGTGATGAGATTCGCTGACCTGGCTCTCCTCGTGGCAAATCGACCTCTCACTCGAAGATGGAAGGCGGCGAACCCTCCAATAACCTCTGCATGGGTCATTTCTATGCTAGTATGGGGCCTGGCTAAGAGTGAATTGCTGCACGGGGAAGAGGTAAAGGGTCTCCCTAAATATCCCATCACAGAGCTCTGGGATACCCTTCTAGAAACATTCAGCGAGGTAATTCTGTCCATTCAACCCACTGCTTGACCACACGCAGATAACAACTTTCTTCTTAACCTTCACTGACACTCATCTTGTTTGGTGTTTGCCCCACCAACCACTGCTAGCCCGGTCTGTCTCAGCGACACTTGTTTTGTAGTATCTTTCATCAGGAAAGAGTGCACCCACTGTTTTTTGTACCCCCACCCTCATTTTTCTTTTCTATAGGTTATGGTGTTTTCAGAAGTGGTTTTTACCTTTCTACATTTGTTGGCATCCTTGTTGCTACATTTTTCCCCTTTGCAAGATATTTGCTACAGATAATAGCTGCCCACCTTACTGCTGATATTACAGAATGTTCTAATTGTTTTCCGTACACGACAGGATTACCTATATTAACTGATGCATTTCACAATGCTGTATTACTCTTACTCTATGTACCTCTGCACAAAGGGTATTGTGATGTACCTCTGCACAAAGGGTATTGTGATGCATCATCTGCAATTTGCTAGATACGTACTTATGACAAAAATGGCAATAACAATTTTTTTAAGTGTCTTAGATAACTAGCTAATTTACGTTGTCTTTCTTTGGCAGCAGCACAGGTGGGATGAAGGCAGTCATTAACCTATATGGGCCGTTAAGGTATATCCTGGCATTGCACTGGTCATCTGACCTTTTCACCCTTCACCAATATTATTCTCTAGTTATTTGCTTTCACATAATTACATAAATTCTCATGCTATTTGTAAGGCTTCACATTACCAAACAATATTCCTTTAAAGCCAGATCTATTGGCATTGCCAATGCTTGTCCTGTTCATGTGAGAAAGATCCCTGAACACATCGAGGGGTTTTACCCCAACATTTGGGTTATAAGAATTCAAAATACTCCTATTTGGATTTACTTAACATATTTGTAGTGCTTTCTGACAAGCGTTTGTGAATGCTTTCCATCGTTTTCCACAGGGAACAGCAGATATGCCAACACTCTCTGTACTGCTACCCATAGGCTTTAGATGCAGTCTGCCTGTCGCATTTCCACAATGGAGGAGTGCCCTTTAGGCCAGAAAATGTCTAGGATATTCAAGGTAAGTTAAAGATATATAGTTAGAGAGGCACAGGAGCGCAAACGAACAGCCAGTGAATGGTGCCTTCGATTTGGACACAGATCTCTACCCTGACTCAGACACAGGATCTTAATGGGAGAGGAGGAGGCACAAAAGACAGACATTACCACTTGAAAGATAGGTGCTGCAATCGTTTAACGTCAAGGGCTTAGATTTAAAATGGTGATGCACTCCCAACCAGCTCATAATTGCAATACATCAACATAGAGCAAAGTCATCACAATATGCGGGAGGGTAATCTTCACACCATTCGAAGTTAGGTCGTTTGAGCTCATGACATTTGATGCAAAGACAGATGTCTTCAACATCAAAGCACAAGTGTTCTTTTTCCTTAGGTATCAGAGTTTGCTGAAATAGTTGGAAAAACCTTTCATACACCTGCAACCACTCGGGCAGATCAAAACCTTCCTAAACATAAATATATATACCGCTGAAGCAATCCACCCTATTCCTTCATCTCAAAACAGGGAAAGAATTATAGTAAATGTAAGAAAAACAGGCTTGTTGCAGGTTCCACCCACTTTTTGCCCCCATTTGGACTGCTAGCTGCTGGCTTTTTGACTCCGAATGCACCGAGGCATGCTAATCAGACCCCAGTGACAGTGTTCAAACCCATTACAAAGTAAATGTTGAATTAGCTATCCCCAATTGGCAAGGACTTACTTACATGTGCCTATAATATAGTACCCAGAGTATGCAAGGCAGAGTGTCCACCGAGGGCTGCAGTACTGTTTGGGCCACCCTGTATTTGACAATGTACAAAATGCCTCCCAGCCTGCCACTGCAGACTGGAAGGGCAGAGGTAATACAGCTAGTTCGACTTTGCCATTCAAACTAATGGCTAAGGCTCCACTTCCCTTAACAATATATGCAAGTCTCCCCTAAGGAAGTCCTATAGAGCCCTAAGGCAGGGAGCTGTAGGTTATTAGGTAGGACATATTTTTATATATGCCTTAACAGCAACCCTTTGTAATTGTCCTTTTGATGTGGAATAGCTAGCAGCCCCATTGGTTAACACTGGGTTACTGGCGGACTCCTCAGCCCGGCTAACTTCTGCAAGGGGTTACCTAGCTGGTAACTGCAAGGTATAAAATTAATAGTGGTATTAAACCGGACCTGATGCCCAGGACGAGTTTAATGTCACAATTTTTAAAAAGTTGCCACTCTGTGATCCAGTAGCCTCAACAGGGCACTGGCCACACACTTGATTCGACTGGGGAGTTGTGTGAACGACTGCCAGACTTAGGAACAAAGCATCTGGTACAGCGCACGATGTTACCCCCCCTTCACAGAAAGCCACTAAAGGTGTTCGCCCAAAAGGCAAGCTTCTAAGGCGAAGCCGCCTTTGGTGGGAAAATGGCAATCACACTCCTGAAGGGCTGCCCTTTGTTCAGGTAAACAAACTGGAGACAGGGCCAGAGAGGGGAGACCAGTGCCCAAACAAGTTTTCCTGTGTGTGGCTCACAGATAGCCACATCTTTAGGGTGGGCTACCAAGCTCCCGACATTCGAAGAAGGGCCCGACATCTTGAGAGGGATTGCTAGATGCGACAAATAGCCGGAAAGTCATCAGCAACAGAGAGGTGATCTGGTAGCCTATTGGCTAGTGAACGCATCATCCACCCAGGACACATTTTGAGAATAAATATGGCACCTCTCGCACCCAGCACGTCATCACAGGAACTAGAACAAGGACTGAAGGACTGCTCTGCTGCCCCATGGACTGCACAAATAAATAAAGACAGCACAGTCTGCTGTACTGCACCTTGGACTAGCAAAGAAAGGACTGTCTGTGGCTCCGGTATCGTGGAAAGTTGAGCCCCTGCCCCAGACCAAAGGAGTGACTTAAAGCAAACAGTGGATTGACCCCATGAAAACACCACAAGGATCAGCACAGAAGTAGTCCACTTCAGCAAGTTGGTAGCGACAACAGAATATCCGCTATTAACTTTCGCTGCAGCCCACAGTCAAGAGACCGATCTCCAACAGCTAAAGCTGCACCAGAGGGTGCCATATGATTCCAGAGTGGTCACCCAAGAGGGACCCCAGTCACCGCCACAGGATATTGCTGGGACCGCTGTACAAGGAGACCGGTAGCCCTGCCACAGCTAGCCTTCTATGGTCTCAAAGAAGACTTCAAAGGACCCAGACCTCTACAGCCATAGTCGCCCCACCTGAATGTCAGGCCGAGGAAAAATCGCAAAGTAACCCCCGTCGACCGCAAAGCACCTGGAGCATCTTCATCTCCTGCATCCACAGCATAAGGACCACTCCATTGAAGTCTATCGCAGCAGGGCTGCAAAGTTTGGAACTTGCCTGGAAAAAGCACTATTGGGCAGGTAACTGTCCAAATCTACCCCACTTGCCTCCCAGATCTTCTTCCTATCGGATTTGGTCACCCAAGCCGGGCTGGAGTAGCCAAATAACTTTTACAAACTTTTCAAGCTTTACGGCTTCCAATGCTGGTTCGCGGTTGGATTAAAAAATTAAGATTTCTTTAAAAAGCTGTATCTCAGGAACCCTCTAGTGGATTTTGCTCATCCTAGATATATTTTTAAAGTCCATTTTTATAAACTGGTCTCCCATTTCTTTTGTGTTGCTTGGTACTGTTAACTGGTTCCGTTGTTCAAACATTGCTGCCTGTCTACCCAGGGTTGAGCTTACGTTTGAACAAACTACATTGAGAGGTCTAGGTCTCTGCAGAGATGGGGGTGGCTGTGCGACTCTAGGTGATCTCTACCCTAAAAGAGTTATAACACTAACTGACACATTTGAGACCTTTCTGCTGGACCCTGGACATTATTTGCAATACACAAAGATTGCGGCCACCGCTCGAGAGATCTGGCTATCGTTTCCTGATGCGCCATCGACTTCCCGAATGCTAGAAGTGATGGCAGGGGGCAAACTGTTGATTTGACATATATACAGAGCCCGGACAGAGGATGCCCTTAAAAAAGCACTTTCGATACAAGAGCGGTGGGACCAGAGGTGGAAAAGCTCCTTACGGAACAAGAATGGGAAAAGATCCATGAAGGGGTCAAGAGCACATTTACAAACAAAAGGTTTATGCTCCTTCAATACAATGTAGTACATAGAGTATCCCTGGCTCCCAGTCGGCTGAAATACATATATCAGGAGCACTCATTACAGTATTCTAGGTGTGGGGGGCAGCCGGCGGACTTCCTGCACATGCTATGGAGCTGCCCAGACATTGATGAGTGCTGGCAGACCGTCCTTCTAAAACTTAACACGTCACGGGTGGGAGACCCCGGAGGAACAATCACAGTGTTTACTGGAGTTAATACCGTTTTGCAAAAACGAAATAAATAAATACATTTTTTTTTAAATTTAAAAAAAGGAAGTTATGAGGGGTGTGGCTAGCAGCCAACGATGGCGGCTGCTTAAGAGAGGAGCTCTGTGGTCGGAACGGCCCCTGAATTAATCCGATCATTGATCCGAGCACCACAACACCTCACGCTGGAGAGGCTGATGCCTGGAACCAGGCAGAACAGGCGGCGGTGATTCAGGCTCAGGTCCGAGGCCGAGCAGCGAAGCAAGAGCTCCGACGAAACGCGGCCTGTGCCGCAGCGACAAGCCGGGAGGTCACCTGTCAGCGCGACCCGACAGGAAGTGGAGGCGGCCCGGGTACGGCGCGCCGGAAGCACCCGGCCGCGATCTGCGGCAGCGCAAAGGCCCCCCTGAACCCCACCCCGAGGAGCACGGGGGACTGGGCTGAACGCCTAAAACTCTGAGTGTACCCCCAGGAGGTGAGTGGCGAGCTCCGTGGACGCGGGGGGGGGGGCGCATCCCTCGCCGTTACGGATCCGCCATCTTGGCGGTACACTCTTCGGCGCCGGTCCCGGGAGGGGACGAGAGGGCGCAATCAGCGCAGCAGAACCGGCGGAAGACCCGCGGCGGCGGAGGACTGTCCCCCCCCGGCTGGGACTGTCGGGAGCTGCCTGGGAGTGGGGCTCAGGACAGCAGGTCACAGAAGCAGGGCCCAATATAACGGCCCGAGAGCGGGATCCACTAGAGGAGCCCATATGAGCCCTGACCATCGGGCGGCGGCTGGACGGAGGACCGGAAGGTAGCGAGGGCCCCCACCCCCCCCGCTCTCTGAAGCCTTGTGTGCACCAGGACGCAGGCTGAGCCTAGAGGAATCTCGCCAATCACATCGGGATACAGACCGACTGACCGGTGGGGAATCCTTGTCATACCTGAGAACAACCGGTGACGCACTGAGACCTCAGACCTGTGGTTGTAGACGGCGGGTGGCCAGGCGAGACGGCGACGCCGTACAACGACACACGAGGCCGGGAGTCAACGCGGTTGGCCCCGGCTGCCCCGTGGCCCCCCTCCCCCCCGCGTTGCGGCCTGCTGTGGAAGACCTTGTGAGGCGAAGCCGGTCGAGTGAGGGACGCGGACACTGGCCCTAAAGAGGAAAATTGTCTCGACGTAGCACCACCATGGATGGCTGGGAGTGCTGCTAGGACAACTACGTTCGGGCCCCCTCCGGTGGCCGGCCACGGGGGTGGTAAGAAGGGCGAGGCGATGCTGCGACCTGCACTCTGGCACAGAGACGGGCGGATGACAATTGGGAGGAGGGACACCTAAAAGAACAGTAAAAGGAAGACAGGATTCATCCTCAGAGGTACCCTTGCATATATTACTGGACACGACTCGGACGCTGTGCTCGAGATGGCGGGTAGAAGCAACAAAGGAGGCAATACTCAATCTCGCCTCGAAAAGTACGCATATGAAAAAGGAAACACTTCCCCGAATGCCAGCAAAGGGGCGGGCGACAAATCTACAGAGGCAACTGGGGGGAAGAAGGCGACGCTTGACGATGTTATGAAAGCGCTGGCGCAGGTACAGACCACGGTCGGAACGATCTCGACCGAAATTACACTGATCAGGGCTGATTTCCATAAGATGTCTGAGAGAGTCAGCTCCATGGAAGTGGTCACAAAGTCATTGGTAGAAGACGTGTCGGAACTGCAGACAGCCATGGTAAAGTTATCAACGGAGAACAAGGTTCTGAGGGACAGGCTGGATGACCAGGAAGGACGCTCGAGACGGAACAACGTCCGCATTCTTGGAATTCCAGAAACGGAAGGCACTAGGGCGACGGACCTGTACATCGAAGACCTCATTAAACAAGAACTCAAACCTAAAGGGCTGTCTTCCTTTTTCTCAGTGGAAAGGGCACATTGTGTCCCGGGAGGCCGACCACAAACGGGCGCTGCCCCGAGGCCTATCATAGCTCGCCTCTTCAACTTCCGCGACAGGGATGCGATACTACAGGCAGCGCGAGTCTCTCCTCCGGTCAGGATCCTGAATTCAACGGTGTCCTTCTTTCCGGACTACACGGTGGAAGTTGCGCGCAAAAGGAGAACGTTTATAGATGTCAAAAAAGAACTCCGGAAAAGAGAGATTCCCTATTCGATGCTCTTTCCAGCCAAGTTACGTGTTGTAGCGGACAATAAAACCTGGTTCTTTGACACCCCGGAGATCGCCCAGGACTGGCTGGAGGGATGGAGACCAGCCAATAGACAACGTGGATCAAATGGGACTCGGAGACCACAGAACGACGGTAGACAACAGACCTCACGACAGTCAAGGAGCGGCAGTGAAGAATTGGCACCAGAAGGATCGACCATAAACGGACAACTACTTGTTGACCAATGATCGCCCGGCAAACACAAAGATAAATGAGACATATGCCCGCCTGTAATGACTGCCGATGGACACTGGGCAGAAGTCTTCCAGAGAGGGGGAAAGGGGCCGACGACTTCGGAGATTCTTCCACCCCGACGAGCAAGTAAATTGTATTGGGGATGGGTCAAGCACTCTGCTAAGTTGGGGGGGCGGGCGGTTGGGAGCCCGTACGGCAGGGAGGCAGGGAGGGGGGGGGGGGGGGGAGTTGGGGACGGGGTTGTTTTACTTTTTTTTGTATTGTTGACTCGGATAGGTGGAAGGGGAGGAACAGGCACACTGATATCCAAAAGGATTCCCGCACGATGCAATAGTAATGTTTCGTATGATACTCGGGGCACTCTTGGCCCGACGACACAGACTCCAGGAGGACATGAAGCTAGAGGGGATGGGCTGGAGAGGAGGGAAGGGTTAGGCCGACTGCCAGCGCTCCAACAGGAAGGGTTGATAGGCACACGTCACTTCATACAGGACACATGGCGCAAGATTCACAGGTTAGTGATAGAAATGGTGAGCGGCAAGTGGGACTGATAACGCCATTGACCCTGTTATTGTGGAATGTTAGGGGTCTGGGAGACAAAATCAAAAGGGGATTGGTCCTGCAAAGCATCCGGAGGTTTAACCCAGCCCTCGCCTTACTACAAGAGACACACTTGCAGGGCACAGCTACACAGGCACTAAATCGGAGAGGCTATCGTATGATAGTACACTCCGCCTTTACATCCGGGTCGCGTGGGACAGGGATCCTGATGCGGAGATCATCACACTTCATTGTCCAATCCACTAAGACAGACGACCAGGGCCGCTTTGCGGCAGTGCATGGACACTGGGAGGGTAAGCCGGTCAATATAGTCTCGGTGTATATTCCTCCAGCGCTCCACGCACTTGCTTTTCCAGATTTAGGGGAGTTCCTACTTGCGTTGCCAGACGGGGACCTCATCATGGGAGGGGATTTCAATGCAGTGGCACAAGACACACAAGACAGATTCCCGAATCGGGTGCAATCGGTGAGACCTTCTAAACTACATGACTTTCTAGAGGCTCAGGGGCTGGTAGACATCTGGAGACGGTTGCACCCAGAAGACAAGCAATACACATATTACTCTACAGTACATAACAGCATGTCACGTATTGACTATTTCCTCACGCTAGGAGGGGGCTCCCTCACCATAGACAACGTTCACATTCATCCTAGGGGCGTATCGGACCACTCGCCGCTTACAATGACACTGACTTGCCCAGAAAAAACCCGTAAAAGAATCTACTCGAT
Source organism: Lissotriton helveticus (assembly GCF_964261635.1). Taxonomy (NCBI): domain Eukaryota; kingdom Metazoa; phylum Chordata; class Amphibia; order Caudata; family Salamandridae; genus Lissotriton; species Lissotriton helveticus. The sequence goes on from NC_136072.1 coordinate 585,678,614, forward strand.
TCACCCGGGATACTTGCAGGTCAGGCCCATACTAAAAGAACTGAAAAAGGTGACTCAACACTACTTTATAGAAAACACAAATTCAGTCGCATCACCTACGATAGTGTGGGAGGCTTATAAAAACGGTGTTGAGAGCTCAGGCCATAGCAACTATCACGGGACACAAGAGGGAACAGAAAAGAGAATTGCTGGACCTAGAGACGCGACTAAACAGTGCAAACCTAGCTCACATGAGTAACCCGACGATAGACACATTACACACGTTGCGACTGACTCAGCGGCTCCACACTGATCATCTGAAGCGCAGAGTAGTGGGAAATATAGAGGAAACGGCACATAGAGTCTACAATATAGGGGACAAAGCAAGCAAACTTCTGGCGTGGTTAGACAAAAAGCAGACAGAAGGAAGGCATATCTTGCAGCTCCGTAGCGCTGATGGTGATTTACATACGCGACCGTCCGAAATAGTTGAAATTCTAGCGGACTACTACCTGAAGGTATATACGCCTGGTACCAGGGTAACTCCTGAGATGGCGGAGATGGCCCTTGATAATGTACCTACGCAATCCTTAAGCCGAGAAGCAATAGAGGAGCTTGAGGCAGACTTAACGCTGGAAGAGATACAGCTAGCAATTAATGCGCTCCATTCCGGGAAGGCGGTAGGCCCCAATGGTATCCCCGTTGAATGGTACAAAGCCGTATCTGAAATCATCAGTGAGCCGCTGTTGGCTATGTACACTGCCAGTTTGGAAAAGAAAATCCTACCCTATGACCAGAGAATGGCAACAATCGTGGCTATCCCAAAACCGGGCAAGCCGCCAGAAGAGTGTACCTCCTACCGGCCGATATCTTTAATGAACGCAGAGGCCAAAATACTGGCGAAGCTCTTATCAAACAGACTGATGCCCCACCTAGAACAACTGATTCACCCGGATCAGTCGGGGTTCATGCCGCATAGGAGTACGGCTCTTAACCTTAGAAGAGTACACGGGGCACTGGCTAGGGCCCCCCTACTGACCGGACCGGCGGCCATTCTGTCATTAGATGCCAGGATGGCGTTCGACATGGTGGAATAGCTGGTATCTCGTCAATATTTCGGCTGGTGCAGCTTAAAATATTGCATAGGGTCTATTACACGAGAACTACTCTACACAAAATGCACAGAGCTGATCATCCCACCTGCATAAGGGGCTGCGGAGAATTAGGCACACTCTTTCACACACTCTGGGAATGCCCGATTATCGCCACCTATTGGCGGCAGGTTCTGCGCACCATCTCACAAACATTGGCAGTATCCGTAACACCGGACCCCCGGATATGTTTACTGAATGTCTGGAACCAGAATGATTTGACTCGTCAGGGGCAGCAATGGGCAATTGTGGGGATAATGTTGGCCAAGCGGGATATAGCGCAAAAGTGGGGGGCAGTGGAGGCTCCGACACTGGCACAATGGTGTAGAAACATGGACTTACTATTAGTGATTGAGAGAGCAGTATATAAAATGAGAGCGAACCCCAGGAAGTGGAACAAACTATGGATGCCATGGAACACCTATAGAGGGGATATTTGTGAGCCCCTATCAGAAGAAGATATAGATAGCTCTGAAGAAGAGGGAGATGTCGAATGAGGCGCAATAAGGCCGATTTGACATGTACAAATAGAGTTGATGTGGCGTGGATGGGTTGATCGCACGTCCCGAAATGGGAAATTTGAGATCTGGGAGTCTTGAGATGTGCAGGGTAACTAATTGCATCAATTAACGTACAGAGAAATAATGAGTGTCGAAAATACGAACATCTGCTCTACTAGCTGAGTCACACGTTTAGTTGAAGTTATAAAATATAAAATTAAGACTGTTAAACTATTTGAGAAATTTATCATATACTTTCTGCTGATTTAAAATAAGCAATGAAGGCCAACGACACTGCAAAAAGAGTAAAGTTTGAACTGTGTACCGGAATGTCATTATATAGCAGCCGGCCTCAGGGTTGTAGGTAAATGCTGTGTAAATGATGCAGATTGAAATAAAAGTCTTTAACCCAAAAAAAAAAAGGAAGTTATGCAGGTGGTTCAAGGTTTTGGGGCTGCTGCTGGCCAAATGCTAGATTGAGATTGGATGGATGTTCCCCATATGTCCGAAGATAGAGGATTGGTTGAAAGATATGGCTGAGTGGATAAATGCAGAGGGTTGTCACATGAAGGACACACAAAGGAATGAAAGAGTGAGCGAGGATTTGAGGGCATAGGCGGCAATGCAAACGGAGTTACTGACACAGCCAGATGAATTATCCCCGTAGACTAAGGGGGACTGATGTCACTTAGCGCAGCAAAACCGCAATCACACTACATCAGGGGTCTCTGGATGCTGGGGTGACAGTGTGCCTGATATATATATATATAGATATATATATATATATATATATCAGGCACACACACACACACACACACACACACACACACACACACACACACACACACACACACACACACACACACACACACACACACACACACACACACACACACACACACACACACACACACACACACACACACACACACACACACACACACACACACACACACACACACACACACACACACACACACACACACACACACACACACACACACACACACACACACACACACACACACACACACACACACACACACACACACACACACACACACACACACACACACACACACACACACACACACACACACACACACACACACACACACACACACACACACACACACACCCCCCCCCCCCCCCCCCCCCCCCCCCCCCCCCCCCCCCCCCCCCCCCCCCCCCCCCCCCCTAGAGAAAAGCGTGCACTGACGGCTGGTGGTGTGTGTTCCCAGTGGAAGCTTGCACCGACGGCTGGTGGTGTGTGACGGCTGGTAGTGTGTGTGCCTGGTGAAAGTGTGCACTGACGGCTGGTGGGGTGTGTGCCTGGTGGATGCGTGCACTGGCGGCTGGTGAGGTGTGTGTGCCTGGTGGAAGCATGCATGGACGGCTGGTGGGGTGTGTGCCTGGTGGAAGCGTGCACTGATGGCTGGTGGGGTTTGTGTCAGGTGGATGCGTGCACTGGCGGCTGGTGAGGTGTGTGTGCCTGGTGGAAGCGTGCACTGACGGGTGGTGGGGTGTGTGCCTGGTGGAAGCGTGCACTGACGGCTGGTGGGGTGTGTGCCTGGTGGAAGCGTGCACTGACGGCTGGTGGGGTGTGTGCCTGGTGGAAGCGTGCACTGACGGGTGGTGGGGTGTGTGCCTGGTGGAAGCGTGCACTGACGGCTGGTGGGGTGTGTGCCTGGTGGAAGCGTGCACTGACGGCTGGTGGGGTGTGTGCCTGGTGGAAGCGTGCACTGACGGCTGGTGGGGTGTGTGCCTGGTGGAAGCGTGCACTGACGGCTGGTGGGGTGTGTGCCTGGTGGAAGCGTGCACTGACGGCTGGTGGGGTGTGTGCCTGGTGGAAGTGTGCACTGACGGCTGGTGGGGTGTGTGCCTGGTGGATGCGTGCACTGGCAGCTGGTGAGATGTGTGTGCCTGGTGGAAGCGTGCATGGACGGCTGGTGGTGTGTGTGCCTGGTGGAAGCATGCACTGTCAGCTGGTGGTGTGTGTGTGTGTGTGTGTGTGTGTGTGTGTGTGTGTGTGTGTGCCTGGTGGAAGCGTGCACTGACGGCTGGTGGTGTGTGTGTGTGCCTGGTGGAAGCGTGCACTGACGGCTGGTGGTGTGTGTGTGTGCCTGGTGGAAGCGTGCACTGACGGCTGGTGGTGTGTGTGTGCCTAGTGGAAGCGCGCACTGACGGCTGGTGGTATGTGTATAACCGGTGAAGCGTGTACCGACTGCTGGTGGTGTGTGTGCCTGGTGAAAGCATGCACCGACGGCTGGTGGTGTGTGTGCTCTGTGGAAGCGTGCACAGACTGCTGGTGGTGTGTGCGCCTGGTGGAAGCAGGAGCATTCAGTGATAGAAGACACAAATGAAACTGACGGAGAGGGAGAAGGGAGGGGGAGTGTGAGCAGAGGAGCAGGATTCACAGCTAGAAGACACAAATGAAACTGACCAGGAGGGAGGGGGAAAAGGGAGTGGAGGAGCCTGATTACAGCAATAAAACCACAGATGGCAGCTGTGCACGTACACGAGCTCGTGACGCAAGCTGTAGGCCAGCAAAAGCCTCTGGTGGCACTTTTAAAAGCCACTTACTAAATGTCTCGAAGAGACAGCATGCGCCGTTTCAGGCGAGACCTAAAAAGCATACACATAAAACATGAAAGCTTTTAGGATTCAGTCTCATCATCAAATTATTTCCACAATTAAAGATATGGGGCTTGGTGTGTTCAGCGAAGATGTGTATCAATTCTAAGAAAACACTGGAAGTTTGAGTTTTTGCGATAGGCAAACTGCATTATCAGTACAGAGTCCTTCCTTTCAGGATAAAATAACCCCCAGAATATTTTCTGAGGGCATGGTTGTTGTCATAGCACAAACGAAGAAGAGAAGAAATTGCATCTACCCAAAGCTAGATGACTGATTGATTACAACAAATAGGCCTCAGTAGTCGGGAAGAGTTTCAGACCATGTTGACGCTAAGCAATCTGGGGCATCAGGTCAATTTACAAAAAAATAGATACACATGCCAATCCAGGTTTTAAACTATCTGGGACCCAGTCTAGACAAGACGCAAGGAAAGTGTTGTCTAAAGGAGAGTGTCACCTAAAATTCTCAAATGTCTGCATCTATTCTGAGCTACATGGCCTTGTGCACTTTCACCATTCCAAATAGCAGGTTGAATACAAGACCTTGGAAGGGCGGCTTAGAGGACCAATGGAATCAGAGGACAACTGTAAGAAAGACTGGAGTTCAACTATCTTGTGTACCAATTTAATAATAATAATAAAACCATTTATAAAGCGCCTGGTTACCCAAAAACAGTGTGTCCCCGCGCTGAATACTGCAAAAAAGCTAAGAGGAAGGAACAGAGGTGGGTCCGAAGGGAACAGAGGAAACAGGATTATGCCAGAGGAAAGAGGAAAGTTTTAAGTTTCCTCCGAAACATATTCTCAGAGGGCTCCATACGGAGACCAAGCGGGAGTTCGTTCCAGCATTTGGCAGCTAAAAATCTGAACAAGCGTCCGCCCATCCTGGCTCTGGTGATTTTGGGAAGTTTAAACAACATTGTACCAGCTTATCTCAGGTCTCTAATGGGACGATGTATCGTGAGGAGATTTTGAAGATACTTCGGGCCTTTGCCCTGAGCGATACGATGTGCGAAACAGAGGGACTTAAATTTTATACGCTCTTTTATGGGAAGCCAGTGGAGTTTGGACAGAGCGGATTTCCCTGAAGCCCTGCGGGGTAGTTTGAGTACAAGGCGAGCTGCGGCATTCTGAGCGCACTGGAGTTGGTGTAGTCCTTTTTGGCTCAAGCCTAAAAGCAGGGCATTCCCGTAGTCAAGGTGGGGGGTTACCAGGGCATGGACTATGGTTTTTCTAGAGTCAATGGGTAGGAGGTCAAGAACCTTGCGGAGAGCTTTCAGTACACTGAAGCACCTGGCTGTTACTTTGTTGATTTAATCCCTTCATCGGTGGTGAGTCAAGGTCGATCGCCTGCAAGAGTTTTTCTGTTAAAATCTCAATGCTCACTAAAGTGCGTCAGATGCCTCAATAGTGGGATGGAGAGCCTGACTATTGAAGGAGTCTGGTTTACAGTGCACACCTTAATCCTACTTCAATTTGCAGGCACTCTGAGTTGCTCACTTACTCATTCATATTCAGATGAACATCATAACCACCATTAATTACCCCAACTAACAGGGAGATACTAGACCCAGAACCTTACTGAGGGAAGCCAAGGCCATTTGTATATTCCAAGGGGTCGGTCAATCAACGCAGTGCATTTCTCTGGGTTACAGAACATCTCAACTGATGCACTAAACCACTCATACTCAATGTACGGCCTGTGGCCACAAGCAGCCTGACCTTCAGGACTTTTGAGAAGCATATTTGCTGCTATTGTTAATCCAACAGAATGAAACCAGCTGGTCTCCTTTGCAAGCCAACACCAGGTCTTGTGTAGAAGCATTAACTAAAGCAAAGAAACAATTCTGAAGTGGAAATAATATTTTGAAAAGTAGCCATTTTCCCTTTTAAAAATATACCACTGCTGTATTTATTGTGCAATGTGAAACTGCTTTATATTTGAGCATGTAACATTGTCTTGGAGTCTTTCCATTCATACGCTATGATTTCATTAATCTCTTTGTTTATGTATGAGTGAATGATGAACGGATGGAGACAGAAAGGTAATAGGAGAAGCTGAGATGAAAAAGAAGGTGGGGGTGAAAAGGAGAATGGGGAAACCATTAAATCACGCAGAACTGTGAATAAGAGGGGTTAGCCGCCACTCTACCCATCCTCGTTTTTATTTGAGAAAAATACAGACGTTTCTTAAATGCTTTTCCGTTGAATACATTCACAGTTGAGATGGATTGATTATTCTCTTATGAACCCACAAAACGGACATGCGAGTGATGCCATGCGGTTGTATGTCCTTACAACGAACTCAGTTGTAACGCATGCCTTTACCACGCATGCGTTACAACGGAATGCTATTTTCACGCTTATCCTTCTCCACGTATTTTTCCGTGGTGACGTCATACGTTGTAAATAAAAAACGGCAGTTTCCTTCGTCTGCGACGCCAATTGCCTGCACATCTCGACTAAAGGTTAGTGTTTTTATTGGGGTGAAGCCCCGCCCCCCTTTTTTATTTGTACCCTTTACCACACATGCTTTTACTACGTACCTCGTAGTAAACGTATGCGTGGTAAAGGCTTTCGTTGTAACCACGCATGTGTTGTAATGCATGCGTGGTTAAGGTTTTCGTTGAAACGGCTGCGTTGTAGTGGCCGTTTCCCATGCCATGCATGATATCACCAGCCACTCTATCCTTTTTAGCCAATGGCATATTGCCTCCTAGAAGCTGCAGGTTTACTTTTAACATTGTAAGTATAATCTCAAAATATCCCAGCATGCAAAGAGCAGTTGGATAAAAAGCCAGGAGTGGCTGAAGGGGGTTGCACGCGGCATGGGTATCACTTGGCAGCTATTTGCTTATGGTGGTCCTGGGCAACTCTTCTTTGCAGTGATTGTGGAAGAAGTGCAAAATTAACCACCATCAGCAATATCATTCCCCCGGCACAAGGGCAGCAGTTGTGGACTCTTTCCTTGCACAGAATATTCATGGGTTTCAAGTGGCCACATATCGTCTGACACCTTTAAAGACGCCGACTTCGTATTCTGGCATTTGTAGAATTGCCTTTAAATATTTTAAGTATGGCTCTAATTCCCACATGAAAAATACTGTTGGCTAAATCCGGGACTGGTAGAAGGTTATGCACATGATATGTGATCACTCAGCAGCAGGTGTTAACAGATATATCTTTGTCAGAACCTGTACGATTTTCAAAGTACTCTAGCATAGGCGCTTCTTAGCACTCAAAAGTATATAGCATGTATAAGGTGACTGGGTAGAAGTATGTTTGGCAAGTTCTGTTGCAGTAGGTGTGTAGTGATTTAAGGAGTGCTGGACAATGTACTGCTCAGTAGTTGGTGCCTTTGAGAGATGTGTCCAGTGTGACATTGGGCTACAGAGTCTAGGATGCTGCTTGACAGATGCTACTTGAATGCAGTGACCAAGATACTGCTGATGCTTTCCAGCTACCCTGTCTGCTGTATTGCAGCTAATGCAAACAGAGGACTAAGGTGCCAGCAGCTACACATCCTTATGTGCATCAGACATGAGGCAAAGTGATGCAGTCACATCCTGGGAGAAGGTGAAGACTTCACTAGCAGTAGGTATTTGGTGCAATTTCTCATGGTGTTGCTCAGAGGTTCTGTACTACGACACAATGAATGATAGCATCTGCCCGGTCAGGTTTTGGATGTAAATCCAGTGTAAAGGTAGGGTTTGTGGACTGGTCTTAGATGTGGTAGAGGTGCCTCTGGGTGGTCCTGGGAGTGCTTGAGTGCATGGGGTAAAGATCCTGCTGATTCGCTGGTGTTTGTGACTGTCAGGAAAGCTGAAGATTGAGAAGGCTGGTCAGTGGGTTTATAGAGGAGACGGAGCCTGAAGCTCCTCTGTGACTCACGACTTGGCAGCATTAATTGTAAAGGGTTTGTAATGGCTCCCAAAGCCAGCACCCTCTTCTACACCCCTGGGTGCCAGTGTACCATACAGCTGCCAAGTCAAAATCTTCTATAACTATAGCAGTGGCATCAAGCCTTGAAAGGGGGGTTGGCACCCCTGCACAATGGCCTGGGATAAATCTGGTACACCCGCCTGTCAAATGCCTTAAACATAGAGCCTGGGTAAAGAGATACCTTAAAATGTATTCCTTTAGGACCTCTTGCATAGGAGGTCTGGTATAAATCTATCTTAGACTGGATACGTGCAGAGCGCACCTGTCCCTGCCTGGAGTCCTGGGAAACCTCTAGATAGTGAGAGCTGCTGATAGTGTAAACTTTAGCTGTATGTATTTTAAATGAGGGTTCCAAACTTGCATTTAAAAGTATATTTAGAGATCATTGCATTTTTGAACGATTTGTTAAGCAACGTATACTTTTGCAATTAAACTTGCAAGAAATTCCTTTAGATTACACTTTTGAAATGTTGTCTTCAGCCAATGTCCTTGAAGTACTGGTACTTACAGAAAGCTATACATGACCAAAAACATCTTAACATTTTGTTTCAAGCATGTGCCAGAAGAGTGCAAGCGGATAATGCTTTTGGTCTTTTGTTGTTTATTGTAGTGGAGTTATTTTATTATTTTACTATTTTGGAATGGCCCTTTGTCAAACTCCAAAACACAATTGTTGGCCATTCATGGAAAAGTATCTGAACATCCCTGCACTAAATGGCACACAACTTGATTTTGGACAATGAAGTCTTAAGAGACATTTATGTGGGTTTACAGAAGTAGTTCTGTTTGCCGCAGAAGAAAAACGCTACAACTTTGTATTCAGGTATCACGAGTCAAGATCGTGGCAGAATGGCCTTTTGATGAACTGCTAGGGAAGTTTTCTGTATGCTTTCCCTACCATTCCACAGATAACGACTACTTTGATAAAGCTGAAAATGTCCTGGCCAGGATGGTGCCCTTTGCTCTACGGTGGACAAAGCAGTGGTGGCTAACCAATCTATTTCTACATCCTCTGTTGGTGCAGCTTCAACAAGAAGCTGCAGTGCCAACCAAACATTCTGTTCAAGTTCCAGGGTCAAGTTGTCATCCTAGTTTATAACTTGGCAGTACAGAAGCCAAGTAGTTGCAATACAGTCACTTGAATCAGCCAAAAGACTGCATACGTATTCTTAAAAGGGCAAAGAAACTGGCCATCGGCGAGACCTGCTCCTTCAAACTAAAAAATATTGTCTATGGTGCCAGTGAAAGAATAGTAGGAGTATTGCCTTATCCTCTACAGGTGAAAAAAAAACAGCAACGAGTTTACCTCCATCAGGGTATATTCAGGAGGAAATCCAGCTCGCAGCAAATGTCAATCTCAGAAATCCTTTTCACTATATCAGTCAGCCCTGGGTGAGAATAGCTCCTGACATGGGTGTCTGCAAAGATTTATTTTCCTTTTCTGCCCACAAAACGCAAAAGTTTAAACTGCTGCCGCAGGACAGGAGCACTTTTGTTATTGACGGCTCACACCGGCACCCAGGATGGGTGTTGGAAGGAGAGTACTCATTGGTCGTGTGGGCCTTTGGGTCTCTCCCCCCCGTCCACCCAATTATACATAAACTGGGGATGTCCCATCTGGGACACCCAACATAATATTTAAAAAATGAATAATAAAAAATTAGTATCAGGGGCCACTGATTTATTATTCACTGCTCCCAGCTAGGAGCACCCCATAATGCCCTGCATATTTTCCCCTGTTCTGTGATACCCACATCTGGCCAGATGGGCATCAAACGTGTTACAAAAGTGTTCTGGGAGGCTACAATGTGCACTTTAGCTCCCATTCTATTTTCTTTAATATACAAAATTGTAAGTCTCCTGGGTCATATTTTAACTGGCATTTCCATTCAACTATAATATCAATGTAACCTTTGTTTCAGTGCAATGTATATCAGACCCTCCAGTTTATCGCGATTTCGCGATTCACGAAAAAATCGCGAAATTGTCAGATTACCGCGATGGCCGCGATAAAAACCATATTGGCCGCGATATTAACAAGTGAGACAGCAAAACAAAGAATGCCTGGCTGTGCACGCCGCCCCCCCCCGCCCCCCCCCCCCCCCCCCCCCCCCACTCGTGTGTGTCAGCAGCTTCCCGGGACACACACAGAGAGTCAGACTAAGCCTCATCAACAAGTGAAAGGTCTTTAAATGACCTGTGAAGTACTCGGGTGCGGCTGGCAGTTCAAAACTGCCAGCCGCACCCGAGTACTTCACAGGTCATTTAAAGACCTTTCACTTGTTAATGAGGCTTAGTTTTTCACGCCCCCGCCTGTTGGCTCTGGCAGGTGTCAGGGGATTGCGGTGGTGCAAGCTTTCATCAGACAGTCGGCTTCCTGCACGGAGGATCACAGACCGGAGGGAGAGAGAAAGAGGGGTTGGAGGTACGTGTGAGGAGAAGAAAGGGGTGAAAGAAAGGAGGAGTGGCTGGGGGCACATGTGTGAGGAAAGGGGTGAAAGCAAGGGAGAGTGGGGCGTTTAGAAGGAAAGGGAAGGGGTAAAAGAAAATGGGAGGATAAAGGTGAAAGGTGGAGCGCAAAGGTAAAGAGGGGGGCAAGAATGAAAACTGAGGGTATGGGGCAGGTGAGACGAGAAAGAAGGGGTGAAAGAGAGGGGGAGTGAGTAAAAGAGGTCAGAGAGATGGAGAAAGAAGGAAAGGGTAGGGGTGAGAGAAACTGGGAGGATGAAGGTGAAAGGTGGAGCGCTAGGTAAAGAGGGTGAGCCAGAATGAAAACTGAGGGTATGGGGCAGGTGAGAAGAGAAAGAAGGGGTCCAAGGGGGAGTGAGTAAAAGAGGTCACAGAGATGGAGAAAGAAGGAAAGGGTAGGGGTGAGAGAAACTGGGAGGATGAAGGTGAAAGGTGGAGCGCAAAGGTAAAGAGGAGGAGCAAGAATGAAAACTGAGGGTATGGGGCAGGTGAGACGAGAAAGAAGGGGTGAAAGAGAGGGGGAGTGAGTAAAAGAGGTCAGAGAGATGTAGAAAGAAGGAAAGGGTAGGGGTGAGAGAAACTGGGAGGATGAAGGTGAAAGGTGGAGCGCTAGGTAAAGAGGGTGAGCCAGAATGAAAACTGAGGGTATGGGGCAGGTGAGAAGAGAAAGAAGGGGTCCAAGGGGGAGTGAGTAAAAGAGGTCACAGAGATGGAGAAAGAAGGAAAGGGTAGGGGTGAGAGAAACTGGGAGGATGAAGGTGAAAGGTGGAGCGCAAAGGTAAAGAGGAGGAGCAAGAATGAAAACTGAGGGTATGGGGCAGGTGAGACGAGAAAGAAGGGGTGAAAGAGAGGGGGGTGAGCAAAGAAGTCATAGAGGTGGGAAAGAAGGAAAGGGTAGTATGGGGTGAGAGAAACTGGGCGAATGAAACTGAAAGGTGGAGAAAAGTAGAGAGGAGTGAGCAGGAGAGAAAGAGGGAGGGTGAATGCGCGAGAAAGAGGGCGAGAGAGGAAGGGGAAGAAAGACAGTGTCTGGAAGAACGAAAGTATGAGAGTTAGAGAGAGAAGAGAGGGCGAGGAAGGGAGAGAGGGAGACAAGAGAGAACTAGAGAGGCAGGGTGCTAGAGAGATCCGAAGATGGAAAGAGAGAGGGACAGGGGATAAGAGACTGGGCTGATGAGAGAGATATCGATAAGGAGAGAAAGATGTGTGTGTGTGAGAGAGGATGAGTGAATGAGGCACAGAAAGGAAGGGGCATGAGAAACAGAAAGCTGAATGGGACAGTGGAAAGAGTGTAACAGGAAGGAAGCTAGAGGAGCTAAAAGCGGCAAAACACAACTAAGAGAGGGAGAAATGGGAGGCAGAAAGAGTGTAAGGAAGGACGGGTGACAAATGGGGTCACTGGAGGCCGCTTTATCAAGGTCCAGGGCCAAATAAAATGCCGCAAAATTGCCGCTAAATTTCCATTTTTGTGCCGCTAAATTTCCATTTTTGTGCCGCTAAATTTGCTAATCCATGCCGCTATATCCTGGGGGGTCTGGTATATGTAAACACACACAAACACCCCTGAGCAACTTTTCAAATGCTAGTTTCTCAAAACCACAGAACGTTATTACACCAAATCAACGAAACCACAACCTTGAAGTACAGCTCTATCTTTGTGCTAAATTTGGTGCAATTGTGTTCATACCAAAGAGCAACAAACCCAATAGGGATTAAGATGGGAAATTTTAATTGGCACCCACTGGACAGTTCTGCATTAAACTAGCCATGAAGAACCCAGACTGAACGAACTATTTTTTTTTTTTATTGGAAAGTTTGATGCAGATATTTTAAATGGCTGCAAAGTTATTAGGAAATGCTTTGCCTATGGAAAATCCGTCTAACGAGAAGTACGCTGGTACTATTGATACCAGTGTGATATAAACACACACACCACTGTGTAAGTTTGCTGAAATATTTCCATCAAAAAGAGAAGCCGGATAGTATTTTTAAACCTATTTGGAGGAAGGCAAGTTTGGACAACTCAGCTTAACATAAACAGATATCTGCCTGAGAATGTCCCATCAAAATGTGCTCTGGGGAATATGGCAGCAGTAGGACAGTCCATATAAAGGGCAACTTATCTTACTCTTACAGCTCAGTCTCGGATGGAGGTTTTTTTTTTTTTTTTTTAAAGACCAGAGTAGGTTCCTTGCCTCTTCAGTCTCAAAAATGTAAATGTGGTCTCCTAGTTCTGAGCACGACAAACATGCGTGAAGTAGTTTCAAGATTTGATTTTTTTTTCTTTGCCCCCCCCCTCACAAGATTCCCACCCAGTCTGAATGGCTGTATAGATGTGCTCTATATTAATTAACAGCTTTTTTTCCTAGCATCATTCACAAAAAACGCGATGGGTCCATGAAGAGGAGCTTCCTGCGGTCATCGAGAGGACATACCTTATTATTTCAGAGGCGGTTGTCAGCTCCAGCAGCTCCTGAATTGGTACTTTTGCCACTGATTCGAGTTACACTTATGCTACATAGCCCCTATCAATCCGATACTGAGAGATATTTTGTTATCAAGGCACAGACGAACTGCAAACATTTTTCTTCACAATGGCTTATTATTAGGGCTCCCTGTTATATGTATTTATTTTACCATTTCAGTCAGTATTCATCCATATTTTTTTTTTTGCCATCTTATTAATACTTATCAGTATTTATTTTGTGTTTTGAGAATAAATGGAGTCGTAAAATGGTACAATTATTTAACTGATGACCATGCACTCTTTGATTCCGGTCTCGTTTTAGAAAATTGTGCAGCCAAATAGAGCAAGACGTTACACCCTCGGGTACATATTATCATTATACTTCATATATACCTGAACATATGTGTGTATTAAAACAAATCTCATCCTGTTTAACCGCATGCGTGCGGGCGGAATTCCGCCCGTACGCTGAGATTTTGAAAAGCGCATGTTACGTGACGAGCTGGGCTCGTCATCAGCGTGCGAGGAGGCTACTTGATGACGAGCCCAGCTCGTCATCAGCGTGGAAGGGGTTAACTACCCATGGTGTCTGCCTGCTCAGCTGCTGGCTTGGAATTAAAAAAAGACAGCATAGCGAATCAATCACAAGAAGCATCATTTTCAGTATTTTTCTGCTTTTAAAAATAAATACACACAGGAAACATGGTGTTCGGGCTGAATTTTCTGTAAAAAAATAAAATTACAAATAAAAAAAAAAACGGAAAACTGGGAGCCTTCCTTATTATTCATCACAATTCTGGCGAGATCTATACACTAATTGTGGACTGCTACATTTGCACATCAGTCAACAATCAGAAATCTAACTCCAGATTCTAGCTTCCTCGTGAATTAGTTAAGTATGCAAAATTGGTGGGCGTAGCAGTGCTGCTTGTAGCAGGCGTGTACAACATAGGTCCAGAACGGTCAGATTCTGCCTGACTATCACCAAAATAAATGAAGTGTTCATACTATTGATAGAATTAAGCCGCACTCCGCATCTAACAAGAACCCAGCGCTCCAGGACACAGGTTAAAGACCCTAGTTTAAAGGAGGTCTATAATGTTCTATATGGAGAATACTCTTCATTTCTATTCTCTAAACTCATTTACAAGTAGTGAGAGTCTGCACGGTATTTTCCATTCATAACTTTGTTACAACGTTGTGCCCTTCACCTCAAATACAGGCCAGGGTGAAATTTACATTTTGCTGGTGTAAGTCAGTTAAAGTTGGGAATTTCTTGTCGCGTGAAATTCCCAAAATTATGTCACTGCGCGAAATTATACACTATTTACCAAGAATGTCCCAATTGGAAATACTAATTTACAGTGAGCACATCGAAACAGCGTGCAAGCAATTGTTCCCAGCTTTCTTGTTAAAATGAATCCCTGCAAGACGCATTTCATGCTTTTTGTGTAATTACACGAATTTTGCACACCCATACTTGATTACCTAGAGGACACAGAAGCTCTCCGATAAAGCTTTATTAACCGCATGCGCGCTAGCGGTTTTCCCCGCTGTGCGCTTTGTTTTTCTAAAACCCGCGGTTCATGACGAGCTGAGCTCGTCATGAGCGTACGAGAGGCGTAACTCATGACGAGCTCAGCTCGTCATGAGCGTCGAAGGGGTTAAAGGCTTCAAACTGCCTAAGCTCAGGGTAAAGTGCCTTTAAGAAGCCAAATAATGACTCCCCCCCCCCCCCCCCCCCCCGGCGCACACTTTCTCACTAGAACTTGCACATCTGTAATTATTTCATGCCCACTGAAGTGACATGTTCGTGAGGATTACATTGAATACCAATGTGGCGTGCTTCAAAAAAGAAAGGGATTTATGCTTTAAACTGCGATTTCCCAAAAGACAAGACATTCTCAGCTTGCTAACCTTTAAGATGGCAGAATTTATTTGTGCATATGTTGGGTAAGGGGTAACACTGGCCTACTTAAATCCTAGCCAAACTATTAGTACATATCTCAGTAACCATCTGGGATCCAACAGCCTGTATTCTCTTTGGCAGGTTGGACAGAAAGTAAAGCTTTCACCAAATCCTGATTTACCTTGAAAATTAGATCTCTGGGGGGGCACCCCTTCACATGTAAACCTAAATGATGCGGGGGACAGTGTAATAAAAATTCATCACAAATACATAGTTCAGCCTGCAGGTCCAGCCATGTTCCACCATGCTAATTTGGCATAAGAATTAGGGCTCCTAGTTTTATGGTATTTCTTTTTTTGACATTTCAGTCTGTATTTATCCGTATTTCTTTTTTTGATAATTTTATCTGTATTTATCCATATTTATATTGTTTTTTGGGGGGAAAATGAAGCCGAAATTAGTATATTTCCATGTTTATTTAACCTGTAAATATGCACTCATGTTTGAATGCCTACTAGGCTTCAATGCTGTAAAACACTCGTAGAAAATAAATCAATGCACTTATAAGAAATTATGCAAATTTCCGTATCAACCGTGTGCATTTCTACAGCTGTTAAAGCCCCTTTACTAAAAGTCCTGTCTTTTTTAGCCCCCTTACCTATCAATCCACACAGCTATGGGCCTGGCAGTTATGGCAGAGTATTTAGAATCACCCAAAAACCAACCCAATTTCCGTTTTATCCACATTCAATAATAAATACAGATAAGAAAATAAATGTCTTCTGTCTGTATTTATCTGAGAAAAAAAAGTAAAAAACGGAAAACAGGGAGCCTTTATAATAAAGTAACCCAAGGAGTGACACCTCCATGGTCAATTGAAAGCCCACAATCTATTTTTAACCCCTTCACTGCGGGTGGCGGCGCGCACAGCGCCCCGGTGCTCATGACGAAATCAGCTCGCCATGAGCCACGGTGCTCCGGTGCTCATGACGAGCTGAGCTCGTCATGACCGCGCCCGTTTAATGAAACGCTCAGCACAGCAGGGGAATCAGCCCAGCGTGCGAGCGTTCCATTAAACAGACGCGGTCATGACGAGCTCAGCTCGTCATGAGCACCGGAGCGCCGTGGCTCAAGACGAGCTGAGCTCGTCATGAGCACAGGAGGGGTTAAAAGAAAATGGCTTAACACAAAATTATTTTCTGGCCTTAATAAGCACACATAGCAATAGTAATCCGTGGCACTTTAAAGATCTACTTAGTCTGTGGATGTGCTTCTTGTGAAAGAACAGAATGTCATGACTCACAGTAAAGTCAGCCAAAGGTTGAAGTGAGCTGAACCACTGCCTCATGCTGTAGTGGGCAGAAGAAAAATGTGAATGATTAAAGAGCAGAACAATGGACATAGAAGGCTGGCAAAACCCATACAAAAGTGTATTATGCATATCATTTTAGTAAACTGCCAGGAAAGAGATGCAAGCAAGGATTTTCATGGTCAGTCACCAATTTTCCTTAGGAGTGAAGGGGGTGTGAAAGAAAAGGCTGTAATTTTTTCTAGCACAATAAAATGTAAATAGATGCAAATGAACTGTGCTTCAGCATAGATCAGCCATTCGGAAACTAAAAATTAAGCAGCACTGTTAGACCCGTCAGCCCTTTGGGTGGTCCCTCCTATTTTTCTTTCTTTTCCCTCCTTTCTGCCTCCTAATTCTTCTTTTATTTTTGCGTCCACCACAATTTTTTGTGTTGTCCCTAGAGTTCTGAGTGCCTTCTTCCCTATAACTTTGAGGCCTTGGTGCTTGCTTAACATGGTAAAAATATAGACACACAAAATGGTGGCTTGTAACTGCCACATTTTTACCTCAGGGACCTGTGCCATAGAACCACACTGGGAAGGCTCTAGAACCTTCCAGCTGATTCCAGTAGCCAGGGCCCAGTCTATAAAAGGACCAGAACCAGGGCGGCCATTTTAGAGTGACTAGAGAGCTTGAGTGGAGCCTGGTGAGGAGCGAAGCATTAGTGTGGGGAGGAAGGCGCACTTAAAGGGGATAGATCGTCCTATGGGCCGGCTGCTCTACCTGGCTTACCCCCTACCTACTGACTAAGCCCTGCCATCGCGTTATCTCCAATAACTCTCTAATCCTATTAGTATTCCTGTGAGGAGTATATATAGCTGACCTGGGAATTCAACAGAGAGGACATCTAATTGTAAAGGAGATTGTCCAGCGTTCTTCACCCCCCCCCCCTTCATGACTCAACCGGAACTGCTTCTCCGGAAAGTGTGGGGCTGGTTACATCACTGCAACCTCTCATAAAGGTTCTCTGTGCCCACACGATCATAGAAAGAAACCTACCTGGTTGCGGCTGGCGGTTGAAGTTCCTGCCACTGGACCGCTGCCTCTTAACCACGGGCCCCCGTTGAGAAGATCCGGCGGGTAGGGCCTGGTTGGTGTCAGACGGGCAGCGGTTGTGAAAGACGGCATCACGGAGGCAAGTGACCGCGGACGGGCGTGAACCCGGAAGAAGGGGGCGGGAATTGAGAAAGGCTGGCCCGCGTAAACCCTCCCTCTCTGACAAATGAGGTGAGGGCGGGACGCAGAGCTGTGAGGAACGCCGAGGGAGGCGAGGCGTCGCTCCGACCCAGTCAGCTGTCAGGAGCGGGCAGCACTGAGGGCCGGGATTACTCCTAAGCATAGATAGTGTGATCAGTGGAGCTAACGCGACTGAGCTAACAGACCGGGCTGAACCAATCCAAAACCCGGTAAGGCCGCAAAAGTGAAGAGCGGGGCCCCAGGGGCTGAGAGGGCCTCGCTACTCCCGGCGGAACTGTGGAGGGAGGGGAGAGTCTGGCTTACCCAGCTATCAGCCCGAAATAGAATAACTGTCGATCATCGGGAGGGGGCCAAGAAATAATCATCAGACCTTGGGATATCTCCCATCTGTTAAACTGCACCCTGAACAGCACTTCATAAGTGTGCGACTCTATGAATATAGCATTTCCTCTGTTTGGTGAAAGTAGCCTGAAGGGAAGAGTCTTCTGAATGAGGCTTAATTTTCTGCTCATAAAAGCCGAGGTAACAGGGCCGTTCAGGGAGTAAGGAAGCATTGGTTGGGGAATTACTTCTGTATGCAGATCAATTAGAGACAAAGAATGTCACCGTGAAAACCTGTTATTGTACTGTTGTTTTAGAGCAATCTATATAGCTTAATGAGAATGATAAAAATATTCTGCCTGTCTTTACCCAGATATCCAGCTGCTTGAACCATGGTACTAGTGTGCTATGATTGAAACCTGTAACTCCCTGCTTGTAATAGCATTGAGACCTCAAGGGTAATGTGCAGCCCTGCCTCATTGTAAGGAGATTTGATATTGGTGTTTACTTTAACTAGGATTGTGGAATATACACTATTGGCTGAAGGGGCAGGAGTTACCTCTGAGCCCCTCTCTTTTAGGGGGAGATAAGTATTATTAATGCTATGTAAAACGGTGCATATGTCAATAATTGAATACAGAGAAATGCAACGTGCTGAATGTAAACTCTGCTGAAGAAACAAAGAAACACTAAATATTTTTCATAAAAGCAGACTATATTTTTCTAAACTGGTGTAGAGTCATTCTTTTTGTGGATGGGCGCTGAGTTACTGTGTGTGGTGTGAGGCAAGCTTAACACAATTTGCCTCTGAGTTTAGTCTTACCTACTCTGTGCCAGGCTACCCTATGTGGACTGGTAACCCCAGGTCCAACAAGCACGTTTTTTGTTTAAAAAAAAAAAAATCATTTTGATAGGATCAGAGCAAATCAAGACATACTTATTTCCTGAAATCCAATTTCCACACATTATCCTTTGTGTAATTTTCTAAGTAAAACTGTTAGTGTAAACGTAGTGGCCATTTCAATGGAACATATGCGGTCTGTAAAACATACTGCATAACAATGCTTTAGTGATATATTTGCCACAATTTCTCCAAAAAGCACCACCGCTGCATACTACACCCATAACTCTCTCCTGCTAAATGTATTTGTTACACTTTGCTCCTTGTGCGACGCTTCCATTTTTCATTCACCATATGGGATCGCACACTGCTAAAACACCAGCGGGATCGCCCCTAAGGTCCACGGTAATTGTAGTTCAGTTTTCTGCGATGCATCTTCTTTCGAAATCTAGCGTACCCGCTGGTGTATTAGCAATTTGCGACCCCATTTTGTGAAAGCTTCCATTTTTCACAATGCCTAGGACTTCAGTGATGTAACATTGAAGTCAGCACACCCACTCGGTAAATTGTTCCAGCACCACTGCACGGTGAACAAAATAACGATGGACTGGGATGCAGCCTCGAATAGTTTACCAGTAGCTGAGATTAATTCAAGCATTCCATCCCTCACTTTTTAAATGCTTCAGTGGTAAAACCCAAGTGGGATGAGGATGCCCAGACGTCAGTCCAGTCTACACTGTGCCACTGGGGCAAAGTTAAACTCAACTGATGAGACCGAATAAGGGCAAAACCGGTCTTGGGTTGCTTGTGTTCATGTTCAGGGAGGAGCTTGTCTGGAAGTTTGGGCTGTACTGTTCACATTGGAGCAGGGTCAAGACTGATTTCCATACAGCTGGGTCCAAACTGAGGTGGCTTGGGGTGCAAAGCAACGATGGGCTGGATGCACACTGGGTAATTACTAGTGGCAGACATTAATTCAAGTATTCCAGCCATCACTTTTTGTACATTTATTTGAGAGTTTTATGTAGCGCTAGCTAGACCCGATGGTATCAAAGCGCTCCACCAACAATAAATGTTCACATCAAAGATAACAGGTCTATACGAAGCATCTGACTCAGAACGCTTTACAACCGTAAATTTCACAACATAGATAACCAGTATTGTAGACCGTTACTTTCGTTTACCTTATAAATGGGCAGTGAAATAGGTATTGAGACCTTGTTTATGGGCTACATACAACTATATGAGAGTCGTTACACATGCCCATAGCATCTCTGTACCTGCCTTGAAGATTAATAAGAAAATACATTTTAAAAAGAAAGGAGGCGTAAACCAAATAAAGGTGCAGGAACCTTAAGCAAATTAAATATCCCAAGTCTCTTCTTGGGTCAGAGAATACAGGCAATAGGAAGACTGCAGGCTTTAGCATGCTGAAGCTGTGTATTGCTGATTCCACAACAACAGAGGCACAGTGCCATCAATGTCACATGAAGTCAAAACAATGGGACTATTCAGTCCTGGTCTGTGTACTTCTTGACAGGTGTGCCACAGATCCATCTCTCTCCGTTTATGTCATGTCCTTCAGATGACCACTTTTGCTCTAGACCAGAAGATCTTTCAACTGCGCCGCAGCCCCCCAGGAGGCCTTAACTGGACATAAGAGGGAGGGGTGGAGGGAGGGGGGCCCAGACTGAGCAAATGGAGCTTCTAATTATGCTCTGGGGAACGGAGACAAAACACCATGCAGAAAGAGTATTGCAGTTTTTAGTGGAAGGAAACGGAGTGAGTGGCCCTAAGGTACTCTGTAATGAGCCATAAGTAAAGTATTTTGTCGTTCGCGTCCTCGCTGGGAGTAACTGTTAAGTTGGGAGTTCCAAATAAGCTTTAAAGTCCTTCCCCTATATTTCTGATAAAGAAACACACTGGGGATACCATTACATTTTTGGTATGACCGTGCTGCTTATAGAATTTTGAATGTAGAGTCCGTTATTGCATTTTTAAAGGAGATAATTATGTTTGGCTTGAACATGTCTAGAGCTCCAGGTTTTCTCAAATCATTGTGAGAAAACAGGTTTGCAATTCAGGAGGTTCCGATATTTTTATTATTTTATTTCTACCAGGGACACGGGGAGTGGGGGGGTGCAATCAAAAGGTTAAGGCCACTGCCCTATTCCGAGTCATAAAAGTGAATATCTCCAGAAATATAAGGGTCTATGAAGCAACATCACCCCAAGTGGTATGTGGGCTCGAGGCATGTCCGGAAACTGCGAGCGCGGTCAGAGTGCAGGCCCACTGCGTTTATTTAGAAACAAAACACTCCCCGGTGCTCCCGCCCAACCCTCCACGCAGCGCACTTGCGGGCATTCCGCAGGCACATGCCAAGCAGGTTTGGGCCGCCTCGGCAGAGCCAGGCAACTCGAGACATGCAGAGAGACACCAGGAATCTTCGAAAGGAATCTCGGCGAAAAACCCCTCAACGCCCCGCCCTTCAGCAATAACTCGCACCATGACAGCACGTCTACCCGGACAGTCGCACCAATCCCTAGCAGGAACTCGGCTTGTCTCCTGCGGAAATAACTCCTCTTATGGACACACTCCCTCCAGGCGAACACCTACACACAGCCTCAGCCTGCTCGCCCCAGTGAGAATTATGGACACAGGCACCTCCACAGACAGCCAGGTGGAAATACGTCATGTTATTGAAACGCGCCCTCAATAAGAACATATGAGCACAGACCCAGTTTCTCCGGAAATAATTTCCATTATGGGAGCACTCCCTCAATGCCAACATCTCTCCGCGGCCCCAGCTTGATTGAACCTGTGGAAATAATTCGCGAAATTAAAACGCCCCCAGGATAACATCTCTCTACATCCCTCGGAGGTTGTTCCCTGGTAAAATAATTCCTATTGAAAGACTCAATAGAACAGCTCTCTACAAGACCCATCCCATTTCCTGGTTGAAATGATACGGTTTCTTTGATAAGACTTATACGGACTCTTTGTTCAAGTGGTCCTAGTTTACCCAAACAAAAAAAATAAAGTAAATCAATAAATACATACATACTAGTGTAACTTCTACCCAAAGTCCTCCGAGCAGGCCTCTAGCAAGGCATGCCAGAAAAAAGTAACCGCGTGACAAACCCTAGCAAAGATACAGATCTCACTCTTACTGTAAAAGGAATTCACACTATGACAGTAGTGCACTGATCAGAACATCTCTACAAAGCTCTGGCGTGCTCAACCCAGCTGAAATAACTGCGGGTATGGAGACACTCCCATTAAGGAGAGCTCTCCAAAGTCTCAGCTGTCCCTTCAGTGAGAAGAGAGTGTTGTGCCAGTTACGAGTACATCTTCGCCCTAAGCCAAGTGAGTCATGTCCAAGTAATTCCTGTTAAAAAGAAAACCTGCACTGAAAACATCTCTCCAAAGTCCCATAGCAGTCAAGTTTACCAGGCCCACACGTGACTAGTTCGTCCTCGCCTAGTTTTAAAAAAAAAAAAGAATTATGGGATTTATATTGGGTTAAATTAGATTGGGCTGGCCTAACTAGACACACATGGGCTTAGGAAACTGCAGCTCGAATGCCAAGCGGTCATTGTATGTTGAAACAAACCACGCCATAAAAATATAATCGTGCCACACAAACAACCCTCCCATTACAAAGAAGCAAATATTCTAGCTGCATCTATGCCGTACACTAATAGATAATCACCCCAAGGCAAAAGTGCAGCCATCACTCTTGCTTTATTAGTAAAGTACACCAATATAGCAAGTCACCAATTATAGCATACATTCATTGCAGCTGTGCCCGAATCTGCACGGGGGTCTGGCAGCATATAAGCAAGATGCCTGCCCTCTGCCCCGGCGGGAGGGGTTAGACACTTGCTGTTTCACATTTTCTTTCGGGCACTCCCTGTGGAAGGGAGTCATTCCCAAAGAGATTTTTAGGTAAGCAGCGTCCAAGGAAAAAGAAAAAAAAAAAAAAACCACACACACACCCGTTCGATTTGAGGTCTGCTATTGAAATGTCACAGTGCATCCCCCACAAACCCAAAAGCTATGGTAGTCATCTCTATTTAATGCAAAAGATGGAATTTTAGATCCGCCTTCCAAGCGACAACCCCGTTTCTGGCATTCTAGTAAAATAATGTAATAAAATGTAGGAGCATATAGACTTACTTTTAACTGGTCACATTAACCACTGGGCTAGCTTATCAGCTATGTATGCTGACCAAGTATATCTCCTTGTTAAACGGCCAAGGAACCTGGTGCATATGCTGTGTAGTTAATGCACTTCTCACAGACTTATGTTGAAATAGCTGGTCACAAGTTTGAGTCCTAGCATACTCAAAGGATGAATTTGTCTTCCTGTGAAAAATGCATATACCCTGCATATTATAGGTTTAGAACCCTTGGGGAAAACTAGTATGAGAGCCGTGGGTTTAACGGTTTTGTTCCCAACAGAATCTTGTGCAAAACAGTAAATAGTTCACTGGTCCCTCACTCCTCCAACCGGCTGCAAGGCATAAATGTGAGGCCTCTGAAGACTAGATTTCTTCAGAGGTCAATAAAATGAGTACCATTCAGCTAGCTAATAATTAAACAAACAATTATGAAGTGACTGTTGCACAAAGTGCAACATAATCATTATTGGTATAATTGTACATAATCGCCTGCATATATTTGGTACATTGAATAATGTGCGTTGAGTAGACATGCTGTTTTTGGACTATACAGATTACAGGACACAATAAAGTTTAGGAAATTTCTTAGCAGTCACAATCCCCGAGTGGGTGTGCGGACCCCCAGGGGTCCCTGGACCACAGGTTAAGAACCACTGCTCTAGGCCACAAACAGAGCACTTTGGTACTTAGGGAGGAGAAACACAAAACCTGGACAGCAGTCATCACTACACCTACCAGAAGAGCACCCATCATAAACACAATGAAAATTATACTCCTATTGCCTCTCATTTGCATCATGCCCTGTAAAGAAGGTTTTTGAATCATTTGTAGGTTTCGCACTGCGAACTGACCGCGAAGCGATCGTCGCTGCAAGACTCTATTGCAATCCTTTCTGCTTTCAAGGAGTCAAGGGAGACAGGAGACAAGTGATGTGCACGCGCGCGTAAACGGATCAGGTCACACGCGCTTCCTGTTTCCCATGGCTCCTTGGAAGCAGACTCACAGGCACACGCACACACACACACACACACACACACACACACACACACACACCCCCCGCCGCGCATACACAGTCACACACACATAGAGAACCCGCCGCGCATACGCACACACAGAGAACCCCCCCACGCTGCCGCGCATACACACACACACACACACACACACACACAGAGAACCCCCCCACTCTCCCGCGCATACACACACGCATGCACACACACATACATACAGAACCCCCCGGCGCTTACACACACACATCCCCTACCTCGGCGTGTCTTCTCATCACAGCTTGCGCAGGGACAGCCAACGCGCACGGCGACGGCGTCTCCTGCGCTACAACCGTGGTTTCGGTTTCGCAGCCTAACCTTGCCATTGGTTGTACTTGCGCCAACCGGCACTGGATTAGCTTCGGAGCAATTACACAGCTTTGTCCCTGCTTCTTGAAGAGTTCCCCGAGCGAGCAGTATAGCACACAGGTCACTTAGGGACATATTGCTTGGTGGGGCATGAGTCTAATGTGGGGCATCTGTCTTTGCGTATGACCGACTACTGGTTGGAATCCGGGTGGGGTAGGTTCAGTCTTTTATCATTCACAGCTAATAAAGTAGTATCGAGTTGGCTAAAAGTTATGCTTTATATTGGTAAAAGTGACCTGGTGTTCACAGTGCGTGGGGAGCTGCGATCCTGTCAGATAAATATAGTTTATCGAAATGATAGATAGATGTAGTGATTCGGTGTTACATATAAGTCATGTATGAAGAAATCCCCCCCCCCCCGAACCCAATGCACATATAGTGCTTTGCTTTAGTTGCCCTCCTGAACTCCCGCCATACTCTAAAAATCCGGTAGTAAATCTGGAGCACTGCAACAGTCAGAGGCCGCAAAATAAGTTCACGCTTCTTCCCCGCGGACACTGGGTGCCCTTGGCACAACCCGTGGCCTCGTCTCTCCCGGTGCCCGGGCTCCTTTCTACCCCAGGGTGCTTGGCAGCAGCGGGCCTCGCCCGCTATCCCCTGTGCCAACCTCATCTCCGTGGGACGCCAAAACTACAGTCCGAAACCAACCGGCCTGATCTCTGCCCCTCCATGACACCGGTATTGTGCGCTCAGTTTCAGCGCCTCTCCTCACATTTTTTTCTCTTTAAATCTGTTTGTTTTCCATTTTTTCTTGGCTCAGAGCCAGGTGCTGCCTTCTTGGGTTTGAAAGAATGCAAACTTTTTCGGCGCCCGTTGAGTTGTCATTTCACTCATTTATTACACTTCACCTGACCATACAGTGGACACATTGTTAGATGAACACCATGTCAATCGAACCCCCCCCCTGCTTTGATAGAGGTTTGTGCTCCCGTATTTCTTTTACGTTAAATGGGGCGAGTTTAGCGATTCAAAGGAGAATACCACAGGTGAAGGCATCACGGGCATCTATTTTTCCACAAATGGTTCTGGGAGATTTTGATGCGAGGGCTCCTCTGATTAGTGTTTTTATATTTACAATAACGCGGTTATGTAAAAAAAAAAAAAAACAGGCATATTTGTAGGATATAAAACAACCTTTCAAAAGGCACCATAACACCCCGCACGGCCCTTGGGTGCCCCAGGGTGGGGGGGGGGGGGGGGGGGGGGGGGCGGGCGTACAGGGGCCAGAGAAATATGTGATCAGAAGTTGGAAGCAGCGCCTCACTCCACTTCCTGTAACAGGTTCCTTTTTACGGTGACTGTGGCTCTTTCTACAGTCTGCCCCGGCGTCACTGCACCTGCTACACGGATAACTTTGTCCCTGTGAATTATCGGGGCAGCGGCTGACGTGCCTCTGTTCCAGCACAGAACACACCTGGTTGTGGTTCGCCCAGAGAGCAGACTGCCACCTGCCCCACCCCCAATCAAGCTAATTAGGTCAGAATAATTGTGCAGCTACAGATTAAGATGCTCATTTAGACTCCAATGAAAACAAGCATTTGCAATGCAATAGGTCTCGCATTGACACAAGTCTGAGCTATTGACATTGTAAATAACGATGCCTTTTATTTATGTTAAAAAAAAAAGGCATTGTTATTTGCAATGTCAATAGCTCAAACTCACGTCAATGCGAAACCTATTGCATTGTAAATGCTTGTTAATTCAAGAACTGAACAGCTTGCTCAAATGAGTCACCCCTCAGAAATAGTTTGTAATGGCACTGCCTCCAGTTCCTGGAAAAGGCAACAAGACTAACACATTCTTCTGAGCCTAAAGACATAATCAGACTCCGAACAATCAGTCAGAGCTGCAGACACCTTAAACAAGCTCCCTATAGAAGAAGTTCCCCCCTATGTTGAAACAATATTTTAAATAACTATTTATACAAAGCAAAGGAAAAAATACGATCTCCAATAAATCTTTGCCCAGCCAATCCCATCAATTTTCAAAGAAATCCAGGAATAACCACACTTCAGAAGCTGCACATAGTTAATGCCTTGAACACTACTGACGTCCACCACACAGGACTACTGGCCATACTCTGGAATGTGGGCATTCACTGCAAAGTCTTGGCCTGGAAAGTCTCCTTCTCGGCTAACTCCAACTAACTCACCCCTAAGACCTGGCCTTTCAATTTGGACATTTAATCTTAGCAACACTTAACTCTACCCTCCTTAGTATCTCTCCAGCACCAGGATACCGTTATCGTGACTGATAGGCTTTACAAGTCCCACCATATACACCAGTATTTTACATTACCTCCATACCACCATAAACCTCCCATCTTTATAACCTAGGCGCAACGGTATTTTAAGGCTCACTCATCAAATCTATGTTAGTGTTCTCCCTGGATTGATTAAATGCTTTAGTTTCAATTACACACATTAAAGAGCTCCTTTTCAAGTTCCAGAACACCAATGATACCATGTATTCAATACTTTCCCCTTGCATGATCACTGCCAAAGGTTAGACGACTTCTAAATTAATTGAGGCATATTCTAAAAAAATATTTGAATGAACTCCCTTATCTTGTTTACAAGGATGAGCTTTCCCTACGAGTACCGAATCTCCTCGAAGACAAAGTGCAGCAAGCTCAAAATTTAGCAGCCTGGCTGCTCCTACATCTGGGATCACAACATTTCCAGCCCCCTTGACATTGCACTGACCTCGATTCTCCCACCAGATCACCGATAGGCCACTATGCCCAACGCATCAAGGTCTCCAAGGAATCATAGCAAAGTAACACCAAAAACATTTCCTGATCCACCACCCTAGAGGAAGCCTCTGCTTCAACACTCAAATGCCATGTTTCAACAAATCCCCACTTGTAGGTTGTTCCTTCTCAGTCTAAGCCACCAAACGGTTGACTCCTCTCCTCATCCAGATAAGGACTTTACAAAACAACTGTGTTCCAAAAGGCAAAAAGCAGCTCTCTCAAGCTTAAGACCACCTGAGAGATCCCTATAAGATAACAGCTATCACGAACAAGCGATCTTGATCACTGGCAGAAACGAGAGTGTAATCACCCACTCCGCTGAGATTCGCAACTATATATCTATCTTTATGTCAAGAATGTTTTATCCCTCTCACATACCTTACTAATTTTCGCATGAATAACAGCAGCAACAAGTTTGTCATGATACGACTCGGCTATGTAACATGACCTTAAACACTGGTTTCAAGTGCATACCAATGGAAGCCACAAGCTACACAAATGGAAGCTAACATAACTTGCACCATGGCATAATGCGCGACAAAATGCATTATTTAATGCCCTTCAAGTCACAGGGGGCTGCAGGACCTACCACTTTAGTGAAACAAAACAGTCAGTTTTGAAGGGAAAAGCTTGCTCCAAGAACCCAGATATGGACTAACAGTTTGACTAAACTGACATTTGGGTAACCAGACTAAACAACGTAAATACAATCACCTTGGTCAAAATAGATACAGGTGGAATCTCTAAACTAAACCCACCAAAGAGACTTATCCCACATGCTATCCTCGTTTGAACTTCATTAAACACTCACATAAAGAAAGATCACTTATTTATTATTCCTATCCCACCAAAGACCTGGCTATTTCAGTAGTGGAACACAGCAGAATTTTGAACATTTTCATACACGTTTTTGTTATGTGAAAGACTAAAATTTGAGAATATTTTTAACTTTTCAGACATCTATGTGAAGTAACGGAACTACTAAAGGACTTATTTAAATTAAAAAAAGGTTTTTTTAAGTATTTATTTTTAGGTCAAGAAATGGGCTGGTAGGGAATGTGGCATGCAGGGTGCAAGGTCGTTCCACGAAAGTTTTGGGGACTGGGGCTATTACCCAAGTGCAGCAGAAGTGGGCGGCAGGGTCACTAGTCCCTGGTATTTATGCTACCTGTCCTTTTACCAATACAATCTTCAAGTTTCTAAATATTAATTTCACTGCTCATTATTCTACTAATACGGCTTTTTTCTGGGATAAATGTATTAAAATATATATACATGTATCTTTAGGAGATGCTCTTCACAACCATATTAACTATGTTAAGAAGCATTTCAATCCGGGTACAATATAAATAAAAACAATATCACAAGGTTACTTACTACGACATTCATTACACACATTACATACTCCGAACATAATAGTAAAAAATAAACCAGCTATTTCAGCACCATGGACCCACATAATACCCTGTCAATGCAATTACAATCCTGTTCAATCACTGGACCTCCTGTTAAAGAGCCGAAAAATACACAGCTCGGTCCACTAACTTCAACTATTAACTACAGACGACACCCAAATAGTTTTAATACGTTGACACAACGTTCTTGCAATACACATTTATCTTGCCCTCCAGCTCTTCCTCCCTTTGCACTATTGGGACCCAAACACTGCAGGTGCACAAAAATCCTTCTAAAAACATAAAATCATGACCCTTCCTAAAAGTTCATTTGATAGGAAACACAACACCAACATCCAAAGCATAAGTATTCTATTCCTTGATTGAGTCAAGATAAAAAAAATAAAACAATGTTTTGCTTGTTACTACACGCGTTGTCAAGGGTGTGATAGGGATCAAGGCGTCATGCAACATGTTACCCCTTAAATACACAAATACTTCAATGCAGTGGCAGAAAAGTGCAGCTATCCGTCTGACACAGAGGCAGAACATGTATGTAGGTATTTGTGTAACACAAATCTAGCCAAAAGTAAGTAGAGTGACAGAGTCATATACCTCACACTTCAATATCCATTCATAAATAAAATTTCCAAAAGGTGTGCAACACTCTATTGTTGAAATAAATCGCACCATATAATTCCATTTACAATACATTCTTAAATGTTTGCTTTTTTAACATTACATATTAAAATTACTTAATAATCCAGTTTAAGACATTAGAAGGCACTAGCCTCATTACAATTCAATCACTTAATTTTCTTCTCAATCAATAAGCCAATTTCTTAGGATTCCAAATAGTCACTAATTATTTAACACATACATTAACCAACTTAACATGGTCTTGGAAAAGAAAGGTTGTATATCGATATTGGAACATGACATTTATTGCCAATATATCTGGAAATGTGTTAATCACTCTAATTGTATGTTTAGTTTATCTTCAAGAAATTGTAGAGCTTTCAATAATGTATTGATAGTGTTCACTGCATAAAGGATTAGTTACAATGTATACGATTCTCTCGTCCCCATTGAGCAAGTTAAGCAGTATCTACTAACCAATAACCTCTCAAAAAACAAAATACCCGGGACATAACTTTCACCGATAGAGGTTTTAAACTCTGCTAGAAATGTTCCCTTAATAGAACATAATTTAGGCTTGCCACACAATGTGGTTTTATGCATAAATATTTCACTTGATACAAAAGTGTTCTGCTGCTCGAATGAGGGCAATACCAGCGGTTAAAAAGCTGTTCCCAGAGTGTGGCCCAGGACTATTAAGACAGCAAGGGCATCGGATGACCAGCCAGTACACACCTTGGCAGAAGAGCTGGAATGTATGCCTAGCAATTGATATGTTGCACAAGTACCCTACAGATTGTATGAATGTGTTATAGTATTCAAATGACGATTTTTCAAGTATGAGTATGCATACTTATACTCTAATTCCCCAATCTGAAAACCCAGAAAACGTTTTCACTATGTTAGAAGGGAGGAGCTTGAAGAGGGTGCGAGGTTTCAGATCCTCAGTCTAAAGAGCCTTGGAGGAGAAACAGGAAGACAGGGCTTTGAACCCATCGCAGCCAGTGACGCCTCTCACAACCTCCAGAAAGCACAAATGAAAGGATTCTGGTCCCGCCTCTGTCTTAGAAAGGATGAAAAACCTTTAGATGTACTATAGGGATAGAATCGCCTAGCTCACATGCTGGAAAGCTACTCTATTTAGGGCTTTCCAGTTCACTCTCTGCTCATCCGCTCTGCACGGGGAAGACAGCGGATATTGTGTGACAGTCACAACAAGAAAGCCGGTACGTCTACATTCGCCATCACGAACATACGTTTAGACCATCCTGTTCAACTCACATGAGGAACAACAGAAACCATTGCGCACTTGTATGGTTTCAAATTTGCAAATATAACTGAATTTGGGTTTGAGATCCAAGAATGACAACCAAAATCAGCTCAGCAAATTACCCTAAACCCACACTTATTTAATCCTGTTATTTCAATAACTAGTATATTTCATTTCACAGTACCTTTCATTTTGTCCCACTGCACTCTGTACTATTCCAACACCAAAGCAATGAAAGCACTCGGTTACAGTGCTGTTATACTGATCTGCAACACCCAGCAATTCTAACCTTGGAAGAAACAAAATCTTCCATTTCACCTCCTTTTTACCCTGGTCTAGTACTCTGTTTCTTAAGCAGTAGGGCTCACATATAGGTCTGTAACAACAACTCACTCCGGAATGATCATCTCTTGCTGGTCCAGAGATTATTACCAAGTACTGCTCTGATAATCTACTTCTAATTGGAGAAACAGCACTCCTCTGTAAAGGACTGTGAAAGATGTTTTGTACTTGTTACCAGCCAGGTAATTACTGTTATTGTGGCAAAAAATACTTACATGACCACCCGGGATATCAACGAAGAAACCATTGTGACCTTAGAAAAGAGAAACAATTATGCACATTAGAGATGTAAAATACATCAAGTGTTAATTTATCCTTGACTTAGGAATTGAGCAGGTGTACAAGATCAGAAAGACAGACCAGGATTATAAGGTGAGTGAACAAACAGAGAGATGGTCAGCGCAATGGCACAGAAAGGAGGCAGATTTATAGGATCAAGAATGGAAGAGGTTTACAAGCTTAGGATACTAGCACAGTAAGTGGGCCGGAGTACATTGTCAAACGATCAGCAAAAGAAACAAGCATGCACTCAGAGTAAAACAGCAGCAGGAGAGGGGAGGTCTATTTTATCATTTTATTTTCATAGTGGATTTATTAAATACAAATGCAAAGGTAAAGAGGGCTGTAAAAGCAATGTAGTGGAGAAGTGGGACAGTAAAACTTGAGAACTGTGGAGGCTGTACAACAATAAAAAGGTGGTTCAAAAATGATGAAAGACTGATCTAACCAGTGCCTGACCTCGTGATCGCTGCCCCCGGCACTAAACTATCCCCAACAAACAAACTACATAGGTGATCCACCAACTATCCACGTGACACAGCCTGCGGAACTATCCTGGACCCAAGAACTAAGAGGAGTGCAGTGCAGGAGAAATGTGTCATGGGAGTGCTTTTGTGTGTTCGTCTGTGCATGTATGAGGGGGTGTGTGCGGACGCACGTGTGCGCGCCAGTGCGGGTATGAAAGACTATGTTCACATTTGTGTGTGCTTGTGCATGTGATGGTGTGGACATGTATTTGGGTGTTTTTGTATTAGAGCATGTGATTCTGTGTGTGCTCATGTTTGTGCGAGCAGATGTTTCTGTATGTGTGCCTATGTCTGTGTGTGTGGTGGTGTGTGCATATATTTGAGTGTCTTTGTATTAGAGCATGGGATTGTATGTGTGCTTGTGCGTGTGGATGTTTCTGTATGCGTGCTTGTATGCGCCCTCTGTTCGCATATGAGAGTGTGTGCGCACATTTGTGTGTGCTTGTGCATGTCTGTGCTTGTGATGGTGTGTGTGTGTAAGAACAACCTTGGCGGATGCCCGGTGGAGCTGTCCTATGCAGCTATAAAGGAGTCTGGCCCCTCTACCGTCATCTACCCAGCCGGACATATGACATTGTTTTCCGCGTCTCCCCGTTTGGTCGCCTTCCCTCCCTCTCCTCTCTGATTCTCTTGATGCTAACTGTTGTAACTATATATCCTGTAACTCACTGTTTCAACTGATGTAGATACCTACAGCAGAGCCTGAGCAACCTTGGCTGATGCTTGGTGGAGCTGTCCTTTGCAGCTATAGAGGAGTTTGGCCCTGGTTCTCCCCCTAGGCCATCACCTACCCAGCGGACATCTGACATTGTTTTCCTCGTCTCCCTGTTTGGTCCCCTTCCCTCCCCCTCCTCCCTCCTCTGTGATTGTCTGGATTCTAACGGATGTATCTATGTATCCTGTAACTCACTGATTCAACGGGTGTAGATACCTCTTGCGGAGCCTGAGCAACCTTGGTCGATGCCCGGTGGAGCTGTCCTATGCAGCTATAGAGGAGTCTGGCCCCTTGGCCGTCACCTACCCAGCCGGACATCTGACATGGTCTTCCTCGTCTCCCCGTTTGTGTCTCCTTCCCTCCCCCTCCTCCTCCCTCTGTTTCTTTGATTCAAACAGTTGTAACTGGTAACTCGCTGATGCAACTGATATAACTATGTACCCTGTAACTGCCTGATCCTTATGTAAAGTGCTCTGATACCTCCGGGTCTAGCCAGCACTATATAAAACTTTGCAAATAAAAAATAAAAAATAGTTCCAATGAAGATGAATGAGAAAGAACGGAAGCAAGAAGAACCAGGAGCAAGGCCCTGTGATCAGAGAGCTAGAACAGCTAGGGCAAGAACGGAAAAGCAAAAGTACTTTGAGAATACAAATTTGTATGTAATTTCAACAGAATTTGATGCAATATTTAGGTCTTTGGAGTGAGAAGTAGGAGCAAAAAAAAAAAAAAAAAAACTGAAGATAAGTAGTGAGTAAAACTTTTTAAAACTTGGAGGAGAGAATGATTAGGCGAGCAGGTATTGGAGAAGGAAATTACCATAAGCCATCCATGAGAAAAATGACTAAAAGAAAGCTCTTTAGCTGAATCAGCAGTTAGGAATATTTGAAAGCAACAACAATAGAAAACCTGGTATCGGCAAATGAGAGTTTACTGGAAATGCTTGTTGAGACATGACAAAGTATTCAGAGTTTGCAAACAGAAGTGAAGAAGGATACAAAGTACGGGTATGTGAAAACTAGTACATAACAAGCATTGGCAAAGACAAAGCATCTCACCCATTGCAGAGCTATTGGCTTTGCCATACTTTTTTCCTAAATAAAAAGGAAACATGTGCAGCAACAATCGTCTTACGGGAAAAGAAAACCATTCTAAGATAGACGCAACAAATGAACAGTAAATGTTATGTAATGATTTTTCTTAAAAGAAATAAACCTGCTGAGATGGAAAAGTCTGCTGCATGGTAATGGGCATGCACCAAGCCCTTGGTGCCCCAACATCGCTGATGTTTGGATCCCTAATGCTGATTTTTGTTGTCAAAGGCAAACACAGATCATGCGTGTGCACCATAACATAGCCCGTCTTGTGAATTGTGGTCTTGTTGGACCGGGAGGGTTCTCAAAGCGCTACCCTCATAGTGGTGAAAGGCTACTACCTTTACCAGGAGCTAAGCAGTACAGGCATGATGGTGGCAGCATACAATGTAGTGATCAGTAAGAGTGAACAGGTCCTTTTGACCTGTGTCACTGGAGTAAGGCCTGCAGGCTCACTCTTTTAATGTTCCACTGCTGTGTGCTTGACTCACCCTTGCCCTACAGCGAGATGGTGTGTAGTGCTGCACAGTGCACGTGTGATGTACATGTGCTGGGTGTATGTATGTCTGTGAACGATACACTACAGGGATAATGCAATACTGTGCAGTGTGTGTAAGTTATATGCATGTGATGGTGTATGTGTGTCTGTGAGTGATACTATACATGAAGGATGTAGTTCTGTGCAGGGTGTATGTGTTATATGCATACTATGGAAGTGAGTGGGCCTGCAAGAGGCACAATACATGGTTGACTCTGGGTTCCATTTTGGGAGACCAGGAACTGCAAGGTGAAACATTGGAAGAGAAGGTAGGGAAATCACCCTAAATGTGTGTATTGCTGCATTCCAGTAAGCTGGGTGGGACACACTGAAGAGAGGGAGAGCCATGCTCCCCCAGTACACTTCAAAGGGTGCTTTTTTAGGTCTCGCCTGTCGATGCGCATGCGCATCGAGCAAGCGAGACTATAGGGGCTCATCGACTCTTTATCTAACTTGCAAGGAATCGTGGCGATTCCTTGCAGTGCCCGTGACTTTTAAGCTCAATGCGCATGTGCATTGAGCTTAAAAGCGCGTGCACAGCCGCCCGCATTCCTCCGACACCTTTGAAGTGAAGCTTAGCTTCACTTCAAAGGCCCGGCTTCTTCACACCCACATGCCGCTCTGCCCCGCTCCGCCCCCTCCCCTGAGTCATCCTGCCTGCCCCTTCCCGCCGTGTCGCATTTCTCCTCCCCCCTCCCCTCTCTTCCCTCCGTCTTGTTAACTCTGGCTACTTTTTAAAAGTATATATACTCTGTGTGTTCGCTCCTTCCCCTCAACCTTTAAATATAAACTTTTGTCTTGGTTTATTAGGCTCCGGCAATGGGGAAAAAGAGAGTTGCTTCCACGGTGACTGGATGTAACCGGGTGGCAGTTAAGCTCAAAGACTCATTTCGTAAGGGAAGGCTGAGCCCGTTTGATTTGCTAAGTCAAGCAACTGATGCGGGGTGGGGTTTCTTAGTAACTGTCTCCGGGCATGTGATTAAGTCTGCTTTCATGACGATGGTATTGTGCAGTTGAAAGTCTTGAATGTTTTTCTCCACGTTACCAAGAAAAAATTATTTTCCGTTTTCGGGTGAGTGATTGCTCCTCAAAAGCCAGGGGGATTGGGCATTGCTGCGGTGGTGTTCATCAATAGTCACCCATGGTTAACGCCAGAACACTGATGGAAAAAAAAAAACCATCTACTTAACTAATGCCCTCTCTAAGTTGAAATGACCATCAGCCACTGCTAAGCCGCTTTCCTATTTAATCACCAGCCTCCTTCTATTTAATCACCAGCCGCCTTCTGATCATCCGTTCATGCAGTATATTAACTGTACTTGTCAAAGCACTGCGGCTCCAACACTGGGATTTCTTCATCTCCCTAAGGGCCTTGACCGCTTCCCTCGTTGCAGAAAGCCCCTGGGTCTGGGATGATCATCACACCAAAGGACATCTCTTACTTAAAAACATCGCCTTCACTGGCAATGGTTTCAAAGCTCTCTCCGAGCTCGGTGCAGTAATCAATCGGAAACGACATGCATAGGACTAGCAAACGGATACATAAGCATGTCCGTTATTAAAGGCACACAGCACTCAAACGGGGAACCTAAAGATGGGAAAATTCATGCTAATCTGCCCCTGAACAATAAACAAGCCGCAGAGGGGCGCTTTCATGGTAAGGAGGGTGAAGGGCATTTCCCAGCTCACCAAATATCTTTACAGTTACGCATCACTCCTAGGCGCTGAAAGGAGTAGCTTGCAATCTGATTAGCTCCATAAAACAAAACAGTAACAAAACTAATAGTTTGCATTTTCATACAGATTAAACGGTTTCCTAGGCGTCACAAGCACACACAGGACAGGAACAATATATCAGCAGCAGTTCAAGGTTTCCTCTCTCAAAAAATGGTACTACAAAGACCGCAGCACACACTCACACACATGCTTCTACACACACATGCACACACAAACACCCTCATCTACCCACCTAACCATACAGAATCAACAGAACACATGAAAAAGAGCGAGAGGTCACACAAGCACAGCACTTCTCTGGGGCTGCACGCCCAACCTAAATATTTTCACATTTGTCAATAAATTCTATAACCCATAGTAAATGACAGTGCCTTTTATTTATGTTTTGAAAACCTGCAAGTGGTGCGTAAACACGCACTGTGCATTTATAGTCCTTGCTTACGAAAAGCAAGGTTGGCGGTAAAAGCCTTCCTTCTCTTAAGCAAGGACTACATGTACAAAGTTCTTTGCTTGAAGTTTTTCAAAACCCATAAATAAAAAGCATTGTAATTTACAATGCCAATAGCTCAAACTCTCGCAAATGCGAGACCTATTGCATTGCAAATGCTTGTGATTAAGAGGCATGGGCCTGGGTACATCTCAGGAAGATGGGGCTGATAAGAGAATCACAAAGTGTAGGGCTGAGGCCAGTGGCTAACCTTTTGATCTACATATCAATGTGGTTGAAATCCAGGTGTGATCTCCCAATCACTCCCTTGGCCTGTGTTGTGGGGCCATCGGCTTTGGAGTCGCTCCTACTGTGATACCGCTTTCTGGGGAAAGACAGGGCAGAGGAGTGTGCACTTCAATAGGAAGAACACTCCCAACATAAACTTCAAATACTCAAGACTCTAAATTACATTTGCTATCTAGAAATGGACTATAAGGAAGCTTGAGATTCCAGATATGGTCAACCATCAAACACCCAGTCAGGCTGTGCAAGGAGGAGAAGCTTTGCAAGACTTCTGCCTGTGACCAGGACTGGGGGCCAAGCCTGCTAGTCTCCCAACTTGAGGAGGGAACATCACCCAGGGATTCCAAGACCACCTGCCTTGGAGCACCAGTGCCTGCCAGCTTGCCATGACCACTGTGCCCTTAAAGGAAGAGGAGAGCATTGGAGGGAGCAAGGTTCCATGGAGAATTCTGTTGTGTGTATTCCCTTACCAAGATTCGAGCAGATGGCTGTTGCACCAATCAAGTCATTGCCCATGTGCATGGAAAGTCAGTGACCTGTGTATGCCAGAGGACGGCGACAACTGTTGCTGTGCCAAAAGGGTCATCGTCTGTGTACAGTGAGGAACTAGCAACCCTGTATGCTAGAAGGAGCCTCTATGAGTAGATTGAAGTACTGAGAGGGCCGCAGCTCATGTGTGGCAGAAAGACGGCGACTGTGTGCCAAGAGGGGCCGCCGTGAAAACATTTCCTTGATGAGTGGCCCTTAGGCTGTGCGCGGCGGTGAGCCAACAACCCTGTTGCAGAAGGGGCCACTGAAGAAATATGCTGTGCCGATCAGGTCTGAGCCCATCCAACCCCACCCTGGGACGGACCAAAGAGCTTACACAGCTTGGAGGAACCACAAAGTACATCCAGTCGCTGCAACTGTACAACTGCGCGTGAGGAACTTGAAGTTCACAGAGTACAGCAGCCTGGGCCCCATGCAAAGAACTTACTGGAGACAGATGATCCAACTCTAGCGCCCGCAAAAAGGACACACTCAAGGACTCTGATCACCTCTATATACTGATTAAGACTGATTTTGAGCCAGTCAGCCCATCTTCGAATTATTTTTCTTAAACAAGAAAAATCATTTTACAATAGTAGCCTGCCAAAACCGTTGCAGGCAGCGTGAGGGGTGCAAGTGGACGTGAGTAATTGCTTAATGAAGAGGCGGGGTGCAAAAGTGCCAATAAGGGACAGGGATCTAAAAAAAAAAAAAAAAAGAGTCACTCAAGCACTGGAATGGAAAGCAGTGAAAGGATAAAAAAGTCATCCAACCAAAACAAAGGAAGGTCAAAATGCTCCTTGTGCAGGACTAACACTAAAGTCGGGAAGAGAGCCATTCAACTTAGAGCACGGAACTTAGACAGACAAGAACGCAATTGAATTGTTAGCAGGGGAACATACACGAAGAGGAAGAATATACAGAAAATAAGGTAGGGCCAGATACTAAACTATGTGAAACTCCAAACTGGGAAGAGTCTCTTGGAGAGTGCAAGTTAAGCCTACACTACACCAACTCATGTTACCTTGGGAGTTCATTGTTACACACTGTTGCAACCCCAGGAGTTTAACAATGCAGTGGCCAAGCAAGTCTTGAATTTAGACCTCCCTCTGTCACCGTATCTCTCCAGCAAAACAAGCCCTTCCAGTCAGAGAACAAAATCAAAAAACTGCTTCACACAGCAGGTTATCCACTGAACATGGATCTTTTTACCTTCAACTAAATCAAAGTGATACAACCACAAGGCACCATCTAAATAAAACCACTTTTCAGAAAAAGCTGAATCAGCAATAACTTAGTACAAGAAGCCACGCTTATCGACAACCAACTTGAATTAGGAGAGTGGTAAAGGACCGGCTGTCTCCCAAGCGGATCACATTGTTATGCTTTGGTTCCCAGAGGGAAATACGTTACTTTTGACCTACCCATCCACCCAGTGCCACTCTACCGGAACAGAGTGGCAAGCACAGCCGCAAGTTAAGTATGTGATGAGGTGAATGTCCTTCACACAAACAACAACCAGTACAACCTACTGCCTCAGGACTCAATGTCAATTCTTACTAAGAAAGTAAGGGAATATCTTTGTACACAACAGTCTGAAGACGGTGAGCAAACATAAATACATCTCAAGCATCTTACACCTGTTACACCCATGCTTAATTATAGCTACAAGATCGCAGCAAACATTTGGAACACCGACAGATC
Organism: Lissotriton helveticus; assembly: GCF_964261635.1. Lineage (NCBI taxonomy): Eukaryota > Metazoa > Chordata > Amphibia > Caudata > Salamandridae > Lissotriton > Lissotriton helveticus. Next base: position 585,717,228 of record NC_136072.1, read on the forward strand.
TCGACACTATACCTCATCACACAAAGGCAACTATACACAGAGTATGCCCCCCACGCACAACAAATGGCATATTTTCCCATTTAAAGATAGTAATAATACACAAAAACTATTGTTCCTTGCAAAACCCAATCACATTTCCATTAAAATGTTGCCATAGGTTTACAACAACATGTTTAGAGCACCTCGCCATCCTCCCCAGCCTGCAAGTTCAGGTAACAAATTCACTCTACAAACTATCAAATATGCACAAAAAAAAATACAGAGAAGCCCAACCACTGTGTAGTGTTTTGGGCATCATCATAGGTGTTGGGCGCAAACACAGTACAAGAACAAAAATGAGGATGGTTTGCCGACAGGAATTAAACCAGAAATGGGCAATTTCAGACACAGTAAGGGAAGAAAATGTGAAGAAAAACAATGGTCCACCAAGTTGAAAGCCATCGACAGATTAAGGAGAATAAGGGAAGAAAATGTGAAGAAAAACAATGGTCCACAAAGTTGAAAGCCATCGACAGATTAAGGAGAATAAAAAGGAGTGAAGTTATTGTGATGTTTTGGAGTTAAGAAAGTAGGGGAGGCGAAGAAAATACAGCATAGATAAAATAAATTACAACAGCACGATGAAGTTGCCTCGAGACTTGCACAGGAAGAGGGTATGGGTATAGAATCGGAGGCCTGACACAGGAATAGAGTGAGCCACGGTGCACAATGCGTACAGTATTTGAGCATAGAAAGGGTGGATATACAGTGTCGTAAAAATATGAAAGGAAGGGAGATGTACAGGTTTTAACTTAATAAATGAAGCTACACTCTACAGATTCTACATTGGCAGAGGTCCGCACAAACAGCTGGAGATTGGCACAAGTACGGAGGAGGAGTATGTATGTAAACGGACATAAGATAGTAATGAATACGGTTTAAAGAATGACACGAAGATGGAAAGTCAAAAGTATCAGGATAACAGGTCATAAAGGAAGAATATGCATACCACATAATCCAACATCTGATGCATAATCTGCAGATTTTGCCCCAAAATGTGTTTCCATCTCAAACGGACCTCAAGTTATTAAAAACACAGCAACAAGTCTTACAGATAAGTGGAATGCCCTATGCAAAGGTTGACTGATCATCTTTCTGCTGCTTATTTTTGTATTTCAGTGTCAGAGTGGCACTAATGAGGTGAAACCTTTTCTCGGAAAGTGTTAACGTGCAGGAATGACAAAAATAATAAAAGAATACTAACATAAAATATGTTGCATTAGGCCACATAATTTGCCTTTGCTTGCCACATAATTTATTCAACCATGCCGCATAATTTGTTCCTTACTGGTCACAAAATTCCAGTGGCTATAGCTGGTTGGAGACACACAAAAAATGAAGGCGCAAAGGGTGAAATAAGAGATTTTATAAAACTTTATAAATAAAATAAATGAAGTAAAAGGCTGGTACAAGTAGAGAACAAACTAAACGAGTAAAAAAAAAACAGGAATAAAAACACAGCTTGCATATATTACCAGGGAACTGGCCCAGGTATACGAGGTCAGCGACTGATATACGCAAGGAGACCAAGAAACGGAGAGATACAGGGTCAGAAGTCGTTGACGAAAATGGAAACACTTTATAGGACCAAGGAAGTAGTAAAGAAAGAAAAAGGTTATATATAGAGGTTGAAGACCGGCACTGTTAGGGAGGAAGGTGTTTGGATTTAAGTCACCCGAACAAGAGGAAAACAAGTAGAACTAGACTATCAACACACGGGCTCGGTGTGACCCACAGAAGGAAAGCAAGTGTATAGGGCTGAACAAAGAATACATGTTTTATTTATTTTTATTTTTTTAAATGACGGGTACAGCTATATTGGACTGGAAGAGCAAGGGTGCAAACGGTAGTCTGGAGACTTACGAGTCGAGTAGAAAGTGTAAAGAAGAAAGCGTGTGCCACAGAAAACTAGCAGGTGTATATAGGGTAAAGAGGGGGGGGGGGGGATGAAGGTGTGCGCATATGTATACTGTCAGTGGCTAAAAAAAACATACATGACAGAATATAGAGTAATGGTTCAGGGGATCGGGAGAAAGGGGGTCGGAAGTACGTGGCCGAGAAACGATCAGAAGAAAGGAAAAGGTGTATTTACCTCCATGTCAACCCCCCACCGAATCAGGCCGGTTCGGATCCCGAGTCTTACCTTCAGTCAAGAGCTCATAATAGATTGGCAAGACTTTGCATCCAAGTTCCAAATGTAACCGACGAGAGGAAGTTCTCAGAAAAGCTAGTTTTAAAACTGATTGGCAGGTTTTGGGGCGGTACTAAGAGTGTCTTTGTGTTTGTTCTTCCCAGTAAGCGCTGCGATTGGTTAGAAAGGGTATGACCCGCCCAGAAGCAGACGGTCCGCCCCGCCCTAAAGAAACCTTGCTGACCCGGAAGAAACTGTACCTGCTACCTCCCCGGAAAAGACCTTCCCTCTGCTCCGGTAAGCATGGCCCAGCCGCACGTGGCGTGGAGCCGTGGTCCAGCCAGCGGTCTGTGACGACACAGGTGTATTGTTTGATAGACGGAGACCCCGACTATGACGCGTGAGCTTTTTTGCCTACCGGTAAAGGACAGCGCAGCTGCGTCAGGTGGACTGGCACTGGCAGTTAGTCTCTCGTTGTCAGGCTGGCGCGGGGACGCTGTTACGTACCGGCCTCTGTTTACCCGTGAGCTCGTAGACGCCTTAAAAAATTATGAGAGCATTTCACTCGCTCCGGTCCTTGCTTGGAGTGCGCCTTGGGCGAGCGGAAAATTCCGTCCTCGGTGCTGTTGGTGTAAAATGGGGCAGTATGGGAGCCCTTTTCACAACACAAGCGGGCGCTTATTTTATGGTCAAGACTGGCCAGGGTACTGTCAGTTCATTATATATTTTTGTATGTTTCTGTGTATTCGTGCTGATGCCAATAAAAAGCCTTTTTTAAATAAAAAAAATATCTATCTCAGATCATGGCCCAAAGACACGATGGCTTAACTAGAGACCAAGAAGTAAGTTCTGATAAACAGACCTCATAAAATAGCTTGTTAGCATCAGGAAAAACAAGCATTTGCAATGCAATAGGTCTCGCATTAGGAAAGTTTGAGCTATTGGTATTGTAAAGGACACATTTTTTATTTGTGCTTGTTTTGAAAATAGCGAAAGTAATAGCTTTGTTATTTACAATGCCAATAGTTGTATCTTTCGCAAATGTGACACCTATTGTAACACAATATGTGTTGTAGCACTGAGTGGTGTGAGGGTGAGCGGGGGGTGTGAGGGTGAGGGTTGTGAGGGGTGTGATGGTGAGGGTGTGTGAGGGTGAGAGGATGTGAGGGTGTGTGATGGTGAGGGTGACTGAGGGGATGAGGGTAAGGGTGTGTGAGAGGGTGACAGGGTATGAGGGTGACAGGGTGAGGGTAAGGGTGTGTAAGGGTGAGGGGGGGGGGTGAGGGTGAGGGGGTTAAATGGCCTTGGTACTGTGTGAAGCAACATCTAGGTCCCTTTGGCTGTATGCAAAAAATAACACCTCAAATGGCTGGGCTCCGCGGTTGCAATGGACTGTGCTTACGACACAATTCAACAAGCACTGGCAAAGGCAGAAGCTAAACGGCTGAGAGAGGGGCCACATCCTGCACAGCAGGGCACTGAGCTGTTAAGAGGTGCAGAATGAACTGTTGCACAGGGAAAAGGATCTTCATATAACCTCACCCTATCACAACACCCAGCTGGAAAATAATGTCAAACTCATGCAGCCTTCCTTACATTGCCATGACTATCGTACCAGCGGATAAAAAAAGTCAACAGCAAATGGCTGGATCAAAAGCACACTCTCTCTGTACTGTGTGGTAAAATGGCATCTCTGATGAATAACTACAGCTGTCTGTCCGCAAGACCTAAAAACATTAAAGTGCACAATTCTGCAACACTGATTAAGAATTCTATTTTCAGACTGCCATGTGATGCTAAAAAGAAAGAAAATGAACGTTGTTATCAGGTAATTCGTCCCAGTCATCGATTTCAAACAAATTAAATGCCTGTTTTGAATAGGTTCGTTTTGGAAAGCGCACACTCACTAGATTCCCCAGTGACGCATGAAAACGTCCTACCCATGTGTTCCAAGCCACTCCCAAACTCCAGTTTTATGATAACGGCAGCATTAGTCCAGGGCAACACATATCCGTGACGTCCACCTCACTGCCAAGTCACCCAACCGGAGGGCGAACTGGGCTGGGCGTCATGCTCTCTGCAAAGCAACTCACATGACACCAAACCAAAATAAAACAGCAACAAGAAAACAAACAGAAACACAGGAGTGTGGAATTTTCAAAATAATCTACTTGGCCAAAGGACAAAATGCCACTGTGATCTACATGTCCTGTAAAATCAACTTGTCCCGCCCACTCCCGTCCGTCCATACATCAAACATAAGGGCTGACAGAGAAACGTAATATATTTTTGTTTTATTAAAATTAGTAAACCATTAAATGCTTTGCAATAATAATGCGAAAAAAAACTTGACAAGCAATATTATCCCATTTATCCAAACATATAGAAATACAAGTTACAAGATAAAAATGAACACCCTTTGGCTTGCCTACAGACAGACAGAAGCACCATGCCCTGCCAAGGATCTAGAATCTCACTAAAGTATGTATCTGTCTAGAAGGAGAAAACGGAACCCTCATGATCGATTTGCCCGCGCCTTCAGTCTTGACATTCTTGAAGAATGAACGATGTACCGTACCAATGACAGTGCCATTAGTGAACCAAGAGGCACTGCAGATGTGAACACTGTATGTGACAAGAATATAGAGCAACATTGTGGTCTATATTAATTCAAAAACGGGTTTTTGTACAGCTTGTATTCTGAATGCATGCATTTGAACGTGCTTCTCTTGATTATGAAGAAAAAGTTAGTTTTGGTGAAATAAAATATTTGCCTAAGATCACACAATTTAAGCATGGAAGCAAATTTTTAAGTAGCCAGGTTCTCTTTCACAAACTATGAGTATTTAAATGGAGGCCCCCCGGTTTCACACAAGCACAGTCAGTGATCTAGTTGTGTTCATTGGCAGAGCTCTGCATATTTGTATAGACTAGCACATACCAACTGAACAAACCACCAGATTGTTGTGCTGCTGCCAAGTGAAATCAGCATTTTCTCTTCTTTAATAGCACCCTTAATATCTTCCTCACCACCATTTCACTAATCAAGTCATTTTAAGACTTGACTAGTTTACTGGACGGGGATACGTCATTCTGATGAATAAAGCAGTTTTAATGATTATTTTTAATCAGACACAGGTCAAAGATGTCTGAACAATGAGAATGCATTAAGGCAGCAAGTCAGGTCCCGGCTAGAGTGAGAAGTTGCAAACAGGTAGCAGTGAGTTCCTGCTCCACTATGTAGTTCTGCTCTACCCTTAGAAGCTAACTTGGGCCGGCTAACATTTCAGTTATTTGGGGCACACAAACACTTCACTACACTTCAAAAACTGTAGAATTCATTGCTCTTTATTTTGAGGCTGACATGCTGAGTGGGGCTCAGTAGCAGCCCTCGCTCCCTCTTCCAGCTGACAGAGCGGGGGAGGGTGGGGTTTCACCACACCACTGAGTTACAGATAAGAAGGTGAGGAAAAAACTGCTTCAACCTTTTGAAATGCATAGAGTCATTGCCCTGCCTGTTCTCGCCCGGGTCAAGTTTCCCCTTTTCTGCTGCTGTGTGCAGATATTGTGGAAATACCCGTGGGCGGTGAGGCTTGCAGAAATGTCCCTCATGCAGACCCCTGTGTGGTTGTCTCACCTTGGGGCACAATAAAGGAGAGAAAGAACGTTCTTTTTCACCCTATGGAACAATGTGAATTTTAATATGGCCTGAATAAGCTTGCGTAAGACCTTGAGTGCTAATAAAAGAATGGCATTGAGGTTTTATATAGCGCTAACTCGACCTGAAGGTATTGGAGCGCTTTACATGAGCGCCAGTTACATTTACACATGGACTGTCACATTCATTTATTTCTAAAGTAGCACTATTAAATTGGCACAGCTGCACAGAAATTCAAATGTGTTATGCAAAGGGAACATTTAGGTTGTTGATTCCCAAAATGCGCCTTCTAATCCAAGCTCGCGTCCCCACTTTACCAACCTGGTGTAATCTGGACAACCGCTTTACCTATTAATTATCCAGTGAGTGTGTCCTTTTACACTTGGCAATAAAGCAAGCCTGGCAGCTCAAGAAAGAAACTGCAGCGCCGCGGCAGCTTAAAAGAAATGCGTACAATAGGCTTAATTATACTCACTAAAATACTCGGCACTGGTCAATTGAGCAGTTTCTCACACAAATGGGAAATATATCGCCCATTTGTGAGGGGAATTGCCCAATATGGCAATTCTGTGTCACACATCTGGTGTGAAAGGGAGTTCTAATCAGGCTCCATCAGCAGCGGTTGGTGGCATCTGTTGGTACTTCGAGTGTGGAATTAACTGAATTCTGGGGCTCCCGGAGCTAGGGCATTTACACCGAACACCATGGGCAACAGAGACAATCGTTGTCAACAGCACAAATTGGGGGAGGGGCAGGGGCACAGTGAAGTTGAAATGCAAGGCCGAAAGTGCTATACATTAATATTCAAAACCCTACAAACAGAGGCAGAGTAGTACTGCGAGAATTTGTTAAAAGGTCACAAGCCATAGTAAACAGGCAGAGACGGGGCCCCAATAATAGGGACTCAGTGGGTTCTTGGTCAGGCCAGGCTTGTCTTTGAAGTGCAATATCCACCCTACTACCTCGCCCCCCCCTCCCTTCCCTTACATTAACCAAACGCATCAGGTTCATTTAGCTCCAGGCTAGACACACTCCTCCCCCGCCCCCGCTTGCTTTTGGGTGTTGCTCTATTCCAGTGACTTGCTCTTTAGAATATAGGTGACGGCCCCACCTCACCCCCTGGCGTGCACACAACCATGGAGGTGTTAGCTGCCTGCAGTCACCATGTAGTTGTTGGACAGGCTCGTGCACCCCATCATCATCTTCTTATAAGTCGGTAACAGGAAGGTAGGTGGAAGAGGGGGCTGGGGGAACAGGGGGGTAGGGCTGCCGCCTCAAAGCACACAGATGGAACCGTCCTACCCGGACCGATAAGACAGGGGCAGCAGCGTGAAGAGCTGTTGGCTGATAAGGCCGATCAGACTTACCTTGTTTGATGCAAATGCAGCGGTATCTGGATCCTTTGGCGGGCTTCTCTGGAAGTGGAAAACAGTTATGTTTATAGTGGTCTGCTAGCGCCTCGGCCACAGCCCCTCCAAAACACTGCAGTCGGCTCTCGCTTACTCAACCCCGAAGCAACGAGGATAGAAAGCCGGCGGCAGCAGTGATCTCCGGGGGCCCATGGGACAGGAGGACTAGGTAGAGGCGGAGGCAGGGTCCTGCGTTATAACGACGCCTCCTGTAAACAAGTGGGGGCAGAATGTTATCTGATTTGCGGATCCCTTGGATTGTTAGGGCGCTTGATAGTGCCACAGTGTGTGGAGTAAGTTGAAGTTAGCGTGGCTGTGGTAAAGGGACAGTGACTTCTCTTGGACAGTGGGATACGGCCTCCCAGATAATTAGTCCTGCAGTTTGTTTCCAATACTTCGTTGTCTCCTGCCCGATCGATCAGCAGTCTCTCCCAGGCCCACAGGTCCGTGGTCTGGGCGAGTTACCTCTTTATTCGGATCCCCCGGCACTGCGGCGCCGCTTTACTGGGCCCTCTGCTTCAGCGCCCCTACGTTTTATATTATCTAGCACTCCAATAGCAGAGATGAGAGCCCGCGCTTTCTGGAACCACAAGGTTATACGCGGTTTCTCACAGCAGGCGCACCAGTTCTATTCAAAAGGGTTATATTTTGCTCAGATCACTCTGTAATTAGAACACTCTACAAGTGCTATGGCTGGCATTATGTCCGTGCTTATTTTACCTTAATGTATTGCCTCGCGGCCGCCGCGAACTCCTGCTTGCTGAGACTGAGTGACGTTTCACTCCCTCAGCCAATCCCTGTCTAGAGCCCAGTTATGGGCTGCTAGCCAATCCGAAACCTCCAAAGGCTCCCGGCACGATTCTCTGATTGGCTGTGAGCCCCAGAGTACCCACAGCCTGTTTTATTGACGTGATTTGATGTCCACTTGTCCGTCGGACAAAATAGACATTAAATCTTCTTGCCCACTGATAAAAACAACTTGGTTCGGGCGTCGGGCGATATGATTCCCCCACCCCTGGAAACAAGTCGGGCGGCACAACAGGGGCTGAAAAAAGGGGAGGCTGAAATAAAAGGGAGACACGGCCTGGCGGCCGTGAAACTTAAAGTACTGAGTCAGAGCGTGTGTGCAGGGAGAGAGAGGGGAGGTGCTGGCGGTTGGGGAGGGGGAAGAGAAATGCGAGTAAGGCTGTGTGCGGGGAGAGAGAGGGGAGGTGCTGGCGGCACCAAGCTGGGGAACAGATGGCGATGGCTGGAGATTTGATGCTGTGCACGCGCATTTTAACTCATTGCGCTTGCGCATTGAGCTAAAAGCGCACATGCACTGCATCAAATCGCCAGTCTAGTTGAACTCTGTTTAAGCCCCTATATTCTCGCTCCGCTCAATGCGCATGTGCATTAACAGGCGAGACCTAAAAAGCAACAAACAGTTCGTCCCAGCACGTATGTCATATGATAAGAAATAGCTAACTATCATAGTAACCATGGGGAGAGGAAGTACAACAAAGCATCCTAGAGTCAAGAGTTGGGGTAGCAGGCAGCCAGGTGACTAGTTGGGGGTTTTAGGATTCAGGAAAGGGTAGTGTTATAGGATTGTAAGGAGGATACATGGTACACGAAAGGGTAATGTCAAACTTTTAGGGGTCAGAGAAGGATAGCATTAAGGGGTAATAAAGGTTTTTTGAGAATTCAGAGTACGTTAGCACTGTAAGGGATTTTAGGTTTCCAGGAAGGGTGAGTAAAGGGGTAGTAAGGACATTTTAAGATTCAGAAAAGGGTTTTTCTGGATTCAGGGAAGGATAGCATTAAGAGAATGATAATGTTCAGGGATAGGTAGCATTATAGATGAGGGATTTTAGGGTTCAAGGAAGGGTAGCGTTCAGGGGTAGTAATGGGTTTTCAGGATTCATGGAAACGTAGCTGTTGGAGCTGACATCTTTGGCATTGTTTTCCTCCAGCTTTTTGCCTTCCATCCTACTGCTTTTGTGAGACCTCTTTTTGCTGACTTCAGGACTCTGCTTTCTTTACCACTGCTAAACAGTGCTAAAGTGCTTGTGCTTTCTCCTTTAAACATGGAAACATTGGCTTGCACCCAATTGGCACATTTATTTGACCTGTAAGACCCTAGTAAAGTGGCACTGCATTTACTGCCTGTAAATGAAATACTACTACATACAACCTATCGCAGCCCAGATTCAGAACAGCTGCAGCATGATACTTCCACAATGCTCAACCTCGCATCTCAGCCCGCATTCTTCTCGGAACCGCTGCTGTGTGACGCATCCTCGATGCAGGACTTAGCATTACAACCCCTCAACGACAACCCAGGATTCTGCCTCCAAGCCACGCTACTTCTTCGGAACCCCGTTGCTTGACTCATCTTTGTGCAAGCCCTTCATGGATGGCATCCTCAACAATGAGGCACAACTCTGCATCACATCTTCGCATCCCCTCGAACCCACTGCTGTGTGATGCAGCCTCGACGCGGGATCTCTCACTGCTCCGCAAACAAGTCTGTTCAGCAGGCCTAACTCAGCCCCTGTATTCAGCCCATGCTCCATCATAGTCAGCCTGAACTTGTGGCATTGTCCAGGTCCGGCGCGACCAGATAACCACAGTTGGTGCTTTGTGCTTCTATGTACTATTTTAACCTGAAACTTTGAATTTGCTCATCTCTGGTTTTACTCAATAGTTTTTTGTCACTTTGGTCTCAAATAATTAATTAAATATTACTCTTGTTTTCTAAATTGGTGTGGGATGTTCCTTATGTTGTGTTTTCACTTTCAAGTGTTGCACATATACTTTACACAATGCCTCTAAGTTAGATTGATTTCTACCAGACACGGCACGGACACGGTCGACCGACCATTCCATCCTTCTCGACCGTGTCGAGGGCGCCGGCATCCGGGGGTCCGATCTGGCCTGGCTCACCTCTTTCTTAGGAGACCGGACACAGGCCGTCCATCTGGATGGCTTCTCGGCCTCTCCCTGCCCGGTCACTTGTGGGGTCCCCCAGGGTTCTGCTCTTTCCCTCCTTCTCTTTAATCTCTATATTCACCCCCTTATCTCGGCTTTACAAAACATGTAGGTGTCAGTCTACAACTACGCAGACGACCTCCAGCTCATTTTCAATCTTTCCCCCTCCCATGACTCCAGGTCCAATCTCTGTTCTGTCCTTACCTTCATATTCGACTGGATGAACTCTAACCAGCTCAAACTAAACCCGGACAAAACAGAGCTGTTACTCACGGGCAGCCTCCCTAGTCCTTGGTCTCCTGCATTCTGGCCCCCTGCCCCTGGTCCCCCTCCTTCCCCTTCCGCTAAAGCTAAAACCCTGGGTATCTTAGTCAGCCAAGATCTGACTGCACCCTCAGATCAGCGCCGTTGTCTCATCTTGTTTCCTACCCCCACGCATCATCCGAAAAATGTCCCGTTTTTTTTTCTGTTGAGGCCCTTAAGCTCATTGTCATGGCCATGATTGTCTCCCGCCTGGACTATGGCAATGGACTTTTTGTAGGGATTCCGGCGTATGAGCTCCGGCGCCTCCAGCTCATACAGAATCAGGCGGCTCGCCTGATATACCAGCTCCCTAAGTATCATCGCGTCACCCCTCTTCTTAAAACCCTTCACTGGCTCCCCATCTCCCAACGCTCCCTTTTCAAGTTGGGCTGTCTCACCCTCATGGCTCTTGCAGGCACTGCCCCCGGGTTTGTCAAACCTAAAATTCAGCCCTATCTTCGTAAGAGAGACCTTCGTTCCTCTACCCTAGTCCTTCTGGTAGTCCCTCGCTTCAAGAGGAAAAAACTCGGTGGCCTTCGGTTCTCCACCCTTGCCCCCACCTTCTGGAATGCCCTCCCCTTTTCCATCCGGTCCATAACTAACTATATGGATTTCCGGAAAGCTCTTAAAACTCATCTTTTCTCTTTAGCTTTCCCCTCACAATAATTCTTTTGCTCTTCCTCTCTCTTTTCCTTTTGTCTTAAATCTGGTCATAGCGCCATGAAACCGCCTGGTGTTAGCGCGCTCTATAAATGCTTTTAACTTCAACTTCAACTTCAGACGGTTAAGTATAGGTTAATTTGGGTTTTGCTTGTGTTTCACCTTGAAAGATTGTGGTTGCTGCTTGAGTAGGGATTCCCCACCCCCCCAATCAGTAACCCAATTTCCTACACTAGTGTTGAAGGGTAATAAGGGTTTATAGAGTTCAGTGAAAGGTGTATAAAAGGGTTGTAAGCGATCATCAGAGTTTAGTAAAGGGAAGCCTTGAAGTGTAATAAGTTTTTTAGGTGAAGGGAAGGGTAGCATATAGGGTAGTAAGGTTTTTCTGGGGGGGGTTTGGAAAGGGGTAGGAATTTTTTTTAGGATTGAGGCAGGGAAGGAAGGGTTTAGGGATAATAAGGGAAAGTGAGGGGTTTGTAGGTTTGGAGATGGGTAGCATTAAGGCACGAGTACTCGCATTTTCCCAGGTGCCCAAGTTTGGTTTGTGATGTGATGCTAGCGGTCATGAAAGGGGTGTGGGGGGGTGTTATGTTAGGAGGGTGGGGAAGCATAGCATATACATCCAGAAAACCTGGGATTAATCCTGCCTTCCCCACTTTACCTAATTGTGTGAACCTAGGCAATTGTTTTATTTCGCTTTCCCTCCTTTTTCTTCATTATCACGTATAAGATAACCTCAAAATGCATGACTTCAGTATCTACGCTTTATAAAACTTTCTACTGTGGTTGATTTAATAAACTATAATGTTTATGTATAATAGAGGCCACCCAAAGAGTGCAAATAACTGACTTGCCCCTTAGTTCAATATTGGCATTGTTTTCAGGGTTGGAGGAAAGAATGAATGTTTCTGAATTTTTGTTTGAAAACTATCACTTCTCAATGCACGGATATAATCTCATATACTAAGGTGAAACGATTCTGCATGTTAATAAAATACACTTTTTGATTTTTGAAGAGAACGTATCATATTTTTACACTTTTACTGCTATATGTCCTTAAAAATGAAGGTGTTCCTAAAGTTAAGCAGTGCAGGACAACCTAGTTACTTCCTTTCCTTAACACCAATTAACTTTAAATAAAGGATTGCCTGTTTATTTAACATCTTTTCAATGTTAGTGCTGAGTCACTAAACAGCAGCCCTGTGCTGCCGTTGCCAAGGAGGCCGCATGTAAAGGTCAGGAGGGCCGCATGCAGCCACCGTGCTGTACTTTGAGTATCACTGCATTTAGGGATAGTAAGGGGTTTTTAGTTGTTTATGGAAGGGTAACAAGGGGTAGTATGGTTATTTCAGAGTTCAAGGAAGGGCATATAAAGAAGTATTAAGGGCTTTTAGGGTTCATGGACGAGGTAGCATAAAGAGTTGTAAGGGGTTGGAGAGTTTATTGATTGCTAGTGTTAAGTGTTTGAGGTAAAATCGTGATGAAAAAAGTTGCCTTGAGTGTCAATGCTTTTAATGGCGCTGCGTGGAGTGGTGTGTGGTGGGCAGTTGTGTGGAGTGGCGCTGTTTGGAAATGCGTTGCATGTAGTGGCATTGTGTGGAGTAGTGTTGCGTGGCGAGCTGTGGAGTGCACTTGCGTGGAGCAGAATGGGGCTGCGTGGAGTGGAGTTCGCTCTGTGGAGTGGCGCTGCGTAGAGTGGCATTACCTTGAGTGTTGCTGCTTGGAGTGGTATTGCCTTGAGTGTCATTGCTTCCAGTGGGGTTGCGTAGAGAGGAGTGGTGCTGCGTATAGTGGTGTTGCCCTGAGCCTCACTGCTTGGAGTGGCATTGCATGGAGTGGGTTGGGTAGAGTGAAGTGCAGTTGTATGGAGTATAGTTGTAATGTAATGTAATGTAATGTGTATACTTGTAAAGCGCACTGTTGCCAGCCGGCGTCCTGGCGCTGTATATCGCTGGGGAACCCGTCCTGGATTTCCCTGTGGGATGGTCCCTGCTGGGAATCCCCAAGGTGGAGCCAGGCATCCCCGGTGTTGATGGGGCCATTGTGGAGATTAGGCAAGCTAATGCCCAGAGTTGCAGAGTGCGACCCCTGGTTAGAGTAGGCACCAAGGCGAGAATTATCGAGTCCGCTGACCCTGGTCCACGACCCTGCCGCGTCGGGAATCGAACCCTGGTCCCGGGCCGACTTCTGCTTCCGGGTCTGCCGCCTCTAACCAGTGAGCCACACCACTCATTAAATTTGCGTTGTGTGGAGTGGCATTGCATAGAGCAGGGTAGCGTGGCGGTGTATGGAGTGACAGTGTATGGAGTGACATTGTACTGAGTGGCATTCCCTTAAGTATTATTGATGGTGGTGTGTGGAGTGGTGCTGTGTAGAGTGACTTGCCTTCGGTGGCGCTGTGTAGAGTGGCGTTGCCTTGAGTGGTGTTGGATAAAGCGGAGTGGGACTGGATGGAGTGGAGTTGCGTGGATCAGAGTGGCGCTGCATGGGTGGCGTTGCGTAGTGTTGCATTGTGTGGAGCGGCGATACCTGGAGCAGAGTGGCGCTACCTAGAATGACATTGCCTGGAGTGTCACTGTTTGGAGTGGTGTTGCATAGGGTGGAGTGTGAGGGCCTTCTGGCTGGATTGGTAGGGTAAAAGAGGCTAGAGCAGAGAAAGGGAATGAGGAAACATCTATTGAAAACATTGGCCAGGGCATGCAGTGGGGCTTTACAGACCTGTTTATCAGCTGAACCCAAGGACAAGGGAAAAAGGAGGTAAGAAAGGGATAACCACCTGTACATGCCGCTGCCAGAGTAAACCGAGGTACGGAGTTGGGGAGTGCTGGTGCTGGGTTGGGATTTGCAGTGTGAGGTCTCACTGCAGTGAGAAACCCACAGCTGGGTGTGTGCTTGGAGGGTGGGGGAGGGCTCAGAGCGTGAGGAGGGAGGGGGAAAGTCACAAACAAACAGGCAGACAGAAGGGAATATCAATGCGTCTGTGAAGCTGTGCTGATCAGCGAATGGAAAGGAAAAATAGAGCGTGCAGGAACCAACATATATTAAAAACAAAGTACTGCCATAGTAACGGGGGCAGTCGACTTGGTGGCTCAAACGCAGGACTAATTTAGCATATCCACCAAACAAAACCAATGAAGGGCAGTAACAGAAGTAAATAGGAAATATGGGAGGTTCTTCAACCACACATTCCAGCTACAGTATGCCTCATAGACCAGCTCATGCTCACTGCGCTAGGCTCAACCTAAAAATATTGAAATTGATTTGAAAAAAACAGCCATTTGTGCCTACGTTAACACCTGTAACTTCTTCTAACCATGTCAGATTTTCAAAAGCAATATACCGATACGTGCACTGGACCTTTCTGGTTGCGGGGATATATAAGGCTTGTAGGTTCACCAACAACCTATGGTACCCAGAGCCAATAACTGAACTGCACCATAAAAAGACTTTTATTGTATACAAGGTCTACAGCAGTTCATTTGGTAAAATACAGTGAACAATATGTATCAAGGAAACCTATTTATTTTCAAAATGGGAACGAGATATGGAGTTTAGAAGCAGTGCTTATTTGCACATCGCTGAATATGTGGGTACGTATACTAGCATGTGAATAAGATGGCAGTTTTCAAAATTGTTTCATTTTTTACACAGTCTTAAATTTGGAAGGCACACATGCAGAAAAGGACAATTGATAACACTTGTTCTACTATTCTGTGTTCCTCTAAGTCTCCCGATTAAAAATAGTACCTCTCTTGTGTTGATAGGTCTAGTGCCCGAGACAGGAAATTGCCCAAAACGCAACGTTGACACATCACATTTTTACTCTGAAGACTAACCACACTCGCGGCCCTGTAGTAATTCCACAAACTTTTAGTAGCAAGGCTACGGGGCAGCATACCCGTGCCCTAACAAGATTAACTTTACTAACTATTAATCCCATAAACGTGTGAGATGTGATAACGCACAGAGCTAAACATTGTAAAGCTTAGAAAGCAATTTTTAGCATTGACGCCTGCTCAACAACGTCCTGTTTTTCCCCCTCAAAAAATGTCTTTGTGCAATGTAACTGGTAATTCAAATGCAGTGGTCAAAGTGTGCGAATTAGCAAAGATTGGCATCACCCTACTTATTTCATTCCATAGAGTTCGTTCCTCTAATTTCTATTTTAAACATAGCTCCATAAAGGCTCAAATGCCAAAGCCAATAGTTAAAGCTCTGCTTTTTATAAGGGGCCGAATGGACAAACAAAAAAACAACTCCGTCTTTTTATTAATAATCATACAAACAAGGGCAATGTCCAAATTTGCTCCCCCCCCTTTGTTCCCCCTCTTCCCTTCCTTTCTATCACGCTCATCTTCATTTACGGAAACAAAGACTTCAACAAACAAGTATTTCCTTCTTTTTCCTCCTTTTGTTTAGTTGCTCGCCTATAAAATAGATCCAAAAAACAAAACCACTTTTTATGGCAGCATCATCTTTTTCTGCCACTAGAGCATAACAGTAACAATATACAATTATTTAATCTATGCTGTACTGACAGTATAATAACTTTTTCTAACTCATAAGCAAGTGAAAATATATCATTTTTATAAAAAAGAGCATTTAAAAATTACTAACAGAGTTCAAACAAAAAAATAGAATGCATTTGTTAAGAACTGAATGTGCATTATGGAACATGAATATACAACTTTCCAGTTTCCAGACAATCGTTTAGATGCATACAACAATGGCCCATACGCCTTGTGACGACATCGGAAGCGCTGCAATATTTTTTTATAAAGATAATAAATGTACTTAGCAGCTCTGTTGGAAGAGCCAGACTGATCAATAACTGCTTACAGAGTTGTTAGTGAAGCCATCAAACTTCGTTGCTAGGGCACTGTGTGCAGTGCAGGCACGGGAAGTAGTTCATGGCAAAAGGCACAGCTGCCATGCAGCTGTAGGAAGTCATGCACACCATTGCGTTTTTTTGGTGTAAGAACTTTCAGTTTATGCAGAAAATGATGGAATACTGGCAACATTTATAATTATGTGGAAACTGCCACAAAATTCCAGATACTTCGCTGTTTATGCTCTATAACGTTGCTTACAAATATTGCCAAAGACAATAGCTCTAGCTAAACACTTATAAGGTTCCAAAAGCGAGACCTAGTGGCTATGCCAATGCTTGTTTAAAAATGATTCAGGGCAGGCAGTAATGGTTATTTCAATATTTTTAGGGTTCAGAGATGGGTAGGGTGAAAGAGTAGTATGGGATTTTTTAGGTTTCCGGTAAGGGTAGTGTTAAGGGGTTTTCGATTTCACAGAATGGTAGCAATAAGAAGATTTAAGAGTTTTTTTAGGTCACAGATGAGTAGCATAAAAGTGTGATTAAATATGTTTAGGATGGATGGGGTAACATTAAGGAGTAGTTTAGGCTTTTTAGGGTTCAAGGATTAATAGTATAATAGAGTAGTAAGGAGTTTTTAGGGTTCAGGGAAGGATAGCACTATGAGGAAGTAAAGGGTTTGTTAGTCTCAGGGATGGGTAGCCGTAAGGAGTTGTAATGAGATTTTAAGGTTCTTGGAAGGGTAGCATCAAGGGTAGTAAGACGTTTTTAGGGTTCTGAGAAAAGTAGCATTAAGCGTACTAGGGATTTTTTAGTGTTCAAGTAGGGGTAGCATTCAGGGTTATTGAGGTGTTAGACCTGACAGCCATGGGCTGGTCATTCTCCAGTTTTTTTGCCTGCCTCCCTACATTTTCCCTGGCTCTAAGACTCTACGCACTTTAGCACTGCTAATAATCAGTGCTAAAGTGTGTGTGCGCTCTCTCTCTCTCTCCTAAAACATAGTAACATTGGATCATACCTGTGACACGGACGGAGAGTCAGCCAGGAACGACGACCGGAAGTGGGGTATTTCGGGAAGAGACACCAGCGCCCACCCGGAAGCAATTGAAGGTCTAGCTGTTGTTCGTGACAAGTGGTCATGGAAAGAGAGGTGGGACGATAAAAGCCTTCCCCAACAGAGGACGGGCATCGTGAACAGGAAGCGGTATCCTGGAGCCCAGAGGAAGACGGAGAAACTGAAGGAGCGGAGCCCAGCTGTCCCGGCGGTGGAGGAGAGGAGCCCAGCTGTCCCGGCGGTGGAGGAGCGGAGCCCAGCTGTCTCGGCAGTGGAGGAGCGGAGCCCAGCTGACCCGGCGGTGGAGGAGAGGAGCCCAGCTGTCTCGACGGTGGAGGTGCGGAGCCTAGCTGTTCGGGAGGAGGAGCTGAGCCAGGAGGGAGCAGGTTCGGCGAGGACCGATACCCAAGGGAGAACCCTCCTCATATCTACAAGGCGCACACACCCGGTGGCCCTAGGAAGGAAACAACCGCCCCGGGTACGGCCGCCACGGCCCTTTGGACGGGCCGTGGCCCAAGCCAAGTACCGCTAAGGGGTGCTTTCTGGTGGGGGTGGTGGGGTGGCGAGAATTAGCTCACACCAAGTCACGTCGGCCCCTTTCCTTCACGAACCCTTCCCCCCCCCCCTTCCTTCACTACGTATGGTGGCGGTAGCACCAGTATTGTTTTAAGAGGACGGATGTGACTTTTCTTTCTGCCCTTCCGAGGAGTCCCGAGGAGTCCCAACCGGAAGAAGACCTACCTGAGGACAACGCAGAACACCTCCCCGGGGGAACATCCGATTATCATTTTATGTTTCATCCATTCTTCTGTTAACCCTGATTGTGACTAAAACAGTCTACTTAAGCCCTTAAGAAAAGTAATAAAGATACCTGAAACAAAGACAACCCCAGACATCCCTCGACTCATTGTTAACCACTCGGACCAACCTTACAATACCCAATTGGCATATTTAATTTGGTTATAACTCCCTAGTAACGTGCACTACAGGTGCCCCAGGGCCTGTAAATTAAATGCTTCTCGTGGGCTTGCAGTACTAATTGTGTCACTCACATAAGTAGCCCCCTAACCTTGTCTCAGGCCTGCCATGGCAGGGCCAGCACATGCAGTTTGCTGTCACTGTGCCTTGGCAGGTAAAACTATTTGCCAAGCCCTGAACTCCCCCCTTTTATTACATAGAAGTAACCTCTAAGGATGGCCCTTGGCAACCCAGAGGGCAGGTGCTATGTAAGAATAGGGAAGGACATGTGCTTGTCTGCTTTACATGTCCTGGTAGTAAAAAACAGCCTATTTAGTTTGTCACTATGGCGAGGCCTACTCCCTTCACAGATTAGCTTTGGGAATTTCCTTACTTGCTTCTAAGTGGTAATTCCTGACCCCAGGGCAGTAGCTTCATCATGTTTGGTATAGGTGTATTAATAGTGATAAACGTGCTCTGCTGGTAAGGTGGAATTTAACACTACTAGTGCAGAAATGCCACTTTCCGGCAGTGGGCATTTTTCTGCTTTTAACTTGGCTCTATGTGACTTCCAGCCTGTCTCCAATAAACATTTGGACGGGGTGACAGTTCCCATTCATGCATTCCTCCCAGATAGCCATAAACCCAGTAAGCCAAGGGTGGCTGAATACTCCTTGGCATAAATCTGCATTCCAATGGCCGGCCTTGTCAAATGGTAGGAAAGGGAGCTCACACCGGCATATCAAGGAGTAAGGACCTGAACCCGAACAAATGTCTGGTGATCCCCATAGATAACCTTGCGGGAAGGTCTAGCTTGAAAGGGGTGCTCGTGCACTTCAAAGCCACTCTTTGAAGGTTACAAGGTTCCCCCACATCAAAGACTCATATGGGTATGACTACTGGGTCTCTGACCCTCCCAAATCAGACACTTCTGGACCTACACCAAATCTCCGTCAGAAGAACTGCAGTGCTGCTCCAAGGACTCAACCGGGCAGTTTTTTTTTTTTCTGGAAGGACTGCTTTTCTGTTTGTTGCCCTGGTACTCGCTGCTCTCTGACTCTGCTGGAAAATTAACTAGACTCTGCCGGAAAATTAACTAGACTCTGCCTTCCCTCCAAAGAGATTTCAATGGGCTTGTTAGCATGCCTCCTGTTTCTGAGGTCTGAGGGGCACAAAAGACTTCTTGCAGTTCTGCTGGTTTTGTTGGAATCTGTTGTCTGTGAGTCCTACCCTTGCCTCAGGTGCCCATTCACTGGTGATAAGATAACCCAGGCACTCAAGCAAATGGCACAGGGTAAAACTCCAGTAGCCAACTGCTGGCCGGTGGAATTATATTCTGCTTCGCAACGCAGCTCACCTCACACCTGCACTGGGTTTTCTATCCAGCATACTCTGCTGGCATACTCCCCTAATCCCTATGTGACACTTTGTTGGTGGTCCTACACAAACCATACATAGACCCATTGGTTTTGGAGTCTACCCCCCCTATATCTCTTAAACACCGATCATAAGATCCTTGGGAAGGTTCTCACAGACCGATTGATATCTATAGTGCAACGCATGGTAGATCATGACTAGAATGGTTATATACCCGGCAGGAACACCTTTTTAAATCTACGTCACCTTCTCATGCTTATGGCCTGGACAAAAACACCAGGTAACAATCCATAGGTTGCCTCCCTAGACATAGAGAAGGTGTTTGACACCCTGAGATGGAAGTACGTCCTTGAGGCCCTCAAGAGATTTGTAATAGGACTGAAGTTTCTGAAATGGGCTGCCCTACTATATAACATAACTTGCATGAGTGATGTAATCGCGAGCCGTTTCGAATTTAGCGAGTTACCCTAACAGGGCTTCCCCTTGTCCTCGATTATTTTCGTGCTAGCCATGGAACCTCTTGCATTTGCACCAGACTGGGGTATTTGGGTTGCTGATAGGTGGCATATTACTTCATTTGATGCTGATGATGCACTAGTGTGCCTCTGGGAAGAGGTTGGCAACATCCCTCGACTAATGGAGCTGTTGTGGCTCTTTGGAGAGGAATCTGGCTTGATGGTAAATTGGGATCAATCACATCTGTCCCCCATGACACCACTCTCAGACTAGCATTGCCAATGGCTCCCGACCGACCCACTTCCTTGGAGCCATGATACCTTTAGATATCTTGGGGTCAGAATATCCCACGTGGCAAACAATCTGGGGGACAGCAATATAGGGAGGGCCGTGGTGGGGCACGTAGTTTGCTGTCCTTTTGGACTTCCCTTCGATTCGCTCCCATGGGATGCATCATCATCATCTCTGAAATGCTGCTACTCCAGTGACTTTTGTACTTTTTTTCAGCCATCCCTGTCATATTGCCAAAGCGATTGTTCATAGAACTACGCTCACTCCTGATTGTGGTAGTATGGGGCAAGGAACGGGCAAGAGTAGTGATGTCAAAACTGTATGCCCCACTATAAGAGTGCGGCATCAAATTATGAATACATTCAGCTGCAGTGACCAGTGCGCTGGCTAGCCAGCCATAACTTATCGGTACTCAGACACTGGCCTGATGCTGCGTCGCCCTCGGCAGTCCTACGATGGCTTGTCGGCTCTGACGAGGATGTCCCCAGAGAGCCCATAAATGTTTTCATAAGGACCGTCAAAGCATGTTTGCAATCCTACACAGCTCCACACCGCACAATTCTCCCATATGCAACTGCATTATCCCTGTGTTCCTTGCTCCATACAAGACAGGATGGGACTGAGTGGACCAAGGCTGGCCTCACTACATGGGGTGACCTTTTCAACCATAAGATCCTATGCACTTTTGAGTGCCTAGTGGACAACTTCGGTATCCCGCCGGGCTCCTTTCTTATTTTTCCCTCCCTCACGAGCCACCTGCCCCAGGTCTGGCACAAGACACATGACGAGCCAGAGACCTCGCAGTTACTAAAAATACTACTTACATAAGGATGCGCATGCAGCGCAATCACATGCCTATATGGCTCCTTATGCATCGACACAAGTATCCCACTTACAACATTGCACACCTACTGGGTTACCACATTGACGATCACGCTCACTGACAAATAATGAACACAGTGCATGGGCATGCCTAAAATAATTCCCGCCAATGCTTAACTTAAATATACCCACTTCAACTTCCTCCACCATACTGGTCTTGGACCTGCGGCATAGCGCCTACGTATCAAGGCGCTAGCGATATCTGCCACAGCTGAGCCTCCGCAGACTTCATACTCATGGTGTGGTCCTGCCCTCTTATCAGCTTTTATTGGGACACAGTGCTAGATTACATTTCAAAAATCATGGGTTCCCCCTTCCTAAGGGTGCACCTCATTGCCTGCTGGGCTTCAACACACGCATAGTAGAGCGGAAACCCTCCAACAAATTTTTGGACGTGGCCCTGTCCTTGCCAAATAAAAAATAGCCATTAGCTGGCAATCGACCCTCACCCCACCCCTAGCATTGTGGCTCACCGATTTCTGTTCTACTATATTGGCTCAGAAAAGCTCACTACACAAACTAGGCGTGGGGCCAATTTGAGCATCTCAACTAATTGATTGCTGGATACTTTATTCCATGTGAACCAAACAGACAGTGTGACTTCCATTGGGGTCCCTTATTATATTTCCTTCTGCAACAATTTTGTCCTGAGGATTGTCTCGCTGATTCAGTTCAATTGAGACCGAAACGTCAAAGGCATGTCCATCTTTCCTTCTTTACAAACTGTTTCTCTTCACTTATGGACTATTCATGCTTCAGCGAAGATCAATACTATATATCTCTGAGAGTGGACATTACCTATATGAACACATGTTCATCTGTTATTTTCAACTGTGAAGGTATAGTGTTTTCTTTTGTTTAAAGGCTTTATTTGAAGAATAACAGAGTTACAGCAAATCAGTAATGCATAAAGAGAAGTTAAAATAAGAATTATAACAACAAAGTTGCTGCAGCTCAAAAAACAGAAGAGAAAGCTATTTTATACATTTTAGTATGGGAATAGAAAAATAAGAGGGGGGAGGAAGAAGGAAGGAAAGGGAGAGGGAAATTCATAAGACAGATAAGGCATATACATTTGGGATAAATAAATAGGTGCATAATGCAAGAAAAGTGAAAGATAATTTCAACAATTCAATAAATACATTAAACCAATAACATATAAGAATAAAAAAACAGAAAAACATTCAAGGCGGTTTAACATTTTCAGCATTTGAACGACAATTATGTGGTAACTTTAAACTATCTAAGTAAGTTGTAAGAGGTAGGCAAAAGAGATCTCTATTAAGCTTTGGTGTGCAGGAGGAGGCAAAAGCAATATCAATTCAATGAAAGTGACAGAGACTGTTCCACCAGTGTTTGACAGAGATTTTTGAGTGTTTTCCAGTTAAGTGTAATATGTTGGAAAGCCAAAGCAAGCATGAGGTCAAAGAGACCGTGTGTGTGGGGGAGAAGATCTAAAGAATCTGACAAACTACCAGAAAAAAGGAGAGTGATGGAATAAGGAATGGAAATATTAAAAATACGAGTAATATAGGACCAAGTTTTCTCCGAAAAAGTAGAGACTGAAGAACAGAGGAAAAGAAGGTGTAGATGATCAGCGTTGGAAGAACCACAAGACCAGCAATTAGAGTCAGTAGAGCGAGAGAAGCGAGCCAAGGAAATAGGAGTGAGGTAAAGTCTATGATATAGAAAGAACATTGATTGAGTGAGAGATGCAGAACGAGAGATTTTAAGGGAACAAGACCAAAGTTAATCCCACAAGGAAATAGTGAAGGTACATTGTTGATATATTCATGGAAACTGCTGTTTTTCTAAACGGTACGTTGGTTTTTTAACCACATTACGATATACACCTGCGTTTTTCTGTTTTGTCATGTGTTATTCGTATCATCTCTACTTTGGGACATTGATTAGAACAATACAATTGTATACTCTGTTACAAATCATTTATACAATTGAGTTGTAAAGAAATCTTTGTATAAGTCGTTTGGTTAAAGACTCTCTTGTTAGCCCATTTACCTTTCTGTAGTCTGACTAAGCCACTTACAACTAGCAGTTTACAAAAAGTTTGAGTCAAATGTAATGAAAGAAAAATCTAAAACATTTTGAATCAAAGTGCTAGGAGTGGAGTTTGAATACAGGAACACAGACGCCTTGTACAGTCAGGTGGCGCTCTGTGATCCCTAGGTAAATCAAATTGCAGTCCACTGCGTGTGCCGGTACACTGTTGCTGGACTGGTCTGTAAACGTGTTAATTCATGTACTCCTAGGAGATTGAGAATTGAGCAATTGGGGGGAACTATACAGCTGGGTATCTCTTGAGGAAAACATTTAAAAATATAAAGTCTGCTCGAAAGTAACCCAAAGCAACGGGAAAATAAGCAGGGCCACTGGAATTACACGGCAGGGGAGCACCAAACGGACTAAATTATGCGGCCATAAAAGGAAAATAATTTGGCATAATGCTGCACATTTTCTGATAGTATTACTTCAATAGTTTTTTAATTTTTACACATGGCAATTTTATCTGAGCAAAGATTTCACCCCACTAGTACCAGGTTAACAGCCAAATACAGAAATAAGCAACTGTAAAATGACCAGTTAACCTTTGTGAATGGCTTTTCACTGCCTGCAAACACGTTGCCATGTTTTTAGTAACTTTTGATCTGTTTGAGCTAGAAACAAAATGTATTTTGTTAAAATCTTCAAATGATGGATTATGGGCTGAAAGAGGTGAATCCCTATCTATGGGAATATAGCCGGGGCTACAACAAATACTTTGAGTTTCCCTGAAAATAAGTTTGTATTTTTTATTTTACAGAGTTTTATATAGCGTGAAGTTGACCTGAAGGTATTGGGTATCAGAGCGCTTTACATAGCAACCAGTTGCGTTACATTAAGACACTTTAATTTTTTGTTAGGAATGGGGAGATTAAGTGATTTGCCCAGAATCACAGGATGTTCCGCAGTTCCCCAGATTTAAGGATGACTGCCTTAGCCGTTAGGCCAACTCCTCTCCCCAAGTTAGAGTGAAAGTGGTAGAGAAAATTCCCAAATGACATTCACCAAGGTCTACTCAGAAGTATCCCCATCACAAATGGAAAAGAAAAACTAATACAAAATCGCAACAGAGCGCTGATGGTAGTGAAGAAAGGGAAACATGAAACAGACCGCAAACACATGTTAAAAACAGAACTATCAACCGAGAATTAAAAAAAGGAAACCTTTTGAATTTAAGTTACCGAAAAGCAGTTTAAAATAGGAATGCTGTTGATTGCACAACACTGAATTAGTAAAAGGATGAAACATGAATGTATGGACTCAAAATCATGACTAGACCCACAAAAATATCGTTTTACCCGAAATAAATATAATTTTTTGTAGAGCATTAGAGCAGTATTAATTCAGTCACTAGCCCAAAATATGTTAAACAGTTTGCAAAAACAAGAAAAGGAATAGGCACAGATCCTGTGCAAAAGCTTGAAAGGAACTTGATTGCAAGGGGTCCCATTTTCGCCCATGTACACACCACCAAACTAGGCACCAATTGATGGTGCCACTGTAGTGATTTTACCAGGTCTGTAAGCCCCTGGCTGGGCAGCGTCCCCACCAATCACAACCCTATTGCAGCGATGTGATTGGCTTAGGGGAGGGAGGCTGCCTCCTTCCTGTTCCTGCCGGAGGCAGGAGAGCAGGAGCAAGCACCGAGCTGGACTGGCGCCTAGAAAACGCGGGACCCGGCCAGCGGACAGGTACGTTTTTTGTTTATTATATCATTAACCCCCCTCTCTCCTCCTCCCCGAGGGACTCCTCACCCCCTCACCCAAGATTAATGCCAGCCACGACTGGAACTGTCACTTCCCCCAACATGCTGTCCCCTTCCTTGCGCCCTTCCCAGAACACTGTCCACTATCCTACCACCTTACTCCCAAAACATTACCCCTACGTTGCCCTCTTCCCATCACTGTAGTAAACACCTGAATATGGATGAACAGAGGTAAGTAAACAATTAAATACATAAAACGAATTTTGTTGCGCGCTCTGCCCCAGCCCCGCTCCGCCTCACCGCCCCCACGGAACTCCCTTCACGGACAGCTACTGCCTAGATCTCCATGGCGCATTCACTTAACAAACGGTGGCGCTGCGTTATTTGGTATGGGAGTGCTTAGATTTTCATGGCACTTTCACTTTAACAAACCGCAGTGTTTACTGTCTGGTTATTACAGTTATTTTACTCAGTTTTTGCTTCCCTGCGCATCGGTGATGATATATATTGCGTTTTAGCCATCACTTTTGCACATTTTCCCATGCAGTTTTTTCTACAATTGTCACCTCGCCTCGGTTAAAGAAGAAGTGTACAAGTAATTATTTCACAATATAATTATTGAGGTACACGTGTGACATTCACATGGGCTCATATATATGGGCACTGTATCCACACGCAGTTAATACCGGCTGCTAATGTCTCCTCGTGCACGCGACAGCAGGGAGAAGGGTGGGGGACGCGCGTGCAGCTGTGAAAGGTGTTTCCTTTCGCGCCCGGCGTGTGAGGCTGCAGCCCCTCTGGAATGAAGGATTCCTCTTCCAAGGTCCCTTTCGGGTCTTCTCTGCCGACGCAGGTGGAAAAAAAACGCAGCTGGGTTTAACCTTGCTAAAATTAGGAAAACTATCTAGATTTGTGCACGATCAATAGAAGAAACTTGATTGTGAGTGAAAGATTCATAATTTGGCTATAAAAATGAAAAATATGTATTGAGATTAACTGTGCTGCAACATAACACATACAACAAAAGCAACTTTTCTGCAGTCAATGGCGCATTTACATGTTTCACTCAGTGCATACATTTTAATAAAGAGTAGAGGTGGACGAGCCAAGAAATTAACAGGGAGAGCCGAATTAAGGTTCTTGCTTGGCTTCTAGACTCCTGCATGAGTTGACCCCTGAAAATGTTTCCTATGTAAATAACATCACATGCATAAGGTAAAATATGATAATGTCTCTTCACAATTAAAAAAAGGTGTATTTCTTTAGCACACTTTGACATTAACACGTCACATCCTGAACAAACATATTTGGAAGCCCTTTCTTTTTTTTTTTTTTTTTTAATTCCGAAATTCTTTATTGTATATAGAAAAATATAATTTTACATACAGGGAAGAGGCTTATACATGAGTGGAAAAAGAAAGGAGAAAATAAGGCAAGAAAAGAGAAAAAAGGGGGGGGGGGGGTGGTAGTCCGTACTCTTGAGATCATTCGCCAGTTCGTAGTCTCATAGTCTCATAGTCTCATAGTCCATATTGCGTCCATTGGTGTTCCATGGCGTTTGTACGTCTCTGTGACCAAACATCTTGTGCCCCGCACCACCCCGGGGGGACAGTGGAGAGAGATATAGGTAAGTAGGAGATGTGCACGTTGCTCTGTTAGCACTAACCTATTTCAGCCCGCGACCTCAGATGTCTCTCGTTCACGCCTACGGTGGCTTGTGTGATGACAGGTAGTGGTCTAAAGATCCCCACATGGTCGACTGCTTGTGCGTCTTCGGTGTGTGTTTTGCTGTTATGTTGTCCGCCCCCCTAAGGAACGTGACCCAGTTGAGCCATGCCTGTGGAGCCGCCTTTGATGTGTCCTTCCAGTTAGTTAGGACTACTTTGACTGCGGCTGTCAGCAGGAGATCTATGAGGTCCCGGTCCTCTGTCTTTGTGATTGCCTGGGACGTGAACCCTAGGGCCAGACTTGTGAGGTCTGTTTGTATGTCTATGCCTGTGATCTCGTGGATGAGTGTTCTGATCTTCCCCCAGAAGTCCTTGATTTTTGGGCATTTTAGTAGGAGGTGTTCTAAGTCTCCCCTTTCTTTATCGCAGTTCCAGCACACGTCGCTGTCTCTAATGCCTACAGTGGCTAATCGGGCTGGTGTCCAGTATGCCTTGTGTATCAGCCAGAATTTTGTCTGGTTCAGCGTGGCCGTCACTTTTTTCCTACTAGTGGACCTCCATAGCTCTGCTTTAGCTTCCTCACTGAGTGCCTGACCTGCTGCCTCTCCCCAGAAGTTTATGACCTTGTCATTGAGTTTGGTGTGTTTGGGGCCTAGGATCTTGTAGAGGTGTGCCACCTGGTGTCCTAGCGTGTTCAGGCTGTTGGCCAGCTGTATTATCGAGGGTGTCTGGGTGTTGAGGTTCGCCTTCCTTATTGCGACTTTTATCTTCAGGAAGTTGTATAGTTCTACGCTGTTTAGGTTGTACTCTCCTTTCAGGGTGTCGAATGTTACGTCAGCACCCTTGTTCTTAAGGTCTCTGGCTGTGGATATCCCTTGGCTATACCAGTCGTGCATGTCTAGGACCTTACCCCTGTATTTTAGGGATGGGTTGTGCCAGATTGATTCAAAGGGCCCTCCTTTGATGCTCGTGTTTAGAAGTTTGTCAATTTTTAGCAGAGCTCTTTTTGTGTTTCTGAGTACCGGGTTGTCTTTGATTGCCGGGTGTTTGGTGGCCGTGAGGAGGGTGATGGGTTTCATACCTTTTAGCAACCCCTGTTCTAGTGTTAGCCATGCTGGTGTGTAGTCCTGTCTTGGGTCTAGCCAGTGCAGTCCCTGTCTAGCTAGGCACGCCTCGTGGAATCGTTTGAAGTTTGTTATGTTTAGCCCCCCCTGTTCCTTTGATAATCTGAGTTTTTGCAAGCTTATTCTGGCCCTCTTCCCTCTCCATAGGAAATCGTTCAGTATCTTGTCTATCTTTTTGTGGAAGTCATCTGTGTTGGTTAGGGGTAGCATGGCTAGCATATAGTTGACCATTGGTGTGAGCATCATTTTTATTGTTTCTACCCTCCCCCACCATGTTGTGAACTTGGGCGACCATCCGTCTACTTTGGCCTTGATTTTCTGGATTATAACCTGTTCATTATGTTCTAGTGTCGTGCTCAAGTTCCTCTCGAAGAGGATGCCTATATACTTAATAGGTTTATTTTGCCACGCTAGGCCTGACGTTCCGAGTACTGTACTTGTTGTGTGGATGTTTAGGGGCTTGCATTCTGATTTGTCCTTGTTGAGTTTGTACCCTGAGACCTGGGCGTACCTCTCAATTGTGTCTGTCAGTGCCTTGATAGATCTCTCGGGGTCTTCTGTCATTATTAACACATCATCTGCATATGCCGCTAGCTTAAATTTTTCTCCTCCTATTGGCACCCCAGCTATATCTTCGTTCGTTCGTATCATTGTTAGGAGCGGTTCTATTGCCAATAGGAAGAGGCCGGGTGAGAGTGGACAGCCTTGTCGCGTACCTCTGCCCAGGTTTAGTATGTTTGAGGTGCCGCCGTTCACTACCACTCGCGCCTTGGGGCTGTTGTAAAGCGCCATCACCATCCTCCTGTAGTTGGGTCCTAGCCCGAATTTCCCCATGCAGTGATCTAGATAGGGCCATGAGACTCTGTCAAACGCTTTTTCGGCGTCCAGGGCTATCATTACGGCCGCTTTGCTACTCTGGGCCGAGTGGTTGATTATATGGCATAGTAGTCTGGTGTTGTCATGGGACATGCGGTTTTTGAGGTACCCTACCTGGGAGTTGTGTATGAGTTTAGGTAGGTAGGCGTTAAGTCTGTTGGCTAGTATCTTCGCGTATATCTTGCAGTCTACATTTATGAGTGAGATCGGCCTGAAGTTCTTCGCCTCTGTCGTGTCTTTCCCTTCCTTTGGTATGACTATTATATTTGCCTCAGCCATTGATGGGGTCATGCGTCCTTTGCGGACGCACTCCTCAAATACCTGTTTCAAAGTGGGTTGCAGTGTTGTCAGGTATTGTTTATAGAACCCTGCTGTAAAGCCGTCAGGCCCTGGTGCCTTGTTTTCTTTGAGGCTGGCCGTGGCCTTCCTTATCTCATCCTCTGTGACTGTTAGCTCTAGGACGTCTCGTTCTCGGTCTGTTAGGGTGGGAGTGGCTATACTGTTAAGGAGTTTCTCGCCCCCGTCTGGAAGCCCTTTCATACACAAGAAAAAGGAGTTTTGGTGAAATGAAATATTTGCCTAAGATCATTAATTTTAAGCAAGGAAGTCCCAATTTATCCAGGTTTTCGGGTTTCACTTTGTAGAAATCAGCCACTAAATTTGTCTCTTTTTAGGTCTCGCCTAGCAATGCAGCGCATGCGCTGCTTGCCTTGGCGAGACCTATTGTCTGCGGTTTCTTGGCCGAAGGGGGACAGGACATGTGTACGCGTACGGACAGGAGATGTGTACTCCGTACGCATGCACATCTCCTGTCCCCGCATAGGGCTGGCGCGTTTCAACACAGTGTGCGCATGGCGCGCTTTCACTTTTCCTCCCTCCCTCCCCTCGTCGGCTGCCAGAAGAGCAGGGACATGTTGTGCCAACTGCCAAACAACGTTATGGTGACGCAAAGCAAACGGGGACCCAGTGTGCAATGCCTGCGGCCTGTACTATAAACTGCACAACATGAGTATGACTGCGGCAGTTGGCTCAGAGGGGAATGCACTGGGTAATGCGGCATTACCAGCTCGGGGCTGTGGTTGGGAGGATGGGGGGCACACCCATTCCCCAATAACTACAGGCGTATCCATCAGCGCCTCGTAGCGGCGTGGTGTTCACCAGACCTTATTGGCTTCAGTTTCTGTTCCATTCCCCCTGAGAGCCGAGGCTGATCTTGTCCAGGCAGTGATGCGGCCTTCCTTGAACTGACAAGGCATTAGTTTGGCTTCCACAGCTGGTCCAATAAGGCGACCTTACATACTGCTGGTCATCATTTAAAAATACACAAATGAGAAGATACTACTCTGGTAGGGTGACCAGATCTTGAGAACCAAAAACTGGGAAATTTGGCAACCCCCTCTAAAAACGTACCCAAATCTACTCAGACAGCTCGTGAAAAACCGGGACTGTCCGGGCAAGTCCGGGACGTCTGGTCTCCCTATACTCGGGGCTTATAAAATCCACCAAATATGCGCAGGGTAAAGCTAACAGGCAACAGAGCCCACACAATATTTCAGCCATACGAATAAAATGAGGAGGGTATAACAATTGGGGATGTAAGCATTGTCACACGAAGCAGGCTTTAAAACCACAAAAGAATAAAAACAAATCCAATGCAGAATGCGAATACCGTATGTTCAAGCAATGTAATTGCAGTATAATACATTTTAACTTGTAGCACCTGCTGCTATGGTCTTGTGGCTTCTTAGCCCTGTAGCTTACAAGATATACCATTGGCCAATTTAAGGGAACACATTTTACAGTCCCACAAAGCTGCAATTATTTCTGAAGTCACTGCTCTAGGCTAGAAACCTGTGGTCTGTAAAGTGCAAACAGATTTTGGAAGCATATAAAGAACCCACCGAGCTATCATACTGGCTATGTATTTGTGAAGCATGGTGAATAACTCAAAATGAGAGCCTCATATTGCCATATCAGAAAGCGCGTGCTTGCAAAAACATGTCCACCAGATCAGAACTGCGTCTCTGAAGATCAGTGGCACTGAAACGATTTTCAGGGTGAGGGATGCTGCCAACAATGTTGCAGCAATAAAGCATAGGCAGCGTGAACAACCCAAGCGTTTCATAAAGGACAAGTCCATTCAGGAGACTAGTCCAGGTGTGGTATGGAGCAAGGGGCGCATTATGAAGAATAGATTATTAAAAGCATCATGTGATATAGCACACTTTCATTTACAGACATCATGTTTCCATTGATAAGGCTGCAAACGTTGCACTGATGCAGTTTTACTGATTGTACTGTACAGCTCACATACAATAATGTGTAAAAATCTGGTTTCAACAAATGTTTATCTTTTAGACATCCCAAGTAAAGGGTCTTCATTTGTTTTGGTCCTATTAAATATTTGTTTCCATCACACTTCAGGTGTGCTTTCCTAACTGCTGATGTTGTACAATTGATTTACAGGTATTTACATTTTGTTGCGTAAAAAAACAAGCAAGCAATGCAATAGGTCTCACATTTACCCGAGTTTCAGCTATTGGCATTGTAAATGACAATGCCTTTTATTTATGTTTTAAAAATAAAAGGCATTGTCCTTTGCAATGTTAATAGCTCCAACCCGTGTAAATGCGAGACCTATTGCATTGCAAATGATTGTTATGTTAAGCCTTTGTTAGGGCTCGCGAACCGAAAAGCCCTTTTGGAGGGGTTTTAAAAATCGACCTGGAAATTCCACACGCATGCGTGTGCATTTCCTGGGTCCATTTTGATTGGGCTTTGCGTGCGTGCTGTTTTTTAACGGAACACGCAATAGGCCATAGGTGGTCGCTTAGGGGATTCAGCAGGTTGTGGCGAATTGACATTTGGGTGGTCTTTGTTGTTTAATGGTGTGTCGCTGAGACCACACCCAATGCTGGGCTCGCACCGATCAATGAATTGACATCTTTGCAAAGTAACATCGGGGTGGTGGCTTTAGAAAGGGGGTCGGGGGGAAGACGTGAACTCAATGTGTGATTATTAAATCGGAATATGCGAATCCACACACACTTCAAAGAGGCACTACATCTTAGACTTGGAAGCACTACCCCTTACTTGATCAATAATATCCGCTTATGTAAACATGGGGCAGCACCCATCGCGCCAATACTGATGCCGAATGTGCTGTAAACAAGCCCTAGAGGTTAGTTCAGCCGTCGTCTAATGGCTCTTTGAAGTGTGGACTTACCATGAAGTGCTCGCAGCCCAACGACCCTTGTTGACGAGAAACTGCCATTTTATAGCAGCGTCCTCTGATTGGAGTTAGAACACTTCAGGTTAAAGCAGCGAGTAGTTTGACTCTTTGGATTTTCCTGGCAAGACTAACAGAAGCTGGTACCACCCGTGCGGGTGTCCCCCCAGAGAACAGATGTAGTGGGTCATCTGTTTACATGATTTGGTCTCTGGCCCACAGTAGCTGTCACGGCCTGAGGGCAGCACACCTTATCGTGCCAGTGTCCGCCGAAATCCCTCCTAATCGCGTTTACTTTTCTTATTGTGGACTTTATTGCTCCAATGTTTGCTCACATCGCCTGCCGTTTTACTTTTCAGTTATCCATTGGGCTACAGTTTCCCTTTCCTCCTTCGTGGTCATTTCCCCGCCTCCACGTCACTGATGAACTTCAGCCAACAAGGATGCATTGTGCGCATTGGGCGATCGCCCCCCGCGATTCTCTATATAGTCAGGAATATCTACGTTTTAGCTATACCTCGATTTCTCAAGGCTTCCTTGGTGAGTGCAGATGCCTGCCCAGTTTTTTTTGTCAAGGAACCTGCATCTGTCCGCCGAATGGTACAATGAGCGCACAATGTTAGCTTCTCTCCTCTAGTGGAATTATGCGCCGTTCGTGCTACATGAGCTACCGCCCACCTGATCTGTAGCGAAGGTCTCCTTTTTTTTATTGTCGAGGTAAAACTTTCACCTAGTTACTACCAATGTAAACCCTCTAGATAGCAATAAGCAACGGAAGGATGACAACTGACAATCATTGCTTTAATGTAGCAAGTAGGATTTACTAACACCTGGTGCATGTTGTATTAAAGTGTGTGTAGAAGGTTGTACAGTGAGGACATGAGTGGCACCACTAATGAAAACCCAGATTTCCACACAAGTCTGTCCTGCCATATAGGGGTCAACCTTGTTACGAAGTAAAAGGCAAACTTGCCTTTCCTCTGTTAGAACACAATTCTCTGCATACACAGCACCAAAAACGCAGACCACCCCCAGATCTTGAAGGCTGATCAGTGCATGGATGAAACCCAGGGCACTTACCAATACAAAGCTTACCGGTCTCTGGTTCCCCTATACCAAGAGTTTTTAAATGGTTTTGTGGTGCAACATTTTCGTTTTCTTCACCATGTTTAAGCCAAAACATACTGCAACCAAGAATCCCCAAAGTTCTCGCAGTGAATATTAGACATCATACCGCTGATCAGAATATGGAGCAGTGAAGATTAAGCACTGTCATCAAAATTGTTAGCCTGAGGGATAGTTTATGGATGCACAAACCGTAGTGCAATGCTCTTATAGTGTGCACAATTCAGTGGCTGAAATACAGTTTTTAGTCTTCCTATGTGAGTGACAGATTTTGAGCTTGAGTACCAGGCTACCCACAGGTTTCTTGGAGCCAGAAGACGTCACTGAAGAAGGTGTATCCTGACAGATCGCACTCTTTTGTAGCTGGAATCAGACCTCCATGTAGCCTGCAATATCTGATGCACTTGTGATCTTGTGGCTGATAACTTGAGAGCACGCTTGTTTTCTCAACTCCCCCATCTTTGACTGATGATGCATTTTCCTGCATGGTGGGTCCATCTCGTGGGTGGAGGTTGTCACCTTGGTACTGCAAGGGCTTAGTTGAGGCTTGAATGTGGTCTATGAAAGGGATTCCCCCAGACCAGATACAATGCTGCATTCATCCACCCTCCCAATAGGTACTCAAAAGCCCCTATATAATCCACCATTTGGTTTGCTCGCTGTGCCATGTCCATAATAGAGGATTTCCCCTGGGAGTCAACAATTGTTGTTGCTCAACAACCTGTGAAGAGCAAGCAGTTGCAAGAGAAAGGGTAGTTGAAATCGCAACTGGTATCCCCTATTTGTTTCTTTCCACATGCACTGTGCTGCGAATTCCGGCTAAAATTAAAGTGAGCCAATGTGATCCTCCGGTGCATGGGCAGACCATGCCTATTGTACTGAAAGAGCTTTGCCTGCATTTTTAAATTTCTGTATCTGGGAGCAGTCAAATCCCTGTTGCTTCACTCCCCTCTGCCCGCCCGCCCGCCCGACCTCCCTGGACGTTCCAGCTGCAGGGGAGGGGGCTCTCTGCCCCTGCAGGCTTCTGCTGTCTCCCGGTCCCTTTCTCCAGTTCTTTCAATGGAGAATTCGCAGTGTATGTACCTGCTGTGAGCTCAACTGCTGGCAGTGCTTGCCTTATCAATAACATTGCTGTGCTCCTTAGTAATGCCAGCCCCCTTTCCCTGCATTGAAGTCGGGTAGGCGCTCCGCATCTCCCGAAACGTACTCCCCAGAATATATGGCACTATCTGTCCCATTGAAGCTATAAAAGTGGCGGTGGCTTTAAAGTGTCAGTACTTGTTTCATCTGGAGTATCGCTGATACTGCCCAACTGAAAGACACCTTTTGAAGCACTTCGCAAAATGTGCGTTAACATCAAAACACATCGCCCAAACATAAACACCACAGCAATTAACTATATTTTATTGCCTTGTACTGTATTTAAACACAGAGGGGCAGCATATCCGCACCTGTGGGAGCAAGGTCAGTAAGGGGTGGGGATACAGTTAAAACAACTGTAAACGTAAGGTTAAGCACAAGCCCCTGTAGCGGATGCTTTAGCCCATTTAGTTACCAAACTATCTGTCTGTGTGCCTGTATCTGTGTGTCTGTGTATCTTTGTGTGTCTCAGTCTGTGTGTGCGTGTCTGTCTCTGTGTGTGCGTCTCTCTTTATGTATACGCCTCTGTCTCTGTGTCTGCGTTTCTGTGTCTGTGTGCATGTCTCTGTCTTGTGTGCATATCTCTGTCTGCGTGTGTTTTTTGCTGTGTGCGCGTTTCTGTATCTGTGTCTGTGTGTGCATCTCTATGTGCGTGTTTGTCTCTCGGTGCACATCTCTGTCTCGGTGTGCGTGTCTCCATCTGCATGTATTTTTCTGTGTGTGCATCTCTATCTCTGTGTGTGCGTCTCTATATGTGCATTTGTCTCTGCAAGTACGTCTATTCTCTGTGTGTGCATCTTTGTTTCTATGTGTGTCTCTGTCTGTGTGTGCTTCTCTATACGTGTGACAGTCTCTATGTGTGCGTGACTGTCTGTGCGTCTCTGTGTGTATGTTTCTATGTGCGTGTCTGTCTCTGTGCATTTGTGTGTGTTTGTATGTATTTGTAGTTTTTGTATTTTTTTATTGCTTGTTAAGCGCAACTGTCACCCAAAGGGCATCCTGGCGCTGAGACCGATCCAGAACCATCTATTACATGAACTACACTACCCTTGGAAACAAATGGGTCTTTAAGTCCCTTTTAAAAGTGAGTAGATCAAGGCTACTCCTCAATGTCAGAGGAAGAGTGTTCCACAACTTGGCGGCCGTAAAACTAAAAGCACGTCCGCCCATCCTCACTCTATGTATCCTGGGGACCCTAACCAGGAACGCCGAGGAGGATCTCAGAGGTCTAGTGGCCTGATACCAAGAAAAGAGACTCTGAAGGGGTAGTGGTCCCAGTCCATGCAGGGCCCTGAAGACAAGGCACGAGGCCTTGAACGCAATTCTCTGCTGGACCGGAAGCCAGTGAAGATCGGCCAGAGCTGCCGATGAAGAAGAGGAACGCGGGCGAGACAAGGCTAATTTAGCGGCCATATTCTGAATCCTTTGGAGTTTAAGGACCAGGATCTTCTGGGCTCCCAGAAGTAGTGCGTTACAGTAGTCTAACCTACTGAGGATGGAACTACGCACTACCTCTGCTCTGGAGCCCCGGGGAAGAAGTGGCAAGATTTTCTGAAGCGCACGAAGCAGGCCCATGCATGTCGCTACCGTCCTATTTACGGAAGCATCCAGCTGCAAGTTGGGTTCGAACAGAACTCCCAAATTGCGAGCCGATTCTGCCGCCTCCACCGAACCCGGGATAAAAGATGGCCAAAAGTCAACCGGTAGTGTACGAGAAATTCGGTCCGAGGAGCAGTAGAGTACCTCCGTTTTCGACCCATTGAACTGCAATGAATTAGCTCGCAGCCATGCTGCTGTTACCAACATGCAGCGGTGAAAAGAGTCCCTTGAGATTGTCTCCGGTCCCTCAAAGGAAAAAAGCAACTGAGTGTCATCGGCATAGTTGATGACTGATATGCCGAATGACTTTATCAGTGCTACCAAGGGACGGAGATATATGTTAAATAGGATTGGGCTAATCGCCGATCCTTGAGGGACTCCTTGATTCACCTGCCGAGTGGCTGATCGAAAAGGTGGTAGTGCCACAGCTTGTTGCCTATTATCCAAATAGGAAGTTAGCCAATTCAAAGCCAGACCACTCACTCCCGCACTCCGAAGACGGCCTAGTAGTACTTTATGGTTCACCGTGTCGAACGCGGCCGACATGTCAAGTAGCACTAAAAATGCAGACTTGCCTCTGTCGACCCGCGTTCGTAGCTCATCCAACACGGTGACCAAGGCAGTCTCGGTGCCGTGAGCCGGTCTGAAGCCAAATTGAACAGCATCCAGGCAGAGATTAGTTTCCAGGAAGTTGGATAAGGTCCTTGTCACCCATCTCTCAAGAATTTTTATCGCGAATGGTAATAGCGAAATCGGCCTATAATTGGCCGAGCAGAGAGAGTCCAAAGAAGCCTTTTTCAACAAAGGTGTTACAATTGCCATCTTCCAACTGTCCGGAACTGTTGCAGTTGTCAGTGATTGGCAGCAGATGGAATGCAATGGGGGAAATAGCTCGTCTTGAAAAGCCTTCCAGATTTTATGAGGCATTGGATCAAGCGGCGACCCTGAGGATACGCCGTTGGCCAGAGTACAAAATTCCTCCAGCGAGGGAACTGGAAAACAGGACAGCTGAGGCAAATCATTTCCAACATTTGCCCCCTCGGATCCCAAAGTATCAGAAGGCTCCGAAAAGGGGAATGTAGGCGACAAAGACTGTTCAGATCTAGTAAGTCCAGTCAAGATATTCCTGATTTTCTCCTCGAATGCAAGGGCCAAGGAATCGCACAGTTCCTGCGAGGCCGGTATTGTAGGCGCCGTACAAGATGGGTCAGACAGACTCTTAACAAGCCTGAACAGGGTCTGTGATTTATTAGAGGCCTTCGCCAAAGTGTCTTCTAGGAACTTGGCCTTTGCACTTCTTAGCTGGGCCTTGTATTCATGCAGGGCCACTTTATATGCCGCCTTATCCTGTTCCCCGTACCCCCTCCTCCATGTACGCTCTGCTTGTTTGCAGCGAAGTTTATGCTGCCATAGATCTTCACTAAACCAGGCATTTAAGCCTCGGGCCTGTCTCTCACCTTACGTAAAGGGGTCAGTGCATCCAGAGAAGATGTGATATAACGACAGAGAGATGTATAACTCTTGTCCACATTCTCCTCCACTGTAAACATTCCCGGTAGCAGGGCGGGTCGGCTCGATTCCCTAAGGAGACCATTCCATTGTCGGTTCAGCTTCGTACCGCCCTGTCTGCTGGGTATCAGCGGGACAGGCAAGGTGAGAGACATAACAATCAGTGAATGATCCGTCCAAACCTGGTCCACGACCTTTTCCACCACCACCAACTTCTCCTCCGCAAATACCAAATCTAGTATGTGCCCCTTAGCATGGGTGGGTTCCGAAACCAATTGAGCAAGCTGAATATTGCTGCAAGCTTGGCAGAGTTCTCGAAAAGCCAAGTCATGTGGGTTTGTCTCTATGTGTGTATCGGTGCATGTGTCTCTGTATGTTTGTCTCTATGTATATGTCTACTGTTAGCCTCATTGGCAATGTATACATGGCATGGGAGCGCTATAATACAC
This sequence comes from Lissotriton helveticus, assembly GCF_964261635.1. NCBI lineage: Eukaryota > Metazoa > Chordata > Amphibia > Caudata > Salamandridae > Lissotriton > Lissotriton helveticus. Next base: position 585,754,730 of record NC_136072.1, read on the forward strand.
ATACTTACTCCACAGATACATACAAACCTGCCATTCCCTAACACACACAGTACACAAACCAGCAAACATATCCAGCTAAATATAAACAATGCCAAATTCTCTAACTAACTAATGTGAGACCTGTTGCATTGCAAATGCTTGTTTTTAGGTCTTGTTTTAGGCAGGAGGAGATTATGGGGTTTGCCCAGATTCACAGGATGTTGAGCCGACGCTGAGATTTGACCCCTGACTCCCTAGTTCCAGAGTCGGCAGTTCTACGCCACATCCACTCCCAGTTTTCATCCCTCTGAGCTCGAAAACATGGGAACCGTTCAGTTGATTAACTATATATATATATATATATATATATATATATATATATATGTGTTAATTAACGCCATGATACCCCATTGTGTTACGTACATTGCACAATTTAAATTTGTATTATCGTTATTAAGCGCTACATCAGAAGGATGTCGAACATAACAGCAAGTTAAAGTACACAAAAGACGCTAACCCAACCATTGAAAGCAGGCTGCCCATCATACATTGCACTTAAGACTGCTGACGCCACAGCCACTCCTATATACATGCTCACGCAGATGCTAACGAGGTCAGTCGATCTGAACACTAAAAAAGTGAAGTGTTAACAGATAAATTGTGATGAAGTCCTTGGGTTTGCGAAGTAAAGCTGAACAGCTAAGCAGAACTCGAAAAGCAGCCATGGGGAGGAAAACGCCTGTGGAAAGGCTGTCCGGGGATTCAGTCATTTTAAACAACATAAGTGTAATGTCCTGTGGGACACATTCTAGTGTCCCGCAGGAAGCTGTCATCCCAGCCACTCCCTCGAGGGCTGGACACACTGCACCCACACACCCATCCATCACGGGTGCCACAAGTGACGTGGCCCCGTCAGTAAAAGGGCCCGAGTGCACGTGCTCATGGCCAATTACTCTACCCAATCTCCTGGTGTCCGTCTCAGTCATTCACGCCATGTGGGCCTGAGGCCCAACACCACACTGGTGACGAGGTAGGTCTTCCCCGCGTGTTTGTGGGCGTAGAAGCTGCGGTTCCTCACTGTGGAGACCGGGCCTGTTTCCTCCATATACGACAGCCAGCTGACGGTGGAAAAGAGGAGGGTGACTGCGGTAGCATGGACACTGTCCTCGTCCCTAGGCAGAACACAGCGAGTGGCGCTGGCGCTATCGGCGGAAGGCATAATACAATGAATGCCGGTTCCACAGGTCAGATAAGCACTGCCTGCATCACCCTGCTTTCCAGCGCCAAGTGCCGTCAGGGCGCAACCAGAATGAAGGCTGCACTGCCCCGATCGGGTTTTAACTCCGACCAGAAGAATCGGCTGCCGCAGGTCAATTCAGGTAGACTCCATCGCATGTAAGGTGTATCAGAATGACCCCACAGGGCAGCGAGCAAGCCAGAATCCTGCACCCCCACCAGGTCTGAAGCGCACCACGAGGTGCCTGCCGGCACCAGTGCCTCCAGCGCTCCTACTGCCTCCCAGCACGACTAAGCCAGCAGCTGCCCCACCTAGCGCTGAAAGGAAACCACCATCGGCAACTCACACCGCAAGGTCCCTCGCAGCAACCCACGGTGCGATCCTGTGGGGCCGCGCCTGCCCGCGGTAGCGCCCGCAATAGAGTGACAGGTACGAGGGCGCTCATCATGCAGCGGCCCTGGGCACAGCAGAAGAAAGTGCCTACCCTGCACTGGTCCAGGACATTGCCTGTGAAAAGGAGAAACCAAAAGCACCGCAACGCCCGTACCTAAGGCAGCCATCTGCGTGGAGGTGAGAGTGGCGGTCCTTCAGACGATTCAGTCTGATGCATACGTGCAGAAAGGGGGCCTGAGACTATAGAGCCCTCCCGTGCCCCTGACTAAAACAGAACTGCAGGCTGGTGCTCGTACCTCCAGGGGCCTGCACGACAACGGGCAGCCTGCAGGAAATGGCTCACAGCACCACCTAGCACCTGGCCCCTCCGCACTCCCCGCAGCAAAAGGAAAGCCGGTGATCACCACAGGTAGGACTGAACCTACCTGTAGAGAGCCAGGCGGGCTCTACTCGACAATGTAGCCACTTTCACGCATCCACTCCACCCCTCAGGGCGGGCTCGCCCCGAGGGTATAATAAACCCCGGATCGACCGCTCGTGGTCTTTCCGGCTAATTACAGTACTGGTGTGTGTGTCCAGTTAATTAGGGTCCCACCTCATGACGTTAGGCCCGACACACCCCATCACATTGGCGACGAGGCCGGCCTGTCCTGCGCGTGCGGGAGAAGACGAGGGAGTGGCGGCGTTCCACCGAGTGCTCGGTGCCTGCTCCTGCTTTGCTCCGGTCCTCGGCCTGCCCACGCGTCTTCCCGTCGGAAGCGCCTTCAGCTGGCAGGGCCGGGACCGTGGAGCGCCCAGGGTGAGTGCGCACAAATAGCCCCCCTGCGAGCGCCTATCGGCCTACCTGGCCTGTGGTCCGGGCGACGGCTGCCTGTTCTCGAGGCATACGCCGGACAGCTAATCCAACGCTGCGGAGGCCGGCGGAGCACTGTGCCGCGCCTCCACCTGCCCCACCTTCTCCTCGCACCCGGCTGTGCGTCGTACAACGCTCCCCAGCGACGGCCTCCCCTAACGGGTGCTGCTCCTGGCCCGGCGAGCTCACTGCGCAAAGAGCGCGAAAAAGACGCGAGGCGGCCCCCAGTGGCTGCTGGAGGTACTGCGGGCACCACTGCTTTCACGTGGCCACGTCAGAGGATCCGAGGGGAACCGAACGTCGGCACGACCAGACGCCGCGCCACAGTACGGGAGGGAGAAAAGGGCGCGACAAGGGCCCACGCACGACTACTGCCCCGGGGTAAACAGCTGAACATTTGCTTCCAAGGACAACCATGTCCCTTGTGGATGGGGCCCCTGCGCAGCAAGACGGTGCGCCTGTCCTGGCCGCACAGCCACCGCCACCAGTTCAGGCGGGAAACATCCAAGTACAGGCCCAAGCCGCGGCCCCCAGCCCGCAAACTGGCCACCATGCCCATTCGGGTGCGGCGCCACTGCCGCCATTCAGTGAGGCATCGGACCCGGCCACTGCGGCCGTGAGGTGGAAGGCATGGGTCCGCAGACTGAACCATTACTTCAAGGGCACCAGGGAGACGGATGGCGAGGTCAAGAGGTCCCTCCTGATCCTGTATGGCGGCGCGGAGATAGATGAGCTCTTTGAGACGCTCCCCAACACCGGGAGAGACAACGATTACGAGGCAGCCGTGGCTGCGCTGAACAAACACTTTGACCCCCAACTGAATAACGATTTTGAAAAATTCAAATTCAAAAGAGCATGGCAAACGGGATCCGAGTCAGTAGACATGTTCTACGCACGACTGCGCCGGCTGGCAAACACGTGCCCGTTCACGGACCCGCGTGAGGAAATTCGGGACCAAATCATCGTAGGGTGCCGCTCGAAGCTGCTAAGGAAACTAATCCTGCGCCAACCAGGGATTTCGCTCGACGAGATCCTGATACTCGTGAGGTCGCATGAGCTGTCAGACGTAAGGGCGGAGGAGATGGAGGCTGCGCTATACACCCCCGTAGCCACCCCAGCGCCGACCAAACCCGTGCAAATCAAGACGGAGAGAGTGGAGGCGATACGCCGAAAACCGGCAGCGAGTCGGCCGCAACAGACGACAGCGCCAGGGAATTCGTGCGGGTACTGTGGAGAGGCCCACTCCGCCACAGCAGCGTGCGCAGCAAAGGGACGCACGTGCTCCAAATGCGGCAGACTGAACCACTTCGCCAAAGTGTGTCGGAGCGGAAAATACAGACCGGCGGCGACCAGGCCGAAAACCCTGCAGAGGAGAGTACACCAACTGTCGTTAGAAGAGGACGCCGACCCACCACCAGACAGCCATGCCCAAGAGCGACCTCAGCGGTACGAGGACGACGAAGATGACGAAGTCTACGTCGTCTCATATGTGGGTAGAGCATCCACAGCATCCACGCGAAGAAGGCCCCCACCGATGTGCTCAGTCAAGGTAGATGGCACGACAGTACAAGCACTCATAGACACGGGGGCATCCGTGAACGTCATGGACTCCGAACAGTACGAAAGGATGGTGCCGAGGCCTGAACTGGTCCCCTCCCAAGCGAGGATATACACGTACGGAGGAGTCGAGCCTATGCCTCTACGTGGAGTGATCAAGACAACAATCGTGCAAGGGGGATACTCAACCGAAGCAAAATTCCATGTCACGGAAGGGAAGAAAGGCACGCTACTAAGCTGCCACACCGCTGAAGACCTCGGACTGGTGTTCTTCGCAAACCAGGTGCACCAGTCACATGTGGAGTTCTTGATGGAAGAGTTTCCAGAACTGTTCCGAGGACTAGGGAAGTTAAAGAACAAGAGATTCAAGCTGCACATAGACAAGTCAATACGGCCGACAGCCCTAAGACACAGGCGAGTCCCGTTCAACCTGCGGCCGCAGGTGGAGGAGGAGCTAAAGAAGCTCGAAGATCTTGGAGTTATCGAGAAGGTGACGGGGCCCACACCGTGGGTCTCTCCGCTCGTCGTGGCGCCCAAGCCCAAACAGCCTGGGGCGATACGGCTGTGTGTGGACATGCGCCTGCCCAACGTAGCAGTGAGGAGGGAAAGGCATATCACCCCTACCATGGATGACATCATAGCGGACCTCAACGGCGCAAAGTGGTTCTCCAAACTGGACTTAAACGCGGGATACCACCAACTGGAGCTGGAGCCAGACAGCCGCTACATCACGACCTTCTCAACCCATGTAGGGTTAAGGAGGTACAAAAGGTTGAGCTTCGGAGTGTCGTCAGCGGCTGAAGTGTTCCAGAATGCAATCAAGGAAGTGCTATCCGGATTGAGTGGAGTAATAAACTTGAGCGATGACATCCTGGTGTATTCTGGGTCACTTGAAGAGCACCACGCGCACTTGAGAGCAACGCTAAGAAGATTGGCAGAACAGGGTCTGACACTCCATAAGTCTAAATGTGCATTCTACCAGGAATCGATAGACTTTTTCGGCTATACGTTCACCCGGGAAGGCCTGAAGGTTGACCCCAAGAAGGCAGAGGCCATCCGGGCAGCCAGCAACCCGCAAAACCCGACAGAGGTCAGGAGTTTCCTCGGGATGGCAACGTATTGCGGGAGGTTCATCCCCAACCTTGCAGACCTGGCAGAGCCACTGAGGCTGCTCACCCGTCATGACCACAAGTGGGACTGGACGGTGGCGGCCAACACAGCGTTCCAGGCGATCAAGAACAGCCTCCTGGACACCACCGTAATGGCATATTTCCAACCAAAAAGAAAGACAGAACTGGTGGTCGATGCCAGCCCGGTGGGCCTAGGAGCGGTGCTCCTACAAGAATACGGAGCCGATGTATGGAAGCCGGTTGCCTATGCGAGCAAAGCTCTCACGGACACGGAGACCCGCTACGCACAGATCGAGAGAGAAGCCCTGGCCATCAAATGGGCATGCCAACATTTTCACCTATATCTGTGCGGCCAAGAGTTCCAGGTGATAACAGACCACAAACCCCTTGTGCCCCTATTTGCAGGATCAGCGAGACTGGCTCCTCCACGGATCGAAAGATGGGCCGTCCAGCTACAGGGGTACAACTTTAAGGTCATCTTCCGCCCCGGGGCCAACAACCCAGCGGACTACCTGTCAAGACACCCGGACTGCACCAAACCAGCCACTCGACTAGAGGAAAGTCACGAGGCGGACGCCTTTGTGCACCTGATTTCTGAAAGCGCTTGTCCGGAGACCATGACACTGCTGGAGATTGGGAAAGCAACGGAAGAAGACGAAACGTTGTGCAAAGTCAAGCACGCACTTTGTGAGAACAAATGGGCACACTTTCTGGATGGAGTACACGGGCTCAGACCGGAGGTCAGTCACGCCCGCCAACAGCTGTGGCAGATCAAGAGCGATCTGAGCGTCGGAGATGAAGGAGTGGTGTTGCGAGGACACCTGATAGTGGTACCGGAAAACCTCCAGGCCAAGATTCTGACCCTCGCTCACGTCGGGCATCAGGGGATGGCCAAAACGAAGGCCAGGCTACGATGCCGTGTCTGGTTCCCGGCAATGGACCTCAAAGTAGAAGAGATGGTGCGGGCCTGCCACGCGTGTCTTATCACCGGAGGGGATCCAGCGCCAGCCCCTGTCATAACGGAACCCTCCCCGACACTACCCTGGACTCACTTGAGCCTGGACTTTGGGAGTTTCCCGGACGGCCGACACACACTGGTGCTAGTTGACTCTTTCTCCAAGTTCCCGGTGGTAGAGGTGATCCCCTCCACAGCATTTCCACATGTCAAAAAAACTCTGAGTAAGATCTTCGCGACAATGGGGCTACCGGAGGAAATTAAATCGGACAATGGCCCTCCCTTTCAAGGCCGGGAGTTTCAAGCCTACCTGGAAGCTCTCCAAGTCCATCATCGAAAGATCACCCCTCTGTGGCCCCAAGCAAACGGAGAGGTGGAGAGACTTATGAGGACCATTAACAGAGCCCTGAGGATCGCCGTAAGTCACGGAGAGGATCCAGAAGCAGCCCTGGACCAGTTTCTAGGAGCCTACCGGCAGACGCCCCACAGCACAACCAAATGTGCCCCGGCACATCTACTGTTTAAAAGAGCTCCCAGAGACACCATCCCGTCCGCGCGCACGTGGACACCGCCCGAGAGGAACGAAGACGCCATTCAATCGAGAAGAGAAGCAACTAACCAGAAAGCAAGTGCGACCAGACACGCGAGAAAGTCAAACCTTCAGGAAGGGGACACAGTGGTGGTCCATGATCGACACCCCGGATGGAAGTACAGGACCCCTTATGAACCGGACCTGTGGACCATAGAGAAAATCCGAGGAACCATGGTGACTGTCAGGAAAGGTGACCAAAGAGTAACACGGAATGCGTCATGCTTTAAGCCGGCGAGAGAAAGGGCAGCAGACCAGGAAGAGGAAGAAGGGGACAGACCATGGAACGTCAGGCGGGCTCCGACAGCGGCATCTCCAGCAAGCAACTCAGGTGCTCAAATGCAAATCGAAGACCTTGTGGGAGTCCCAAGTCCACCGCCGAACTCCTCCATCGCCAGTTCCCCGGCCTGCAGGGAGGAAGAAGAGGTGTCCCCGGCGGGGGCCACCCAATCACCGAAGGGCCGAAGCCAAAGGTACAATCTCCGGCCAAATCCTGGCCCGAGCCAGAGGCTAAAGGACTTTGTGTGCACATCTCCCTAAAGGCTAAGAACTGAGAATGAGGCGAACTAAAATAAAGGAGGGATGTAGAGAGCCAGGCGGGCTCTATTCGACAATGTAGCCACTTTCACGCATCCACTCCACCCCTCAGGGCGGGCTCGCCCCGAGGGTATAATAAACCCCGGATCGACCGCTCGTGGTCTTTCCGGCTAATTACAGTACTGGTGTGTGTGTCCAGTTAATTAGGGTCCCACCTCATGACGTTAGGCCCGACACACCCCATCACACTACCCAGCGAGGAAGCTGCGCGCCACACAGCCCCTGCCCCAGGAGCAGTGGAAGGGAAGTGAATCCTCCCAGATGCGCTTCCAGCAGACACGCACCCCTACAAAGGCTGCTGCGCGAGAGAGACTGCCACGGCATGTAAAGCTACTGCATTTGTCTACCGGAGGTCATCAGGTGAGCCCAGGACCGTCTTGCAAGACGGAAGTGTTGTCTTTTTGTCGCATGGCTCTGCACAGGCATGTTCAGCCACCCCCAAGGCCACCAGCAGGAAGCACGTCTGCTGTGACCACCGAGAAACGGCCACAGCGCCACCTAGTGGCCTCCCAGGAGCAACACGCTTAGAAACAAGACACACTGCCAAGCCTGAGCAAATTGCCAGCAGTGCCCTCTCAACCTATTCTCCCCAGACTATAGACACAGGCCGTATAAAAGGCTCTGCTGCACCAGTACGCTGCATATAGGTGCAGAGTCAGCAAAAACAGACTACTAGTCCTGGGAGGAAGATCGAGGCTCAAGTTCCACAGGACAATTAAGCGCACTGACTGCCCTCAGAGGCTAACGGTCAAAGGTACAGTAGGCAGGCTGCAGCGCCACCCAAAGACCAAGAGATACCAGGAGCCCAGGACTACCCCAGCACAGGAACATGCCAAGAAGCAAAGGACAGCAAAGCCCCGGAAGACGCTGAACCTCAAGAAAAGCACACGAAGACAGGGTGCATTGCGCACCACCCCAAAAGGCTGCACATCACCAAAGGCTTCCAGGAAGCCCAAAACCTGTCGCACCCAGGGCAGGCCACCAAGACAACCACAGCGCCCCCTGGTAGCTCACCAGGCGCAACGCACTGAGGGACAGACACTTTGCAGGGCCGTAGCGGCTAGCCAGCTGTGCCCCACGACCGTCAGCCCAGACAACACTGGAGACCGGAAGAGAGGCCCTGACACCCCACTACCCTGCTGGAAGTGGCTAGATCAGCAACAGGAGTTTGCCAAGGGATCCCAGCCAGGGGGATCCATACCGGTTCCACACCAGCGCATCCAAAGAGCGGACCAACACCCTGACTGCTCACCGCAACCAACGTCAGCAGTACCAGAGCACAGCACAGCGTCCAGTCAACCAACAGGCAGCAGCATCTAACAGATCCCCGAGTGCGCACTGCCACCACAAAGAAGACTGCCTGCTCACACCCAGTTGCTGAGACAGACTGCACCAGGCACAGCAGGATGTGCCCTCAGAGAGGAACACTCAGAGTGGCCCTCTGCAACCTGAAAGTGAGAGCAGGAAGGACACCTTCAAAGACAGCAAAGTCTCCTGGTACCTATCACACCTTGAGCCGCCAGGGAAAGTGGTGCCAAACGCACACCACCGGTGGCTGCTTGACTCTACCTCAAGCAAAGACACTGCGACGCAAGCCCCACTAGCAAGAGTGGACGATCAGCCAGAACAGCAATGTCTCAAAGGAGCTGTCCCCACCAACAGCGCGAGAAGAGACTAATGCAAGGCGTGCACCACAAGCGGCTACCTAATGCCGCTGCCCGAGAACAGGTACGACCACAAGCTACACCACAGGCACACCAAGTGCCAGAAGAGAGCAACTACGTCTCTACTGCACCAAGCGAAGCTCCGCAGTGGGCCGAAGACCACACATAGTGTCCTCCCTCACACTGCCTCAAGACAGAGTCGGCCGCGACCCAAGACAGGCAAGAGGAGCCACACGCACCACGTGGCAAGCCGCCACATCCACAAATGCGCTCCAACCACCAGCAACACACGACCGGAAGTCACGTCGCCCAGCAAGCAAGGAGCGCACCGGAGCGAAGGCAGAATCCGGCGCCATGACAGCTCCGCCTCGAGGTCCAAGCGTAACACCCTCGAAGAAGGAAGAGAGTGACAGCCCTGTCACCCCGAAAACCGGATGAACACAGGTGGGCTGAACAGACCAACAAGAGGAGAAGAACGATGACTCACAGCAAGCCAAGAGCACACTCTGACACCCCAGACAGCGACCAAGGTGGACCGACGTCCCCTGGGTACAGCCTCACGGATTCCCCAGGCGACCGTCCATGCCCGAGCGTCGGCAGTTCAAGTCAATCGGCATCCCTGCTCATGTCCGCAGACACCACGGGTGAAGATCAGTCCTGAGTGCCCGCCCTCACACCGCCTCAAGATGAAGTTGGCAGTGGCCCCAGAACATGCAACAGAAGATACGTACACTCTACGCGTCAAGCCGCCACCGAAGATCAACCTCAACAAGGCTGAGACACCTGGCTGCCAGGTCCCTCCTGACATCCAAACTCTCCCAGAAAGTCACCACCACCTCCTGGTGTCCGTATCAGTCATTCACGCCATGTGGGCCTGAGGCCCAACACCATAATATGTAGGAATGCATAATTCCAGTGAAAGGTCATCTTTTGAAATCGCTGCCCTTTGGTATGTGATACAGTTGGTAACATTAAGGTTAAAGTTCACAGGGTCAGGAAGGATATCAGATCAGATAGTATGCTCTTCTCAAACATGGAAATCACCAACATATTTAACAAGCATTAGAAATGCAATCGGGCTCGGATTTATTTGAGTTTGAGCTAATGGCATAGTAAATGTCAATGTATTGTTGCTATGTGTTATGAAGTGTGTTCATGTGGTGTGTACTGCCAGTGATCTCCTTGTGAGTGTGAGAATATTTCACTGTTACTGCCTGTGATGTCCTTCTTGTGAGTGTGAGAAGCTTGCACCTCTGCTGCCTGTGGTCTCCTTGTGAGTGTAAGAAGCTTGCACTGCTGCTGCCTGTGATGTGGTTCTTGTGAGTGGGAGAAGATTGCACCTCAGCTGCCTGTGGTCTCCTTGTGAGTGTAAGAAGCTTGCACAGCTGCTGCCTGTGATGTCCTACTCACTACTCTACTCTACTCACTACTCTACTCACTACTCTGCACTCACTACTCTACTCACTACTCTGCACTCACTACTCTGCGCTCACTACTCACTACTCTACTCACTACTCACTACTCTACTCACTACTCTACTCACTACTCTAATACTCTACTCACTACTCTACTCACTACTCTGCACTCACTACTCACTACTCTGCACTCACTACTCTACTCACTACTCACCACTCACTACTCTACTCACTACTCTACTTTCTACTCGCTACTCTACTCACTACTCACTACTCTACTCACTACTCACTACTCTACTCACTACTCTCTACTCACTACTCACTACTCACTGCTCTACTCACTACTCTGCACTCACTACTTTACTCACTACTCTACTCTACTCACCTCACTACTCTACTCACTACTCTACTCACTACTCACTACTCTACTCACTACTCTGCACTCACTACTCACTACTCTACTCACTACTCTACTCACTACTCTACTCACTACTCTGCACTCACTACTCACTACTCTACTCACTACTCACTACTCTACTCACTACTCACTACTCTACTCACTACTCTACTCACTACTCACTACTCTACTCACTACTCACTACTCTACTCACTACTCACTACTCTACTCACTACTCTGCACTCACTACTCACTACTCTGCTCACTACTCACTACTCTACTCACTACTCACTACTCTCCACTCACTACTCTACTTTCTACTCACAAGGTGATATTAAGCCAAGTTAAGTGGCTTAACGCTGCTTTGTAATATACGGAGGATATTACCACCAGACCGGCGCTAAAAGTGACATTCGGGTGGCGATATCCCCCTTGTAAATATGCCACTTGGTGTTAATTGTATTGCTGGGTTAGTACCCTATGCTGCCTAGGAATTCACAAAAGGCATCTTGGCACGTGTAAACGGGTTTGGCACTGAATATATATACTCGCACGAGTGTGAAGAAATGTGCTGTGGTGACTATCTTTAAGGGGTGTTGAGGGGATAGACGAAGGGGTGGTTTGCCTTGTGAGTTTTATGTTTGAAAGCATTCACAAACTTCAATCCGACTATTTTGAGATCGGGAAACGGTCAGAGTAGCGGGCTGGAGTAACTCCCTTCCGAAAATGGGGAGGGAATGGGTCAACCTTGGAGGCGATGCAGAGAGGAGGGATTTCCATTTAAAAAACAGGAAAGTAAAATATTTACCTTTGCACTTTGGGCATCATTTCCCCAGTGCTGAAGTGTACTTTTTGGGGGCTGTCTTTATTAGTTTTTCTAATGTATGCATCCGCCACAAATACAATTACACGAGACATAACAACATAGCACAGTGTCTCCGCTTGTCATTACAAATGTATAACAATGTAAAAGTTTAGTAATAGTACCGGAGTCATGCGGTATGCAATTTCTCGGTCATATGTGCATCAGTGATCACAACTTACAGCGATGGTTGCGCACGTTTTACAATATTACTTGATATATCTGTTATAACATCAGAAACAATATTCAGCATATTAATAAAAGTACAAATCGGGGGAAGAGCGATATGAGCAAAATCTCTACCTTATTATAACTCTCGTTCCACCCCTGTCACTGCACGCCCCATTCACTCAGCCCGTTGCAGGGGACTTCAGAATGACATGGGGTCACAATCACAGTGTGGTTACCTTAATTGCACCAGAGGTATCCTTAATAAATTCGGGTATCACGAGGGTTGGGTACATTGCGTGGGGAAATGTTTAGCTTCTAATCGTGACTGTCTTATAGGAAGAGCTACTCAGTCCTGCCTGCGTGGGGCCCAGTCGAGACGGCAAGCCTCCCGCTGGTCCCCCCTCCCCAAAAAAGCCCTATTCGGCCGTGAGGGCTCTGTGCAAGTCTTGCAACCATTTTGGGATGGAGGGGGGAGGGGCGCAGGCGTGCCTTCCAGCACATAGCTAGCTGCTGACCTTGAGGTAGAATTATGTATTGGAGAAATGGGAGCTGGGGTGATATGTGGCCTGGCATTCCCAGTTATTATTCCTGCAATCCTGCACAAGGAGTAGATTTTCAACATAATAGAAATTATAATATAATATAATGGAAGTTTGAAATTCCAAAAAGTAGTCATCTGCACCCATTCTCAGTACTTTAACATGTACAGATATTTTATTTGTGTGTGACTTGCCCTCATAATGTATACAACCAATGACCAGAGGTAAAAAAAAAGCTTCTGCTAATGCATACAACGCAAAAAACAATATTACTAACATAAAATGTAGTTGACAAAAAAACGCTAATGATACGAATATTTAACCCAACAACACGAAAACACGACACTGTTGCTGCAAAATAACACAAAGTCAAAACATCTGTAGAAGAAGCTGCAATTCGAAACAGAAGACAGCCAGACTAGAACTGAACTAAAATCTAAGGTTAAAATCTCATTTCCATCTGCCTTCAATTACCGGCACCTCGGACAGCTGGTAATTGAGGATTTATGTATTCTTCTGCACGTGTTTCTTAAAAAGTACTGTGACTGCCCTTGAAGCTACAGGAAACTTCTTTCAATTAACTCCGCCGTGAACGCGGCACTCTGACAGCTCCTGCAATGGTGAACGAGCTCCCACCATCTGCATTGCATTACACGGGCACTCTGACAGCTCCTAATTAAGATTAATAAGTCTGCCGGGCACGTAACCGCACACTTTATGCCATGAAACTGAAATAAATGACGGCCGAAAAGTAAATATAGCCTATCACGTCAAGGCTACTAAATAGACAGCACAGCGAAGACGAATCACTAGGCAGATGCCAGAAAAAACGCGGCGCGCACTAAAGAATGTGCCAGCCGGACCCCTTTCAGAATTCTTTTTTTGTTTGAACACATAAGAGCTCGGAAGCTCCGCCCCCCACTTCGTGGAGGCGTAGGCCCGAGCCCTAAAAAGCAAAAAAGTCAATGTAAAGTAATAATCTGGTTGTCTTTTCAGCATTGCGTTAGCCTGATGAAACCCCACCCAAGGGAGTCACCAGTTGCTCTGCCGTCTTTGGCATTCCTGTGATAGTTTCTTGTCTGACTCTCAGTTCACAGAGCAATCACTGGGGATGAGGGTTATCACTTGTTGTCATTATGGAGGCAGAGATCTCGGGATTGGAGTGGGTAGATCAGCTTCTCCATCTTCTAAGCCCTTCTTCTCGGGGAGCTCTGTGCCCCAGTTCTAATGTCAGAGTGGGGTCCACATGGTGCTACCTCGACTTAGCCCTTTTAAAAACTGCCAATACAGGGTAACGAGGCAGGCCATAAAACATTAAAAGAATGTACAGACCTGTAGAACTGAATGTTAAAAAAATATGTGCAATGCCATAGGTCTCGCATTTTAGAAACTTTGATCTATTGGTATTGTAAATGACGATGCCTTTTATTTTTGCAGGTGTTTTTTAAAACGCATAAATAAAAGGCTTTGTCATTTACAAGCCAGTAGGTCAAAATCTCACAATTGCAAGACCTATTGCCTTGCAAATGCTTGTTCTTTTTTCTGTCCTCTGTGGCAGATCTCCAATGGTGAAATAGCTCCAGGGAGATGAAGTTCAGCAGCAGGTAGATGAGGAATACATAAACACCTCAGGTAACTGCTTACCTTCCTCTTATTCGGCCCATCGGTCAGCTTTTGGTCTATAAAAGGAAGGGTCCCAGTCTTTGGAATTTTACAGGCACTTGTGTAAGAAGCAAGGGCTTTTTTACAAAACTCCCAATTTAATGATTTTTGTAAGCAAATCGCTAAACTGCAAAACCCTGGATGGTCTGTTTGGGTAGGCACTTTGAACTGGGTCTGAAAACCTTGGTTGCCCTGTAGCTGCCACTTTGGGGACTGATATGGAATGGCAACCTCAATAGGAATTGCGCTCCCTGATCTACATATATCAGATGCAGTTCACGTCTTGAACTGTTGTGTGTCTACTGATCTCTCCCTCTCAGGAACATATATGCGCCTGGACACAAGGCTTAATGTTTGTTAAGCAGAAAGTATGGAAACGGAAAATGGGGTCCGGCTTTCTAGCACAATCCATGCCTCTACCCTCTAAAAGCATTTCAGCTTACCTCAGGGGAGCTGAGAGGTTGCCCCGCCACCCCACACCCTTCCTGATCTGCACCTTAGGGGAGCTGAAAACCACTATTGTACAAAAATGCCTCTTTTTCTATGTTACCCCTATTTTTCTGGATAGATGCTGCTGGCCTTTAGGCTCTGTGCACTGGGGAACTGCTATCCAGGCCCCAGTGCATATACTCTAACCCCTAAAACATCTCCAAATAGGCTACAATCCTGATTGGTATATTTAACTTTTCTACGAGTATATGGTACCAAAGTTTATGCCTGGCTTGTAAATTAAATGTCACCAGTGGACTATAGCACATATTGTGCTACTACTAAACTGACAATGCAAAGCATGTTACCAGTTCTATCCCTGCACCCTGGGTGGATAGTTTGAAAACTGCCAGATTCAAATTCATAAAATAAACCTTTAACAAGACTTAAACCTTCCTTTTCAATACATATAAGTCACCCCTAAGGTAGGCCCTATATGCCCATAGCGCAGGGTGGATGGTATTTAAAAAGTAGGGCATGTGTACTTATATTTTGCATGCCCTGAGAATGTAAAATCTCTGAAGAAATTTTTCACTGTGGCATGGCTAGCTCCCCCATAGAAAAGCACTGAGTTACATCATAAGATCTAATAATGCATAACTTCCGTTTGGGAGCGGGTAGAAAAATTAATAAAGGACTTATTTGAATGGTAATTTAAATCCAATTTAATGGTCTAGTCGGACTTTATTTTTCTATTTTGAAAATGGCACTTTTGTGGGGTTGTCATCTTTCTCCCAGAGCCAAATTTACCTTTCTGCTAGTGTTCAGTGTCACCTGACTGTTAATGGCTTTCCTTTGGTGGGATGTGTATTGCTATCAGACTGTGGACAAAGGGCTTGAGTGGGGGGAAATGTTTTTCTCCCTTAGCAGGTGTCCAGCCCCTTCCCGAGTATCAAAGGAAGCCTACCCTGTCACTGGTAGATGTAGCTCTCACTTTAGCTGCCTCCCTTTTCCCCTCATAGCCAGTCTCTCAAAACTCAATGGAAGGGGGAGCTATCCCAAAACTGGTTTGAAGTGACGATAAGTGAGGGTATAGCCACACATCTGTGTGGGCTCAGGAAGCTCTGCATGGGGAAAGAAAGGTTCTGCCATGTTGGTTTTAGGTGGAGATGGGCACGGTGGGATAGTTTACAGTAATACACAGAGGAAGTGCTGCAAAAGTGGGTAAGGGCACACCTGAGAACTTTTACACCATTGGTCAGGAAATGGGCAGGAGTTTCCCTGACCCACAGGCTAGCACTGAGCATAAGTGTAACACCCCCGTACCCTCTCCAGAACACATCTAGACCTGTGGAAGACTGAAGGACTACACTTGCTGTTGGGACCTGTGTTGAGACCCCCAAGGGCTGGCCCTGCTCTCACTTGTAGGGCAGAGAAGTGGACTCATGGGTCAGTTTGCTGACGTCCTATTGAGCTACATGGATACAAAAGCTGCAAGATGCCGAGTTTCTTGAAGAGCCCATCTGACCAGTTCAAACTGGACTGATCCTAGACCCTTCTGGTGGCTTTCCCTGGAAGGAGTCCTGACTTCTAAGTGGTGTCCTCAAGGTAATGTAACCTTTAGATAAGTGTCAGAGTAGACTCCTCATGCCTAACTCTAAAAGATGGGACTTAGAAACCATTACAAATATGTTTTCCCAGCGATCCAACAGAAGACCGGGACCTACCTGTCAAGTCAGTTTGATAAATGTACATTGCCACTGGG
This sequence comes from Lissotriton helveticus, assembly GCF_964261635.1. Lineage (NCBI taxonomy): Eukaryota > Metazoa > Chordata > Amphibia > Caudata > Salamandridae > Lissotriton > Lissotriton helveticus. Next base: position 585,770,924 of record NC_136072.1, read on the forward strand.
CCAAAGATTCAGGTTTACTCCACTCAAAGATTATCTACAGCAGCAAATATGTTTTAGTGGGACGTTGCAGAAAAGGTATCTGGACTTGTGGATCTCTGTTCATCTACAGCTTGTAGCCTTGCAAGGTTGGAGGAATCTGAACTCCCAAAAAGTGACTACGTCCGAAGGTAGAAATTTTATCTAGGCAACGGTGCTAAAAGTGTCTGGCAGGCATGGGCCTTCCTTGAGTGTGAATTTTACATATCTTACATTTGAAGCTTCGTCCCCAAATGTCAATGTCTTCACTAGCACTTTGTCCGGTGACTACCTGCCTCATCCCTCTCAGCCACAATTTGCTGCCTTGCTGAGGATTTTTGACTTCCTTTTCAGAGACTTAGGGCTCAATTTCGATCTCACTAGGAAAACCCTCCGTACTACTCGGATCTGTAGGGATTTCTGTACGAATCATGTTCCTGGAGTCCAAACAAGCGAGTACGAAGCATCCGTATGCTTATGGACTCAGTTCGCTCGGACTCCCATTGAACTCTATGGGAGCCTATATACAGAACGCGTTTACAGGCTCCTATAGCAAAAAGGGGTGGGTGGGGAAAAGCCTGCACCCTGTGGCGGGTACCCCATGTTGCCCGCCACACTGTGCATGCATAGGAAGGGGGGACCCATGGGTACCCTCACAGGCCCTATTCGGAGGGCTCAAGCTGAAGGGGGGCCTGCTACGGGCCCCCAAAGAACAATTCCGGCAGCTTTTTTGATCCGGACATACCAAATCGCGAAGGCTGTCCGAATAGTTCATCGTAATTGCTCGCTCGGAAAAAGAGTCTATAGAGCTGTACCAATCAGCTGTGTATGAGTCATATGGACAGGATTGGGTTTGTAAACGATTCGGTCAACGCGGACGTTATATTTGCTTCGTACTTGGTCATTCAGACTGGGGGACAATTCAGTTCGGAACAAGGGCTCCGGAACGGTTTAGGCCATTCTGAATCCGATTCGGACCCATTCCGAACGAGATCAAGTATGCTGTTATTTAGGTGAGTAGAGGATGAATCATTGGTTTACAGTGAATGGTCAGCAAGGAATTCGCCAAACAGGCAATATTGTTGTTCGTTCTTTAGATTGAGTTTGAGGGCCCCAAGGAAAATAACTGGTATAGTAGGTAGTAATGTTTCTAACACATCGTCAAGACTGTCAAAAAAGGAAACAGTGCAAAACTTTTATGAAGTGTGATAGACTAGTGGTTACAGAGCCTGGTCAAATACCGGACTTGGCTTAAAAAGCTGGACTTCCTGTCATGGACTCCAGTTCTAGCAATATCTCTGAGGTAGATAATTCCCCCTAAAATTCAATAAATGTCCTAACATTGGCAACTGTTCTCTGTACCTTAGGATGCACAACTCACGACACAAGAGGATTCTGACACTGGGTGATGACGTTTAATTAATATTATTACTATGTGTTATATAAACCTATAAATAAAGCAGTTAAAAAAAGGAAACAGTAGGAAGAGGCTGGAAGGATTGTGGTAGCAGTGGACGTGTATATATATCTATATCTATATATATATATATATATACCATGTGATCAAGACTGTGGAGACAGTCGAAACGCGTCGTGGCGGCATGCTGAGCGGAATTTTGCGCAAATAAAGGAACCTTTTGTTGGAACTAAACTGGGTTCTACTCTTCGTTTTTATCCTGTTGAAAATAAGAACCGGATAATTGGAGGCGTTTGCAGCGCCTGGCGAAGATATATATATATATTTTTTTTTCAACATATATATATATATATATATATATATATATATATATATATATATATATATATATTTTGACAAAGGCTTTGCGCCGAAATGCATAGATGCTCATTTACAGATTGTTTTTCTTGATGGAATTAACGACATCCTGATTTACTCAAGCCCTGTTGAGTGCCGTTCCTCCCCAGTGGATATTGTGGGTCAGAAGTCTTCTGCAATAAATAAATATATGTGTGTATATATATATGTATGTGCGTATATATATATATATATATCTCTGAATATAAACATATATATAAATATATATATACAGAGAGAGAGAGAGATTCAGTTTGATGGGGTGCTGGTATAATTGTAAGCCAGAATGGTGAGAATTAAATTACAAATGTGCCAGCGAACACATCGTCTACCTGTGGTGTTAAAGGCGTTTTTTACTTCCACAGGTGCCACTGGTTAATCTCAGTTACATTCTGCGATGAACCCCCTGACATCGTAGAGCTTTCTGGACTTTAATGCTATATATTCTCCTCAGACAAATAGGGATTCCACCCTATTCCCTTCACAGCACCCTTCCGTCTATTGTGGGCGCTGATACAATAATGCAAATGATGATGGCTATAAGCCTATAACAGTGGTTCTTAACCTTTTGACTTCTGTGGATCCCGGCCTAAGCAATTTCTATGATTTGAGCCCCAAAAGACTAAAGAAAACTACAGTAACTACTACACCACTAACAAGTAAACAAATTATGATATATTTAATTCACAAGCAAAAAAAATACAAAAATAAAAATGTATATGTTTCAAAATGCGGTTTTGTTTCTAAAAGACGAAGCAATATGCTAGACTGTAGCATCCACTGTCTATTTTGCTCCTCATACATGCTCTTTTTACCGAGCATTTTAAAATTCTCAAATTTATAGTTAGCTTTTCCTTTTCTATTGATGTTTTGATGTTAGTTATTAAACCACTAATATTATGTAATTTTCTGAATAGATGTCGCGAACCACCAGGGTCCACCGACCGCAGATTAAAAAACACTAGTCTTTATTACACCTTTTGGTCTGGATTCCAATCTAGTTTCAGAATTGCCATGATTGCTTTCCTGAAAGTGACACGCGTTTACCAGGTTTCATAATCTCTGTGCGATCCATAATCTGATCAGCAGATAACTGATCGCTTCATTATTTTGCCTTGAGCTATGGCATTAGTAACTGCTCGAAACTGTTGTTTCACAATTAACTTATCATGCCACTAGTATTTCTTATTGATGTCTCTCAGGGCCCGGCATGAGCATCTCTGGATGGGTATTGCCCATTAATTTTCCCGCATCTGTTTCTAACCAAGTTAATTTCTATTTTCAATATTACCTAACCCCATAAACGGTGGACTTCCATAACACTCTGGTGTGCACAGTAAGTACTTCTGGGTCCAAGTCCTGTAACTCAAGTGATCGAACCCTGATATGCAGGTTTCTGATGTTCTCAGGCGCTATAAAAAAACAAGCATTGACAATGCAATGGTCTCGGCAATATTATAGGTAGAGCTATTTGTATTTTTTTTATTAACCCTAAATAAATGGCATTGTAATGTCTGTTGGCATTAGCGTAATATTTTGGATATGTGTTACTTATTGCATTAGCAGATAGAGAGTGAGTTAGTGAGATATAGAGAGAGAGTGAAGTAGTGAGAGGGAGTGAAGTAGTGAGAGAGAGTGAGTTAGTGAGATAGAGTGAGTGAGGTGTTGAAACAGTGATGTAGTGAGGGAGAGGGATGTTGTGAAGTAGTTAGATGTAAGCAGAGAGGGATGTTGTGATGTAGTGAGAGAGGTAGTGAAAGAGAGTGAAAGTGAGTTAGTGAGATAGAAAGAGTGAGGTAGAGAGTGAGTGATGTTGTGATGTTGTGAGATAGAGAGTGAGGTAGTCAGAGAGTGACGTAGTGATGTTTTTAGAGAGAGAAGTTGTGAGATAGTTAAGTAGTGATATAGATAGAGGGGAGTAGTGATGTATAGAGAGTTATGTAGTGAGAGAGAGTGATGTAGATAGAGAGTGAGAGAGAGTGAGGTAGTGAAAGAGTGAGTTAGTGAGGGAGAGGGATTTTGTGATGTAGTGAGATAGAGAGTGATGTAGTGAGTTGGAGAGAAAGAGTGAAGTTGTGATGTAGTGAGATGGAGAGTGATTTAGCGAGAGAGTGATGTAGTGATATTTTGAGGGAGTGAGTTGTGTTATAGTGAGGTAGTGAGAGTGATATAGAAATAGATAGTGATGTTTTGGAGAGAGTTATGGAGAGAGTGAGTTAGTGTTATAGATATATTTTGAGTAGTGATGTAGTGATATTTTTTTGTGAGAGAGTGAAGTAGATAGTGAGGTACTGAGAGATAGAGAGTGAGGTAGTGAAAGAATGAGGTAGTGAGGGTGAGAGTTGTTGTGATGTATTGAGATAGAAACAGAGAGTGATGTTGTGAAGTAGTGAGCTAGAGAGAGTGATGCAGTGAATGAGAGAGTGAAAGTGAATTAGTGTATTTGAGAGAGAGTGAGGTAGTGAGAGAGAGTGAAGTATTGAGTTAGAGAGAGAGAGAAGTTGTGAGGTATTGAGAGAGTGATGTAGTGAACTTTAGAGAGAGTGTTGTGATATAGTGAGGTAGTGTGAGATAGAGAAATAGAGTGAGGTAGTGATATAGAGAGTGTGAGCTAGTGACATAGAGAGAGTGAAGAAGTGAGTTAGAGAGAGAGTGAAGCTGTGAAGTAGTGATAGTGATGTAGTGAAGTTTTGAGAGAGTGATTCGTGATATAGTTAGATAGAAATAGATAGAGTGAGGTAGTGATGTAGAGAGAGTGAGGTAGTGAGATAGAGAGAGTGAAGTTGTGAAGTAGTGTGTTAGAGAGAGTTATTTTCTGTGGTAGTGATATTGTGATTTTGTGAGAGAGAGAGTTGAGTAGTGAGGTAGAGAGAGAGTGATGTAGTGATAGTGAGTTAGTGAGAGAGAGTGAGGTAGTGAGAGATAGAGTTAGGGAGAGAGAGAGTGATGTAGTGAGAGAGCGAGCCAACCCCACACACATACAGACCCACACAGAGGCACACACACAAAGTGTATGACGCAGACATACATATAGAGCCACACATACAGAGTCATCTAGACACACCTAGAGAGCTATGCACACAAATATACAAAGCTGCAGACATCCACATACATACCCACTGACTTAGACATACAGAGCTAGCCACAGACATAGTCACCTCACACATATAGTGAGCCAGCCACTTAAAGATACTGAGCCATCTATACACACACATAGAGGCAACTATGTACTTATTGAGCTACACATACAGTGAGCTACACATACGCACAGCTACACACATAGAACAACACAGACATACACAGACCCACACATACTGAGCAACATACAGAGCCACACACACAGAGTTACACCCATATATACAGCTTCAACTTAGGTAGACACAGACAGAGCTACTTTTAGATAGAGACACTTAGCGCTAAAGCAATCTAGACAGACACAGTGGAGAAGTGTGGCTCACTGGTTAGAGGAGGCAGACCTGGAAGCAGACGTCAGCCCGGGACCAGGGTTCAAGTCCCGGCTCGGCGGGGTCTTGAGTCCTAAAATGTCCATGGACTTGACAATTCTCGCTCCGGTGCTTACTCGATTCACGGGTTCACACTCTGCGACTCTGGGCAATAGCTTGCTCAATCTCCACAATGGCCCCTCGCGGCGGGATGCCTGGCTTTCACCTTGCGGATACCCTGCCAGGGTCATCTCACAGGGGAATACCAGGACGGGTTCCCTAAGCAAGCGCTTAGAAACCGCTTGGTGATTTGCGCTATATAAATTCCTGTACATTTACACATGTAGACAGACAGATCTACAGACATTCACACAGTGCAATATAGTGACAAATATAAAGGTACACTTTAACATACACATAGAGCTATAGACACACATATAGAGCTACTCATACACCCAGAGCTAAGCATTAAGAAGTGGATAGTTAGCAGTTGAGTGTGTAATATTTGTTACTTAGAGATTAATGTGTAATATTTGCACGTAATGTATACATACTTGGTAATATGTATTTATACTGTTTTTATGCATATATATGTATATATGCATTTATAGTTTTGAAGAGCAAAAACATTTTTATTGCTATTAAATAATGAGTAATGGAAAGTGTGTAACATCTTTTCTTAATTAGAATTAGTATATACATTTGTTAACATTATTGAAACTTTGCATTTGTGTTATCTTTTAATGACATTTTTGCAATATTAATCAATTATTTCCAGAATGCAACCATTTCTAAATATAACATGTAAAGTTTTTGGCAAGTTCTGCATGAGAGCTTCCGCAAAGTCTTCTATGTCTGTAGGTATATTGAGGTAGTCCATTAGAATAGTATTTTCGATATCCATGGATTTTAAAAGGTCAGTGTCTTGAATTTGTACCGTTATGGTACTTTTTTCCTGCGTAGTATTTTCAATTCCATATATTGTAATAGTAATTTTTTCCAAAGGTGGTTCTATTATCTGCAAAGTAAAACATAATTGTTAATAGAGGCATATAGTGTTCATTGTTATTATATTTAGTTATTGGAGTAGTACAGATGTTAAGTGACATAGAAAGTGCTATATTTAAAGAGAGAGAGTGAGGTAGTGAGAGCGGTACTTAGATAGAGGCAGATAGTTAAGTTGTGAGGTATTGAGATACAGAGTGAAGTAGTGATAGTGATGTAGTGATGTTTTTAGAGAGATGTTGTAAGATAGTGAGGTAGTGAGATAAATACAGTGGAGTATTGAGTTAGAGATATTGATGTAGTGAGAGAGATAGTGAGTTAAAGAGAGTGAGTGAGGTATTGAAAGTGAGCGAGTGAGGGAGTGAGATAGAACGAAATAGAGTGAGATAGAGAGTTAATTTGTGATGTAGTGAGATAGAGAGTGAAGTAGGGAGATAGAGAGTGAAGTCGTGAGAGAGTGATGTAGTGATAGAAAGTGATGTAATGAGGTATTGAGAGAGAGAGTCATTGAATTAGTGAGATAGTGATGTTATGAGATAGAGAGAGTGGTGTAGTGATGTATATAGAGTTAGGTAGAGAGAGTGAGTTAATGAGATAATGAGAGAGAGAGAGAGAGAGAGAGTGAGGTAGTGAGAGATGTAGAGAGATAGTGATGTAGTTTTAGAGAGAGAATCAACCACATATACATATAGACTTAGTCACATAGAGGTAGACATACAGTGTGTCAGTCACCCACACATACAGAGCCACCCAGATCTACATACAGAGCTACTCACACATATATGCAGAGCTATACAGATACAGAGCCACACACATGTACACATACATAGCCACCCACATACACATACAGAGCCACCCAACATAGATACTGAGGCATCCACATAGACGTAGAGAGTTACCCATACACATATAGAGGCACCCACGTACCGATTGAGCTATCACACTCAAAGCCACACATACACATAGAGCCACACAGGTACACAAGTACTTATTTTTTTGTACTTACTTCTATATGTGTATTCCGAGTAGTATTCAACATTTTTTCATTATTAAATTCGTGGACGGTTAAGTGTGTCATTTTCACATAAGTTCCAAGTGTTATTGGGAATTCCGTTGCATTTCTCCACAATGTTATTTTTACAGAGTCTGTGGTGTCAATAACTGTAATAGATTTTAATTTTGTTTCTTGTCCTGACACAAAAATGTTTTTAGCTTCTTCTTCCTGTAAAAGAAAAAGAAAATATTAGTATTAATTTATTTTCTATATATAGTGTTAGTATAGCAGACAGAGTGCGGTGCAGACAGAGTGCGGTGCAGACAGAGTGCAGTGAATAGAGAGTGCAGTGAATAGAGAGTGCAGTGAAGAGATAATGTGTTGAAGACAGTGTGGTGACTAGAGAGTGGGGAAGAAAGAGTGTGTTGTAGAGAGAGTGTTTGAAGAGAGAGTGTTTTTAAGAGACAGTATTGGGAAGAGAGAGTGTGGTGAAGAGTGTTGTGATGCGAAAATGTGGTGAATAGAGTTTTTTTGAAAGAGTGTGTTGGAGAGAGAGTGTGTTGGAGATAGAGTATGGTGAAGAGAGAGTGGGTGGAAGAGAGAGTGGGTGGAAGAGAGAGTGAGAGTGTGTAGGGGAAGAGAGTGTGTAGGGGAAGAGAGTGTGTGGGGAAGAGAGTGTGTGGGGAAGAGAGTGTGTGGGGAAGAGAGTGTGTGGGGAAGAGAGTGTGTGGGGAAGAGAGTGTGTGGGGAAGAGAGTGTGTGGGGAAGAGAGTGTGTGGGGAAGAGAGTGTGTGGGGAAGAGAGTGTGTGGGGAAGAGAGTGTGTGGGGAAGAGAGTGTGTGGGGAAGAGAGTGTGTGGGGAAGAGAGTGTGTGGGGAAGAGAGTGTGTGGGGAAGAGAGTGTGTGGGGAAGAGAGTGTGTGGGGAAGAGAGTGTGTGGGGAAGAGAGTGTGTGGGGAAGAGAGTGTGTGGGGAAGAGAGTGTGTGGGGAAGAGAGTATGTGGGGAAGAGTGTGTGTGGGGAAGAGAGTATAGAGAGTGCAGTGAAGAGAGAGATTTGGTGAAGAGAGAATGTGTTGAAGACAGTTTGGTGAATAGAGAGTGGGGAAGAAAGAGTGTCTTGTAGAGAGAGTGTTTGAAGATAGTGTTTTTAAGAGACAGTGTTGGGAAGAGAGAGTATGGTGAAGAGTGTTGTGATGCGGGGGCGTGGCTACGAGCCGACCGCGATGGCTGCGTAGCGAGAGTGCTCTAACACCGAGGCAGCTCCTTGGACATTAATCCGATAGCTAATCCGCCTCCAGTGTACCATCGGCCGCGGATTCAGAGTAAGGCGACTCAGCGACGCCGGCTGGCGCTTCCCCGGTCGAAATCGAGCACAGATAACTGTTGGAACGCATATGGTCCGGTGGGGGCCCTGCCGAGTGAGAAAGCACCGACCTGCCGCAACACCGCACCCCTGCCGGAAGTGGCCGTGAGACGGGCGGCTGGACCGGAAGGAGGCGCTGGCGACGGCGAAACTCGCCGGAGGTAGTTTTTGATCCACCAGCAGTGCCGAGCCATACCAGACGAGGGTTCTCCCTCTGAGCGACCTCTCTGCACGACCACGCTGCCCTGAGGTGTGGAGGCCCTACGAGTGACCCGTGACCGGCTCTCCGGAGGGTACGAGGCCGGGAAGGGGAGAGCGTGATCTGAACGCGCGCTTGGCCTGGCGGAGCTGTACGAATAAGAACTCGGCTGGCCGACCTGTGGCATTGCGCGCATTGCCGATCTGCTGGACACCCGAGTAAAAGACTGCTGGGCTACAGGTGGGGCGCCCTGTGACGGAGGGCGCAGTTGACCGGCTGCAAGGAGGAGCGTGAAGTGCCACCGGCCCCCAAAGCAGATAGTGGCAGCATTTTCCAATACTGGGCCGGGGTCCCTGACTGTAAGGCGCGAGATTCGGTGAGCGCCCATAGCTAGGAGCACGTCTGCAGCCTCTGTACCTGCTGCTGCTCGGCTCTGGTCCCGGCGGTGAACGGCGAAGGGGCTGTGGCGATATCAGCAGACGGAAAAGCCACCTGGTGCTACACAGGAGCCTGGGCTTAGGGGTCCAGCAGAGTCCCTTGCAAGACGGAGGAGATCGGACTGCACACTGCCCCCTGCCCAACGGCGTTATTGTACTGCATACCTAGAGGAGTGGGGGAGCTTTCACGATCGGCGCCATTTTGTTGCTGCGGAGATCCTCTGAAGCGGCCTCTCACGTGCTGACGACCTGGAGTCATGGCGAACAGAGGTCCCAGGAGCGCAGCAGCACAGGCGAAGTTGGAAACATTTGCCTTCGACAAGAATGCTGCAAATCTCACGGAGGGTCGTGTTGAAAATTAGTACGTTTTGGTGAACATTATCTGCGCCATCTTGCCTCTTCCCCTGATGCCACACTTTTGTCGTGCGCACCCGCCATTTTAAGATGCCCCGATCAGAACGAACCCTTTTGCATGCCGCTGGCCCCTGACATAGCCCTTCGCCTTCACTAAGCCTGCACGCTGACCACCCCCCTGCTTGCACCTGCCTTGAATCATAAACCCCTCTTCGGCGCTGCTCTGCCCCAGGCCCTCATCCTGTTCCCAGCGCGACACCTCCCTTCTTCCCTTTCATGATCTCCGGCCCTTAGATGCAAACCCCCTTTTTTTCCCCGTGTGCCCGTTTGTCTTCCCCGTTCCCAGGCCGACACCCAGCTCTGCCGATACCATTCCTTGCCCCTCCCCGTACAATAGAAAGCTTCCCCCATCAAAGGATCCCCGGGTTGATCAAAGCCCCCACTCCATGAGATCCGATCAAACCCCCCACATTCCGTGAATCGGCGGAATATCCAGCTGCGTGATACTCATCACCTGTTGTGACTAGGGTGGGGACTTCAACTGTAAATGTGTGTGGGAACGGGCCCAAAGGGGAGTTCCGGGAATGTCTTTTCCATACATCAAAGCTTTAACATGAATGTGTAATCTGCAATAAAGTCATAAAACAGTGTATAAGAGGCCAGGCCTCAGAAATGTATCTAGAGCACCTCAGAACGATACCTGCTGTCCGTTTTGCTGTGTTCTCCTCCGGAGAGAATAAAAACCTTGTTTCCTGCTTTCCAGTCTCCAGCGCCTGCCTCTTCATTGATTAAATAACTAGAGGGTCACAGAGGCAATACCGCCGGGCAAATATCGATTGTCCCCGACCCGACTAAGGTTTCAACAATTGGCGTCCCAAGCGTGGGGCCCATCAGCGACTCGTGGATCCAGTGGGAGAGGTCCCGACGACAGAGTGAACGACTGCAACGATCGGGAGAGCTCTTGCCCAATAGACCCTCGTCTGGCAGCCGATCATCCGAACTTCACTAGTTCCGAACAGACCTCTCTCGAGTGATCTACGGTCCTGACTGGGGACCATTAGGAGTGCCGTGAGAAATACGAGAAAAAGAGGACGATCGGGCGCTGGATTCGGAAGACAAGAAACTGTCCACATGGTCCGGGTAAGGTCGTGTAATCACGACAAGGTGCGAAATGATTGCTTGATTGTTTGATTGCTTGATTATTTATAAAATACTAGTATTACTCTTTGTTTGACCTAATTGGAGATTCACTGTCTGCACACGGAGAAACAGTAGGCTCCTTCTCTTTTGCAAACGGTGAAGGATAGGTAACGTAACCGTCGCGCCTATCTTTCTCCCCCACTGACTCTATTATTTCTCAACGGTTTTTGGGAGACTCCCCACTCCCTCACTGATTAACTGGGTTCTTTAACCCCGAACTACTGTTCACAGATTGTCTTCTGGAGATTCTCTGTCTGCAAACCGGAAACAACAGCTTCCTCTTTGCGGTTAGTGAAAGGGTAGAGGACGCAGACTTTTGCGCCCTACTTACTCTCCCCATTGTCCTTTTTCTATCCTATTTATTTATTTATTAATTGCTTGATTGTTCCACGTTCTTGGTTACTCTTTTTTATTTTTGTTCATGAGGTATTCACTGCCTGCAAACAACGTAGAATAGGAATATTCTGTCTAGTCTTTGCACCTAGTGATAAGATAGGCACTGCTGACTTATTAGTCCCTCGTTACGAGCCGTCATGTCTGTCTTCTCCCCATTGATTGATAATTGGTTCAGCCCGGACCGTGTATTAGAGGTGGACCATATAGCTCCACTAGAAGGCACCCCTAATAAGGACATGTTCATAAACTATGGATTAGTTACCATAGCCTATAATAAATTGTGGCACAGGTATACCAAAGAAAGTCAAGACAAACAGTGGCCACTGGCAGGATCCTTTGACCTTGATAAAATAGAAACGTTAGAAATAGCCCTTCGAAATAATAAGACAACGCCAATTATGCTCGACAGTCTCGGATGTGGCGCAGAGAGGCTATGCAACGACAGAGAAAAGACGAGGACAAACCAAGTAGAGAAATATACCGACAGGACAACCCCAGGACACCGCTACCCACAACTTATCCCCCGACACTATGCAAAAGACGACCAGACTTAGGGCCAGACCAATGCGCTTTTTGTAGGTATGTCGGACACTGGAAAGCCCAATGCCCGACTCTGCTGAGCGTGAGAAAAGGCAAAGGGCCGACAGGAACGACAGACCGGCAGTACGAGAAAAAGCGCGAGACAAAGAAGAACCCGACTTACATAGACAGACCAGATAGAACCACCACGTTTGATTATGCCCGATGGCACAGATTTCGCCAGGACAATTTCAGCGGCATGCTCAAGTTCTCCTAGGTCGGGCAACGTCAAGACGGGAACCCAGCCTCGCTTTAAAATTCACAGACGGAAAGAGATAATCATGACCAATAACTGTTTTATATTCGTCTTGGGTCTTTGTATGTCGTACTTGTACTGTCCCCCGTCTGAGTTTGTGTGTATGTAATGTACGAATCTGCGTCATCCCTCTACACGTGTTTCCGTGTTACTCAACCTCTGTTAGCAGAAACTTAGCATAAAAGCAACCTGGAAAGAAAGAAATGGTAAAACAAAATCCGTAGACCATTGATGAACTTGAACTTTTAATTTAGCACAACAAACAAGGAATAATAACGGTAAACTGTAGAAAATGAAAGTCAAACAGAACATTCGCCCCCCCCCATTCTGGAACCTTCCAAAGTAGGGCAGGGTTACGGCTACGCCCAACCAACGGCAACCCATATAAGGCGGGCCCGGCCGCCAACTCTTGGTCAGGAAATCTTAACGTATGGGGGAGCCGGAGGAGAGGCAGGAGCCAGCAGCCTGGGCAGTTGTAGGTAGTCCCGCCACATGTCTCCTCGGCCAGCCGCAACGGGCCTGGATAGACTTAAGTAGTCCCGCCACATGTCCAGAGAAGAACGAGGCACCTCTTCCTTTTCCCTTCCGTAACAGCCGCAGCAGCTCTGGACGGCGGGATGTCCTGCACGTACCTCCACAACAATTTGTCCAAGTTGGGCTGGGAGGGAGAGGCGACGCGGACGAGCCTCTCCCACCTCCACCGATAGGAGGTCTCCCAGCCCCCGGCCCGACGCCGAACACCCCCAGTCAGGCGATGGTGCCAATACTTCCACAGCACCGAACACACCATGGTGGCACCCCAGTACTTGCGCAGCACCGAACGTGCAATGGTGGCCATATTTTCGGAACACCAAACCTGCAATGACTGCACTGATACTCGTGCCGCGCCGAATGCGCGCCACAGGTGGCCATACTCCCACAGCACTGAGCACAAGACTTGGGGAACACCGGATGTGGAGAGACCTTCATGCGGGGCAATGAAAAAGAGCAGCATGGAGTGCACCGGGAGAAGGAGACGGCGCGAACGAGTCTCCCTCGCCCCCCAGGTGGGGGCATCACAGCTGCACCCCAGCTGAACGTCCCGCTTTCACACAACAGGGACCTCTTCCTTTCACTCCGAAGGATCTCTCCCACTCTTGCAAACTCGACGAGAGTGGCCCCTGTAGGGCCCCAAAATGGCGTCTGGGTCCGCTGGAAGGCGGGCCCCGGCCACTAGAGTAACTTTGACCAGCAATATAACTCGAACATTTGCCCACTGGGGCACGAGCCCCCATCTCCGACAGCATCTCCGCAGCCTTGAAGATCCTACAAAGGTCCCCGGCGGAACCTTCGGCCTCTGCAGGTTTCCGGTAAGGGACGGCTGCCTTGATCGCCAACGAAATAAACGTGACATTGCCACTCCCTCTGTTAGCATGAATTCTAGAACTGCCGAAAAGGACTCTGGTCCAACTGCCAGTAATGGGAAACATTTCCCCCTGATGCTGCTTCCGGACTGAGCCGGCCCCGCTCAAGATGGCGCTGGTATCAATCGGAACTTACGAACACCTCGTGGTGTTCCTTCGCACTAATATAAACTTGATGTTCTGAGACTTTATATGATCCTTTGTACACTTGGCTAGAAAAGACAAGGAGAGCTCACTCGACGAACAGTATGAAAGGATCCCGTTACAAATGTTGATTACAAATGTACAATGTATTATATTTTTTTATAGCTGATGTATAACCTCATCTACGACGCACACATACGGTATACATATAGGAAATCTGATTGCAACTATTATGATTATGCTTCTAAATTATGAAAATAAATGCCCCCCGAACCCCCAGCCAATTAATAGACGTTTTAGTTTCTTACAAATGAATGAATAAAACTTTCCGATGTTTTTATTGCTGCAAACGACACCCCCCACTGTACGCACTTTAGCCATTGCCACGACCGGCCAAATACGACCGCACCCTCATAATCCACGTGCTGAAATGATTTTGCAAAATAAAGTTTTTTTGAAACTATGGACGGGTATTGCATGCTTTATTTTAAAAATGTGGGATCGGTGGGAAAGTTCTTTTCTGTGCACCCTACTCTGCTCTCTCTTTAAGGTTAAAAGAAGATGGTTGCCCAGCCCTGGAGGACGGATCGGATCGACAACACGACACTCCGCCTTCAAAGTACGCGACTGACCCATGAACTCTCGCGTAGAGGAAGACCTTGACTTCCAAGGATGGGTAAAACGAACGGTGTAAATGAGGGAACGTAAAAGGAGGGTGAAATGAAACGGTGTAAATGTTATAAAGTACAACGTTCCAAGGTATCAGGGAACGGAGCTGACCCAAGAACCGAAGAACCTTAGAACGCCACAGCGTTGAAAGAGGTTTAAGGATCCCGATAGTGAGATACATCCTTTTGACTAGATACCTCGTACTAGGCACCTCTGGTTTCCTTTTTACGTTTTCCCCGCACACGACCTATAAGGGCACACTGCCCCCCCTCCCCTCCCGACCCCGGAAAACCATACCCCCGGGGCCCTGCCCCGAGGAGGAAAGACGAGTAAGAGGTAAGTAAAGGACTTATGAATCCATGTATCTGAATATGCGCGAATGCTGTCTCCCCCACCCCCTTTTTCTTCCCTCTGCAGGCTACATCAGAGATTACAGCCGAGGTGTGGCGAAGATCCGAAGCCTTGCCATGTCTAATACACGAAGCAGACTAGCGCCGCAAGGTGGTGCCTAAGCACGCCTGCAAACTACTCACGTATCGAACAAACCCGAAAAATTAGCACAACCTGATAAGAAGTGATCACCCTTAAACCAGACCGGACGAATGAACCCATGTCACGTATGATGCGAAACTATGAGAGAATGTGTGTGTGTGACTGAGGCGTTGACCCAACTGGTCGAAGGACCGAGAATGCGAGAAAGTGCGACAAAATGGTACCTCCTTTCTTCTTTCCTTTTTCTCAAGGCACGTCCCCTCTACCCTGTCTAATGCTCAAACTGCATGATTACAAGATTCTAACGCAGACCCGTGAATGCCCTTTACTGTGTAATGCACTAAATAGCCTTTCTTGAATACACTGCCACCCTCTCTGTTGCACGTGTACTATTTAGCCTGCCGTTGCGCTCTCTCTCTCTCTCTCTCTCTCTCTCTCTCTCTCTCTCTCTCTCTCTCTCTCTCTCTCTCTCTCTCTCTCTCTCTCTCTCTCTCTCTCTCTCTCTCTCTCTCTCTCTCTCTCTCTCTCTCTCTCTCTCTCTCTCTCTCTCTCTCTCTCTCTCTCTCTCTCTCTCTCTCTCTCTCTCTCTCTCTCTCTCTCTCTCTCTCTCTCTCTCTCTCTCTCTTTGCACTCCCACTCTTCCGAGTGATTAGCCCCGAAATTGGCAGACTGCCACCCCTAGCACACCACCTAATTGGCTTCAAATACCGTCAGTATTTGCACAAAAAAACTTGTCTTTAATACAATCACCCTGAGACCGCGTCATTACCTCTCCTTTTCCGCTAGAAGTCAATGAACCGAGGTTGGGCCGTAAGGGAAAGGACAGGTAAGACGACAGAGGTTCCCTAATCTGGCCCGTAATAAGGGAACTACATGTCAACGGCTCCTATGGTATAAGAAAGGACCTCAGAATACGCGACCCTCCCCACCCCGAATTGTCGCAATACCCAAACAGGAAAAATGATCACCCCTGTTACATCCCCTGTATCAGCCGCCCAAAAACTGGAGTTATGAAACTACCCCTCATTCCCGGTTGCGAGAGATGGGTCGATTTATGCCCTTACCACAAGTTTCCTATGTCCCTGGTTGTCTCCCAAAAAACCCCTGTCCTTTCTAATTAAGTAATCGGGCTGTAAAAGGTTACGTAGGATCCAGAATGATGTTTTACAAGGTTAACAGACTAGTCCAAGGTAAAGAAATCATCGAAATGAACCCCGTAGTAGTTGAAAAGCAGGATGCATCGATAGAAAAGAAATGTTTAGCCATGTTCGTCTCTCAGCAAAATGCCTGTGTAGTACCATGTTGACAACTCACAGTACCCTTTGTAAACGTAAAACTCTAGAGAACGGCATATCTTTGCCAGGTTCGTCTCACGAAGGTGGGTCACCATCAGATGAACTGTCGTGACTGTAATAAATAATTGTGAAGGAAAGTCATAGTAAATCCAACAGGCCCGTCACCGGTCATTCATATGCCAGTTGTGAACACTAATATAACGGGCATTTTCATTCTTTGCCTGGAGCTGGGAGAGAAATAGACTTTTTGATTGTCTTCATCTGCAAATTCTCTAAAGACTGTCTTTTCAAACTTGTTTTAGGGTACTGCTGTTGGAGGAGAGAAGGACCGGATGTGGAGCACGAGGCCTGACTGCAGACTAAGGAACACCTGCGACATTAGCCAAGGCGAGACCACGACAGAAAAGAGCTGCAGGACGAGGCACTGTTTTCGACAACATGAGAAGAAAGGGCCGACCTGATGCCCCTGCTCGATGTCCAGTGTTTGCCGACAAGTCCCCGCTCTCTGAATTCGGTCACACGCCCGCCTATCTGAAGTCTCTCGTTCCCCTAGTTTGTTCCTAATTTGGCCTTGCTCCATCCCCCTTTTCCTCCGACCTACCCTATGGACTGTTTTGTACGCTCTTCTTCCATCTGAACTTTCTGACAATCACCTCAAAGGACACAGGGCGAAAAGGACCTTTCCGACCAGAAACGCGAGGAAAGGGTCGTGCCCTGCAACGCAGAACTTAGAATAGAGCTGGACTTGTAGCTCCACCGCCGGTGCTCCACAGCGCCATCGAAAGGCAACAAAGAATAATGAGAACTCGTTAAACTTCGAACATTTGACATCCTCAATCGCCGTTTCTGCTAGGCCTCATTTCTCTCCCAGCCGCCATTGTATTGATCATGCTCCAATCCGAATCTGATATATGTAATAACCTGCCAGTCCACGTTATGAAATGTACTTGCTGCTCTCGCTACAGAATCGTTTTTGTATTGCATTCCTATGACTTTCCTGCTAAACAAATTGATCAAAGTTTATCAAATAGGTCCACCTCCTAAAAACTAGAAATGTTAAAATGTATTGTTTACAACTCTTTTCATCTAGGGTTCCTACCGTTTTCTTTCTCATGCCCACCACAATAGAACCGAGTAGAAAATGAACCAGCAAGATGTCTTGAATATGTTAAAGGGAGGACTGTTGAAAATTAGTACGTTTTGGTGAACATTATCTGCGCCATCTTGCCTCTTCCCCTGATGCCACACTTTTGTCGTGCGCACCCGCCATTTTAAGATGCCCCGATCAGAACGAACCCTTTTGCATGCCGCTGGCCCCTGACATAGCCCTTCGCCTTCACTAAGCCTGCACGCTGACCACCCCCCTGCTTGCACCTGCCTTGAATCATAAACCCCTCTTCGGCGCTGCTCTGCCCCAGGCCCTCATCCTGTTCCCAGCGCGACACCTCCCTTCTTCCCTTTCATGATCTCCGGCCCTTAGATGCAAACCCCCTTTTTTTCCCCGTGTGCCCGTTTGTCTTCCCCGTTCCCAGGCCGACACCCAGCTCTGCCGATACCATTCCTTGCCCCTCCCCGTACAATAGAAAGCTTCCCCCATCAAAGGATCCCCGGGTTGATCAAAGCCCCCACTCCATGAGATCCGATCAAACCCCCCACATTCCGTGAATCGGCGGAATATCCAGCTGCGTGATACTCATCACCTGTTGTGACTAGGGTGGGGACTTCAACTGTAAATGTGTGTGGGAACGGGCCCAAAGGGGAGTTCCGGGAATGTCTTTTCCATACATCAAAGCTTTAACATGAATGTGTAATCTGCAATAAAGTCATAAAACAGTGTATAAGAGGCCAGGCCTCAGAAATGTATCTAGAGCACCTCAGAACGATACCTGCTGTCCGTTTTGCTGTGTTCTCCTCCGGAGAGAATAAAAACCTTGTTTCCTGCTTTCCAGTCTCCAGCGCCTGCCTCTTCATTGATTAAATAACTAGAGGGTCACAGAGGCAATACCGCCGGGCAAATATCGATTGTCCCCGACCCGACTAAGGTTTCAACAGTCGCCCCTCTGGGGGCAAGAGTCCGGAAGGTGAGGGCACCAAACGAGTGACATTGGAGGACCTGATGAAGATGCTTACGAGTGTGCAGGCAACAGTGGGAGCAATCTCTACTGATGTTGGGCTGCTGAGGGCGGATTTCCACAAAATAACGCAGCGGGTGGCCCAGGTGGAAGTGGTAACTAAATCATTGGTGGAGGACACCTCTGAACTGCAGTTGGCCACTGAGCGACTGGAAGCGATTGCCAAGAAACTGCAAGACCGCCTGGACGATCAGGAAGGGAGGTCACGGAGAAACAACGTCCGCATCCTGGGCATACCGGAATCGGAGGGCAAACGTTCGATGGATTTGTACGTGGAAGAGCTGATCACGACGAAGTTGCAGCCGAAGGGTCTCTCCCGATTCTTTTCTGTCGAAAGAGCGCATAGGGTCCCCAGGGGCGGCGCCACGACCGGTGCTGGATAAACTCTTTAATTTCAGAGATAGAGATGCCATACTTCAAACGGCCAGAAATTCCGCCCCAATCAAGGTGCTAAACTCTACTATAGCGTTCTTTCCTGATTACACAGCTGAGGTGGCCCGAAGACGTAAGACTTTTATCGACGTCAAGAAAAGCCTGCGGGACAAGGATATACCATACTCCATGTTATTTCCGGCAAGACTGAGGGTCGTGGACAATCACAGGGCATGGTTCTTCGACACACCAGAAGCAGCGAGGGACTGGCTGGACGGATGGCGACGAGTGGAGGCTCCTAGACGGGATGGTAGAAATCAACGCGATAGAGGCCCCCTACATCAATCGGACCAGGTGCCATCGCAGGGCCATAGCCAAGACCTATTTGCAGAACCGGGTCTGGAGGAGAGAGAGTATTCCGGGGAGTGAGGGCCGGCGATCGTGAGCCATACATTGCCTGTGGATACTTGGGCCCCGCTCGGGCCGGGCGGCTGAGGTCATATGGAGCTGCTGTCGGGTTGCAGAGCTTCACACCCCCGACAAGCAAGTACAATGGGTTGGGATGGGACAAAGCGCTCTGCTAAGTTGGGGGAGGCGGGCGGTTTCGGACCCGTGCAGCAGGGAGGCAGGGAGGGGGGTGGGGGGGGTTTGGATGGTTGTTTTGGCTCTAGATTTCTTGTTTACTTGTTGTATTTTCTGGCACAGCACAAGCTACACTGCACCGAGTGAGGGTGACATGTTCATTGGTGACGATACTCCGCTGGGATCGTTCCTCCTAGACACATGCCACACCCTGATAGATGGCGACACACTCACAGGATACACCTGAGATCCGCATGACACGCCCCTCCCGCTCTCCAACACTTACGGCACTCACATGGAATGTTCGAGGATTGGGTGATAGAGTGAAGCGAGGCCTAGTGTTACAATATTTGAAACGCTGTAAACCGGCGTTAGTCATGCTGCAAGAGACCCATTTAGTGGGCACGGCCTCTAGAGCGATGGACAGATGGGGGTATAAATTCGTCACTCATGCGGACTTCACATCCGGTTCTAGGGGGACTGGGATCCTTATACGGAAAAATTTCCCATTGATATGCCGACAAACTAAGATAGACACTCAGGGCCGCTTCGCAGCGGCAACAGTACAGTGGGAGGGCCAACTCTTCAATTTTGTGTCTGTTTACATCCCGCCTGGCCTGCACACCGAAGCTCACACTGCCCTAGCTTCCTTCCTCCTGGCCCTACCGACGGCGACACTGGTTTTGGGGGAGATTTCAATGACGTGGTAGACCATGCACTTGATAGACACCCACAGGCTGGGACGGTGCGGGGAGGCGGGCGACTCTCCGGTCTGTTGGACGCCTTAGGACTGACGGACTGCTGGCGATACAAACACCCCTACGACAGACACTACACCTACTACTCAGCTACACATAATTGCCTCTCACGGATTGACCATGTTTTAATGTCGGGTGACGGGCTTTATGGGGTGGAAGAGGTGGCAATCTGCCCCAGAGGAATCTCCGACCATTCCCCACTCCTGCTCACGTACACGAACCACCGCTCTCATAGGTGCCGTACGTTTCCGGTTCAAGCGAATTATCTGCAAAACGCCCCATTGAAAAAATCCCTCACCACTACTGCCGAGCGCTTTTTTCGGGAGAATGAGGGCTCAGTAGACTCCCTGAGTACCCTGTGGGAAGCGTTTAAAACAGTGTTGCGGGGGCAAGCGATTGCATCGGTAACGGCCCACAGGAGAACGCAACAGCAAGAACTCAACACCCTGGAGGAGGCCCTTGCAGCGGCCATCTCTAGACAGGACTCTAATCCGTCTCTGGGAGCCGCCCAGGCGGTCCGGCTGTGCCGCATAGAATGGATGGCGTACCAGAAGTAACCCTGGGCGTAGTGGGGCTCCGCGGAGCTACGCGGAGAGGGCGAGAAGCTACGCCCACTCCCGCACTCCGCATAGCCCCACTACGCACCTCCCTCCCGCTCTCCCCTACATACTTTATTTAAGCATTTACACGGATTAAAACAAGTTAAAAGCACTTACCTTGTCCGGGGCTCGTCCGGGTCTTCATCTTTGAATAGCGTCCTTTGCCTGGATACCAATGCGCATGCGCGGGCGGCCGCGCATGCGCATTTCTCCCGAGAAATGCGCATGCGCGGCCGCCCGCGCATGCGCATTGGTATCCAGGCAAAGGACGCTATTCAAAGATGAAGACCCGGACGAGCCCCGGACAAGGTAAGTGCTTTTAACTTGTTTTTATCCGTGCAAATGTTTAAATAAAGTATCTAGTGGAGGGCGGGAGGGAGGCGGGTGGCGGCCGACTCGGCTACGCTCACGGAGTGGGCGTAGTGTTGCCGGCTACGCTGTCTACGCAAAATGCGTAGAAGGCAACACTACGCCTACTCCGTGGGCGTAGCCGATTCGGACGCCCACCCTTAACCAGAAGGAATTGGTTAGGTCATCAATCCAGGCCACCCGCCACAGAGTATACGAACTGGGCGATAAAGCGGGAAAAATGCTGGCTTGGCTCGATAAAAAAGAAAGGGCAGGTAGGGTTATTGCACAATTGACGCTGCCTGACGGACGTGCGACCTCTGACCCCGGTGTCATAGTCGACCTGCTGGCTGATCACTACGAAGCGATCTACGCTCCCCAGGCGAGGTTCTCGGCGGAGGAGGCCTATGACTACATCAAGGATCTAGCAATCCCCTGTCTCTCTCCTGAGGCGGTGCTTTTATTGGAGGCCGATGTTACCGTGCAGGAGGTGAGGGACGCGACGGAGGCACTGGCGTCTGGGAAAGCACTGGGACCCAACGGCCTCCCGGTGGAACTGTACAAACAGACAGCCCAGACGACGGCCCCCCATCTCCTTAACATGTTCAGGGACAGCCTAGAAGTGGGTATGCTGCCGAGTGACCAACGCCTGGCCGCTATCATCCCGATCCATAAACCTGGTAAGGCGGCAGAGGAATGTACTTCTTACCGCCCCATCTCCCTGCTCAATGCGGAGCCAAAGATCCTCGCCAAATTACTGGCGTTGCGGTTGACCCCCCACCTGGCCACTCTGGTACACCCGGATCAGTCTGGCTTTATGCAGAATCGTAATACCTCGCATAATTTGCGGCGTTTACAGGCGGTTCTGGCTCGCAGGGAGAGTATACAGGAACCAGTGGTACTGCTTTCTCTGGACACCACTATGGCGTTTGACACTGTGGAGTGGCCCTATCTATTCGCTGTGCTTCGCCACATGGGCTTTGGGCCCCAGTTTTGTGCGTGGGTCCGACTGCTTTACACTGGCCCCCTGGCTCAGGTGGCGGCCAATGGGCACATCTCCAGGATCTTCCCGCTTGGGCGTGGGACGAGGCAGGGTTGCCCATTGTCTCCTCTGCTGTTTACATTAGTCCTAGAGCCGCTGGCGATTTGGGTCAGATGGGAACCATCCATTAGGGGTATCCGATGGTCACCAACGTGGGAAGATCGGATATCACTATACGCTGATGATGTCCTGCTCTACCTCACCGCCCCAAGGAAATCAGTCCCGGAACTACTCAATGTATGCGAGAGGTTCGGGAAAGTATCGGGCTATAGAATTAACTGGTCGAAGTCAGTTCTCTTCATTCTTGCTGGCCACCCCCCCCCACTACCGAGGGACTGTCCGTTAACTTACACTAATGCCCCCTTTAAATATCTGGGGGTTTACGTCACTCCTAGCCCAGACGAATTCCACGTTTTGAACCTGAGACCCCCCCTGGAACGGTTTGTTCGGGATGTTAAGGTGTGGCGTTCCCTTCCACTCACTCTTTTGGGCAAAGCCGCCCTGTTTAAAATGATGGCTCTGCCCCGTTTTTTGTACCTCCTAGAGAACTCTCCGTTTCCAGTACCCCCCTCCTACTTTAAGGCCATCGCAGCGGCAATTTCTAATCTGCTTTGGGACGGGAAACCGGCCCGTATTGCTCAGAAAAAGCTGGTGAAAGACTGGTACGATGGGGGGATAGCGCTCCCTAGTATTGAATTGTATTACTGGGCTGCCCACCTTAAACAGATCAACTACTGGTTGCATGCCCCACACACGGAACCAGCCTACATGGCGGACAGACAGAATATTGAATCCAGAGGTCTGCTGAGAAACCTCTATAGCCGCACCGTCCCGTCTGAGCTAAAGGGCCCGACTCGTCATACAATCCAAATCTGGTATAAGGCACACAGACATCTTCGATGCGCGAACACCGTTACACAGATGACACCCCTATGGGACTCACACAGGTTGGGTTACATGGGCAATACTAAGGGGTTCAGGGCATGGGACGACATTGGAATTTCAGTGGTGGGGGACCTCTGGAAAAATCACAGAATCGTGGACTTTGGATTTTTACAGACCAAATACGGTATGGCCGAGTCCGAACAGTACAGATTCATGCAGATACGGCATGCACTGAGGGCAGCCATTCTGGCGGGTACGATTTTGCAGGAGTCTACCCCTCTTGAGGACAGACTGTTAACGGAACACATGCCCCAAAAAGCCACCTCCTACACGTACCGGAAACTAGTTAACAATCTCCCCGACATGTTGTCCAAATTGCGCTCCAGTTGGGTAGCATATATAGGTGACCTTGATGACTCGGAGTGGCAGGAGGCTCTCTCATCACCGCGCGAGTCTGCGATTCCCTCCAGGCTTAAACTGGTGCAGCTGAAAGTACTACACCGTACATACTATACCAGGACGGTCCTGTACAAGATAGGAAAGGCTGATCGGGAGTACTGTCTCCGCGGATGCGGAGAGAGGGGGACGTTCTATCACACCATTTGGGATTGCGGGAGGCTGGCAGGGTATTGGACAGCGGTGTTACGCACTATCTCTCAGACTGTGAATATCTCCCTGCGGCCCGACCCACGCTGCTGCTTACTGAACATATGGGAGGCTACGGACTTGACCCATCGACAGCAGGACTGGGTAGTGTTGGGCCTGATGGTCGCGAAGCGCAATGTGGCTAAACTGTGGGGATCACCTGTAGTACCCAAACTGAGAGAATGGTGCAATGATATGGATGACGCGATGGTGGCAGAGAAGGCAGTGTTTATCCAGAGGGGTTGCCCCAGGAAGTGGGGTCTGATCTGGGGGGCATGGAACAGGTATAGAGGTAACATCTGTGAACCACCGAGAGAGGACTTGGATGAGTGTTTGTCGGATTGAGAATTCGAACTATACTGTGGATGTGGGTGATGATAAGATCTGCAGCCTTCATGAACTCCCGACTATGGCAAGAGAGGGAGGAGCTGGGAAGGGTCCTGGACTACGTCACTAATATTAAGATAATATGATTGCGGATATATGTCTATTTACCCTCTGGGATCGCTTTGTGGTTTTATTCTACTGCTGTGCCATTGTTTTCTGGTAATGTTTGGTTCTACAGTTAAAAAGCGGACCTTTGTAACTTCCGACAATAATGCCAACTTAACTATGCACACTAGGAAGGGTTGCCGCCGGGCCTCCGGGATGCCGGCTAAAACGGCTGTGTAACTTTATGCATTCTAACTTTCTCACTGAAATGTTTGCGGCCGGCCCCAGAGGTTGTAGGCCTTCAGCTGTGTCCTGACTTTAATGTGCAATAAAGGTCTTAAAAAAAAAAAAAAAGAGTGTTGTGATGCGAAATTGTGGTGAATAGAGTTTTTTTGAAAGAGTGCGTTGGAGCGAGAGTGTGTTGGAGATAGAGTATTGTGAAGAGAGAGTGGGTGGAAGAGAGTGTGTGGGGAAGAGAGTGTGTGGGGAAGAGTGTGTGGGGAAGAGAGTGTGTGGGGAAGAGTGTGTGGGGAAGAGAGTGTGTGTTGTACCTATTAACATACCTCGGATATTGTCCCCGATATGCTCATTAATGTCCGTAATTTGGCTTCTCTTATTGTTTTAATAGGTGATACAGGTGGAGCTGGTGGTTGTAGTATGTTTTTTGCTTCCTGTAGAATTTCACTTGTAAGCGTTAAAGGTATCATCCTTGATATTTTTGTATGTTTCGTTAATAGTACAACATTGTTGTTTGCCAGGAAATTCCTTATGATAATTCCATGTCCTTGTTTGGTTTGATTGTAAAAATCGTCATTATAGCATGTGGCTTTAATAAAACCACTTTCATCTGCTAGTGCAAGATGGTATAAGCTTTTGTCTTCTTTTTTAGCATTTTTGTAGTTTGTTTTTGGAGAACATGTTACAATATTTGCTCTTATTGCCTTCTGAAAGGGTTTGCTCTCATCTTGTTTTCCCATCTTAATTTCTTGTATAGAAATCATCTGAAATGAGAATAAACTGTGAGTACAAATTTTGGATATAACTGGTGAAAACAGTTTACTTTATCCTAAATTAACATATTAAATTATACAACAGGCTTATTAAATAGAGAGAGTTATGTAGTGAGAGAGAGTGAGCTAGAGAGTGAGGTAGTGAGAGACAGAGAGAGTAAGGTATTGAAAGAGTGAGATAGTGATGTTGAAGAATGTTGTGAGGTAGTGAGATAGAAACAGAATGATGTTTTGAGTTAGTGAGATAGAGAGAGAGTGAGTTAGTGAAATAGAGAGTGTAAGTTATTTAGTGTGATAGAGAGATTGAGAGAGTGAGGAAGTGAGATAGAGAGAGAGCGATGTAGTGAGTTAGAGAGAGAGAGTGAAGTTGTGATGTAGTGAGAAAGTATGTTAGTGAGTGAGTAATGTAGTGATATTTTGCGAGAGTGAGCCGTGATATAGTGAGGTAGTGAGAGTGAGATAGTGAGATAGAAATAGATTGAGTATTGTAGTGAGAGAGAGAGAGTGATGTAGTTTGTTAGAGAGTGAAGTTGTGAGGTAGTGTGTTAGAGAGTGATGTAGTGAGAGAGTGAGGTATGTAGAGACATTTATTTAATGAGGTATTGAGAGAGATAGTTAGTGATGTAGTGTTATTGTGATGCTGTTATTTAGAGAGAATTGAGTAGTGAGGTAGAGAGTGAGTTAGAGAGAGTGATTGAGTTAGTGAGACAGAGAGTGAAGTAGTGTGAGAGATAGTGAGGTAGTGAGAGTGAGTTAGTGAGAGAGAGTGATGTAGTGATAGAGAGAGTAAGGGAGAGAGAGAGAGAGTGAGGTAGTGATAGAGAGAGCTAACCACACACACATCCAGACCCATACACCCAGACCCATACACCCAGATCCACACACACACAGAAAGTGTATCACTTAGACATACATACAGAGCCACACATACTGAGACAGCCATACACACAGAGAGCTATTAACACAGATATACATAGCTACAGACATAGACATAGCGAGCCACTGACGTACACACATATAGAGTCACCTAACACATATACTGAGCCAGCCACATAAAGATAGCGATCCACACATATATACAACATGCTTATTAAATTGCTACCCATAAGGCTTTGTGATCACTATAATAGGACACTAATATACCATAGTGGCTTAAGTTTACATTACTATAGATATGATCTAAAGTAGATTTGTAGTCTGTTGTATATTCTGATATTTTCTGCTCACATTTGAATTTGTTTAGCATATATTGTAGCAGTAGGTCAGCATTTTGTGATGATTGTGTTAAATCTATGTTGAAGTCACCCATTATGCAGTAATTATAATTAGGGTAAAAGTTCAATATTGCACTTAAAACTTGTAATAGTGTTTGTATCTGTACATGTGGTGGTTTGTATAGTATAACAAACAAGTAGTTGCAATTATTAGGCTGCAGAGTAAAATGTAGAATGTCAATTCCGTGTTGGGTTTCATATATAGGAATTAAGAAAATATTTTTTCTGTAGTAAATTGCTATTCCATGGTTTGTTACTTGATGGTGGAATTTATCAAATATTAATAGATGGTACTGTTCTATTAAGAAAGTATTGCTATCTGCTGTTCTAGTAGTGTTTATTTCAGTGAAGCATAGTGTTAGACCTGTCTGGCCTTTTGCGTAGCCCACCTATTAATTATTTATTTTGTCCCCTTTTTGCCCCTAATACTCTTTTTATCTTTTTTGTGTCCACTAGCTTTTTATGGTGCTGGCCTGGGGGATAGATGCTCTTTTGCCCTCATAGTTTTTCACCTCAGGCCTAGGTGCCTTTTCTGACTGGGATTGCCCAGATCAACAAAATGGTGGATGCTAACTGCCACAACTGTCATCCCCTAGAAAGCCCCATAGGATAACATAGAGCCTTCCAGAACCTTCTGGACCCTACTGGACCCTGGGTGGACAGGCTATATAAGGACAGAGGTCAGGAAGCCATTTTGTGCAGTACAGTGAGTTGGAGGAGAGAGGCAGTGGTGTGGGGAGGAGGACGCACTAGAAGCAGTTAGTTTGTCTGAGAGATAGACAACCTCTTCAAGAAGACGTTCCCCCTCTTGCCCCTGACCAAACCCTCTCATCAGACTTTACTTTCTAAGGGAATCGGTACGGCCGTGGCGGTTGCCCCCCCTGAGCCCCTTTGACCCCCCACTTTCCGAGCTGCTGTCTGAGAAACTTGCTCCCTTCATTTCCTTTCGTGGGCTCATCTTACCGGTATTTCAAAGGAGCAGACCGGAGCAAGTTACGGCGCCCTGCGCTGCTGAGGAGCCTCTGAAGCGGGGACGAGTGACGGCAAAGGTATTACTGGGTTGGGCGCATGAGTGAGTAAGCGCTGATCTCCGCGCAGGCCCAGTAGTGCGGCTGTTTGTGGAGAGAGCCGGCGAAGCGCTGAACTTCGCGCAGGCCCAGTAGCGGTAAGCGGACAACCGAGCGAGTGAGGCGGCGCCTAGCGGGGACACTACGCACCCGCGCCTGTGCCGCAGCCCGATCAAGGAGAGAGCAGCCAGGTTCGCACGGGTGACTGAAACTCCGGCAGCCTCAGTCCGGTCTCATCTCCTTGCTGGCACATGGGCGAAGGGCCGTTTATCGAGTGAGGAGCAGCTGGGAGGAGGGAGAGCTGGAGATCTGTTTCAGCGACATCCTCTGCTCAGGCCCCAAGTAAGGAGGAGAAAGAGGGGAAAGAGTAAAGAGTGACTGGGGAATCAGCCAGGAAGCTGGGAAGGAGTTCTTTCATGCCCCTATATCGGGATTAACTGTTGGGGCTCCCTCACACTCTCTTATTCTCTGATTATCTTTATGACTAGCCCTGAAAGGGGTGAAGGAAGACCGTTTAGAAAGCCTGCTGGGTTAAAGGCTCAGAGGATTAAGTAAAATAGGGAGACACCACAGTGCTGGAGGAGTGAACTGAGATACTAAGGATACCAAAATTGAGAGTTGAAGTATATTGTAGGATTCTCTTACAGAGGAGGAGGGGAAGAAGAATCTGTGACTTCATCCTGTGTTTACCTATAAATAAGTGATAACAGAGCTGTTTATGTTATTGTAGTTGAAAATTGAAATCGTAGGGTTACTCACTTATTGCGAGAAAGGTGCCACACAGTGGGTGAAAAGGAAATCTCCCAGGGTCCTATGACCTGGATATTCCCAAAGCAGTAGGCTGAAGTGGGTAAAGTGTAAAAGTGTAATTGTTCTTCTGGTGTAATCAGAAAACCTCAGCTTGGGTGGACAATCTATCACTGTAGAATATGCTATAAGTGTCTGTTAAGAAAGTACTTCCTAAGAATAATTCAATGTAGAAAGACTAAACACTACTGAACTGGGTTCTCCTAATGTTATTGGATATATGTGGAAAGAACTGATAAAAATTGCACAGTGTATTTAATTGTAAACTACTGAGAGAAGAGAGAAGTTAACAAAATATTTTTATAAAACAGCTCGTATTTTTCCACAAAGATTGGTGTAGGGTCATTTTTTAGTGGAATTGCATTGAGTTACTGCTGGGTGGTGTGCAACCTTTACACATGTGCCTCTATTTAGTGACTGTCTTACCCTAGGCCAGGCTACCCTATGTAACCAGGCTATCCTAGGTCCAACATATTGGTGTCTAGCGGTGGGATGAGAACTGTGGTTGCAACTACTCTGCAGTAACTAAGTGTAATCCACTAACCTACACCTGGAGTTTTCTCCTGGCGGCCTTCCTAATTTTTTACTTTTGCTTTTTCCAAATGTATTCCTGGTGGTGGGGTGGAGGTAGCTTCAGGTTGCCCTTGTAACTCTATTCTTTTTGTGGGCTTGACCTTGAATTGCCTTTAGCAAAATGGAATTTGCGTTGGAAGAACTGGACACTTATTCTGTGGCCCAGCTTAGGGACTTTTGTCAACAGATGGGAGTGTTCTTTAAGCGGGGTGCCAAGAAGGGGGAGCTCCAGACCAGCTTAAGGGCTTGGGTGGCAGCACATGGAGAAGGGAAGGAGGAGGAAGAGGGGACAGACCGGGACACGGTCATAGAGGTAGAGGGATTATTCCACCCTGAGGTGGGAAACCTACTTCCAGGACCAATGACCTCCTCTAGGGGGGGCAGTAGTGTCTCCGGAGGAAGCTTGACCGAAGCGGAACTCACAGACAGGAGGGAAAAGAGGCAACTGAAATGGGAGTTGGCCAAGTTAGAACAGGAGAGGGAAGAGCGGAGGATGGCTCATGAATTCAAACTAAAAGAGTTAGAACTCCAGGCCCTGCAACGGGGACCCTCTCCTACTCCAAATGGTGGCAGCGAAACCAGAGAACCAACCAGGGAGTCCAGACCCTACCTGCCTAAGGATATAGTTGCCAGCTATAGTCAGGGGGATGACATAGCCAAGTGCCTGGCTGCCTATGAGGTCTCCTTAAGAGCCCATGGGATCCAGGAAAAGCACTGGGGGGGTGGGTTGTATAAGTATATGCCTCCTACTGGTCGGGACACCTTGTTAGCCTTAGAACCGAAGGAGCAGACCAACTACCCCACCATGAAGTTAGCATTGATTAGGAAGTTTGGGCTAACCCCGGAAAAGTATCGCCAAAAGTTCAGGGGGAGCCACAAGTTAAGCACCCAGAACTGGGTGGATTTCCTGGATTATGCGAGGAAGGCATTGGAGGGCTGGGTACAGGGCAGTGAGGTGAAGGACTATGAGGGTTTGTATGACCCTTTTCTTAAAGAGCATCTACTCGAGAAATGTTTTCCCGAGCTGCGCCAGCACCTGGTGGACAGCAAGCTGACCAACCCCCGGAAGCTTGCAGAGGAGGCGGACATCTGGGCAAGTACCCGGGTGTCCTCAAAGGGGACTGGAGGGGATTCCCAAAAGGCCGGACAGGGCGCCCCTCAGAAGAAGGAGGGGGGAGATAAAAAGCGGGAGTTCTCTAAAGGTCCCCAAAACAGTTTCCAGGGAAAGGGAACAGGTTTCACCCCTAAGGCTAACCCGCCCAGAAACCCTCATCCTGGCCAAAGCCAGCAGCCAAGGGTTGTCCACTGCTTCGAGTGTGGTGGTGTTGGACATTATAAGGGAGATGTCAGATGCCCAAAGAGACCACCCCCTCCCACCGGAGGCAAAGCCCCGGGAGTAGCTAGTGTAGTGCTCGGGGAGGAGTTGCCCTTAGATAAGGGGGGTGAGTGGGCGGGTGTCACCTTAGATTCCCTGGGAGAACGGGAGATGGTTCCTGAGATCCAGGTGCCCCCGAATACTACTAAGTATGGGCAATGGATCACCATCAATGGCCAGAGAGGGGAGGCTCTGAGAGATACAGGAGCCAGTATGACTATGGTGAGAAGTCAACTGGTGTCTCCAGAGCAGGTGATTCCCAATGTTCTCCACCCCGCCGCGATGGCTGACGGCAGAATGGGCCACTACCCTGTGGCCGAGGTTCCCTTTGAGTGGGAAGGGGTTGCAGGTTCACTTCGAGTTGCCGTAAGCCCTGCCGTGCCAGTTGATTGTCTGCTGGGGAATGACATCAATGCTTGGAGAGAGGTGGAATACCGGACGCATTCAGAGATGCTGGGTACGCCTGACTGGGCCTGTGTAAGCACAAGGTCTGCGACTGCCCGGAGAGGGAGTTCGCCTGGGTTGGAGCCTGGAACAATGGCCCAACCCGCTGCCAAAAAGGGACAGACCCGAAGACAGGAGAAGCCTGCTTCCGCTTCCACACCCCATGTGACAGAGCGGCCACCTGCGGTGGTGGACCAGGAGTCCGTGGAGGGGGAAGTAGTTTCTATGGAGGACCTTCACATCCCTGCTGAGTGGCATGTGGAGGGAGGGCCTACCAGAGAGGAGTTCTGTAAGGGCCAGAAGGAGTGCCCTACCCATGAGGGACTGAGGCGACAGGCTGAAGCCCAGGCAGCAGGGGACGTTGCGGGACACTACCACATTTACTGGGAGGATGGACTCCTCTACAGTGAACCCAAGGTACCCTTACCTGGTTCATCAAGGGCCTTGGTAGTCCCGCAACGGTACCTAGCCTTTCTGCTGGAATTGGCTCATGCAATACCCTTGGCAGGACACTTAGGTCAGGACAAGACCTTTGCTCGGCTTGTCCCCCACTTTTACTGGCCTCAGATGAAAGTGGCGTCTGACACTTACTGTCGGACATGTGTATCCTGCCAAGCTAGTGGGAAAACAGGGGTGAAGCTGAAGGCTCCCCTGGAACCACTTCCTGTCGTTAGCACCGCCTTTGAAAGGGTGGGCATCGACATTGTGGGGCCATTGGATCCACCAACAACGGCTGGTCACAGGTTTATCCTGGTTCTGGTGGATCATGCCACACGGTACCCAGAGGCAATTCCTCTAAGGACTGTCACTGCACCTATGGTGGCTAGGGCCCTGATGGGGATCTTTACCCGAGTGGGTTTCCCCAAAGAAGTTGTGTCCGACAGGGGGACCAACTTTATGTCAGCGTACATGCGGGCAATGTGGAAGGAGTGTGGAGTGACCTACCGGTTCACCACTCCCTATCACCCCCAGTCCAATGGACTGGTAGAAAGGTTCAACAAGACCTTAAAGGGCATGATCAGAAGTCTGCCTGAAAGCCTGCGGAGGAAGTGGGACGTCCTCCTACCCTGTTTGCTATTTTCCTACAGGGAAGTGCCACAGAAGGGAGTGGGCTTCAGCCCCTTTGAGCTTCTGTATGGGCACCCTGTACGCGGACCTCTCAGCCTGGTGAAGGATGGATGGGAAAAGTCTCCCAGGAAACCCCCCCAGGATGTGGTGAGCTACATGCTGGCCTTCAGGAGCCAAATGGCGAAGTTGTGGAAGCAAGCTTCTGACAACTTGGAGGCCAGCCAGGCAGTAATGAAGGAGTGGTATGACCACAACGCTCACCCGGTGGAGTTGGAGCCTGGCCAGAAAGTGTGGGTGATGGAGCCTGGAGAGCTAAGTGCCCTCCAGGATCGCTGGACAGGCCCCTTTGAGGTGTTAGAAAAGAAGGGTAAGGCCACATACCTGGTGGACCTTAAGACCCCTCGACAGCCCCTACGGGTCCTACATGCTAACCGACTCAAACCCCACCATGAGAGGCCCGAGGTCATCTTAATGATGGTGACTGATGGAGGAGAGGAAGCGGAAAGCGAACCTCTCCCAGACTTGTTCTCGTCTCAGGAAAAGGATGGGTCGGTGGAGGGAGTGATTCTCTCCCCATCCCTAACTCCTGAACAGCGGGAGGACTGCCGCCAGATACTGGAACAGTACTCTACGTTGTTCTCCCTTGTCCCGGGAAGGACTCACCTGTGTACCCATGATGTGGACACAGGGGACAGCCCACCAGTGAAGTCAAAGACCTACCGGCTGTCCGACAAGGTGAAGGCTAGCATCCATGGTGAGGTTACCAAGATGCTGGAGCTAGGAGTTATAGAACCTTCCAGCAGCCCCTGGTCCAGTCCGGTGGTTCTAGTACCAAAAGCCGCTCCACCAGGCACCACTCCAGAACTGAGGTTCTGTGTGGATTACCGGGGACTGAACTCAGTTACCAAAACTGATGCTCATCCGATCCCTAGGGCGGATGAATTAATTGACCGGCTAGGAGCTGCCCAATACCTAAGTACCTTTGACCTCACTTCGGGGTACTGGCAGATCTCCTTGACAGATGGAGCGAAGGAAAGGTCAGCCTTCTCCACGCCGGAGGGACACTTCCAATTTTGTGTGATGCCCTTTGGGCTCAAGAATGCCCCTGCTACATTTCAGCGGCTGGTGAACCAGGTCCTCTCCGGAATGGAGGGTTTCTCCGCTGCCTACCTGGATGACATTGCTGTCTTCAGCAGCAGTTGGGAGGACCATTTGCAACATTTGCAAGCAGTTCTCCAGGCCCTGAAACAAGCTGGCTTGACAATCAAGGCCAGCAAATGTCAGATTGGGCAGGGGTCGGTTGTGTACCTTGGCCACTTGGTGGGTAGGGGAACAGTGCAGCCCCTCCAGGCAAAGATTGAGGCAATCATGGCCTGGGAACCCCCCAAGACCCAGACTGAGGTCCAAGCTTTCCTGGGCCTCACAGGCTACTACCGTCGCTTTGTGAAGGGGTATGGCACTATTGTAGCGCCCCTTACAGAGCTTACCTCAAAGAAACAACCTCGACGGGTAGTTTGGACAGAGGCTTGTCAGCAAGCCTTTGAAAAGTTGAAGCAGGCAATGTGTGCAGCACCGGTCCTGAGGGCCCCAGACTTCTCCAAGGAGTTCATTGTCCAGACGGATGCATCAGAACATGGCATTGGGGCAGTGTTATCGCAACTAAATGAAGAGGGTCTGGATCAGCCTGTAGTTTTCCTATCCAGGAGACTGCTTCCCCGGGAACAGAAGTGGAGTGCAATTGAGAGGGAAGCTTTTGCGGTGGTGTGGGCTCTGAAGAAGTTGCGGCCATACCTGTTTGGCTCGCACTTCCTGGTTCAGACAGACCACCGACCCCTTCGTTGGCTGATGTAAATGAAGGGGGAAAATCCAAAGCTGTTGAGATGGTCCATCTCCCTACAGGGAATGGACTTCCGGGTGGAACATCGGCCTGGAGTGGACCACGCCAATGCAGACGGTCTCTCTAGGTATTTCCGCCTTAGTGATGAGGACTCCCAAGGGGTTGGGTAGCTCTCCCCACTTTCAGCTGGGGGGGACGCGTGTTAGACCTGTCTGGCCTTTTGCGTAGCCCCACCTATTAATTATTTATTTTGTCCCCTTTTTGCCCCTCATACTCTTTTTATCTTTTTTGTGTCCACTAGATTTTTATGGTGCTGGCCTGGGGGATAGATGCTCTTTTGCCCTCATAGTTTTTCACCTCAGGCCTAGGTGCCTTTTCTGACTGGGATTGCCCAGATCAACAAAATGGTGGATGCTAACTGCCACAACTGTCATCCCCTAGAAAGCCCCATAGGATAACATAGAGCCTTCCAGAACCTTCTGGACCCTACTGGACCCTGGGTGGACAGGCTATATAAGGGCAGAGGTCAGGAAGTCATTTTGTGCAGTACAGTGAGTTGGAGGAGAGAGGCAGTGGTGTGGGGAGGAGGACGCACTAGAAGCAGTTAGTTTGTCTGAGAGATAGACAACCTCTTCAAGAAGACGTTCCCCCTCTTGCCCCTGACCAAACCCTCTCATCAGACTTTACTTTCTAAGGGAATCGGTACTGCCGTGGCGGTTGCCCCCCTGAGCCCCTTTGACCCCCCACTTTCCGAGCTGCTGTCTGGGAAACTTGCTCCCTTCAGTTCCTTTCGTGGGCTCATCTTACCGGTATTTCAAAGGAGCAGACCGGAGCAAGTTACGGCGCCCTGCGCTGCTGAGGAGCCTCTGAAGCGGGGACGAGTGACGGCGAAGGTATTGCTGGGTTGGGCGCATGAGTGAGTAAGCGCTGATCTCCGCGCAGGCCCAGTAGTGCGGCTGTTTGTGGAGAGAGCCGGCGAAGCGCTGAACTCCGCGCAGGCCCAGTAGCGGTAAGCGGACAACCGAGCGAGTGAGGCGGCGCCTAGCGGGGACACTACTCACCCGCACCTGTGCCGCAGCACGATCAAGGAGAGAGCAGCGAGGTTCGCACGGGTGACTGAAACTCCGGCAGCCTCAGTCCGGTCTCATCTCCTTGCTGGCACATGGGCGAAGGGCCG
The DNA here is from genome assembly GCF_964261635.1 of Lissotriton helveticus. NCBI lineage: Eukaryota > Metazoa > Chordata > Amphibia > Caudata > Salamandridae > Lissotriton > Lissotriton helveticus. The sequence continues at coordinate 585,805,409 of NC_136072.1, forward strand.
TTTATCGAGTGAGGAGCAGCTGGGAGGAGGGAGAGCTGGAGATCTGTTTCAGCGACATCCTCTGCTCAGGCCCCAAGTAAGGTGGAGAAAGAGGGGAAAGAGTAAAGAGTGACTGGGGAATCAGCCAGGAAGCTGGGAAGGAGTTCTTTCATGCCCCTATATCGGGATTAACTGTTGGGGCTCCCTCACACTCTCTTATTCTCTGATTATCTTTATGACTAGCCCTGAAAGGGGTGAAGGAAGACCGTTTAGAAAGCCTGCTGGGTTAAAGGCTCAGAGGATTAAGTAAAACAGGGAGACACCACAGTGCTGGAGGAGTGAACTGAGATACTAAGGATACCAAAATTGAGAGTTGAAGTATATTGTAGGATTCTCTTACAGAGGAGGAGGGGAAGAAGAATCTGTGACTTCATCCTGTGTTTACCTATAAATAAGTGATAACAGAGCTGTTTACGTTATTGTAGTTGAAAATTTAAATCCTAGGGTTACTCACTTATTGCGAGAAAGGTGCCACACAGTGGGTGAAAAGGAAATCTCCCAGGGTCCTATGACCTGGATATTCCCAAAGCAGTAGGCTGAAGTGGGTAAAGTGTAAAAGTGTAATTGTTCTTCTGGTGTAATCAGAAAACCTCAGCTTGGGTGGACAATCTATCACTGTAGAATATGCTATAAGTGTCTGTTAGGAAAGTACTTCCTAAAATAATTCAATGTAGAAAGACTAAACACTACTGAACTGGGTTCTCCTAATGTTATTGGATATATGTGGAAAGAACTGATAAAAATTGCACAGTGTATTTAATTGTAAACTACTGAGAGAAGAGAGAAGTTAACAAAATATTTTTATAAAACAGCTTGTATTTTTCCACAAAGATTGGTGTAGTGTCATTTTTGAGTGGAATTGCATTGAGTTACCGCTGGGTGGTGTGCAACCTTTACACATGTGCCTCTATTTAGTGACTGTCTTACCCTAGGCCAGGCTACCCTATGTAACCAGGCTATCCTAGGTCCAACACATAGAATATCTGCATTCATTATATTTGTGTCTGCTTTTATAGCTGTGTAATTCTTTTGCAGTAAATGTATATTTTGTACTATAACATTACACATTTGGCTGTAGTTACCTAATTGTGGTACAGATATTTGTAATTGCATATCTGTCCCTAATCTTGTCATTTCGTCATGTACTTTAGCATTTACAGCTATTTTGTCTGGGTTAAAGTTTTTAATATATATGTTCGCTAATGATTTGGCTCTGCTTAAAGCCACATAATGCAAATGATGTACTTTGCTATTGTTAAAGTGGATGTAAAGTGGTTCAATATTTCTCCATGTGTTCTATGTATAGTACATGCAGATGATTGTCGTAGGGGAAATTGTTTGCGTATAATTTTTATAAAGTTTTTTGTAAATTGGAAATGGCGTGATATAGCATGTATTGGTGTCCAATTCGGCAAAATATTAGTGCTATATATGTGTTTATTTTCTTGCCTTGTATATTTACCAACATTTTCATTATCAAAATGAATCCATATAACATAAGGGGTGTTATTTATAGTTTCTACAAATTCAACTATGCCTGTAGCACCATTTGTTAAGCCATCATTAACATTAATATTGTTAGTTAGATCATATCTTAATTTTAAGGCAATATGGACAATGAATGGCAGGCCCATGGTTTTTGTTGAGTCTGTAGGTAACTGAGTTAGGATTTTTTTAAAAACTATTTCAGTTAAGTCAGATGCAACGGTATCTATTGCTGTTGCTGTGTAAACAGGGTATTGTATTATATGTTCCAATAAAACTGCACTATTAATGCTAATAACTTCATTGTTAGTTCCCATAATATAAGGGATAGTTTTGATAATGTTTTCTGGTGGTTCTAATTCTCGTGTTTGTATCTGTATTATATCTTCATTAGTTTGTTTTCCTTCTCGTAATCTGTTTAGTAGTTCAGCAAATGGTAAGTTATTGAGCTGTCTCATAATTTTAGTTAACTCAAATAACTTAAAATGTTCTTGCCATAGATTAGTACTTAATGGTTTGTATGAATATCTCGAGTTCTCAAATATGTATGGGTTAAATACTGGCTTTAATTGATAAAAATCTCTAATTGCTAAAATTGATACACCACCAAAAGGGAGGTTAGACATTTTTATGTCTTGTAGTCTATTATGTATAAAATTGAATATATTTGCCCCTACCATTGAGATCTCATCAATTATTAATAATTTAAGATGCATTAATTGGTTTTGTAGTATGCTCCTGTTCTCATGAGTTATTGGTTTGTAATTCAGTGTGCGAAACAGGTATTTTAAAAGTACTATGAAGTGTTTTACCATGAATGTTATGTGCTGCTTTGCCTGTTGGAGCTGTAAGCAATACATATATGTTGTCAGGATTTTCTCCTGCTTTAGTATTGTAGTATCGTAGTAATGTTTGGTAAAGTGCTGTAATGAGGAAGCTTTTACCTACTCCAGCACCACCTGTACAAAATGTGTAGCAGGGTGTTTCTTTTGTTTTTATCCAATGTAAGTGATGGTATATAAAGTTAAGTTGTTTATTGGTAAGATTTTGCATTATACTGTTATATTGGTCATCTGGCATTAAATTATTTGTTAGTGCTTCTTCAATACTTGTACTTCTAATGCCTAAATTGAATGATAAGTTATATATTATTTGTTCATTAGCTTGTACCTCTGGACATATGTTGTCATCATTTTCTATTTCTGTTGGAGGTATAAGTAATGGGTCTAATGTACTGTTTTCATTTTCGTTTGTTGTTAGTGTTTTATTATATTCATTATGATAAAAGTCAACTGTGCTTTGAATTTCTAGATAGCGTTCATAATATGTTTCTTTATGACCAATGATTTGATGTTCAACTCTCCATGGGTAATAAAGCATTATCAATTCGCTATAATAATTTTCGGAGTAATTGTTTTTGTTAAATCTACAATAGCGAATTATTTTTGTTTTTTTTGCGTTTTGTATAGTCTACTTCTATATCTTCATTTTGCAGAGTAATCTCAAGTTCTTCCTCATCTGAGCTATAAAAGTTATTTTCTGCGAGAAAATTGTCATGGTCTGTTTCTTTTTTTCCTTTCCTATTTTTTTTTTACATCATACATAGATGCATAGTCAGCTAATGTACATGTTTCTAATATTTCTGGGCGTTTGCTGTACTTTACTATAATATTTTCATATTGTATGTTATTAGAAGTATCTGGCAATAAATTTATAGTCTCTAGTCTTTTAATAAGTATGTACGCTTTTCTTGTGGGCTTGTATTAATGAATACAAAAGATCTAGAACTTTTCCGTAAAGGAATTTGAAGTATAAGATAGGCAGCTTCTTGTGCACTTATTTCGGTACAGTTTAAGAATTTGTTACCTATATGCTTAAGTTGTTCTTTTATACTTGGATTGTGATATACTTCTTTTGCCGCTTGTGCAATTATTTTGCTCATTCCACGTTGAGATTTACTAATATATGAAACTATATATACAGCACAGGCATATGCATCTAAGATGTATTGTATATCTATGTTTGCTTGCCATGCTTGTAAAATTGTAGGATTGTAGTTATTAATAAAGCATTCAGCTGGTGTTCTTTGTAGAAAAATAGTTTTTTTTTCAATTATAGACTGTATACATTTAAGATACTGTTTTAAATCTAGTTGCATTGAATCTAAAAACTGATTAAAAAAGTAAGTTTGGAATTCTTGTGTGTTCATAGTTAGATGTATTAGTTAAATTTGCTGAAGGAGTTCTGGATCTTTTTTGTCTATCTCTAATTGTTCTAAAATATAAGTTTCTGGCATTGGATATTTTGGGTACTGATATTTGCATGTTCTTTTATGTTTAATATGACAATTTTTGGTATGCCGTGCCTTTGGAGTGGTAATAAAGACTCTATATTTGGATCTTGTGTTTTTGCACATGTTACATACTTATTTATAAAAGTAATAACTTCATTGAGTTCTGAAGTATCATATTGTGGAGCATTCTTGATCCATATTATGGCATGTATATGTGGGGATCCTCGTTGTTGGAATTCTACTCTATAAAAGTAATCTATAATTTTGCCTATTGGATTACTTTCATGTAATAGTATACAATTAAATAGTTTTCTAACTTGGAAGTCAAAATGTCTTGCACACGTAATAGGATTTTGTTGTATTAATGTGCATTTTGTTTCCCATGACATATTTTGAAATTCTTCTTTTGTACATTCCTTTTTGTTTTCACTACGCAATAATATGTTAATTAAATGATACCATTTTGTTTCAGCAGCTGATAAAGTTAAAAAGAAAGTTGGTATCCCTAATTGTCTAATCATAGCAAATAAATCTTTTTTGCATTGCTCCCAATATGGTGGTGAACTACGTACAGTTTTAAGTATTTTGTACCCCTCATTAAATTGTAGAATCTTGTCTAATTTTTGTTTTATGTCTTTTGCAGTTATTAAAGTATTTCCTAAGTGAGATATATATTTTGCTATGTATTTGTTTTATGCGCAACTTTGTCAATTTAAAGAAAACATTTGTTATAGACTTTGCTACTCTTTGATCATTACTCCTTAATTCCCATTGACAAATTGTGCTGTAATGTACTGGTACATGCCTTTCTTTATTTGTTGGCCTTCGCTTGCCACAAAATATTGTAGGGAAAGCTAAATATTCTGAATCTATGTCTTCATAGAGACCTCTTGTTGTGTTATGTTCTGCAGGTGCTAAATTTAAAATATTATTGTTTTCTGTAGTTATTGTTTCATTAGTTAACATAGTATCTAAATTCCCTGCTGCTATGTTGTCTTCAGAATCTGATGTATCGTTAGTATCAGAAGTGTCATTACAAGGTGTTATATTTGCAGGTGTATATTGCCAATCTGGATTAATGGTGACTCCATATTCTTGGAACATACTGCTAGTAGTTGCTAAATGTATTGCAGCCTGTTTAACTTTATTTGGTCTCACATTCTCCAAATGTGTATACGATTTGTAACTTAATTTTCTTTTTCATTTAATGGGAATTGTCATGTTATCATTAATTTGCCTAGGTAAAACAGTAACAGTTGCCATAATATCTGCAGGTACATTAACTACTGCACCTGATAGAGATTTTTGGAACCCACGTGGTAGTGCTCTAATTTGTAAAAAAGGTATTCTTGGCGATACTAATCTTTCTTCTAAATTATGCAACTGTAAGGCTGCTGGGATATCAGGAAAAGTCATACCATTACAAAAAGAACAAGGTGGTATTTTGTTCTTAGTAATATAGGTGTAACATGTTTTACATATCTCATCTGTTTTGAATTTGCTAATGTTACACAGTATGAATTTTGCTTTCTTTGTAATACTGTGTGTTTTTAGTAAATTTTGTTTATGCCATAATTGATTGCAAATAGTGCAAGCAAACTCAGGACCATATGTGATTTGGGCGTGAAAGCTACTTATTATGTCAGTTGTGGTTTGTAACCTTATATTAGTATCAGTGTTATGTGTAATTTCAGCTTCTGGTGTATGCTTTCTTTTCCTGCTATTTTTTTGAACTTGTATCCTACTTGTTTGTGTTTGTAATTGATCACTATGTGTAAATGATACTGTTATTACATTTTGATTACTATCAGTTATGTTGGAAGTGAAATTAGTGTGTGTTGTCAAAAGCTCTTCATTTGCTTGACTATTGCTGTTTACTGTGTTTGTAATTGCATTTTCTACTTGTATGTTTGTTGTTGGAATATGTGTTAATGCATTTACAGATACCTTTGTAGTATGGACATATATTTTTTTTAGACTTCATTTTATTATCACTATTGTTTTTTAGTGTTGTGTTAAGTGATTTTTTGCTAATTGTTATTATTTTCACAGGAGTTAATTGTAAATTAATGCTCCGTGAATGTGTTAGTCTTTCTTTATTAGTTATCTTTATGATGTATTGTATAAGTTCATTAATAGATTCTATTTCTATAGCAATACATGTTCCATTAGGATGTGGTATTGCTTGTTCATCCTGGCTATGTGAATCAAATATAAAGTATGCATGGCTAGTTTTAAAAACAGAAATTGCATTTTTTCTCTATACAGATTAATACATCATTTTCTACATTAATTGTTGAAGTTAATGCTGACATTAAGTTTGCATTTTTACTTTGGCTTTCTTCAGTTATCTCGTCTTTAAAGCTTTTTTTAACCTTAATAGAATATATTATGTTATTGTGAACTATGTAATTCGGTAAATTATGTTGTAGTTCACAATTATCTTTATTAAGAGAGTGCATTTCAGTATATAAAGCATCTCCAAGACCCATAATACAATTTAAATCAAAAGTGTCCCAAGTAGATGCTGTTTTACAGTAGTTATGTAGTATAGCAAATATACTAATTGTTAGAGATTGTGAATTTTGGGATGTGTTTTCAATTGTGTTTTTTTGCTGTTCTTGTGTGCTATTTACTCTATCTATATCTTGTGGAGTTTGTGCAAAAATATCAGTATCTATGTTTCTATTTGTGTTTGTTAGAGTTTTAGTCAATATGCTATTGGCCATATTTTCTGGAACTATTATTGTATTACTCCCAGTAATATGTCTATATATATGAGGGTTATTATCTGTATATGTGTTGGTATGTAAATTACTTCTAGATGTTTGTTGTTGTAAATTAATGTTTATGCTATTTTGCTTCAGTGTTTTGCTAACTATACTAGCATATGTGTTAGTAGTAGTACTATTCTGTGGTGTACTAGTATATTGTGGTGGATCTAGGTTACTGCTGTTAGTTGTAGATATTTTTGTAGTTGTTGTAGGACTTAAAAATTCATTTGGATCTGATCTAGTACTAAGAGTATTAGCTAATGATGTTGATGGCTGTTCTGATTTTAGATTCGTGTATGATATTTTTTGCTGTTTCTATACGTGTCTGAAAGGTGTGTGTGAAAAAATTGCTACATGCTTCAGTAGAATGCACATATATATATTTTCTTGGTATTGGGACAATACCATTTTCGAAACTGCGCAAACACACAGCATGCCTGTGAACAAGGAGGTTTCTTCTCCGAAATGCGTAAGGCTTGAATCGACTCTGATTAAAATGTTGGCTGCTCTTAAAGGAATTCTGTGGATTCGTCTGTTTGGGTGTGCTCTTCGAACAGGGGAGAGTTTGTATTGCAACATGATGGCGGTGATCCAGCCGTGAAGATGTACCGCCCCAATTGATACAGGGGCCACGGACACGGAACTGCTCCGAACCCACATGTGGCTAAACAGACTTGCACGATTATCAACATTTTATTTTTCAGAGGCCCACTGAGGGCAATGGAAATAATATTCTGTGTGACGCCGCAGAACCTACAAAGGAAATAATTTCGGGAACAGGTATTTAATCAACTTGTACTACACATCCCAGCATGCCAAGCAATTGACTCACCTGTGATAAAGACATGCTGGGACAATACCATTTTCGAAACTGCGCAAACACACAGAATGCCTGTGAACAAGGAGGTTTCTTCTCCGAAACGCGTAAGGCTTGAATCGACTCTGATTAAAATGTTGGCTGCTCTTAAAGGAATTCTGTGGATTCGTCTGTTTGGGTGTGCTCTTCGAACACAGGAGAGTTTGTATTGCAATATATATATATAAATGTTATATATATATATATAAATTTATCTTATAAGTGAATTCATTTTTTTTAATATAATGTAAGTAATATTTATATATGCTAATATATGGATGTTGTACACATTTTTTTTAATTTTATCTGTGTAGGTAATGATAATATTACCTAGGTTTTTTTAAGACGATGCCTTGCTAAGGAATTTCCAATGTCTGGAGCTTAGCAAAATATATATTTATGGTACACAAAAATATATTAATGAGAATTGAAGTACATTGTATCTAACCACTATATATATATATATATTACCTACTGGCGGTCGCCAGTAGGTATATATAGTTAGGATTTTTTCTCTATGGGATTTTTGAAAATTCTATGTCTAATAACTTTGGCGTTTGTGGACGGAATTGGCTGAAATTTTCAGGAAAATGGCACATTTTGTTTCTGAGCAGCCCTTGAAAATTTGGGGGGGGTTCGTCAAGGGGGGGCCGAGAAAAAAGGGGGGTCCCAAAACGTGTTTTTAACATTGAGTTTTCCATAGGGCGGTTGGCCTCACTTTTAGCCCGAACGGCTGAATGGATTTGCACGAAACTTGGCAAAATTGTAGGGACTGGTAGCCCGATGTGCCTTTTGTAGGTCTCAATATATGTGCTACAGTGGATTTTGAGAAATTAACGTTTAAAAAAAGATATATATCTGTAACAGCGGACCGGGCAGCGTCCCAGGACGCGTACTTTTCGCGCAACGGAGCTTTGTGAAGCGAAGCTGATTGGTTCTCTGGCGTCTGTCAACATTCCAAAAAGTCCGTAGCGGCCGCCATCTTGTCTCTCGGTAGGATCGAGAGACAAGAGGAGGCCAAAACAAAGGGGGAAATAACCATAAGGGGGCATAGTAGATCCTCGCTGACCCCCTAGGTTTGATGTGGAGGTTTTAAAAGGGCCCCGCGGGGCAAAAAAAATAATAATAATAATAATCGAACGGCTGAATGGATTTGCACGAAACTTGGCAAAATATTAGGGACTGGTAGCCCGATGTGCCTTTGCTAGGTCTCAATATATGTGCTCCAGTGGATTTTGAGAAATTAACGTTCAAAAAAAGATATATATCTGTAACAGCGCTCCGCTTCGCGTAACGGAGGTTTGCGAAGCTGATTGGTCATTCTGTCAGTGGGCTATAGTTGGGCTACATCTGGCTGATATTTGGGCTACATTTGTTTTTTTGTGTGTCTGGCGGCCATCTTTGGGCTACATTGGGCTACATTGGGCTTCATTGGGCTACATTGGGCTCCAACATATATATAGGCCAATGTAGGCCAATATATATTTTTCAAAGTTAATTTTCGTAAAAACCACTGGAGCATATATCTTGAGACATAGCAAAGGCACATCGGGCTACCAGTCCCTACAATTTTGCCAAGTTTCGTGGAAATCCATTCAGCCGTTCGAGCTAAAAGTGAGTCCAACCGCCCTATGGAAATGAAGGAAATGAATGGGTAATTTGTAATTAGCAAATAGCTAATCGCAAACTAGGAATGGTAAAGAATCGCTATTTATTCCTTAAAGTTCGCTATTTAGGAAATGCAAAAAACTTTGATGATACATATGGCGGTTCATCTCTAACAAGATAAGAAGCATAGGGATACATTTATGATGACTGGCGCATCACCAGGGATGTGTTAGTCATTCTGTGCCGCTGTTCCGTCACCTATGGTGTGCTGCATTTACAATGCGGCGCATCATGGGGCAAAAACAGCACAGATGCGTGATGTATCTGTGCCGTAAAGGTGGCGCATTGCTGGAGTTGTATCGCAAGTGTGATGAAGCTCCAGCAAGGGTCGGGGGTGCCCCTGTCGCAGGGTTTCTGTTCTCACACAGAACTGTGGACAGAGGATTGGAACCTCGGCGAATTAGGGTGTCCCAAAACTCACGTTAGTAATCAAAAACTCCTTAGCAAGCTAGGTACAGTGTCACATTGGATATAACAAACTCTCAATGTTTAGACAATCCAGAATATGAACTTATAGTACCTCAGGATACGTGGAACTCATGAACAGTCGGTCGTTATATATTTCTTAGAAACCAGAACATGGAGTTAAGAAGAACACATGTGTATTTGAAATGTTTATTTACTAATGCCGTCTTCTCAGGCGTAGTATCTTAGATAATACAAGTACACATATTATCAGTAGCAAAATTACCAGCATAGTTACTAGTACATAAAAAGCGAATGGTGATAGTATGTTAACATGCTGTAAATGAATAAGAGTTAGCAACACTTATAAGCAGCCGCGGGCCGTGGAGGGAGTTACGGTGAGGCAGGGAGGCGGGGAGGGGGAGAAGCAGGGTGGAGAATACAAGTACACATATTATCAGTAGCAAAATTACCAGCATAGTTACTAGTACATAAAAAGCGAATGGTGACAGTATGTTAACATGCTGTAAATGAATAAGAGTTAGCAACACTTATAAGCAGCCGCGGGCCGTGGAGGGAGTTACGGTGGGGCAGGGAGGCGGGGAGGGGGAGGGGCAGGGTAGAGAGGGCTCCACCCTGCTTCTCCCCCTCCCCGCCTCCCTGCCTCACCGTAACTCCCTCCACGGCCCGCGGCTGCTTATATCTCACCCTCCCTAATACACATATTATATTATTTGCTAAGAAGGTCTCTTTGTGTTGGTTTAGGGCGTGCCCATACTTTAGTGTCTTAGATTTGAAGGAATCACATCAGCATACACCAGCTCTCTCTTCATGTGAACCGCATCAACTGTTGTGTATGTGTGTTCGGCAAAGCAATATAAAACCCGCCTCATGCCCAGAATTGGCAGAAGTTGCACTTATGTTATGAGTATGAAGTCGTGGAGATCAGACCTCATAACAATTCTATATCGTGTTGTTCTTGAAACTTTAGCACTCGCTGTACAGATATAGTTTAACAAGCAAAGCAGATAGTAGAGCAATAACATATTATTCTCATGTAAACCACGATGAACTACTAGGTGGAAAGCTAAAGCAACAACTAAGTGTCGTGTGCAGAAGTTGCAAAAAAGGAAAAATGGCGTTTAAACCGGTAATGAGCCCATGCTAACTTAACACGGTGTAAAGATATCCAGGACCTAGATGACACCTCCCCATGATCCGGAAACGAACTGAATAAGATAATAGAAGTGCCATCTCATGAGAGCAGATTGCAAGTTTATATGTGGACGGTCCGCAAGGTAAAGCATTAAAAACTAGGAAAATGTAATGCTAAAGAAAAATAAAACAGCCAAGTACTTTATCGAGTCTTAAGCCAATAGGCAAGGTAAATAATAAAAACTTGACAAATAAGTCAATGAATTGTCAATGAAATGCTAGTACTCAGCATATCAAACATGAAAAAGGTCTATGACATAACTGTGTATGCAAAATAAGCTGCAACAGCCTCCAATAGGAAGTCACCGTCTTCATCCGAAAACAGTTCAGCCATCCAATTTAAAAGCGGAAAAGAACATACGTGCTCTCCCAGCACCGGATCCTCTATCACCATCAGAGGACAGCTCGGTGGGTTTTCAAGAAAGCTCTGTTCCAAGAAAGACTGTGCTGCCGCCAATAAATTCCAGGGACCAATTAGTCCATGCATCAATGCCACAGCCATAATCCTTTCGCCAGGACAAACCAACTCGTGAGTAATGATAGGAGTCATCAGCTGATTAAAGTCGACGTCAGGAGAAACCGGTCCGCAGAGACACAAATCAATGGCCCAATCGAAATCACAGGTCAGGCAGTGAAATACAGGCTGGACACAGGTGAAGTAGGAGAATCGAAAAGATAATCCATATGCCGTGCTTAATATCGCCAACGGCATTGTGCCATAATATTCTAGCATGCGATTGCGGAACAGTGTCAGCAGCTGCAGGGTGGGAGGTTGCATAGGAGGGACATCCATATTTAAAAATGTAAAAAAGCACAAGAGCGTCCGCTGGTAATGCAAGTAAAAATGCCAATCCACGAAGCAGAGTGGAGAAAATAGAATGAAAGAAAGCAGGGATGACTCCAAAGATTTTCTCAAATGAAGTCACGAGACCACTGGTAACAACTTTAAAAAAGTGCGCCAGGGTCTTTGTGGAGGATGCGTTAAAGATAGTCCGAACCATCTTGCTGAAATTGAAAGGCAAATCTGAATTGAAAAGGGTCTGCACCTCTGTACGGGTGTTCGCTATGTGAAGCACGAAAGTTTCACGGGCCGAACTCAAGGCCACCTCTCTCTGAGACAAAAGAGCTCTTATTCTTGCCATGCCGTTGAAATCTCTCCCAAGGTTGGTATTTGTGGCCAGATTGAAAACTCCCTATGTTCATGTGTGGGAGAAAATAGAACATTTCTGCAGCAAATAACCCGTTCACTTACTGTTACGATAAAAGGAATACTTTTAATTAACTCAGAACAATCTTCATTATTGAGCATCAAATAACTACCATTTTCCAACAACTTGAACGTGGGGAGGATAGCAGGAACTGGCGTGCCTTGCAACACGCAAGCCATATTTGGTCGGTGTTTGTTGCATGAACCGTGTAACTGTATGTGCCTACACATTAGTGAATGATCTGGCGTCTCAGTGCATTCCTCTCCATTCAGATAAACTTCTTGATCATCTTTGAAACATCTGTATGTGTATGGAAGCGACCAGACCTCATGAAGAAAAGCACTACCTAAAGGTTCATAACGACCTATTGGTATATATTTCATACAATTTGAAAACTTATATAAAGCAAAAGGCAGCGTTATTAAACCGTGGATAAGGCACGTTGCCAAAAAACCCGCAATCCTCTGCTGATGATGTCACTGAGCATGTCATGAATGATGTAATATGTGACATCATCAGCAGTGGATTACGGGTAATAGTATCTCTAGTTTACTCCCCTATAGCTGTCTTTCTTTTAACATAAGTGTCTGTTTCCTTCCCTTATACTTACTGTTTTTGGTTCGCTTCCGGTTCGCGTACCGGCGAGCGAACTGGGAAGCGAACTAAGAGAAATAGAGGTTGGCACAGTTCCAAATATTGCACCAATTTTTTAATAACGGGGAGGTAGTTCTGAAAAGAACTTTTTTTTTATTGTTTTTGTTGTTTTATATTTTTTTTATTATTTTTCAGAACATTTTATTACTTTTTTTGAATTTTTCTGAACAGTTTTATATTTTTTGGGGTTTTTCTTGGAGGGGGCAATGAAAACGATTCATTGTAAAGGGCTCAACAGGAGCAACAAAACAAAAAAAAAGTATTTATTATTTTGGGCGTTTCGTACAAACTTGCATATGATAGTCAATAGCTCTGTTGATCAGAGTGATGCTTCTTTCTCCGTAGCAAATGAATCCATCGCAAAATACGCAGATGTGTTTTACTTCACCAAATCTCATTTGTATATTTGGCACCATCTCCCTGCCCTCTGGTCCCGTTACTTCCGGTACAACAGATCTTCTGGCCATAATAGGGAGATTATCTAGGTCGTTCCGAAACTGTGCAGCACTGTAGTTGTTAGGATGCCACCTAGTCATATGGCGATGCATTGTGTAGTTTCCGAAACTGTATTTTTTCTCGGTTCCTCTGGACAGTCTATCTTGACATATAAGGCAAGTTACGTATCTTGCATTTACTTTTTTCTGACCTTTGGGAATTTTAAAAAATTGCCAAATGAAGTTTTCTTTCCGGTGAGACGTCCTGGGTTCCTCAGGCAAAAACTGCCTCTCTTCCTGCTCTTCCTCGTCTTCCTCTTCTTCCTCTTCTTGCTGAATTATAACTTGAGCAGGTGGTCCACTCTTCCTTGGATGTGGTGGAGGTGGTGGGGAAGCACCAGCTGAAGCTACTAAAGAAGCCATTGCTCAGTGATCACAAAGGGTCTTTCTCTCACAATGATGAAAGTCAGAGTGAGGAAAGAAGGAGGGATTTTCATCATTTGGGAAAAACAAGAGTTCTCAACCAATCAAAAGTGTTCATTTTAGATTATATGACCTAGTCTTACATCATTAGGAAACCAAAAGTGAAATGAACCAATGAAAAGTGTTATTACCAAGTCACATGACTTGCTGTGTTTACGTTAAGCGCTTTGCAGGGCCTCCCGGTTTGCTTCCAGAAACCTGCGCTTTGCGACTCGCTTCGCGTACCAGTTCGCTAACGTAGCACGTCATATGACGTATCACGCGACAACGTGAAACGTCATGCGGACGGGAGGCGTCACAATGTTGTTTTCTAACGCGGCACTTGCGGTAAAGAAACGTTTACCGGCTCGCGGTCTATTTCGCGGCATCAAGGTCAGCTAACGGGAAGCTTCCCGATTCGCGAAGCGGGAACGAAGAAAAAAAAATATTTAAAAAAAAAATTATTCATAAACATATAAAATATATTTTTGGATTTAAAGAAGAATACATTTTACAGCTACAGATATTAGCTGTTAAAAAACCAATGAAATTCACTGAAAAAACCATAGGTTATAGACCATATATAGTTAGGAATTAGCATTTACAAAACCTTGAAAATTCACTGAAAAAACCATAGGTTATAGACCATATATAGTTAGGAATTAGCATTTAGAAAACCTTATTTTACTCACACAAAACCATTGAAATTCCATATATAGTTAGTTGCACTAACTATATATCGCGCACCCGCAATCCACTGCTGATGATGTCACATATTACATCATTCATGACATGGTCAGTGACATCACTGATGACATCACTGATGACATCTCAAATGACATCACTGATGACATCTCAAATGACATCACTGATGACATCATGACACACCAATACCAGTTACTACATACGCACTCACTGATTCCTACGTCTACACACACATTCACTCATTCACCCATACAATAACTCATACATACAGTCACTTATTATTACAACACTATCATATGCACTCATACACCTATGCAGACAGTCACACACTGCCACTCATCCATGGAGTTACTCACACACCAAGTCAGTCCTGTAAAGAATCAATCACACTTCCATTTCTTCATCTATACAGTTAAACACAGAACACCATACTTCAGTGACATCACTGATGACATCACTAATGACATCTGAAATGACATCACTGATGACATCTCAAATGACATCACTGATGACATCATGACACACCAATACCAGTTACTACATACGCACTCACTGATTCGTACGTCTACACACACATTCACTCATTCACCCATACAATTACTCATACATACAGTCAGTTATTATTAGAACACTATCATATGCACTCATACACCTAGTCAGTCCTGTGAAGAATCAATCACACTTCGATTTCCTCATCTATAGTTAAACACAGAACACCATACTTTTCACACATATACTAACACATACTCTCTTATACAATCACTGATACAAGTACACATTGATATGCACAGTCACACACCTCCCAGCCAGCCACACACACACTCAGTCTTCCATACATCCAGTCATTCTTCAATATGTAAAACGTATTTAAACTTTACAAAAACACACAGACACTAGATGATGTCATCAGTGATGTCATTTGAGATGTCATCAGTGATGTCATCAGTGATGTCACTGACCATGTCATGAATGATGTAATATGTGACATCATCAGCAGTGGATTGCGGGTGCGCGATATATAGTTAGTGCAACTAACTATATATGGAATTTCAATGGTTTTGTGTGAGTAAAATAAGGTTTTCTAAATGCTAATTCCTAACTATATATGGTCTATAACCTATGGTTTTTTCAGTGAATATATATATATATATATATATATATATATATATATATATATATATATATATATATCCCAAGAAACAAAAGAGGGTCCTGCTGAGATCCTTTCTCCCAAGCCAGGTGGCGCAAAAATATCGGCGGACCACAAAAGCCGATTCAATATTCAAATGCAAGGTTGCTTCAAAGCAAAGAGTTGCGCACTCAGGATTCCGTATTACCAGATGGTTTTTATTGTTTACAGTTTCACACGCTACGCGTTTCGACACTAAGAGTGTCTTGATCACACGTCAATTATCCCGGAAGTGATGACAGATATAAGCATACAAAATGTAAAGTAAACATAGAGGAGGTAACAAAGTAAATTCACCATAGTGGTGCGTAAACATGGGTGCCATTTTGTAGTGGTGTACTACTAAGACAGGAAACCAAACACTTCTCCCCCAAAGCCGATTAATTCAAAGGCCATGGGATATTCGCACTGTTATATACATAATTATACATATGTCCATCTTCCTAAGTAGGAAACAAATTCTGTGAGAGTTTATATATGCATCATAGGCATTGGTGCCTTATTAATACTACATGTAGATATACATAAAAATCATACCTGCAGTATATCAGTGGAATCACTTTCATTCGGTCTAGTGCCCAAATTTAACCACACACATGTACAACCTGGCCCTCAGAAAGTTCATTCTTCTCCTCGTATTCTAAACATATGCTGTAGCCAGCCATTTTGTTCCAGGATTAGAGTGCACATCTACTAATTCATATCTTGCATACAAGTGAAAGTGTCTTTCATTCCAGTGAAGAATTATTGAGGTCTAGGGACCGTGAAGTGAAGGTGACGGAACCAACTTCTCGCCTCAATTCTATCCTACAAAAACAAATAAACATACAATTAAAATCTCTTCATAAAATCATGCTTATAAAAGAGGTTACAATGTAAAGTTTCATAACACATGAGAGCATATTCTATACTGGGCCAATCTCTGTCATAATTACCACCTCTAATCATCATACAGGTGTGTACTAAGTTCCTCATCGAGGTTGTGTCCCCCGGGGAACTTTGTCTCGAGTTCCATTATCCATTTTGACTCCTTCTTTCTCAGGGCCAGCTCACGATTCCCACCCCTTTTTCCCATGTTAACTTGTTCCACCACAAAGTAACGTAACAAGGAATTGTTGGATTTATGGAACTTTTGAAAGTGTCGTGCAATGGGGTATTTAACATCTTCATGAGTGATAGCTCTGAGATGTTCTTGCACCCGTTTCTTAGCCAGACAAGTAGTGCTCCCTACATACCGAAGTTTGCATGGACACTCGAGAACGTACACTACAAAATTAGTGTTACAGGTCAAGAACTGTTTAATGACCCTAGGTTCCTTTCTCCCAGGTACATCAACAGTTTTGACCATGGTACTAGCCCTACAGGCTTTGCAATGGCCACATGGGTAAAAGCCCTTGAGGCCTTGCACCTGAGTTCTCTTTTCTGTGATATCAGCTTTAACCAGAATATCCCGTAGATTTCTCCCTCTTCTATATGTAATTTGGGGTCTATCATCAAGGAGAGGACCAACAATATTATCTACTTTCAAAATATTCCAGTTATCAACCAATATTTTCTGTACCTTTTTAGATTTACTGTTAAAGGTAGTTATGACACGAGTCTTGTTGTTGCTGTCATCACTCTTGTCTCTGGGTTTTAGGGTTTCTGTTCTATTTACCAGGGCGATTTTTTGAACCGCTTTTTCTAGGACCTCTTAGGAAGATGGACATATGTATAATTATGTATATAACCGTGCGAATATCCCATGGCCTTTGAATTAATCGGCTTTGGGGGAGAAGTGTTTGGTTTCCTGTCTTAGTAGTACACCACTACAAAATGGCACCCATGTTTACGCACCACTATGGTGAATTTACTTTGTTACCTCCTCTATGTTTACTTTACATTTTGTATGCTTATATCTGTCATCACTTCCGGGATAATTCACGTGTGATCAAGACACTCTTAGTGTCGAAACGCGTAGCGTGTGAAACTGTAAAAAATAAAAACCATCTGGTAATACGGAATCCTGAGTGCGCAACTCTTTGCTTTGAAGCAACCTTGCATTTGAATATATATATATATATATATAGATATATATATATTTATATATATATATATCTATATATATATATATATTTTCCACCAAAACGTTCACTTGGAAGTGCACTCTTTGCACGGCTGGTGCTGGACAGTGGGGATGAACGTTCCCCCACTGCAAATTATCCACCAAAAAAGAATTATTGTCCGCACTCGCTCAATTCGATAAATTGGGTTTATTTAGACAGAGACTCCAAACACTTCCAAGTGAACGTTTGGTGGAAAAGGTGGAAAGGGGGCTGTTTGGAGTCTCTGTCTAAATAAACCCAATTTATCGAATTGAGCGAGTGCGGACAATAATTCTTTTTTGGTGGATAATATATATATATATATATATATATATATATATATATAAATCATTTTTTTTGTCTCTGTATACTATACTGATTTATATGAAATCTTGTCTATTGTTACAGTAGGGATATTCTAACTTTATTTTTTGTTGTTGATTTGCTAAGGAATTGCCAACATGTGTTGTTTATCAAAAAATAATTTGTTAGTTCAGTTAAATGATCTTACTTCCTATAGATGAATCTTTTAGCTATTTATTTTCTATATGTAAATATATATATAACTATATATATATGTCCACATATATATTTTTATTTATATCTATCTAGAGAGAGAGAGAGACAGACAGAAGTTGTGTTATTGTTCTATTATATATTATTTATAAGTAAAGTGAGATTTTTTTTCTAATATTTTTTTATTGCGACCCTGTTTTTTTATCTTGTAATATTTTAAGTATTGTTTATATACTCTTACTAGATATTTATTATTTATACTTGAGGATATATTTTTAATTTAAGTAGGATATTATATACATATATATATATATATATATAAATATATGTAAATATATGTATATACATGCACACATACATATATTTATATATCTATCTATCTATATATATATATATCTTTCAATCTATGTATATATAGAGAGTAAATGCGTTATTTTATCTTGTTTATAGATCTATACTATATAGATTTTTGAAGAGGCTTCTTATTGTTACAGGTGGATGGAGAAAACAAAAACGTATGTACTTGTACCTCGATGTTGTTTGGACACGCAATTAGCAACTTGTGATCTTGTAATAAAGTATTGGCAACCTATGAAAAAGGAGAAAAAAACATTAATGATTATTTGCAATAATAGTATTCCTTAATGTATTGTATCACACAAAAGAATGTAAGGTAATGGAAGTGTTGAGTAAAGTATAGTTTTTTTTTAGTAAGTTGCAAATAATAGTGTAGTTGTATTAGTACTATAGTGTTTGTAGATAAGCATGTATCAAATATTGTGTAGCCTAGAGTAGTAAAGAGTGTTGAGTAGATTGTGTGTGTAAAGAGTGTGTGTGTGTAGAGAGTGTGAGAGCACAATACTGAGAGTGTAATATACAAAGTGTGTACAGAGAGTATGTGCTGATATTGTGTGTTACATAGAGTATGTTACAGAGAGTGTGGTACAGAGAGTGTGGTACAGAGAGTGTGGTACAGAGAGTGTGGTACAGAGAGTGTGGTACAGAGAGCGTGGTACAGAGAGCGTGGTACAGAGAGCGTGGTACAGAGAGCGTGGAACAGAGAGCGTGGAACAGAGAGCGTGGTACAGAGAGCGTGGTACAGAGAGCGTGGTACAGAGAGCGTGGTACAGAGAGCGTGGTACAGAGAGCGTGGTACAGAGAGCGTGGTACAGAGTGTGTGGTGGAGAGAGTGTGGTATTGCGAGTTTTGTACAGAGAGTGTATGTACAGAGAGCGTGGTACAGTGTGGTACAGAGAGTGTCATATAGAGAGTGTGTAACAGAGAGAGTGGTACAGAGGGTGTGAGCGTAATACAAAGAGTGTAATAAAGAGAGTGTAACACAGAGTGTGTTTCTTTGGGACAATGTCTTAGAGAGAGTGTATTAAAGTGTCTCTGTGTGTGTTAGAGAGTGTGTGTGTAGAGAGTGTGTGTGTAGAGAGTGCATTTATAGAGGGCATGTGTTAAAAAAGTAGATGTAAAAAGTTTGTGTACAGAGTGCATGTAAAGAATATATAGTGAAAGTGTGTGTTAGAGAGTATTAGTAGAGTGGTAGTAGTGTATTATTAGTGTGATAATATAATGCCTCACGTAAGCAACCCAATTGGAGTTTGCAGATTGGTTCTCACCTGCACTCACTTTATCATCATTAGCTATTGCCAACTTATAGTACACCACACTCTCTGCATCACGCTCTCTGCACCACACTCTCTGCACCACGCTCTCTGCACCACGCTCTCTGCACCACGCTCTCTGCACCACGCTCTCTGCACCACGCTCTCTGCACCACACTTACAGTGTGGTCCAGAGAGTATGGTACAGAGAGCGTAATACAGTGAGCGTAATACAGAGAGTGTAATACAGAGAGTGTAATACAGAGAGTGTAATACAGAGAGCGTAATACAGAGAGCGTAATACAGAGAGCGTAATACACAGAGCGTAATACACAGAGCGTAATACACAGAGCGTAATACAGAGCATAAGACAGAGCATAAGACAGAGCATAAGACAGAGCATACGACAGAGCATAAGACAGAGAGCATGACAGAGAATGTGTAACAGTGTGTGGTACAGAGTGCGTGGTACAGTGTGTGTGGTACAGTGTGTGTGGTACAGAGTGCGTGGTACAGAGAGTTTTGTAAAGAGAGCGTGGTACAGAGAGCGTGGTACAGAGAGCGTGGTACAGAGAGCGTGGTACAGAGAGCGTAATACAGAGAGCGTAATACAGAGAGCATAATACAGAGAGCATAATACAGAGAGCATAATACAGAGAGCATAATACAGAGAGCGTAATATACAGAGCGTAATACAGAGAGCGTAATACACAGAGCGTAATACACAGAGTGTAATACACAGAGCGTAATACAGAGAGTGTAAGACAGAGCGTAAGACAGAGTGTAAGACAGAGAGCGTAAAACAGAGCATAAGACAGAGCATGACAGAGAATGTGTAACAGAGTGTGGTACAGAGTGCGTGGTATAGTGTGCGTGGTACAGAGTGCATGGTACAGAGTGCATGGTACAGAGTGCGTGGTACAGAGTGCGTGGTACAGAGTGTATGGTATAGAGAGTGTATGGTATAGAGAGTGTATGGTATAGAGAGTGTATGGTATAGAGAGTGTAAGTACAGAGAGTGTATGTACAGAGAGTGTATGTACAGAGAGTGTATGTACAGAGAGCGTGGTACAGAGAGCGTGGTACAGAGAGCGTGGTACAGAGAGCGTAATACAGAGAGCATAATACAGAGAGCGGATTTGTGGGGCGTAACTTTTGCTGTTCTTTAGACAGTGTCGTCATGTGTCGCTCAAAATCACAAAAGTACGGCCTCAGCTTTGAAAATGGCCGTAGTTTTGTAAATGCCATTTTGCGCTGATCGTCTCTGCAAGAAGTTTCTGAGTACTCCTTTCAACAGTATGTATGCTTGCTTGTATTTTTTTTTATGTAAGTTTTTTTGCAAATCTTTATTTCCTTTTTTCTAGGTCCAATATGGCCTGTGGCGTCTCCCTGCAGCGATGTGCACCACTCTGCATGAAGTAGTTTCGATATGCGGATCTTTTGCAGTTTGAGGTAAGCTATCTTTTAAATTTTACTAATGCTCTGTTTTCTCTCTCTTTTGTAGGTCCAACATGGCTCGTGGCGTCTGCTTGCAGCTGTGTGCACTACTGTGCTCGAAGTTGTTCAGACAGGTATGTATGTTGGTGTTGTTTTCGTTTAGAGGTAAGCCGTTTTTTTTTGGTGCTATTCTTATGTTTATTCTCTATTTTCTAGGTCCAACATGGCCAATGGCGTCTCCCTGCAGTAATGTGCACCGCTGTGCACGAATTTGTTACGATATGCTGTTCTTTTGCAGTTTGAGGTAAGCTATCTTTCTATTTTGCTAATCTTATGTCTATTCTCTCTTGCTCCCTGTACAACGCTCTCTGCACCACGCTCTCTGCACCACGCTCTCTGCACCACGCTCTCTGCACCTTGTTTGTAGTGCATAAAGAGTGTATGTAGAGAGAGTGTATGTAGAGAGAGTATGTATAGAGAGTGTATGCACAGAGTGTGGAGTACAGAGAGTGTGGTACAGAGAGAGTGGTATGAGAGTGTGGTAGAGAGAGTGTAATACAAAGAGTGTAATAAAGAGAGTGTAATACAGAGAGTGTCTTAGAGAGCGTGTCTTATAGAGAGTATATTAAAGTGTCTCTGTGTGTGTTAGAGAGTGCATGTGTAAAGAAAGTGTGTGTAAAGAGTGAAGGTGTAAAAAGTGCATGTGTAGTGAGTGCATGTGTAGAGAGTGCATGAGACTGACACTATTGTATGTATGCGTAGAGAGTGTATCTATAGAGCGCATGTTGTTAAAGATTAGAAGTAAAGAGCATGTGTGCTGTTATTAAAAGCAAATCAAAGAAAACCTAATGTACGTTGTGAAAAAGAGATGCTTACATAAGTTATTGAACACACTGCAGCATTTCAATACTTTGTAAAATTATAAGAGGTGTATAAACGATTTGCTAAATTGCATGTCCTCAATTGGCTTTACTGTTATTAAATAATATATATTGTAAATTAGTGCACTGGCTTTACTGTTATAAAATAATACATATTGTAAAGTAGTGCACAGGGATATGGTGTTACAGAGTTGTAATTTGAAATAGATAGCAGTGAGACACGCGTTGGCGTGAAATCTTGGTACAAACTGAAGTGTTCTAATAACGCCCACCCACATTACTCAGTACATTGCTTTGAAATTAGGCTCTGTTTACAAAGTTTACCACGCAGCTGACAGACTTGTATTTTGAAATACAGATGGACATGTTTACATAATAAGCAGTATTTGCTGCAAGGGCAATGTCAGCTGCTTGCCAGAGTTAAGCTCACGTGAGGACTCCTACTTATAAAAGGCACCTTAAGTAGTACTAAGCGGCGTAGGGGATTTGCATTAGGACTACACCTCCCATAATGCAGTAGTTTAATGAACTGCGAAATACAATGGTCGTGATAACTTTAAGGCACTTAGTTCCCTGGGAATAGAGCGATGTTATTTAACCTGTCCTCTCCTTTGAAGTCTAGTAAATATAATGACTGAAATCCACGTATGACTAATGTAAATAGATAATATTTTATAGGTAATGACCACCCCAAAAAAACACCCTACCTCTTTGTTTTCTAATTTGTTTGACATGTTATTCCCCATAGACCTGGTGATACAAAAGGGGGTGGTGATGGACGGAGCATCTGAACGAATCAAACACTGACCCCCAGTTAACAGATCTGGGTTCAGATATGGCCACATGCAAATCAGTCTGTCCCTGTGCACATTTTACATATTAATAATAAAGAAACACTCGTTGTTGAGCCATGAGTGTGTTGTCATT
Organism: Lissotriton helveticus; assembly: GCF_964261635.1. Classification (NCBI taxonomy): domain Eukaryota; kingdom Metazoa; phylum Chordata; class Amphibia; order Caudata; family Salamandridae; genus Lissotriton; species Lissotriton helveticus. Next base: position 585,828,251 of record NC_136072.1, read on the forward strand.
ATATTGTCACCCCTGCTTTATGCACCCTCTATGTTACAAGTCTGCTGATACATGCAGGTATTGCCTGTGTATTTGCGCTCACCCTTCTGGCTGTGTACGCTCTCGTTGTGCATACGTGGAATCATGGTCTGTCTAAAAGCGCGTAGACAATCAGTTTGTTGTGAAAAGGGCAGCATGTACAGTTCGATTACTTTATTTACATCTCGTGCCTATGATGAAGTCTGTTTCTAAGGGGAAAGTGAGCTGGTTTCCAAATAAGACAGGACCGCTTGCAAGCCCAGAGAGTGTTGTTCCTTCGATATTAAAGTCCAGATTGCTAGGTGATGACATGTCATAGGCTGTGACTTTTTGGCGCTACACCTTTAGTGACGTTTGGACACCAGTCGCTCTGCTGAAATGTCTTATATGCGCCCCAGTTGTGCAGCTGACTGCCAATTTGAGTGCACAAAAATGTCAGAACACCTGGGAGCTAAGAATTACCTGCATGAAGGTAAAAGTTAAATGTGCATTTCCGTCGGATAAAGCGCATGCACATACACAACGGGGTGCGCATACAGATGGGATGCATGGAACGACGGCACAGTGGTTGGGAGACGCGCAGGAGAGGGGCACTCTGGAGGTGGGCAGCTCTGGGGCTAGGCCCCGAGCAAGGAGGGGTGTTTGCAAGCGAGTGGAATAGGTTGAGCAGGGTGGTGTACCTTGAGCGTTCGTGGACTGCTAGCAGTGAGACACGCGTTGGCGTGAAATCTTGTTACAAACTGAAGTGTTCTAATAACGCCCACCCACATTACTCAGCACATTGCTTAGAAATTAGGCTCTGTTTACAAACTTTACCACGCAGCTGACAGACTTGTATTTTGAAATACAGATGGACATGTTTACAGGATAAGCAGTCTTTTCGGTAAGGGCAATGTCAGCTGCTTGCCAGAGTTAAGCTCACTTGAGGACTCCTACTTATAAAAGGCACCTTAAGTACACCTTAAGTACTATTACGCGGCGTAGGGGATTTGCATTAGGACAACACCTCCCATAATGCAGTAGTTTAATGAACTGAGAAACACAATGGTCGTGATAACTTGAAGGCACTTACTTCCCTGGAATTAGATCGATGTGATTTAACTTGTCCCCTCGTTTGAAATTCAGTAAATATAATGACTGAAATACACGTCTAACTAATTTAACTAGATAATATAACTAGATAATATTTTATAGGTAATGTCCGCTCCAAAAAAAAACCCTACCTCTTTGTTTTCTAATTTTTTTGGCATGTTATTCCCCATAGAAATGCATTTTAGTAACTGCCACCACATGTGTTTTAAAAAAAAGTGTACTAAGGAAGAAACAGAAGTGTAGCATTGGGTATTGTTGAATAGATGTTGAAGGATGGCGTACGAGGAGACGAGTGCTTTACGTAAGGAGTCTGTGGCTACCGCATCTACCCCCCCTACCCCCCCCCCGCCCACGCACAGCAAAGCTATAGGGCCCTTTCCCGCATTGCTAATTTTACGGCTTAAGCTTTTACGAACACTGGTACTGCTATTTAAGGATATTTTTGGAAGGATTGAAAGAACATGAAGTTATGGCAACAGTTGCATGATGTGGAACGCTCTTCACAACAAAGTATTGAAATGTGATAGAAAGTGTTTAATAAAATACAAAGTGCACGTACATTCAACAAATATAAGCTAAAGGTATAACATTGTTACATATATCGAAAGTAAATATATAAGTGAAGTTAAAAAAGGTAAAACGTCAAAAGTCAAGCATTATGTAATTTTCAATGTATGAAGTTACTTACTGTTCAGTAACAGAGATATATCAGCTCTCGAAGTATACGGCCTGGTTACCTTCCCAGAAATGTTCAGATTGTTCGCTCGAGTGCTTCAAATACTGGGGAATAAAAAAATAATGTCAGTTACCTGAATTAAATAAGAAAATAAGTGTGGCATTGGGCACTGTTAAATAATTGTTGACAGATGGCGGACGAGGAGACGGATGCTTTACGTAAGGAGTCCGTGGCTACCGCATCCACCCTCCCCCTCCCCCCCCCCCCCACGCCCACGCACAGCAAAGCTACAGGGCTGTTTCCGCGAACACTAGTGCTTCTATTTAAGGATTTTCTAGAGAGGAGAAGGTCTTTGAAATACACCCCTTTCTTTCACTGCATCTATTAAAGAAAATTAGATATGGCAACAGTTGCATGATGTTGAAAGCTCTACACAACAAATTATTTTAATGTGCTAGAAAGTGTTTAATAAAATACAAAGTGCACGTAAATTTGACAAATAAAAGCTAAAGATATAACAGTTACATATATTGAAAGCAAATATAAGTGAAGTTAAAAAAGCTAAAACGTTAAAAGTAAAGCATTATTTTATTTCCAATGTATGAAGTTACTTACAGTTCTGTAACAGAGATAGATGATCTCTTGAAGTATACCGCCTGGCTTCCTTTCAAGAAATGTTCAGAATGTTCGCTCGTGTGCTTCAAATACTGAGAAAGAGAAAAATAATGTCAGTTACTTGAATTAAATAAGATAAAGATGACTACATGTAGTGTAGAAAAACAGCATGTAGGTAAGATAAGTGGATTTAATTTATAAATAAAATCAATTTACACTTGCAAGTATACTAGCATGCATCCAATTTTAAAGATTAGCTGTAAAAATCAGACTACTACATTTTTTTGTCAATTTTGTTTTTTATCATCTTTCCAATGTGTCGCTGTGCACTTAGCCAAAGGCCTGTTTCCACCCCCTACCACACCCCCCCTGTGCCCCAGAGACGCGCTGGAGAGGGGCGCTCTGGAGGTGGTCACCTTCGGGGATAGGCCCCGAGCAGGGAGGGGGTGTGCGAGCAGGGTGGGGTAGCTTGAGCATTCGTGGGCCGTCACAAATGAGACACGCTTTGGTGCACAATCTGTTGACAAACAGAACGGTTGTAATAATGCGCAATTACTTTACTCAGATTTTTACTTTAGGCTCATTTTAACAATTGTATCTCGCATGTCACAGAGTTAGACTATGAAATACAGATGGGCATTTTTACAGGAAGAGCAGTTGTTTCGCGGAAGAGAATGTCATCAGTTTGCTAAAGTAAAGGTCGCCCCATGACTTCTAGTAATAAGGGACACAGATGTTGGCAGATGGCACACGAGGAGACGGGTGCTTTACGTAAGGAGTCCGGCGTTACAGCACCCCCCTCCCGCTCCCCACAGCAAAGCTACAGGACCCTTTTCCGCATGGCTACTATTTACTGCTTAAGCTTTTACGAACACTGGTAGTACTCTTTATGGAGTTACTACGAAGAATTATATCTTTTAAATACACTCCCTTCTTACACTGCAGCTACCAAAAAACATGAGATATGGCAAAAGTTGCATGATGTTGAACGCTGTTAGACAACAAAGTATTCAAATGTGCTTCAAAGTGTTTCATAAAATACAATGTGCACGTAAATTCTACAAGTAAAAGCTAAAGGTATAACATTGTTACTAATATATTAAGTTAATAAAAAAAATTAATGTTAAAAAATGTAAAACGGTAAAACTAAAGCATTCTCCGATTCCCAATGTAAGCAGTTACTTACCGTTTTGTAGCAGAGATAGATCAGCTCTCGAAGTATACCGTCTGGCTTTCTCCCAAGAAATGTTCAGAAAGTTCGCTCGTGTGTTTTAAATAGTGCGACAGGTAAAAAAAAAAAAAAGGTTGTTGCTTGAATTAAATAACAAAAGAAGACCACATGTAGTGTTGAAAAACAGCAAGTAGGTAAGATGTTGTGGTGTAGCCGTATGTTAATGTTTGGGTGTGGTGCTTCCTTCTAGCAATGAAAGGGCTGTCTGGCAAGAAGTGTATTCCATTGTGAGTGAAGAGGTGCGAATTCGGTGTGAAGTGGACGTGAAGGCCTGTCCCCCACTGTGCCCTGGAGACGCGCTGGCGAGGGGCGCTCTACTGTGCTACAACATTACAGTATACACCCACCCTCCCCCCACATCCCCAGCCCTCTACAGCAAATTACATGGGCATTTTCCGCATAAGAGTGCATGACTTCCTACGAACGCTGGTAATACTGTTTATGGAGTTTCGATGAAGTATTAGGTCTTTTAAATACACCCCCTTCTTACACTGCAACTACCAAAGAACATGAAATATGGCGACAGTTGCATGATGTTGAACGCTGTTCGACAACAAAGTATCCAAATGTGCTTCAAAGTGTTTTAGAAAATATAAGCAGCACGTAAATTCTACTGATAAAAGGTAAAGGTATAACATTGTTGCAGATATAAAAATGTTCGCTCTTATACTTAAAAATGGCATAGCAAGAATTAAATACCAAAAGAAGACCACATGTAGTGTTAAAAAAAAAAGCACGTAGATAAGATGTTGTCGTGTAGCCGTATGTTAATGTTTGGGTGCGGTGCTTCTTTCTAGCAATCAAAGGGCTGTCTGGCAAGAAGTGTATCCTATTGTGAGGGAAGATGTGGCAATTACCTGTGAATTGAATGTGAACGCGCGCGGATGCAACAGACAGTTTCCCACCCCCCTTAAAAAAATTTAAAGTGGCACCAACTTGTCTGGGCATTTACTACAAAGTCGTGCGTCCAGTAAAAATAATATGCAAGTGCACTGTAAATTTTCGTAGAATAAAAACGCAGTATCATGCAAGTGTGTTAAATAATTATGCAGTCTTACCTTAATGTTTGTTTTTCGCGGCTTCGTAATTTACATAGAAATTATGCTAGTAACTAAATGAACATGAGCTACATATGGCTTTAAAAACCAAACAAAACGTAATCAAATTGACCGTACTCTTGCAAGCATAACAGTAGGCATTCAATTGGAAACAGTATCTCTGAAAATTAAGGCTACGACAAATGTGGCCAAAATATTTTTGTTTTATCTTACCAATATGGCGCTCTGCACGTAGGGTGTAGCTGTCTAGCCCCATGTTAATTTGAAGTCGGAACACGTCCCTAATGTTGAAAGGACTTTAAAGATAACTTACCTTAGCCATGCCCTTACACAGAGGTGAAGCAAGGAGTACGCGAGCCGTGGGCCAAGGTAGACCTGTAAATGAAACATAAAAATATATTATAGAAGCACAAAACAGAATATAGCTTACTGTACTTGAAAAAGCAACCCAAAAAAACGCAATTATACTTTGGCAGAACACAAGATGGCTTACCTGACTCACGCAACCAGCAGATGCTTTAGAGAGGATATATACCCGGTTTGGGGTAGACCTGGAAAAAAATAGAAAGGTAAAATAAACATAAGGCGAGTACCAAACATAAGATGTCTTACATAGCTTATAACAGCATTCACTACTACATTAGAGAACGGCTAAACACAACAAATGTTACACAACACGTGCAAAGAGCACAAGAGGGACACAAGATGGCGTACACCTCGAAATGAACGCAAATTAAAAGCATTAGAAATGAAGAAATGCAACGTAAAACGTAAAAAACAAATTCTGCAATACAGAGACGACCGGAGCAGGAAACACGAGATGTGGTAGACATTAGCGCAAACATCAGGCAATGCATGGCTACGACATGAGCTGACTTTACAAAAGCCAAAAGCATAGTACAGGGACCCGGATACCAGCAGAACATGCGCAAACATTAGTCATAGCATGGAGACGACACGAGGCAGAGACGAGCCAGACACGAGCCAGGTGCGAACCAAAAAAAAGTAACGTGAAAAGTAAATGAGAAGTAAATGAGAGGAGCCCATAAAGTCAATAGTTTACTTTACAGAAGGCCAAAGTACAGTAAACGATCAGAATACGAGTAGACCACGCGCAAATAGCAAACGATGCACAGCAACAACACAAGCCAAAAACGAGCCAAGTGCATTATTACATCAACATCACACAAAAAAACACGATACAATGTAGTGTGAAAAAGCACAAACAAACAATTGAAATATATAAAAATATAGCACTCACCTGTCGGTCGCAGCAGCACGGTCAGTGAAGTGTAGAAATGTCACAAACGTTACACCAACACGAACATCCCAATAAATTGGGCACAATGCAAAAGAGTCAAATACTAGTCAGGTACATTATTAGATCCATATTACAGATCCTTAACTCGCTAGAAAATAGTGGAGCAACACCAAGATCGCAATATGAAAATCTATAAGAAAAAAATGGGAATTACCTGTATGTCGCATCAAAACGGTCACAAGCGGTAGCCAAGCAGGACCGGACAGTGAATAGCTGCAAATGTACAAAAAAATGTAAAATACGTCCACAAAAACATAAATGCATTACATCAACAGACAAAAGTTGCTCTTACCTATAGAACTTTCCGCAAGAAATCGGTAACTGAAGTTTACGTGAAAAACGTGCCCAACCCTGCCGTATTAAAATAAGGTACTCCCCGTATTAAACTATGAATCGCACTTTCATCAAATAAATCAAGTACAATTTCCGCAAAACATTCTTAACAAATCAGATTGCAGCTATAAGTAATACCTAATATAATAAAAAGATACATAAAAATATATTTTTTTTAAAAAACGTACCTGTATGTCGCAGCAACACGGCCATTGAAGTGTAGAAATATCACTAACAGTACACAAACAGAACATGGACAGTGCAGACATATAACGTTTTCAAAAAAAGAGAAAAACATCCGAAATAATAAATTATTAATTTAACATCCACAAACAAAAGTTTCTCTTACCCGAAGAACTTCCCAGAAGCTATGGGTACCTGAAGTAGACGTGAAAAACGTGCCCCACCCTGTACTCTGAAAATCAGGTAATCCCCTTAAGAAAGTATTATCAGCACTTTCGTCAAAAGCATCAAGTACAAATGTCGGAAAACATTACTAATAAATAAAACTGCATCTATAAGGAAAAACAAAAATAATTACACAATATAATACAAAGCTAGACAAAATATGCAAAAATAGCACTTACCTGTATGTTGCAGGAACACGGGCAGCTCGCTAGAATGTAGTGGAACAACACCAAGAACGCAATCTGGAAATATATAAGAAAAAAATCGGAATTACCTGTATGTCTCATCAAAACTATGAGTGAAGTATAGAAATGTCACAAGCGGTAGCCAAGCAGGACCGGACAGTGAATAGCTGCAAATGTAAAAAAAAATTAAAAGATGTCCACAAAAAGTAACATAAATACATTACACCAACAGACAAAAGTTGCTCTTACCTGTAGAACTTTCCGGAAGATATCGGTAACTGACGTTTACGTAAAAAACGTGCCCCACCCTGCCATATTAAAATAAGGTACTCCCCGTATTAAACTATGAATCGCACTTTTGGCAAACAAAGGAAGTACAAATTTCGCAAACAATTCGTAAGAAATCCGATTGCATCTATGAGGGAAAAGAATAAGTAATAGACAATATAATAAAAAGATAGATAATAATATATGTAAAAAAAAACTTACCTGTATGTCGCAGCAACACGTGCATTTAAGTCTAGAAATCGCAGTAACACTACACAAACAGAAGATGGACAGTGCATACATATAAAGTTTTTTTTAAAAATGGAAAAATATCAGAAATAATAAATTATTACTTTAACATCCACAAACAAAAGTTTCTCTTACCTGTCGAACTTCCCGGAAGCTATAGGTACCTGAAGTAAACGTGAAAAACGTGCCCCACCCTGTCCGCTGAAAATCAGGTAATCCCCTTAATAAAATATTATCAGCACTTTCGTCAAAAGCATCAAGTACAAATGTCGGAAAATATTACTAATAAATTCAATGTCATCTATAAGCAAAAACAAAAAAATTGTCACAATATAATACAAATCCAGACAAAATATGCAAAAATAGCACTTACCTGTATGTTGCAGGAACACGGGAAGTGAAGTCTAAATATCTAACAAACAAGACACAAACATTAAATACTCGCAAAGTTTTACAAAACTAAAACTACAGCAGAAACAAAAACATTTTATTAATTGTAACACACAAAACTTAAGTTGCTCTTACCTGTAGAACTTTCCGGAAGATATCGGTAACCGACGTTGACGTGAAAAACGTGCCCCACCCTGCCGTATTAAAATCAGGTACTCCCCGTATTAAACTATGAATCGCACTTTCATCAAACAAAATACATTACATATTTCACTAAAAATTCTTAGGAATTCAGATGGCAGCTATAAAGCAAAAGAATAAGTAATGGACAATATAATAAAAATATCTTTAAAAAATAAAAACTTACCTGTATGTCGCAGCAACACGTGCATTGAAGTGTAGAAATTGTACTAACACTACACAAACAGAACATGGACAGTGCATACATATAAAGTTTCTAAAAAAATAGAAAAATATAAGAAAGAATAAATTATTAATTTAACATCCACAAACACAAGTTTCTCTTACCTGTAGAACTTCCCGGAAGCTGTGGGTACCTGAAGTTAACATGAAAAAGGTGCCCCACCCTGTCCTCTGAAAATCAGGTAATCCCCTTAATAAAGTATGATCAGCACTTTCGTCAAAAGCATCAAGTACAAATGTCGGAAAACATTACTAATAAATTCAATTGCATCTAAAAGCAAAAAGAATAAAATGTTCACAATATAATACAAAGCCAAACAAAATATGCAAAAATAGCACTTACCTGTATGGTGCAGGAACACGGGAAGTGAAGTCTAAATATGTAACAAACAGAACACAAACATTGAGTACTCGCAAAGTTTAAAAAAAAAAAAATACATCAGAAAATAAAACATTATTACATTAATTGTAACACACAAAAGTTGCTCTTACCTGTTGAACTTGCCGGAAGACATCGGTAACTGACGTTTACGTGTAAAACGTGCCCCACCCTCTCGAATTAAAATAGGTACTCCCAAAAATACATTAATAACAGCACTTTAGTCAAAAACACCAAGTAGAAATATCGTTAAACAATATAAAAAAAAAAAGATTTCAGCTATGAGGCAAAAAAAGAACTAATAGACACTATAAAATAATACAACACAAATTAGCATGAAAAACATAGTGCAATAACATAGTGAGTGATAGATATGGCATTTAAAAACATACACATACCATCTACAAAAATCCAAACACCATTTACTATAACAATTGTATACAATTATAAAAAAAAAATTACACTTACCTGTATCTCGTAGCATCAAGGACGATAAATTCCAGAGTCAACTAAAGATATCGCTACATGGAGTTGAAATGTAAAATGTGCACACACAGTCATATTGAATTCAATACATTACTATCCCCTAAGCACTTTTATCCTAAGGAATGAATTTATAAAACAGATAAACAATATCTATATATCTTAAGGAAACAAATAGCAAGTATTTTTTATCGTCAAAATCTAATGTCAAAAACAGAAACGGCATATACAAACATAAAAAAATGTAGCACTTACCTGTACACCTTAAATCAAGAAATCGCAATTATTTACTTGCAAAAAATATAATGTAAAAAAACAGAAACGCAATCTTCCACCACATAAAAATGTAGCACTTACCTGTCCACGTCACAGCAGCAGGGATGTGAAGTGTATCAAAGTCACGGACGGTACCCAAACAGAACACAGACAAGGAATACCTAAAAAGTGTAAAAAGAAAAACATTATATCGGAAAGAAAAACATTAACATTAACATCACAGAAAAGGTGTTCTTACCTGCACAAGTTGCCGGAAGATCTCGCCAACTGACGTGTCTGTGAAAAACGTGCCCCGCCCGCACGTATTCAAAGAAGGTAATCCCCGTAATAAACGCGTTACAGCACTTTCGACAAAAACATCAAAAACAAATACATATGGAAACTAATACTAGATAATAAATAAATTAGCAGCTATAAATAAATACTGTATATAATCTAATAAATAAAGCTATAAACACTGTAAACAAATTTACACTTACCTTAACAAACATACATATAATTTCTTCACACAAATGCAAAAAACTTAAAAAATACAAAAGGATATAATATTTGTCCAAAAACTTCACTAACCTGTATATAGTAACAGCATACATACCAGTAGTGCACACGGCTGCAGGGCGACGCCACGAGCCATGTTGGACCTAAAAAAGAGAGAAAAAAAATACATTAGTAAAATGGAAAAGATAGCTTACCTCCAACTGCAAAAGAGCCGCGTTCCGTAAGTACTTCGTGCACACAGGTGCACATCGCTGCAGGGAGACGCCACGGGCCACGTTGGACCTAGAAAATAGAGAATAAACATAAAATTAGCAAAAAAATCCAAAATGACTTACCTCTAAAATAAAACAACAACAACATACATACCTGTCTGAACAACTTCTTGCACAGTAGTGCACATGGCTGCAGGGACACGCCACGAGCCATGTTCTACCTAGAAAAGAGAGAAAAAACATTACATTAGTTAATTAGAAAAGATAGCTTACCTCCAACTGCAAAAGAGCCGCATATCGGAACCACTCCGTGCACAGCGGTGCACAGCGCTGCAGAGAGACACCACGGGCCATGTTGGATCTAAAAAACAGACAATAAAGATTAGATTAGTAAAATGGAAAAGAGATCTTACCTCAAACTTGAAAAAAGCCGCATATCGCAACCACTCCGTGCACAGTGGTGCACATCGCTGCAGGGAGACACCACGGGCCATGTTGGACCTAAAAAACAATTTCAAAAAGGGGGTGGTGATGGACAGAGTATCTGAGTTAATCAGAACACTCCTACCCAGTCAACAGATCAGGGCTTGATCCATCACCGTTTTTTAGCTCACTGCACCATCCCAGTTCAGAACCTGGCTATATGCAAATTAGTCTGTCCCTGGCCCAGTGCATCATGGGAACAGGGCAGACCAAACTACCAAGCCAATTCTTCACTGGAAAGGAAACAAGCTTCCGGGGACCGGTTTCTGGCATTACAGCCGTCTTCGGCCCGGCTTGCTTGAATCCTGATGGTGCAGTGAGCAAGGGACTCATGTCTGAGCATACCCTTCCACACTTGTGGTGGCCAAAATAATTTCAAAAAGGGGGTGGTGATGGACAGAGTATCTGAGTTAATCAGAACACTCCTACCCAGTCAACAGATCAGGGCTTGATCCATCACCGTTTTTTAGCTCACTGCACCATCCCAGTTCAGAACCTGGCTATATGCAAATTAGTCTGTCCCTGGCCCAGTGCATCATGGGAACAGGGCAGACCAAACTACCAAGCCAATTCTTCACTGGAAAGGAAACAAGCTTCCGGGGACCGGTTTCTGGCATTACAGCCGTCTTCGGCCCGGCTTGCTTGAATCCTGATGGTGCAGTGAGCAAGGGACTCATGTCTGAGCATACCCTTCCACACTTGTGGTGGCCAAAATAATTTCAAAAAGGGGGTGGTGATGGACAGAGTATCTGAGTTAATCAGAACACTCCTACCCAGTCAACAGATCAGGGCTTGATCCATCACCGTTTTTTAGCTCACTGCACCATCCCAGTTCAGAACCTGGCTATATGCAAATTAGTCTGTCCCTGGCCCAGTGCATCATGGGAACAGGGCAGACCAAACTACCAAGCCAATTCTTCACTGGAAAGGAAACAAGCTTCCGGGGACCGGTTTCTGGCATTACAGCCGTCTTCGGCCCGGCTTGCTTGAATCCTGATGGTGCAGTGAGCAAGGGACTCATGTCTGAGCATACCCTTCCACACTTGTGGTGGCCAAAATAATTTCAAAAAGGGGGTGGTGATGGACAGAGTATCTGAGTTAATCAGAACACTCCTACCCAGTCAACAGATCAGGGCTTGATCCATCACCGTTTTTTAGCTCACTGCACCATCCCAGTTCAGAACCTGGCTATATGCAAATTAGTCTGTCCCTGGCCCAGTGCATCATGGGAACAGGGCAGACCAAACTACCAAGCCAATTCTTCACTGGAAAGGAAACAAGCTTCCGGGGACCGGTTTCTGGCATTACAGCCGTCTTCGGCCCGGCTTGCTTGAATCCTGATGGTGCAGTGAGCAAGGGACTCATGTCTGAGCATACCCTTCCACACTTGTGGTGGCCAAAATAATTTCAAAAAGGGGGTGGTGATGGACAGAGTATCTGAGTTAATCAGAACACTCCTACCCAGTCAACAGATCAGGGCTTGATCCATCACCGTTTTTTAGCTCACTGCACCATCCCAGTTCAGAACCTGGCTATATGCAAATTAGTCTGTCCCTGGCCCAGTGCATCATGGGAACAGGGCAGACCAAACTACCAAGCCAATTCTTCACTGGAAAGGAAACAAGCTTCCGGGGACCGGTTTCTGGCATTACAGCCGTCTTCGGCCCGGCTTGCTTGAATCCTGATGGTGCAGTGAGCAAGGGACTCATGTCTGAGCATACCTTTCCACACTTGTGGTGGCCAAAATAATTTCAAAAAGGGGGTGGTGATGGACAGAGTATCTGAGTTAATCAGAACACTCCTACCCAGTCAACAGATCAGGGCTTGATCCATCACCGTTTTTTAGCTCACTGCACCATCCCAGTTCAGAACCTGGCTATATGCAAATTAGTCTGTCCCTGGCCCAGTGCATCATGGGAACAGGGCAGACCAAACTACCAAGCCAATTCTTCACTGGAAAGGAAACAAGCTTCCGGGGACCGGTTTCTGGCATTACAGCCGTCTTCGGCCAGGCTTGCTTGAATCCTGATGGTGCAGTGAGCAAGGGACTCATGTCTGAGCATACCCTTCCACACTTGTGGTGGCCAAAATAATTTCAAAAAGAGGGTGGTGATGGACAGAGTATCTGAGTTAATCAGAACACTCCTACCCAGTCAACAGATCAGGGCTTGATCCATCACCGTTTTTTAGCTCACTGCACCATCCCAGTTCAGAACCTGGCTATATGCAAATTAGTCTGTCCCTGGCCCAGTGCATCATGGGAACAGGGCAGACCAAACTACCAAGCCAATTCTTCACTGGAAAGGAAACAAGCTTCCGGGGACCGGTTTCTGGCATTACAGCCGTCTTCTGCCCAGCTTGCTTGAATCCTGATGGTGCAGTGAGCAAGGGACTCATGTCTGAGCATACCCTTCCACACTTGTGGTGGCCAAAATAATTTCAAAAAGGGGGTGGTGATGGACAGAGTATCTGAGTTAATCAGAACACTCCTACCCAGTCAACAGATCAGGGCTTGATCCATCACCGTTTTTTAGCTCACTGCACCATCCCAGTTCAGAACCTGGCTGTATGCAAATTAGTCTGTCCCTGGCCCAGTGCATCATGGGAACAGGGCAGACCAAACTACCAAGCCAATTCTTCACTGGAAAGGAAACAAGCTTCCGGGGACCGGTTTCTGGCATTAAAGCCGTCTTCGGCCCGGCTTGCTTGAATCCTGATGGTGCAGTGAGCAAGGGACTCATGTCTGAGCATACCCTTCCACACTTGTGGTGGCCAAAATAATTTCAAAAAGGGGGTGGTGATGGACAGAGTATCTGAGTTAATCAGAACACTCCTACCCAGTCAACAGATCAGGGCTTGATCCATCACCGTTTTTTAGCTCACTGCACCATCCCAGTTCAGAACCTGGCTATATGCAAATTAGTCTGTCCCTGGCCCAGTGCATCATGGGAACAGGGCAGACCAAACTACCAAGCCAATTCTTCACTGGAAAGGAAACAAGCTTCCGGGGACCGGTTTCTGGCATTACACCACGGGCCATGTTGGACCTAAAAACCAGACAAAAAAGATTAGATTAGTAAAATGGAAAAGAGATCTTACCTCAAACTTGAAAAAAAAACGCATATCGGAACCACTCTGTGCACAGCGGTGCACATCGCTGTAGGGAGACACCACGGGCCACGATGGACCTATAAAAGACAGAATAAACATAAGATTAGCAAAAAAAAATAAAAATGGCTTACCTCTAAACGAAAACAACAACAACATACATACCCGTCTGAACAACTTCGTGAACAGTAGTGCACACGGCTGCAGGGAGACGCCACGAGCCATGTTGGACCTAGAAAAGAGATAAAAAACATTACATTAGTAAAATAGAAAAGATAGCTTACCTCTAACTGCAAAAGAGCCGCATATCGGAACCACTCCGTGCACAGCGGTGCACATCGCTGCAGGGAGACACCACGGGCCATGTTGGACCTAAAAAACAGACAAAAAAGATTAGATTAGTAAAATGGAAAAGAGATCTTACCTCAAACTTGAAAAAAGCCGCATATCAGAACCACTCCGAGCACAGCGGTGCACATCGCTGCAGGGAGACACCACGGGCCATGTTGGACCTAAAAACCAGACAAAAAAGATTAGATTAGTAAAATGGAAAAGAGATCTTACCTCAAACTTGAAAAAAAAACGCATATCGGAACCACTCTGTGCACAGCGGTGCACATCGCTGTAGGGAGACACCACGTGCCACGATGGACCTATAAAAGACAGAATAAACATAAGATTAGCAAAAAAAAAAAAAAATGGCTTACCTCTAAACGAAAACAACAACAACATACATACCCGTCTGAACAACTTCGTGAACAGTAGTGCACACGGCTGCAGGGAGACGCCACGAGCCATGTTGGACCTAGAAAAGAGATAAAAAACATTACATTAGTAAAATAGAAAAGATAGCTTACCTCCAACTGCAAAAGGGCCGCATATCGGAACCACTCCGTGCACAGCGGTGCACATCGCTGCAGGGAGACACCACGGGCTACGTTGGACCTAAAAAACAGACAAAAAAGATTAGATTAGTAAAATGGAAAAGAGATCTTACCTCAAACTTGAAAAAAGCCGCATATCGGAACCACTCCGTGCACAGCGGTGCACATCGCTGCAGAGAGACACCACGGGCCATGTTGGACCTAGAAAAGAGAGAATAAACATAAGATTAGCAACAAAAAAAAAACTAAAATGGCTTACCTCTAAACGAAAACAACAACAACATACATACCCGTCTGAACAACTTCGTGCACAGTAGTGCACACGGCTGCAGGGAGACGCCACGAGCCATGTTGGACCTAGAAAAGAGATAAAAAACACTACATTAGTAAAATAGAAAAGATAGTTTACCTCCAACTGCAAAAGAGCCGCATATCGGAACCACTCCATGCACAGCGGTGCACATCGCTGCAGGGAGACACCACGGGCCACGTTGGACCTAAAAAACCGACAAAAAATATTACATTAGTAAAATGGAAAAGAGATCTTACCTCAAACTTGAAAAAAGCCGCATATCGGAACCACTCCGTGCACAGCGGTGCACATCGCTGCAGGGAGACACCACGGGCCATGTTGGACCTAGAAAAGAGAGAAGAAACATAAGATTAGCAAAAAAAAACAAAATGGCTTACCTCTAAACGAAAACAACAAAAACATACATACCCGTCTGAACAACTTCGTGCACAGTAGTGCACACGGCTGCAGGGAGACGCCACGAGCCATCTTGGACCTAGAAAATAGAGAAAAAAAAACATAACATTAATAAAATGGAATAAATAGCTTACCTAAAACTGGAAACAAGCATACATACGGTCGGAAGAGGTACTCAGCGACTTCTTGCAGAGACGATCAGCGCTAAATGGCATTTACAATACTATGGCCATTTTCGGACTTGGGGGCGTGGTTTTGAGGTTCTGAGTGACAGACAACGTCACTGTCTAGAGAACAGCAAAACTTACGCCCCCAAATCCGAAAAAGACAGGGCTAAATCGGAGTGACACATCTCTCCTCCAATGGCTGGCCTCCGTTTAGGAAGCCAGCCAATGGAGGAGAGACGGGCCAGGGAGGCGGGTTCTAAAGCCCTACTAAGAAACATTAAATCTCCGACCCTAGACTGCGCAAGCGCAGCCTTTAGGTCCGAGACCTAAACAGTAATGAAAATCCCCTTTTTACTAGACTTTGATACTCTAAAAAGCTGTCCAAGATGAAGGCAAACTAGGTAGCACTGCAGCCAAGGCCAACATTTACAACAGCTCAGAAACTAATAATGATAGCACAGTAGTACTCAATGTAAATTGTGATTGCACACACCCTCGTTCCATCTACAGCCAATTATAAGTACTTGAAATTGAATTATTTGATCACACCAAAAACTCACTTGGCAAATCTGGTACCCCTCCTTGTGCCAAAACCTATAAAGCTTCACTAACATAACTCCTTCAACTCTCAAATATCTTGACGACATCTCCATCCTAATCACATTTCTAAAAGCAACCACATACAAGGACATCCTCATGCCCTACTATCAAATGTCAACCGTGAAGCCATTAAAACATCTACTTTGGCATCCTTGCTCCTTTACACTTTCCATATGCTTCTTTTCTTCAGAGGCTAGACTCAGCTCCTAACCTTGATAATCACTCCGTTTACAGTCTAATAACTGACCTCCCTTCCTGGGTATAGTGACTGAAAGAACAGTAGAAGTACAAACCCAGTACATATCGACCAGCAGCAAGTACTCCAAACCGATTAATGGTGAGTCTGGCCTTACTGCACCATTGTGCCCCCTAAAAGGTATCCATTCAAACCCTCCCAATCATAGACAATCAGGACCTCTGTGTACACTTTTGGGCATGAAACATTTATAGCCTTTTCCATTTCCGTCAAATAAGGCAAACCCGTTGGTTCAAAAAAGTTTCAAATCTGGTCTTAAAAGAAAACATCATAATATAAAATCCCAAGCTTACTTTAAATTAAGGATTTTATCCTGGACTTTAAAGTAGGATCTTAAGGATGGAGTGATCTTAAGAGCGCTGCTGTGCCCTGGTGTTTTCAGGCTCACCCGGCTTGCTCTGGATAGGGGGGCTTGTGGCTGCCCTGAAATGTGCCTTTTGTTTTTCCTTTTTACCCCCCCTAGTAGATGTGCCGGCTGATGTCTGGCTTTTTTCTTTGGTGGTTTTGTTGGCCCTGGCCTCAGAGATTTTACTTCTCAGACTGTTTCCCTCACTCTCATATATTACACCTTCCTTGCCTCTACCAGATACCAGGGGGACCTTGGTGGTTTCCAGGGTTTTTGACACAGCTATGATAGCTATGACAGCCTTTAGTGTGGCAGGGGGTGATCTGAGGCCCTTCTGGTTCTTCTAGTGAAGTTTCCTCCCCGTCCTTAATTGTCTGACCCAACCCCAGTGTTTCCCCAACAGAAGAACCTGAGAGAATAGAAACGCCAGGGGCAGACCCCCTCAAATTTACCGGCTTCAGTTGCCGCTGCAGCGCCGCCTTCCTCCCCACTACAGTGACAGTGCTTCTCTCAGCCGTCCAAAAACAACAATTGATGGACAGAATGCAGAACAATGTCATACATTGGAGAAGTGTGGCTCACTGATTAGAGCGGCAGACCCTGATGCAGAGTCTGGCCTGGGACCAGGGTTCAATTCCCGACGCGGCAGGGTCCTGAGCCCAAAATGTCCACGGACTCGATAATTCTCGCCTCGGTGCCTATTCTAATCATGGGGTCCCACGCTGCAACTCTGGGCAATAGTTGCTTAATCTCCACTACGGCGGCCCACCCGCTGCGGGATGCCTGGCTTTCACCCTGGGGATACCCAGTAGGGGTTATCTCACAGGGAAAAGCCAGGACGGGTTCCCAAGGCAAGCACCTTGATGCCTTCGGGTGATACGTGCGCTATATAAGTCGCAATACATTTACATTTACATTTACATACATTCACCCCAGTACAGAGATCTGGGCCTAAATCCATCGTTTTTTTGCACTCCACACCACCCCAGTTCAGACATGGCCATATGCAAATCAGCCTTGACCCTGTACCTCATGGGAACAGTCCAGCCCGAACTGCCAAGCCATGTCTTTCCTGGACCGGAATCAAGCATCCTAGGACCGGTTTCTGGCTATCAGCTGTCATCAGCCAGGATAGCTTGATTCCGGTGGCCTAGAGAGCACGGGACTCACGTCTGAGCATACCCATCCCACTCGGGGTGACAAATGCAAAAACAACAATTGATGGACAGAATGCAGAACAATGTCATACATTCACCCCAGTACAGAGATCTGGGCCTAAATCCATCGTTTTTTTTGCACTCCACACCACCCCAGTTCAGACATGGCCATATGCAAATCAGCCTTGACCCTGTGCCTCATGGGAACAGTCCAGCCGAACTGCCAAGCCATGTCTTTCCTGGACCGGAATCAAGCATCCTAGGACTGGTTTCTGGCTATCAGCCGTCTTCAGCCAGGATAGCTTGACTCCAGTGGTGTGGAGAGCATGGGACTCACGTCTGAGCATACCCATGCCACCCGGGGTGACAAATGCAAAAACAACAATTGATGGACAGAATGCAGAACAATGTCATACAGTCACCCCAGTACAGAGATCTGGGCATAAATCCATCGTTTCTTTGCACTCCACACCACCCCAGTTCAGACATGGCCATATGCAAATCAGCCTTGACCCTGTGCCTCATGGGAACAGTCCAGCCCGAACTGCCAAGCCATGTCTTTCCTGGACCGGAATCAAGCATCCTAGGACCGGTTTCTGGCTATCAGCCATCTTCAGCCAGGATAGCTTGACTCCAGTGGAGTAGTGAGCATGGGACAAACGTCTGAGCATACCCTTCCCACCCGGGGTGGCAAATGCAAAAACAACAATTGATGGACAGAATGCAGAACAATGTCATACATTCACCCCAGTACAGAGATCTGGGCATAAATCCATTGTTTCTTTGCACTCCACACCACCCCAGTTCAGACATGGCCATATGCAAATCAGCCTTGACCCTGTGCCTCATGGGAACAGTCCAGCCCGAACTGCCAAGCCATGTCTTTCCTGGGCCGGAATCAAGCATCCTAGGACCGGTTTCTGGCTATCAGCCGTCTTCAGCCGGGATAGCTTGACTCCAGTGGTGTGGAGAGCATGGGACTCCACACCACTGCATAGGGCTTCAGTGTCTGTGCTGCAGTCACCGTGCGGTGGGCTGCCCCATCTCTTTCCTCCTTTCGGAGCTACTGCTGCCACCTCCTTGCCTCGGTAAGATACACGGCGCCTGGCTCTCCGGTTACTGCGACGTGATTTAGTCGCTTATGCCCACCCTCCATGTGAGCGGGGGACCGCTGTGTCAGGCTCGGCAATACTCCACGGGTGGGCACTGCCAGACGCCGCCAGCGCCTCGTGTCTCGTGGCTTTTCTCACTAAGGCGGTAGGAGCGTTGCCTGCGCCTTTACGAAGGAGCGAGCCGCTCAGTAGTACGTGGCAACAGACAGCGCCGATGACAGGCACGGACCGCCGATCGCAGAGCCCTCGGAGCCCAGAGCCGGTACCCACCGCTCTCCCAGTCCACTCAATCAGCTCAATGGTTACCAGACAGAGCATTTGCCACCACCAGCACCGTCTTGCGAACTCGGAGCCCGCGATACAATCGGCTCGAGGTTTGATGTTCGGTGCTGCTCAGCAGACCGCCACCGTCCGAGTGCGGAGCCCAGAGCTCAAGTTGGCCAGGTGAGATCAAGTGCGGTCTGCCGTTTTCCCTTCTCACTACGGAAAGCTTGTATGTTCCGCTGGACCTGCCAGAAGTTGTGCGCGATTGTGCAGAGTGCAAAGTCGTTCACTCTCCGGTGCTCATTTCCCGGTGGTCGTTATCCATGCTGCATTCCTTTGGGCAAGGAGCTCGCGACTGAGCTCTTCAGTCAGCCACCGTCTTCCCCCTCAGACCTCTACAAACTCCCACAAAGTGCTGATTTGTCTAATCAGAGAAAGATAACACAGAAACTGCCCCCCAGTTAGCCCTACCTACAGCAAGCAAAGCCTCAGAATTAAAAAGGAAAAAAATGGTGGAGAAACAGAAAGATGAAGCATCGGGCCCAACTACCAGCAACAAATATCAAGCCCTCTCTACCCAAGAAGCAGAGTTCGGAGGTGAAGCTACTGAGAGGGATCTGGAAAACGACACCCCCGGGCACGTTCAAAGATCTTCTGCACCTTCTAAACCCTCCACATCCTCTAACAGTTCTAAGTGTTCTCACGCTGAGCAGATTCTGGAAGAGATGATGAAGGAGATGAAAGCTAAATTTGCGATTTCTGAAAAAAAACAGACTAAGATAAAAGAAGCCTGTGAGGTATTGGATCAGAAAATAAACACTCTCATAGCTAGAGTAACTTATGCAGAAGGCGAAATAGAGGTGCTTAACAAGAGAACCGAGGCAAACCATAAAGAAATAACCAGATTGAGAACCAGGGAAGCTGAGATTAGCGAGAGAATGGAATCTCTAGAGAATCATGCCTGGAGAAACAACATCAAAGTCCTGAATATACCGGAGGGAATAGAAGGAGAAGATATAAAGGGGTTCGTAATCCAGCTACTAGAGGAAAAAATCCCCTGGAACAAATCGGGGACTCATTGCATAAATGTTCACCAAAAAAGTTCGAAAAAAGAAACAAATCAAAGCACATGGTGGGGAGCAAAATGGGGGAAAAAAGAAAAAAAAAGAAGTCCTAAAAGAAAAACAAGAGGAGTACAATGGCCCAGATGCAAAATATGGCGACCTGAGTAGGGATGTCCGTTACGGGTAAGGGATCAGAAAAAGAAAAGAAGCTCAGCATCTTAACATGGAACACAAATGGGCTGAGAATAAAAAAACGAAGAATGAAGACACTGGAAAACCTAAAAAACTGTGACAGCAAAATAATTATAATCCAGGAATCACATTTAACAAAAGAGGAATGGGAGCTGATATGTAAAAGCCAATTGTGGATAGACCACTGTATTTGTACAAATCAAAATTGTAATGTAAAGGGAGTCGCGATTATCTTTAAAAACTCCCTAAAAGCAGTGATCGAGAAAACAGAAATAGACAGAAAGGGGAGATGGGTCACTGTGAAAGCAAAATCCCATAATAACTCTTACACTGTGGTGGGTTACTATGGACCAAATGTCGATGATCCTGAACCGCTTCAAAAACTATACTCTAACCTCCTGGCAACTAACAAACCAATCATAATGGGTGGAGATTTCAACATCTTACTAAACCCCAAAGAAAATCAGTATCCAGCAAAAAACCTCCCCAATCTGCCAAAAATGAGAGAATGGGTTGGGTTATACATAAAGGACCTAGGAATTGTGGATGTGTGGAAGGAAAAAGGGAATAAGAATCACAAATTCACTCATAAAAACAAAAGGCTAGGCCACGCATCCAGAATCAACTTCTACCTCATTAGCAGGAGCCTAGTGGAACGAACAAAAAAAGTCGAACATATCCCAGCTCACATCTCAGACCATTCAGCGGTACAACTTAGCCTGATATGAAGAACCTTAACCCCATCCTAGAGGTGGACAAGAGTATATTTTTAGATCAAACTTGCATCGATAAATTGGTAGATGAAACAAAAATGTTTTTCGAACTAAATAATGATGGATCTACAAAGCAAATACTGAAACAATTACTAAAATAGAGAGAAATATTGAAAACAAGAAGGCCGAGTTGAACAACTTTCTCGAAACGATTACCAGAGAAAAGTGGGAAGCCAGTAGGCTTTCACACTATGAATACAGAGAAGGTTGCGGGAGGATCCTGGCATGGAAAGCAAAAACCGAAAAAACCCGAAATAGGATCACAAAGATACAGAAAGAGGGCCGACCTGGATATTATTCTGAAATTAGGCAGTAATTTAAATTGTTCTTCGATAATCTTTACACGGAAGAGTCAGTTGGCTCTAGAGAGCAAATACAGCACTTTCTAGATAAAATCACGGCCCCTGTGGCCTCCACGGAACAGAAGGTAGGTCTTAACCAAGAGATCTCTAAAGAGGAAGTTAGAGCCGCAATAAAAAGTGTAAAAAGAGGGAAAGCTGCAGGCCCAGATGCTCTACCTAACGAAATCTATCTACATCTCCGTGAAATAGTATTAGCCCCTCTTACAGACCTCCTAAACTGTATATTCTTAGAAAACCAAGAGCTCCCAAATTCTTGGAACAACGCAATTGTAAGAATCATCCTAAAACCAGAGAAAGATCCAACCAAATGTGAGTCATACAGGCCCATCTCCCTCTTGAACTCAGATTACAAAATCTATACGCAGGTATTGGCAAAAAGGCTAGGACCAGTGGCAGGGTCCCTAATCCAACCTGATCAAAAAGGTTTCATTAAAGGTAGGCAAATACACGACTGTCACTTGAGCTTACTACCACTATTGATATTGCAACTCACTATTTTTCACCTCTGTCAGTAATAACCATCGACGCGGCAAAAGCATTCGATAGAGTTAGCTGGCCTTTCTTGACCGCCACCTTAGCTAAATTCAATCTAGGGGACAAGCTAGGAAACGCAATAATTAAAATCTATAAAAACCCTGTTGCTAAAATATTAGTAAATGACGCCCTTACAGATAACAAGAGGCACAAGGCAAGGGTGCCCCCTGTCCTCCTTCTTATTTAACTTTTATATTGAGCCCTTAGCTTGCTTATTGAGAGGAGAAGAGGGGATTGTACCTTTTAAACATCAGGTCTGGGAGAAAAAAAGTCGCCCTTTATGCGGACGACTTGATGATATTCACTGGCAACCTAAATAGCTCACTCCCCAAAATAGAGGAAATTATAGGTCAGTTTGGAGCAGTCTCAGGCTATTTGGTGAACCAAGCTAAATTGGAAATTCTCGAGTGGAATACTACTTCGGGAAACCCTCTACTAAAAGACAAAATAAAATACCTAGGAATAGAATACACAAAGGAATTGGATGAGGTAGCTAGCTTGAATTTCTCCAAGATCCACAAAGACATAAGGAAACTACTCAAGGCTTGGTCAGGCTAACAACTATCCTTTCTAGGAGAGTCCAACTTAATTAAAATGACTAAAGTACCAAAATGTACATACCTATTAAACTCCATCCCCAAGAGTTTCAAGGCAGAGCAAATCAAAAAGTTGCAAGGGGAGCTATCTAGTTTTATCTGGGCAGCCAAAGGGGTCAGAATTGGATGGAAAAAGCTAAGAAAAAACAAAGCACAGGGGGGAATCGCCAGCCCAGGTCTACTGGAGTACTGCAGATCCTTCCAATTCAACACAAGGAGACTTTTGGACAAATGTGAAACCTGGCCTATGTACCTGAAAGCCCTCATTGGCCCTGACGGAGATCACTATCTCTACAAATTTGGACACCTCAAATTCTTCAAAGAGATCAAACTATGAAGGGCACGTGCAGAAAGAGTGCAGTGTTGCAGGAACCCTACTAACCTACCAGCAGGTGCGACTGGGATAAAATACAAAAGGCAGAACGGACCGGAGGATATCCGGTGCTCCCTTCCCCCCATCGAGGCGCCGCGGCTGCGACATAGGACTGGGCTCTTAAAAACTTTGACGCACGGTGTCAAGGTAGGAAACACCAGTGAATAATTATAGCGGCCCCCTGCGGCGCCATCCGCAGCTTCAGTGTGGTGTGGCGGGTGCCCCTGAAAAAAATAGACAATGAGTGGGAGAGGGTCTCGCGCGAACCAGCAAAGTAAATTGGACAAATTTGCCTACACTAAAGATTTCCCTCCTCTGCTGGAAAATAAAGGCCAAATGAACAAGGACAAGGAGACAGACTCGGGTCCTAAAGTAACGTTAGAAGATATCATGGCTGCCCTCCACAATGTGCAAACTACGGGAGGCTCCATATCAACAGATGTCACATTCCTCCGCGCCGACTTTCAGAAAATGTCCGCCAGGGTCGCAGAGGTAGAACAAGTGACAACAAAGATTCCACGCTCCTGATCAAGAAAGTGACACGATTGGAGGAGGAGAATAGGCGTATGGCGGCGAAACTGGACGACCATGAAGGGCGCTCCCGCCGCAATAACATAAGAATCACGGGGCTTCCGGAGATGGAAGGGGGCCCTGCTATGGACCTCTATGTTGATGACCTCATAAAATCTCGCCTACAACCTAAGGGACTCTCGACCTTCTTTTCAGTAGAGAGGGCACATAGGGTGCCAGGCGGATGGCCGAAGCCCGGAGCCCCCCCAAGACCGGTGTTGGCCCGTATTTTCAACTTTCGGGATAGAGACGCGATTCTACAAACGTCCCGGGTGGCGCCACCCGTCCGGGTCCAGAACTCGGTCATATCCTTCTTCCTGGACTATACAGCAGCGGTTACAGCAAGCCGCAGGAGTTTCTTGGAGGTCAAGAAGGCACTGAGAGCCCGTGAACTGCCATACTCTATGCTATTTCCGGCAAAACTGCGTGTCGTGGCAGACGGCAAGACTTGGTTCTTTGAAATGCCGGAGGAAGCACATGACTGGCTGGAGGGGTGGCGAACGGCGGGGAAACCGAGCAGAATGCAAAGGGGAAGATGCCGTCTTGAAAGAGCAGGAGATCCTGAGGACACTGAACAGGACCGAGAAGAAATTGACCAGTCGCAGACGGAACAGGGAGACGGTGTGGGCTGATGTGGACTAAAGCCCTCCTTGATAACAAGACAACGATGAAACTATCGATAGATGAGGACTCTGGGGCGTGGGGAAGATGCGGTCCTCCTTGGACTTCCCGCTCCCATACGTGCAAGTAATGGTTAAGGGGATGGGTTATAAGCACTCTGCTGAGTTGGGGTGGCGGGCAGTTCTGAGTCCGCATGGCAGGGAGGCAGGAAGGGGAATGGGGGGAAGGGATTATTTCATGTTTGTTCTCAAGATGGATGTTATATGGTTCAAAACACAGTCAGTTCTGAGGTAACACGTCACACTACGAAACGCTCTTGCTCTACCCTGACAAATCTCAATGGTCTTACTAGACATGTCAGGACTAACACTGAAAGGCACGGCACAGGATGAAGCAACTGCAGTCCCTGATACCATGGTGCCTACTCTCTCCCTACTCACATGGAATGTAAGAGGTCTTGGTGATAAGATTAAGCGAGGCATAATTTTACAATGCATCAAAAGAGGAGGCCCAGCAGTGGTGCTACTGCAAGAGACACATCTTACTGGCACGTCCAGTAGGGCGATGGACAGATGGGGATACAAAATGGTGGCCCACTCAGAATTCACATCGGGATCCAGGGGGGTCGGCATACTACTGAAGAAACAATTTCCACTGATAGTAAAGGATATCAGGTCTGATAAAATGGGAAGATTTGCCACTATAATCACACAGGTGGAGGGACGGCCCCTAAACATAGTATCTGTATATATACCCCCAGCTTTACATGCAGTGGCAATACCAGACCTCGTGAGTTTCTGCTCAGCCTTCCGGAGGGGGAGCTACTTATTGGAGGAAACTTTAACGCAACCCTGGATAACACCTTAGATAGGCACCCGGCCAGACTTGGTACGTCAGGAGGTTCACGTCTGGGGAGTTTTTTAGAGGCAATGGGCCTGATAAATATGTGGAGGAGACACCACCCAACAGAACGTCAATTTACGTATCACTCAGGAGTCCATAACAGCCTAACCAGGATAGATTATTTCTTGGGTTCATTGGGTAGACTTAAAAACGTAGAGACTATAGAAATTAGACCCGAGGCATTTCGGATCACTCCCCAATATTACTTAAGTATACCTACTACCAGCAGAAGAGACACCGCATTTACACGATTCGCCCGGGTTACTTACAGGTTCCGAAAATTAGAAAGGTGCTTAAAAAAGGGACAGACCAATATTTCCAAGACAATATGGGATCGGTGACCTCACCAACCATCCTCTGAGAAGCATTTAAGACAGTTCTCAGGGGACAAGCCATTTCCTCCATATCGGCACATAAAAGGGAGGGGCAGATAGAACTGCAAAATTGCACACTGCAGAATCCCGACACGCCGGGGAACCCACCCCTGAAACAGTCAACAACCTCCGACTAGTACAACACCGACACAAAGAACACCTCGCATCATTGACTACACAACAGATACAGGCCACACGACATAGGATATACGAAGTGGGCGATAAGGCAGGGAAGTTACTCGCATGGCTTGACAGGAGAGAAAAAAGTGAAAGGTGGATTGCGCAGCTATATACAGAGGAGGGGGAGCTCACAACTGACCCGCACACGATAGTAGACACGCTGGCACGACACTTTCAAACCATTTATTCATCCGACTCGGAAATGTCTATAGAGGAGGCACTAACTTATATACAGGATCTCAATATGCACAAGTTTGCTCCGGAAGCGGCAAAAGAACTGGAGGATGACCTTACGGTTGACGAACTGCAAGCAGCCATCGGGCGCTGCAGTCAGGCAAAGCAGTAGGGCCGAATTGCATCCCGATTGAATTTTATAAAAGAACGGCAGGCACCACTACACCTCACCTATTAAACATGTTCATAGATAGTCTGGAGAGGGGTAAACTTCCGACTGACCAACGCACGGCCACGAGAGTGGCTATTTTGAAACCTGGAAATCTGGCGGATAGGTGTACCTTGTATCGACCCATCTCCTTAATAAATGCGGAAGCCAAAATCCTCGCAAAATTGTTGGCCAGACGGTTCACGCCGCACCTGTCGGCACTTATACACCCAGACCAATAGGGATTCATGCCTGGCAGAAGTACGGCCCTTAATTTGAGGAGACTACTGGTATTGGAACCTCTGGCGACATGAATACGATGGTAATCCAACGATACGAAGCCTTAAATGGACAGATGATTGGGAGGATCATGTGTCCCTCTACGCCGATGATATACTGGTATATTTGGGAGCACCGAGGCGCTCTATACTGATCCTCCTGGACGTCTGTACAACCTATGGTGAGGCTTCCAGGTACATCATTAACTGGTCCAAGTCGATACTTTACATGCTACATGGCCCTCCACCTATCCTTCCAGATAATTGCCCGCTTAAGATAGCGGGAAACACGTTTTAATATTTGGGTATCTATATAGCTACCGATGCCGGAGAATTTTTCAATAAAAACCTGCAGCCACCACTGGAGCGTCTTAGGCGGGATGTGCGTCACTGGGGAACACCACCGCTAATGTTATTAGGAAAAGCAGCACTTTTTAAAATGATGGCCCTGCCGCGCTTCTTGTATGTCTTAGAGAATACGCCATACCAAGTACAACCAACTTACTTTAAGGCCATTTCGGCACAGGTGTCCGGCCTTTTGTGGGGCAGTGGTCCAGCATGTATTGCGCAAGCCAAATTGGTGAGAGGATGGTATGATGGGGGAATAGCACTCCCTGATGTGCAGCTCTACTATTGGGCAGCGCAGCTAAAGGTGATTAATCAGTGGCTGCATGTCCCACAATCAGATCCGGCATTCAAGCAGATAGAACGCAACTTGGCGCAAGGGGTATGCTTGCTCCCCTATATGACAAGAAATTGGCTTTGACAATGTTTGGCCCGCTGCGACATACGTTGGTGTTATGGCACGCTGCTCAGTCAAAATTGGGATGGCGGGGGAGGATCACCCAGCGTATTGCACTTTGGGACACTAAAAAATTAGGAAGACTCCGAAACAGTAAGGGCTTCGATCAATGGGATGACATAGGAATATCAACAGTGAGTGATTTGTGGCAAGGAGGTGAAATGGTGTCATTTGAGCGTCTGCAACAGCTCTATAACTTGGCGCCCTCTGCAGTATTTAGATATACACAACTTAGACATGCCCTGATGATGGCGCTACCGCCTGGCTCCGAGGTCCCGGAGGCGTCCCCTATGGAGGATAGATTATTAACTGAGTATATGCAGAAAAGAGCTACCTTGTTTACTTACCGCAAATTAGTGAATAACCTGGCCGACTCAACAGGACTCCTGAGAATGAAATGGTCGCTAGACAGAGAAGATATAGACGACTCAGAGTGGCAGGAAGCTTTGGCATCCCCAAGGGAGGTGGGCATACCCTCACGCCTTAGGCTTGTACAACTCCGAATCTTACACCGATCATACTATACCAGACTTGTTCTGCACAAAATGGGAAGAATAGAACACTCCTTTTGTCTCCGTGGTTACGGGGAAGAGGGAACCTTTCTTCATACCATTTGGGATTGTCCTAGAATAGCAGTGTACTGGACACAAGTGTTGCGCACTATGTCACAAACACAGGGAGTGTCACTCCTTCCAGAACCACGTAGATGTTTGCTAAATATATGGGAGCCAAATGATTGTACACGACATGGGCAGAGTTGGGTTACGTTAGGAATTATGGTAGCTAAGAGAAATATAGAGCAAAAGTGGGGAGGGATGGAAGTACCTACTCTGGCAGCGTGGGGCAGAGGCATGGATGAGGCCATGATAACCGAAAGGGCAGTGTTTAGTAATAGAGGATGCCCCAAAAAATGGACTAAATCTGGGGGACATGGAACGACTACAGGGGCGGTATTTGTGATTGGTTGTCCGATGGAGAGGACGATGACTCAGATTTGGATGGAGGGTGAGGCGCTGTGGGTGGCGGGTCAGGGCTTGATTTTAACTGCTGACGATTGGCAAAATAGTGTGTTTGTACTATTTGTTGGTCTATGTAATAGTGAAGTGTGGAGCTATGATGTTGTACTATATAAGCGACTGACTCGTGTTACAACGCTGAAAATAAAGAGTTTTTAAAAAAAAAAGATCAAACTAAACACAATAAAATCAGCAGCAAGAACCTGGTATGAAATAAGGAGAATCCTAAAAATACTGTATTACTGTAAACGTGCGCCAATTTGGGAATCGCCAGGTACCCCAGAATGCCTAAAAGATGCCCTAGTGACCCCACTATGGGATTGTAACATAAACTACTGGGGGCAGCTGATAGAGGATAATCAAATTGTACAATGGGAAATCTTACACGAAGAGTCTCAAGGGTCACTATCCAGATTCAAACACTACCAATTAAACAGCTGGATAAAAGACATAAAGGAAAACCTACAAGGAGATGAGGTTATCGAGCAAAAACGTCTGAACCCAGAGAAATTTTAAAAAGAAATATCGTACTGGTATTGGGCCCTTATGAGAGCACGTGAAACAGAATATAAAGCCCCACACGAAATCTGGGAGAAAGACATGCCCGGGCTAGACATCTCACACTTTTGGCAAACCTCAAATGCATTCATTGGCGAGTAGCAAAATCTGCCACATTGAAGAAAAACCATCTGTTCACGATCCACAGATCTTATTGGACCCCAAAAAGATTGTCAAAGATGACCAGCATCGAAGTAAAAAAGTGTCCTAACTGTGGAGAAGATAGCGCGGATGACCTGCATACGTTCCGGGGCTGCATAATGTTGAAGGACTATTGGGACCAGATTGGTAAGATACTCTCTGACAGTGATAGAACAACACATAGAGGTAAGCATGGAAATAGTTATTTTCAGGATTCCCCATAACACACACCCTCTGACACTATCTAAGGACGAAGAAAACATTCTCTTTTTACTAATCTTGTTAGCCATAAGGGAGATCTGTGTTAAGTGGGTTAAACAATCGCCACCAAAGCACACTGATTGGTTAAACTCGGTACTAAGGGTGTATAAACTAGATAAACAGGGGAAGAGCACCAAGAAAAACAAATTCTGGAGTATCTGGGAAAGATACAACCATACTAACATCAGGGGGTCCAATGATTAAGGCAAAGGTAACAACGATTTCAAGTTTGTTCTTGAACTGAGTAGTCATAATGACTAGCTCCCCCCCTCCAAAAATGGTGTGCCTGAGTATGGACGAAAAGGGGCCCCAAAGGACAAGGTTCAAAGTATCCCATCCAGGGCACAATCAGATCACTGGGAATAAAGCACTGAATGGATATTGGGGCCTCCGACTCCTCCATACCCCTAGGAAATTTGCTTGATGAGGACTAAAAAAAAGATATATATATATATATATATATATATATGGACGCTCGCGTGCAAAAAACACAGGTCACACTCGCGGGGGTTCCAGGTCAGAAAGCTTTATTTCCCAACAGCACGCTTGGATAGCCTGAAGGCACAAGGAAATATGATTAGGAGTAGTCCTGTTTCGTCTTATATCCTGACGCGTTTCGAAGGCAACAGCCCTCTTTCTCAAAGGTCGACGAACTGATTCACAGGATGGTAGCAGGAAGCGCCTTTCATTAAATGAGTGACACGCCCCTGGATGGGCTGTGCTAATGTCACAGTGCCTGATGGTACTTGTATTCCTGCCCCTTCTTTTTATCGCATGATGCGTTTTTTGTTCTTTTTTCTTTTTTTCTCCTTTATCCTTGTAGTCTCCAGCTGTGGTTAGAAAGCGATCGACTGGAGCCCCCTCGCCAGCCAGGCGGCGTCATGGTAAAGGAACAGGGTACGGATCAATATCAAAATCCCAACCAGCTGGATGCCTGTCGATTCACGATTCCTTCCAGGTCGTCGCATGGCGGTGCTCCGCGCTATGCAGTGTTACTGCCCAGCTCATTTCCCCATATATATGTATATATGGGGAAATGAGCTGGGCAGTAAATTCAACGTTACGCGTTTCGACACCAAAGTGTGTCTTGCTGACACGTTCAGACACACTTTGGTGTCGAAACGCGTAACGTTTTTTGAGTTAATAAAGAACTTTGGGCATCTCTACTTCTGAGTGCGCGTGGTGCTTTACAGCACACTGGGACTAGCTATATATATATATATATTCCCAAACTACTTGGCTAGCTTTCAGTGGCGGGCGCCACTAACAAAGGGTGGTGGAGGGAGTGTAGAGTTGGGGGAGAGCGGGCTTGAGTACCTGTTAATAAGAATAATTTTTAAAAAACAACTTACAAGACACCGCCGCTCGCTTCCCGCATCGTGTAACTCCTGCTGGCCAATTCCTGGTCCCAGCAGCCCCTGGGACAGACTCCAATCCAATCCCCATGCTACAGAGTAGCACAGGGATTGGCCTGAGCGGTCAGGAATGACACTGTTCAGCTAATGGAGTCTGTGGGGTTTCTCCAGCCCGGCTGCTGAATGTAGCTGGGCTGGAGAAACCTTAGTGTACATGTGTGTTTTGGTCAGCCTGAGACAGCTGGCCAAACACATATGAGTACTTAGGGAGGAAGTGTACAAGCACTCCTCCTTCCCCCTCCCATGCCCCACCCCTCCATGAACAAGCTGGCTCAGAGCCGGCAATTGAGAAATAAAATGATGCTCTACATTGTTTTATTTTTTGTTTGATGGCTCTGCAGCAGGCAGTGGGGCAACGCTCCTCCGCCATTGCGGAGGAGCCAACACGCCCTGTTTTGTCTGCAAGATCAAACCATATTTGTCATCTTCTAAAGTCTGGGCCACAGTGTGAATTCTTGTGGAAAGTGACATAAGTGCCCTTCCTATTCATCCACAAGACACCAGCACCACCCTGCCCTGCCCTCCCGCCCCTTTGAAAGCATTCTCTAATGCGACACTCCCTGTCCCATCACAGGGGACAGGAAATTTGATCTCGCCATGAGAGCTATCAACTGGCTTTCCCGTAAAGCACATCCTTTTTTAGTATTAATGCATTTTAATCAAGGGTGCCTTCCATCTTGAGCCACTGTAAAGCCATAGAGTGCTTAGTTCAAGCTCGACCCGAAATTCAGAAATGTTACAAAGAAATGGTGGATGAGCACTCTATGTTGGTCCTGGTTTTTCCTTTTCCTCACTGACCTCCGATTAGTCGCTAAAGCGCTAACTGAAATAGAAATAGTGGATCCTGTGTTTAAGAAATCCAGGAGCACCTTATTGACACTTTCAATTGTACCGCTTACTCGCTTCCCCTTTTACCTCTCCTACAATTATTTCCCTGGTTTTCATTAATTGGGTCCTCTGATTCTATTTGAGATCCCACATTGTATTTTGTAAATGTGCATTGTTCCAGGATACCCACTGAGTGATCCTGCAAAGAGAATGATATAGAAAACCACTTAAGGATGGAGAATATATTTTTTATGAATCCGTACCAGGGGATAGATGGTGCTCTTCAATGTCAGGTGACAGTGACATTACATGACAGAAGTTCATGGAAGATGATTCCGCATTACATGATTGATCCATAAACAGATGTAATAAACGCTTTGCCATTGGCAATCGTTTATAATCTGAAAATATGCCCACGTGGATTACAAAAGAGTAGACACGGTTCAATTTCTGATTACAACTGTTACATGTATTAGTGATATCCACTGGGCCCTTTAATTGTTCTACTCTGACGCAAATTACCTTGGTATCTTACTTCACAGTAAGAAAAATTCACAACATTAAACCTTGCTTCAATTGAGTTCATTGTGGTCAATGCTTCTCTTATGTATTTCAGCTAGAGTGAAGGTGCTAGGCTTCAGAGTCAAATGTAGTATTTTCAGGTATGACCTTCTACACTCACCATACACATCTTTAAATGGAAAAAGTATTCTATTGTCCACGGAGCATGCTTCTTCTTATTTTGTACTGTAAAACTCAAGAACACATTTTTTGTATAGACATATTACGTTTGGGTAAATACCTGATAGTTTACCCAGGTTGGTTTGTGCCGATTCTATTCTTGATCCGAGCCTCCTAGAAGTTTCACTGTAATCAATCACTGGAGCTTGTTAGACCATTGTTTAAAGAAATCAAAATCTCACGGGAATTTGACAGAGTTCCTGGGCCCTGTCCACCATCAGTTCCACCCTTCGGCAGCGTTTTTCACACATTTATCTATTCACTGTTCACGCCAGAACAGATACCTGCTAGTTGGGTGGCCTGTTAACTGGAAATCTTCTATGGGTGAGTGGGAACGATTCAATGATCCCCCGGAGCTCTTCTTAGGCCCTGGCTACACTATCCCTGTTAGTGCATGCTGGTGCATCCTGGAACATGCAGTCCAATGCTACCAGCCACAAAGCAAAGTGCTGTGCAGATTCTGCGTCAGATCACAGAAAGTACCAATTATCAGCCTGGAAGGGGTGGTCCAAGTCAGCACTCATGTGGCTAAGCTTCTGATTGCTTAGAGGGGAGGCAGAGTTTCCCCCCAGGCCTTCCTGGTGCTCCATTCCGGCACTGACTTTCCAGAAGGAACCAATGTACCCAGCTGGGACTGTAGTCTGTTAGCTAACAGCAGTCACAAGAGCTATGTTTCTCCCATCCAATGGACGTGTCTCAGTTTGTATTTTCACCACTTAGTGAAAGTGGGCGTGGCTTAGACAAGGGCCCGTTGTGAGACCAATGTATACGTACTCTGATCTAGTGAGCCTTTTTTTCGTCATTCTTTCTAACCAACCTTATTTCTGCCAAGAAAAATGAAGGTTCTGTTTATATGCGAGCAGCCCTTGTAAGAGACAAATCATAAATGCCATCTGGCTGGCTGAATTATACCTACTCTTTCAGAAGCATCTTGCATTTTTTAAGTCTTATGCATTCTTTGTGGCCCTGGGCTATACTTTATCAGGCCCTGCCAAGTTGCACATGGTGGCGTGTTCTTGCTCTGTGAGGAAGACATCACTTAATTCACTCCACGCCTGCTTTGCCAGCCATAGAACACAATGCTTGTAGTCTGTGTTGACTTGCGGGCTGAAATATGCACTGCGGCCACAATGGCACTATTGTAACCCTCATTGGATTATGTTTGACGGCATTCGAAGGAATGTGCCATCCTGAACTTCTATTGTGGTGCCAGTTAGGTTGGCACCACTGAGCTGAAAGGCTGGGAGAGGAGTATCTAAGGCAGCATGTTGGGACTCATGCGTGAACATTGCCTACCATATTGATCAGTTTTCGACTCGACCCGAATGTATCAGAGCTCTTTACAGGAGCACCAGTTGTATTACAGACAGACACGTTTTTTTTTGTTTGTTTTTTTTTAGACTCGGGGAGATGTGATTTGCCCAGAATCACAGGGTGCTTGAGCCTCCCGGCATACATGAACGTGGCTCCCCAGCTGCAAAGTCGGCCGTTCTGGCCGTTTAGCCACATTCCCTTTGCCTTGCTGCAATTGATAAAAGCTGCTTGGATGCTAGCCTGCCGCCTTTATTTTTTTTTGCTTACATACCATTCATCGTGATCCCTAGTGTGGTGACAGGAAAAACTGGTGAGTGGGCCTAGCATTTGGGGAACACCAAAAGAGACACATGCACACTCGTGGATGGATCGGGAGATGAACCACGTGCGGTTCCTCCCCTTTTATTAACCCCGCTGGCCACGCCTGGCCCGCAGATGACCTGCCACACATATCCGGTTCTGGCACCGGATATCAGGACTGCTGACCTGCTACATCCCTCCCCAAATTGGTCTTTAACGGCAGTCTCTTCAGTTCAACACGCAAAGTCTTGAAACTTGGCGACTAGGCTGAGGGTTTGGCGGTAGCGGTGTGGTTGGTTTCGAATGGATGGTTCATTCTGCTGAGGCATAGGTGCAGGCCCGGACTGGCCGTTGCGGGCACCGGGCAATCCTCCAGTGTGCCGCAAGGCTGGGGGCCGGTTTTGGGTCCCTGGGGGCCATTTTTGTTACAGGGCCGTTTTTCCAGCGTTGAAAAAAACGGCCCTGTAACAAAATCGTCCGAAAACCGGCCCTGGCAAAGAGCGCGGTCGCACCCCCAATCCGCCCTCACTCCCCCTCCGCCCCATGGAGTGTGGAGGAGGGGCCGGCCGAGCACTTTGCCAGGGCCGGTTTTGGTTCCCAGTCCGGCCCTGCATAGGTGATAGAGGATCTTGGGACAATTCCCAAAACCCTTCTGGGTCTAGGTCCATGGGGCGTTCGCCTACAGGGCTGAGGACGTCCCGATCAGTGTCTTGAAGGCTTCCGTGGTTCGGCTCGGCATGAGCGGATGGGACTTCCTTGAACCACAAGATGTTGCGCGATATTTCCTGGGTACCCTTTCGGGCGGTCACCATGGTACCACTGTTGGCAACAACTGTCCAGGTTCCTGGTTCGTGGATTGTTCGGAACTTGCTGCCAGGTCGGGGGTCTTTAAGGACTACAGTCGCTCCTGGCAGAAGGGGCCTTGGGGCAGCGTGGCGCCGGGCACTGGCTTGTTCGTTCTGTCGCTCGCAGCATGCCTGGGTGCCTTGAATGTCGTGGGGTGGAGGCGTCCAACCTGGACACACGCGGATCGTGTCTCTTCGTGGCACCTTGAACAATAGTGCCCAGAGAGTTTGTAGCGTCGTGCAGTTGGGGGTGCTCCGGTACTCACGGAGGAATGAGTTGAGGCGGTGTTCAGGGTCCGCCTGTTCTGCTATGGCGGTGCACAGCATTTTGTTCAGCATGCGCATGAACCTTTCCACATCACCGTTGGCCTTGGGCCACTGTGGAGTGATTCGGTGGTGATGAATCCCGCGTTAGTTGAGGAATTCGGCAAACTCATCCGTGAAATGGGTGTCTATTGTCACTCTGGAGTTCGGCTGGGAATCTTAAGGTTGCAAATACCTTCTCAAGGACGGGCGCCACATGAGTGAAGACTGTTGAGGGGATAGTTTCCACTATCGGATACTTGGAGTAGGCGTCCACCAGGACAAGCGTGACTCCAGGGAAAGTCCCAAAATCTATTCTCAGTCTTGACCATGGATCGGGGCAGGGTTCTTCGGTAATCACCAAGGCTGGGCGTTCTGGCAGGCTGGTCATCTGGCAGGCATGGCATCTGTGTACCAAGTCCTTGACTATTGTTTCTAGACTTTTCCCCTCATCCTGGACTTCATCTTGGTAATCTCCTAGTGCCCGCCATGGGCCAGCCTTGTGACTTGTTGTCTAAACGCCTGTGAGATCACGAGGCGGGGGCCTCAAAGACGGATACCATCTTTAGTGGCGCTCAGCTCGCTCTGCACCCTCAACATCTTGGTCAGTTCCTCTTTATCTTCTGACACCCAAGCGTTCGCATGCTGGAGAAAATCCTTCCATGACCCCTTTTGATGGCCTGGAGAGTCCAGGCAGAGACTGAGTCCTGCTTGGCGGCCCATTTGATATCTTCAAGAGTCATCGCTGCTACCAAAATCATTGCATGCTGCTACCAAAATCAATTGGATGTATTGTTTCAATCCCCCCGGGCTGTCAGGCTCTTCCACCGGTGGGGGGTGTTGGGATAGGAAATATGCAGGGTTTTTAGCTCTCGGTCCATAGACTACTTCCATCTGGTATGGCTGCAGCTGAATGGCCCATTGCTCAATCCGTGGAGGCGCCTGAGGGGCTGATCCTCTGAAGAGGGGGACCAGTGGCTGGTGGTCATTCACGGCCGTGAAGGGTTGGCCACCCAGGTACAGATGGAAGTGGTTGCCCTTGATGGCTAAGGCCTCATGCTCAATCTGAGCATATCTGGCTTCGGTTGGGGTCAGTGATTGGCTGGCGAATGAGAGAGCTGCCCATCGTCCCGGCTCCTGTTCTTGGGCCAGTACTGCCCCTAGCCCCACCAGGCTCGTGTCCGCTAGTAGTTCGGTGCATCTCTTGGGGTTGAAGTATGCGAGCTTGGCTTCTCCTTTAAGGGCATCAGTGATGATCTGAAATGCCTCTTCCTCACGCATCCCCCAGGTCCATTTGACTTTCGTGAGAGCTCGTAGCGGTCCGGCAAGGGTTGCAAAGTCTGGGATGAACCTCCCGCAGTAGGTGGCCATGCCGAGGAAACTCCTTACTTCCGAAGATGTGATGGGGGCAGACGCACTTTGCATTGCTTGTGACTTCTAGGGATCTACCTGGATGCCTTCCTGGTTGAAGTTGTACCTGAAGAACTCCAACAAGGGAAGGAAGAACAAGCATTTAATCCCGGTGCAGCTTCATGTTGGGCTCGCTGTGGCATTGTAGAGTATTCTTCAGTTGTTTGTGGTGGTCTACTGTGGTAGCAGAGTAGATCAAGATATTGTCGCTGATGTTGAGGAACCCGGGTAGGTCAGAGAGCATTTCGCGGTTGGTGTTCTGGAAGACTTCGGCCACAAAGGACATCCCGAAGTTCAACCATTTGTATCGTCGCCGCCCCAGGTGCATGCTGAATATCATGATCTATCTGCTCTCCTACACCAGGGGCAGCTGGTGGTACCTGGCATTAAGGTCTAATTTGGAGAACCACTGAGATCCATTGATGTTAGCGATTATGTCGTCCATCGTTGGAGTGATGTGACATTCACACTTGATAGCGCGGACGGCTTCCTCAGATTGATGCACAGCTGTATCTTTACCGGCTGCTTGGGCTTCTATGCTATCACCACCAGGAACACCCACGGCATCAGGCCAGAGACTTTTTCGATTACTCCTTATTATTCTAGCTTTTCGAGTTCCCTTTCCACCAGGGGTCTCAGGTGAAATGGGCCCGCCTGTGTTGTAGCGCCACAGGGGTGACAGTCTTGTCGATGTGTAGCTTGACGGTGAGCCTTTGAGGGGTCCTAGCCCTTGGAATAGTTCGGGAAACTGGTCCTAAATGTGGTCTACCTGGTTTACTTGGACGCTTCTGGCGAATGACACCAGTCCTAGGTCCTCGGTGGAGTGGCTGCCAATCAGGGTGTCCGCCTCTCGGTCTATGACGTAAATCGTTGTTGTCACCTCAAGGTCCTTCCGATCTCTTTTTTTTTAATTTTATTTTTTTATTGAAATCAGACATGATGGATTAGCGTACATAAAAGATGCCAAATTATACAATAGATAAGTTGAAGAGAAATACAAGAGAATAAATAGATGGAGAGAAAAATAAATCGAAAGAAAAACATTGCATTGTATTTTCCTACAAGCATGACAAAATCTATTCCTACCCAACCCCTTGTCTGTTACGTTCCTCCATCCAAACAATAAGTGGCTTCCAGACCTTCATACCTTTTTGTCTAGTTTTTAAGCCTTTACATTTATAGGGCTATTTCTTGTTTCCCAATGAAGATTAATCGGTTTAGCCACTGATAGTACGTTGGTGGTTCAGGATCTTTCCATACTGTGGCAATCAAAAGGCGTGCTATTACAAGACTTAAAAACACAAAATCTCTTTGTGGCGCATCAAGGTCCTTCCGATCTCATGGGTACTGACATTTTCCCTTTGAGGGGCAGTGGGTACTGGCTTCTATAGATCAATATTTTGGTCCGAAATGGCGTGAGTGGTGGTCTGGGCTGGAGGCTGCGAGACTGCTGGATGCCCATTACGTTAATCGATGCTCCTGTGTCGAGGATTGCTTTGCCTTCAGATCCGGCAATCCTGACTACGCATGTTGGGTGGCGCCTTCTGCAGCATTTGAGTTCTTGCGTGAAGGAGATTAGGTAAGTTTTTTCCTCGTCTTCGTCAAAGGACAAGTCTTCTGGTCCCTGGTACCTCAGACTGGCCCCTTGTGGCTCTTGTCATTGCGCTGGGCTTGTGATGGACAGTTGGCATATGGCCCTTGTGGGTGGTCTTTGGCCTCTGGTGTCTTTCCCTGGATTTTTCCTCCTACAAACTGCCGCAAAGTAGTTGGGGATCCCACAGTTGGCACACACCTGGCCCTGCGCAGGGCATTCATTGGCAGGGTGTGCTTCGTGCCCACACTAGCCGCACCTCACCATGGACACCTCGGGCTTTTGTTTTATGTATGTGTCGTTCCTGGTCTTCGTGCGGCGGGCGGCGGCTTGCTCTACTTTGACATTCGCCGGTCTTTCTTGGGCTCTAGTGAGAGCCTGGTCCATCTCGTTGGCTCTTGCAGCGGACAAGTCATGTGTTCTCACCAGTATTAGTATATTCTCTAGACTGATCTGTGGCTGGCGTAGAATGAGGCCTCGGAGGACTTTGTCCCAGCACCCTTGAATGATATGGGCTCTGATCTCTTTAGGCTGGTCATCTGCTGTACAGGTGCTGGCCAGCTCTCGCAGTCAGGCGTAGAACAAGTCAATGGACATGCCTTCACATTGACGCACCTGGTGTAGCTTGAACCTTTTGAAGTCCAGATTAAGTGGTGGGTCAAAGTGAGTGTTGAGCGCTGTTACAGTGGCGTCATAATCCATAGTGATGCCCGTGTTGGGTAGATGCTTGAATAACTTGAAGATTTCATCACCGGCGTAGTAAAGGAGTAGTGACCTTCTCACGGCTCCGTCGGTCTCTCTCGCGGCAAAAAAAGTAGTTGCTTAGCCTCTTGATCCAGATCTCCACCGCAGGAACGCTGTCACCGGGTCTCCTAGCTTGCTGAATGGCGGCAGTACTCCTGTGAGGGCATGTTATGCTGGGAATCTCTGTTGGGGCTGGGCTTGGTTTCCGCTGGCCATGTTGCGTCGTCTGTGGTGCTTCTTTGCTTTGTTTTATTCTGTGGGGTTTTCCTTTTCAGTGTTCTTCCTGTCGCTCTTCCTTGTCTTCCTTGGTTTCTTGTCTTAGGCCAGTTCTTTGTTCAAGCTCACGTGCTGCTGCACTGCTTTTGGTGTGTCTTTGCTTGTGCTTGTTTTGCTTTTAGTGTGCCTTTTGTCTCCGCTTGTTTCTTTTTTTTCCTTCTTTCCCTGGATTGGTGTTCTTTGGTATGTCTTTGCTTTCGCTTTTTTTTCCCTTCCTTGTTCAGGCCATACGCTTCACTAAGCGGACTTGCCAGCCATCCAGGAGCCAAGCGGCTGTGTTTGTTTCAGCAGGCCTTCTTGTGCAGGCGGGGCTGACAGGAGAGGGCCCTCCTACATGCACATGTGGCCCAGCAGAGGCCCTCAGAGTGTCTTGCTGATGGCGGCAGTTAGCACTCACTGCGTTCTTGGCATCGGCTCTGCTCCGCTGTCCCACCTGAGGCATGCGGGGATGCGCGATGCTTCCTTCTGGGTGTGCGCGTGACCACGGAGCCTCCCGGTGCCGCTTACAGCATCAGCGGTGCTGCAGTGAATGAGTCAGCTGCAGCACGGACTTGAGCAGTCTATTGGGGGTCGATTCACAACCCCCTCGTCACCGGTGTGGTGACAGAAAAAACTGGTGAGTGGGTCTAGCGCTTGGGGAACACCAAAAGAGACACATGCACACTTGTGGATGGATCGGGAGATGAACCACGTATGGTACCTCCCCTTTTATTAACCCCGCAGGCCAAGCCTGGCCCACGGATGACTGTCACACATATCCAGTTCCAGCACCAGATAACAGGACTGCTGACCTGCTACACCTAACAACATCTTTATAGGTATTCTCTATGACTGACTCATTTGGTTTGGGGAGATGGAAGAGTGGCAGACTGGCAGTTAGCTTCCTCTGCCAATAACAGATGCCCCACCCGTGCTTCCGGATTTTAATCATTCCTATCTAGTGACCCATTTGCAGTGGGTGGTACATTGGGCCTATGGGCAAAATGTGAAGGAGATACATGTAATAGAGCTGGAGGCGTGGCCTACATCTATAGCGCAAGTAATACCAGTGGAGGCACTTGTTTAAGGTTACTGCTGACAGTCTGACACCGCTAGCGGAGGTATCTGAGTGAATGAAAATGTCAGTGCCCTGTGCTCCCAAAATACCAATCTGGAGCCTCCCTAGATTTTGGGAAATCCCTAGTAGAAGTGATACAGGAATATCGAATCCAGGATATCAAGACATGCACATATCGAGGACAAAATATTGAATCCAATATATCAAAAGATAATTTTTCAATTTCACTATCTAACTTTGCTTATATCTACTTTGGTGATATTTCTATTTTATCTAGGTACGTAATGTGAATTTACGAATACTAAATCTGCGCTTCCCTATATGCACTTTCCTTTTGATATTTAGTCCCTCGATATTCTTGTGTGTTGATATTCTGAAACTGTGGGGCATATATGAATGAGGGACACTCCACACCTTTACTGTCCTCCTGCAACCTCATGACATTCCGTCAAGACAGTCCATAGTATGTGTGTCAGTAACCCAGTCAGTGAGATTGACATGGAGCAAGGAAATACTCAAGTCTTGGAGTTGTCATGTGATTATGAAGCCAAAGTTTATGCTGACCAGCTACACTGAGACTGTGAAGGTGAAGTTAAGGCAGTAGAAGTTCATGATCACCTACACTGAATACTGTTGTAATTTGAATATTTACTTCCCAAGTATTAGAAATGGGCGTCTCTAGTTGCGCATAACCAACAGTAATACAGTGAAAGCACTACAAAAGGACACCCCACCAGTTTAGAAAAATATCCAATATTTTTATATAGTTAAGATGACCGAAAATTATTAAAAAGCCACAATACAGTACTTAGGAATCTTCAGTCATCAAAATAGACCTAAATATAGTTCCTTGCAGTCAATAGCTCCATCTGGGGCTATCACGGCATAGTGAACAACAAATCCAAACAGTTCTGGCTGACCCCAGCATCGCGGGCTAGCAACGGTGTTGGGAAGACCCGCAAAACAGTACCTTTAGAAATGCAGGGCGTCGGCGACCTCTCAATTAGCCCCGAAAGGCCAGCGTACGCAGGCGTCGGTTCTGGAGGTTGTTGCAGGAGTCATTGGGCCCTTGAAGTCACAATCGTTGCAGTTCAAACTCCTTGTGGTTGAAGTTGGGAGCGCCAGCATCGGCAGGTGTCGGGCTGTGGTGCAAATTGCAGCGGTGCGATGTGCAGTGGCCTCAGGTCGCGGTGCAGGCAGCGTCTCGGTGACGGTCGTCCCGCGGCATTGGTAAGACCAGGGCTGCTGTGCGAATTGATGCGGTGCTCGACGCGGTGCTGGTAGGTCACTGTGCAAGCAGCGGCGTTGTTGTTGCGGAAGCGCTGTCATCAGCTGATGAGCTGGAGTCGATGGCGCCAGCGTTGGTAGGCCAAGACTGCGGTGCGAGATGAGGACGGTGAGTTGTGTATCTTACGAGCGGTGCCCTCGAACCACTGTGCAAGCAGCGGCGTCGATGTCAGTGTGGAGCGTCGTCGTCGGGGATACCAGGGCGATGGTGTGAAGTGAGGCGGTGCGGAGAGTGGTGCCCACAGGTCCCGGTGCAAGCAGCGGCACGGTGGTGGCATCAAGTGGCATAGTCGGTAAGACACAAAACACACAGTCCCAAGTTCTGAGGGCAGAATAACTTGAAGTC
Organism: Lissotriton helveticus; assembly: GCF_964261635.1. Classification (NCBI taxonomy): domain Eukaryota; kingdom Metazoa; phylum Chordata; class Amphibia; order Caudata; family Salamandridae; genus Lissotriton; species Lissotriton helveticus. Next base: position 585,869,888 of record NC_136072.1, read on the forward strand.
TTTGCTGTTCCTGAGACTTCTTGAACAGGGGACAAGCTCTATCTCAAGCCCTTGGAGAAACTCACAAAAAGAAATTGCAGAAAGTTCAGTCCAGTCCTTTAACTGCCCAAGACAGAAGCAGCCACTGCAGGCCAACACAGCAAAGCACACAGCAACGTGGTAGTCCCTCCTCACAGCTTCTCCAGCTCTTCTTCTTAGCAGTCTTCTTGGTTCCAAAAGAGTTCTAAAGTTCTGGGGTCTGGCCCCAATCTTTATACTCCAAATGTCTTTGTCCTCTCAGGGAGAGAGTGTCTGTGCTTAGTCCAAACCAGTTTGGTCCTCTCTGTCCCAGCTTCCCAACAGGTGCTAGTGACAGTTCCTCCCACTTCTCTGAATTCAGCCCTGGTCTATTCAGCCCAGCCCTGACCCATCTGGAGCCATGGCACATCCCCAGCCCCTGTCACTCCAAAGCCTGACAGTCAATGGACATCCTAGCAGAGGCACACAGGATGGCTAAGCAAGAAAATACCTACTTTCTAAAAGTGGTATTTTCAAACACAGAATGTAAAATTCACCTTTACTAAACAATGCATCTTTAGATTCTGAGCTCAGGCATATTAAACTTTCTTTTCCTACCTTGTTCCCAGGGGTAGTTATGTTTATAAAATATGATAATCAAACTCCCCATTCTATCCTATGGGAACAGGTAGCCTTTCAATTGTAAACAACGAAATTGGCAGTTTTTCACTATCAGGACATGCCACACACATCAGAGCATGTCCTACCTTTCACACACACTGCACCCTGCCCACAGGGGTACCTTGGACCTACCTTAGGGGTGACTCCAGTGTAAGGAAAGGGAAGATTAGACCCTGGCAAGTGGGTGCACTTGCTAAGTCAACATAGCAGTTACAAACTGAGCACAGACTCTGCAGTGGCAGGTCTTAGTTACCTTTTCAGGGCTACTCATGTGGGTGGCACAATCAGTGCTGCAGGCCCTCTAGTAGCATTTGATTTACAGGCCCTGGCACACTAAGTGCACTTTACCAGGGGCTAGCTAGTAAATCAGATATGCCAATCATTGAAAGACCAATCCATAACACATTTTTCACAGAGAGCATATGCACTTTACCACTGATCAGCAGTAGTAAAGTGTCCAGAGTCCTAAAATCAACAACAGCAGGTCAGAAAAAAATCAGAAGAAAAAGCTAAAAGTTTGTGGATAACCCTGCAAAAAGGGCCATTTCCAACACAATGCCCTTCCAGCCTAAAGCCAGGGTAGACCAATCCATACCTCGGTCGGCATCCCTGCTTGGGGCGATAGAACATGGAACCTGGCCCGCAACATCAGGGGTTTCCTATTCTACGCCTCCCTGAACCTAGTTGGATCCCTCTATCCATACTCTCAGGGCCCACTAAGCTGATCCATGGAGAACCCTTCTCCTCACCTGTGGACCCCATCTGTGCAGCTCCTAAACTGACTTTGTGCACAGATGTACCCCAACAGGCAGACAGGACCCCCATGGCCAACACAGTGGTGTGGCCCAGTCCACCTCCGGGGTGCGACTCCTGTCCCCCTCCCAAGGGCAACTCTGTTCACCAAGACAGCAGGCTACAATGGCCATTGACAGCTGACAGTGATAAGAGCCAAGCCAGGCCTCTTTAACCTCTGTAGCATCATAGATTGGGGGGCGGTAGCCCCAGGTGCCTGGCTCCCTTTGTATACTCTCCCTCTTGTCAGGTCAGGGATAACATCCTGGCACTGACCCACCAGCCGAGTGTCTGTACCAGGTGGCTGGACAGGAGACTTAGGTGGGCTTTAGCAACCCTGGTCCTCCTCCTGGGGGCTCAGTACCCTCCCACCTGAATCAGTACCCCCATCCAGAATTGTCAGGGCACTTGTGGCAGGTGCCCTACACAATTTGCTCACCAGTTCAGGGATGCTATGCTGCAACTGGTACACCAGCCTAGGGTCTGTACCCCGAGGCTAAACAAGGGACTGGGGTGGGCTCTTCCACACCCGGTCCACCTCCCTGGGGCTCTGCACCCTCCCACCTCGAGCAGTGCCCCACAGAAGACAAACCAGCAGGTGCATTGTTAGCAGTCACCCCTACTTCCAGGTCAGGGGGACACCCTGAACCTGGTCCTCCAACCCAGTGTCTGTACCCTTAGGCTGGACCTGTGCCTGGCAACCCAGGACTTCCGGGGGAGTACACCAACACCCCAAGGCAAACACACTCCTCCTGAGTTGTGCAAGAGTCTGCTTGGCGCAGGTCTCCAGCCTCTTGTCCACCTGACAGAGCATGAAGACCCCCCAGGCCAGAAGTAGCCTCACCAGGGTCAGTCCTCGGGTGCTCTGGTCTCAGGGCTGGCAGCCCCTGACCCACTGGGCCTTCCACTGGGGACGGCATCCCCCCTCATCCTTTTCTCTGGACTCATGCACCCTCCCAACAAGAGTGCTACTGCCAGACACCACAACCAGTGGGATGCTCATTACAGCAGCCCCCCCCCAGTCCCCCAGACACTAGGGGATCGCCCTCAATGGATGGCCTTCCAGTACAGCCTAGGCTCCCCACCTGGTGTTCCCTCATGGAACCACCCAGGCTCTGGGACAAGGTTTCTGGCACCTTTGGCCACAGCCCATTCCCACCCCTTCGCCGCAGAGACAGGACGTGAGTCCCTAAACCCCTCACATGACACTGGGACCTATCTGGGCTACCACAAACCTTTCCCACCACCCTCGGTTGGAAAATACCTTAGCCACCTCCTTGAGGATCACCCCCAGATGCTTCTCCAGACCCTCTGGAATCCACTAAAAGGCCTGCCTCCAGTGGAAGCTCCCTGGGGTCAGAGAATTCACACTCCACCTAGTTTTGGCATAGCTCTGGAAAACAGGGGCTTAAAATATGCTCTCCAACAATTGAATCACACAGCCCCACACAGGTGTTAACCAAACTACCCTTCACCCAACCATCCAGTGCCTCAGAAAAGTACCCCGCATCATTCTTGCAAGACTGGTGAGACAGTGTCTGACTGTTGCTGTCCCTTACTCCATACTCTTCTGGCTGATCTCCATACACACTTACCAGGGCTTCTACCATGGGGGGACCCCTCTCCATGCACCTCTCAGCTAGAGTCAGTAGAGTGTCCCTCCTACCACCAGGAATAGGATCCCCTGTGTCCGGTCCCTAATACACCTTAGGGACACTGCGCACCACTGGAATAACCTCACAATCCTGAACTCCCAGATGTATGTCCACCCCATCCTTGGAGCAGGGCACCAAGTCTGTATGTGTGTGTAGGAAGGTAGATCCCTGACTATGGTTGCCCACAACTTTTTGCCTGGTGTTTTGCTGGTTTTCTGACTTAGTTGACCTGGGACCCTGCTATTCAGGGCCCCAGGCCTACTGCTCTCTCTGTAAAATGGATTCCATGTACCCTAGGTACATATCCAATTGGCACTGGGCCCTCTCCAAGTCCCTGTACCCAGGGCTGAGGTGCACCCAGAAGTCTCCCAGGGGCTGCAGCATGTATTATGCCACCCCTGGGATGACTAACTAAATCTGACACAACTGGCTGCACGACAGCTGGGGCAAGGTGGTGTAATCACCCTTTGCTGTAGATATAGTATTCCTATATCTAAACCTAAATGGGCTCACAGATCTCCTATCAGTCACTCCTATGGCAGGCCTTAACAATCCTGAAGGCAGAGTGCTTGGAATCGTGTGAGATGGTGCTCTGACATGAGCTGAGCCTGTCTGCGGCTTTCGGGATCCATCCCTTAGCCGTTTCCATGATATCGCATACCATATACTCTTAAGTGCATTATAATCCTCGCGGTTATATGCCAACTCTGGTATCGCTTTATCAAAACATGTCGAGTAAGGTGTCATACGAATTGGAATACTAACCCCTCGCCAATTCTGGCGACGGGGTTAGCATTCCACCCTTCTAGAGGGACACGACATGTATGTAACCTGTAACCCCGGTTAAAGTCAAACAGAGCCTCAGCTCCACAAAATGGATGCTGCCACCGAGACACAAGTCTGCCCTCCTGCTGCTGGGAGTCCTCCCAGAGCAGGAGGCAAGGACAAAGGGTTTCCTGCCAGGGGCGGTGCCAGCACCGTCCCAGACAGGGTTTTGTGTATTCTAGGTAGGCAGGGCTTCAGAGGAAGGTGACTGCAAGTGGCACCCCGGTGCTCACTGTGCATAGGCCGGCTTGAACCAGTTCCAGGGGCACACCAGACCCTGAGCTGGGGAAAGCCCGCCAAAGGAGAGGGGTGTAACCACCCCCCTCCTGGTCCCACCCATAGGGCAGGACTTAGTCGCGTGCCAGCCCCCTTTTTCAGGATAAAGGTAGGAGCAGGCCCGCTTCCAAATTAGATCATCTTTGGAATCAAGACACGACTTTCTACGAAAGGACTTCAAGATTTCTTCTTCAAGATTCTCCCTTGTGACTAAGGAGTAGTCACCCTGCATCCGCAGGCACCATCTTAAGAATACTGTGGTCTGCTGCAAGTCCTTCCTCCGGAATCCGACTGCCCAGCTCGACGAGAACCGGCTTCCCTGGCACGTCTGACCTCTACCCACCTCTACAGCCAAGCTGAGAACCGTGGGTGCGACGAGACCTCGAGGGACCGGCCATCTTCAAGACTGCACGACTTCTTTCCAGCACGACCGCCGAGGAATCCTCTGGTGAGTGCTTTGGGGTCCGAGAAGCCCCGACCCTGAGCAGCCCCTGCACCGAAGTGCAGCCTCCCAGCATCTCCACGATCTGCGTGGGGCCCTTCTGCTTTTTGGCTGCTCACCGCGTTGTTTGGCTACTAGCCCGCTGGCTTGTGGCCTTCTTAACGACGCCCGACGACATCACTGCTGCTGGTCTGGTTGCTCCAGACTGGCCCTTGCTTCCCCCCATCGGAGAAGTACCCTGGACCCTCCTGGTCCACTCAAGACGCCATTTTAGGTCCACCGCGTGGGCCTTGCATTTGCCAAGACTTGTTGCCCCAATCCTGGGTCCAGCGACGTCGACAGCAAGAACCTTCGTGGGACAGCTCGCACCTCCATCCTGGTCGCCGACAACGCCTCCTGGTCCGAGAGACTGCAGAGCCCAGCAGCGCCCACTCACCTGACTGCGGTGACTTCGCCCGGTGCCATCCTGGTGCCCACTTAATCACTGGCTAGTGATTCAAGAACTTGGTCCCCTCTGCTTTCAGGTTTTCTTCTTCCCTGATCCAGGCTTGGATCTCTTTGAACTTTTCTTCACTGGCCGTCTGCCAGCAACTTCTTCTTCAGGCTCCTGGTTCGTCAACGAGGAATCCCGACGTCTTTTCAGACCTATGCAGCCGCAGCCCCTGGGCTAGGTAACTTCGGCATTTTGGTGCCCCCGCATAGCCTCACTATCCAAGGGTCCAGATCCACTGTCGTTTTCGACCTACCTAGTCGGGTTCGCCCGAGAACAGTAACTTTGTGAATCCTAGCTTCCATAGGCTTTTTCCCGCCTTACGCGTGAGAGTTCCCACTCTGCACGTGGCTCCCCTAGGCCTCCTGCTCCTAACCTGAGTGTTCAGCATTGTAGGCCTAGCGTTTCTAAAGCCTCTGAGAATCGTTACTTACCTGCTAGTAATTCGCATTCCACTTTTAGAGTATATGGTTTTTCGTGCCCCTCGGGCATTTGTGTAAATTGTGCGACTTGAAGTATTTTTATAAGAGTTTTGTTGTGTGCTTAGCTCCCTGTCTCATAAAGAGCCATGGTAGTCTTGTTATAAATAAATACACTGTTTATTTTCATAACAACTTGTGTGGTGTCCTTTCACTGGGTGTTCAAGGGGTAATGTGATGGTAAAACAGCTGGCTTAACACGCCCTCTAGAGTCTTAGCCTTAGACTGCTCGTATCCATGCTACTAGGATAGCTGGTCTATAAGGTTGACTTACAACCAATCATCAATAAGGGTTGTTTGGACTGATATATAGTGATCACTAGAATAGTGAACACTGCACATCAGGCCAACTTCTCACATTGGTGAGCAGCGGTTGGGATTTGAGCTTGCTGTTGTTTTACCACACATATCCTAAGAATATCATTTGAAAGATCACATAAGTACTGAGGTACATATAACTTAGCTTAGAATACTCTGAGTTCTACTGAACCAGCTGTTGTAGCTCCTAGGGCCTAGCACACCCTAAACTACAACTCTAGCAAGGGATCAGTAGGCAAACATATAGTGTAGGTAAGTGCACCACTTACACCTCACTAGAAAAGCATGTCTAACTAGGGAGAGTCTACTGAGACCCCCCTTGTGGTTATTGACCCTCCACAGGTCACTTCAAGATATGCAGCTCTCAGTTTCCAGGAGATGAGACAAGTGTGTACCTCCAGGAAACTGAAACAGGGGTCTAACCCCACCATTCCCTTTCTGATAGGTCTCTTAGAGACTTATGATGCGAGAAAGATTTCTCAGCTACATGGGAATATGCCAGCCTTAGAGGGTACCTCTGGGGATCCAGACCTCCCCAACACTGCCAATGCAGTTGAGGAGGAGGATCAAGAGGAACTCTCTGGGGATGAGGTAGACAAAGGTCTTGAGGTAGTCAGAAGGCTAACTAGGGCCAACTTAGACTTACTTGGGCTAGGATCTGGGGGACCCCCAGTACTGACCCGAAGTGGGCCTAACCTTGGAGTTAGGAGAGATAGATCTCTTTCTAGGGACTCCAATAGATCTCTGCACTCTAATGCCTCTTCTCAGAGGAGAATGAACTCTCCCCAGAGGAGATTGACTTCCCCCCAGAGAATAGAGCATGAAGCTAGAATGAGACAGGCCGCTCTGAGGATTGAAAGGGAAGAACTTGCCCTGGCCAAAGAAAAGCTTGCCTTTGCTAGAGAGCAGCAGATGAGTGGGATAGTTCTCACTGGTGGCAGCAATCTCCCAAGAGATAGAGAGAAGGGTTTAGATACTAAACACCTGACAAAGATAGTGCCCCCCTTTAAACAAGGGGATGACATCCAGAAATGGATGGCTGCTTTGGAGAGGGCCTGCACTGTGCAGTGCATTCCCCAGAGTCAGTGGGCAGCTATACTGTGGCTCTCCTTTGATGGCAAAGGTAGAGATAAGCTCCTCACTACTAGAGTTGAGGATGCTAACAATTACCAGGTCCTGAAAAATGCACTGGTTGATGGGTTTGGCTTAACCACTGAGCAGTACAGGTTGCTGTTCAGAGACACCCAGAAAACTCAGTCTCAGGACTGGTCTGACTTTGTTGATTGTGCCACTAAGGCTTTGGAAGGCTGGCTACTGGGTAGCAAGGTTACTGACTTCACAGGATTGTATAATCTTATTATGAGAGAGCAAGTCTTAAATAATTGTCAGAACCAGTTATTACACCAGCACCTGGTAGACTCTGATCTGACCTCTCCACAAGAATTGGGTAAGAGGGCAGACAAATGGGTCAGAACCAGGATTAGGCCCAAGAACCAAGGTGGTGACCAGAAAACGGAATCAACCAAGCCTCAAGAGAAGGGTGGGAATAAATATTCAGATCAAACCACATCAGGGCCCCAAAAATCCTCTGAGGGGGGTGGGTCCCAGAATCCTTCTAATAACCAGAAGAAACCTTATTGTTATCCCTGTAAACAGGTGGGTCATTTGAAAACTGACAGCAGTTGCCCAAAGAATAACAATAAGGAGAACATACCCCCAAGTAACATTCCCAAACCTCCTGTTACTACTAGTAGTAATCCCCCAGGTGGTGGGAGTGCCCCCAAGAATTTGGGTGCATTTACTTTGGGAGTTCCTGGGGACTCTGGCCTAACCAGGTCCCCAAACTTAGATACTCTCGTCTGTGAGACTGGCATGGGGTTTGCCAACTTCACAACTTGTCCCAACACTTTGGGCAAGTACAGACAAGAGCCCCTCATCAATGGTATAAAAGTTGAGGCCTATAGAGATACAGGGGCTAGCATCACCATGGTGGCTGAGAGTCTAGTCCCCTCAAGGCAACTTTTACCTGGTGCCACATACCAGGTGACCAATATTGATGGAGTACAGAGAGATCATCCCATGGCAGTGGTTAATCTCAGTTGGGGAGGTGTCACTGGCCACAAGAGAGTGGCAGTGTCACCAAACTTGCCTGTAGATTGCCTACTGGGGAATGATTTGGAGCTCTCAGCCTGGGCTGAAGTAGAGCAAGAAACCCATTCTAAAATGGTAAACATCCATGGTAAGGTTAGTGGGGCAGTGATAGCCACAGCCCCAGTCCAAGATGTCCTCCCTGAACAGGTCAGGAGGGCTGTGCCAGTCACAGCCCAATCTCAGACAACTTCCTTCCCAGAACAGGTTGTCAAGGCTGTGATGGTCACAGCCCACACCCAAACTGAGCCCCCTCCTGAAAAGGTTGGGAGAGTTGTGATGGCCACAGCTCAAACTCAGACAGATAACAGTGTTGTGAAGCCTGAAACTATGGATCACTCCACTCAGACAGAGAGCATTGAGGAGGAAGAGAAATCTCCCTCCCACCAGACTTTAGGAAAGGATCAGCCTCCTCAGGGAACTGATCTGACCCCTTGTGAAGAAACTGCCACAGAGGTAGTCAGGCCTAGCCTGGCAGAACCCCTGATGTCAGTGGACCCTTCCAAGGTGGGACCCAGTCTGGAGCAGAGCAGGTAACCTGCCCCTCTCTACCCTGCCTCAGTCAGCCCAGGGCTGTAGAGGTCAGGGAGGCCAGTGTTGGACCCCAAAGGGCCCCCTGTCCAAAAGAATTCCCCAATCAGCAGATTAAGGGCACTGAAGCTAGCAGACCTAGCCAAGTGAAAATAAAACACACTCCTGAGGGATCCCCCTTAAAATTAGTTAGGGACCTCCCACAGATGGACACTGTTGGGCACAGCCAAACTTGGGACCTGAGGGCCCCAGACCTGACCTGTCCCTCCAGAAAGCCAAACAGAGGGACCCAACCTCCAGCTGTAGGTAGCCAGAGGTTGACCCTGAGAGCCCAAAACAACTCAGTCTTGGAAAGAAAGGCCTCTATGGTGGATAATGATTGGAGGAAGCTGAGCCCAAAATTAGTGGAGCCTCACTTCAGTATTCCATTTCAGCACCAGCCTTTTACTTTGCCAAAACACACCACAGGTAGAGATTCCCTATGGTGGAGACCCTCAGACACCCTTAGGGTGAGGGATTGCTTAGTGGACCATGAGATAGGGGGTAACCATGCCAGTGCTGGTACTTCCTTATATGGCCACTCAGGCAATATAGGCTTACCTGGCAAGGATAGCCTTATCTCCTTTCGTTTGGGGGGGGGGGTTATGTAGGAAGGTAGATCCCTGACTATGGTTGCCCCCAACTTTTTGCCTGGTGTTTTGCTGGTTTTCTGACTTAGTTGACCTGGGACCCTGCTATTCAGGGCCCCAGGCCTACTGCTCTCTCTGTAAAATGGATTCCATGTACCCTAGGTACATATCCAATTGGCACTGGGCCCTCTCCAAGTCCCTGTACCCAGGGCTGAGGTGCACCCAGAAGTCTCCCAGGGGCTGCAGCATGTATTATGCCACCCCTGGGATGACTAACCAAATCTGACACAACTGGCTGCACGACAGCTGGGGCAAGGTGGTGTAATCACCCTTTGCTGTAGATATAGTATTCCTATATCTAAACCTAAATGGGCACACAGATCTCCTATCAGTCACTCCTATGGCAGGCCTTAACAATCCTGAAGGCAGAGTGCTTGGAATCGTGTGAGATGGTGCTCTGGCATGAGCTGAGCCTGTCTGCGGCTTTCGGGATCCATCCCTTAGCCGTTTCCATGATATCGCATACCATATACTCTTAAGTGCATTATAATCCTCGCGGTTATATGCCAACTCTGGTATCGCTTTATCAAAACATGTCGAGTAAGGTGTCATACGAATTGGAATACTAACCCCTCGCCAATTCTGGCGACGGGGTTAGCATTCCACCCTTCTAGAGGGACACGACATGTATGTAACCTGTAACCCCGGTTAAAGTCAAACAGAGCCTCAGCTCCACAAAATGGATGCTGCCACCGAGACACAAGTCTGCCCTCCTGCTGCTGGGAGTCCTCCCAGAGCAGGAGGCAAGGACAAAGGGTTTCCTGCCAGGGGCGGTGCCAGCACCGTCCCAGACAGGGTTTTGTGTATTCTAGGTAGGCAGGGCTTCAGAGGAAGGTGACTGCAAGTGGCACCCCGGTGCTCACTGTGCATAGGCCGGCTTGAACCAGTTCCAGGGGCACACCAGACCCTGAGCTGGGGAAAGCCCACCAAAGGAGAGGGGTGTAACCACCCCCCTCCTGGTCCCACCCATAGGGCAGGACTTAGTCGCGTGCCAGCCCCCTTTTTCAGGATAAAGGTAGGAGCAGGCCCCCTTCCAAATTAGATCATCTTTGGAATCAAGACACGACTTTCTACGAAAGGACTTCAAGATTTCTTCTTCAAGATTCTCCCTTGTGACTAAGGAGTAGTCACCCTGCATCCGCAGGCACCATCTTAAGAACACTGCGGTCTGCTGCAAGTCCTTCCTCCGGAATCCGACTGCCCAGCTCAACGAGAACCGGCTTCCCTGGCACGTCTGACCTCTACCCACCTCTACAGCCAAGCTGAGAACAGTGGGTGCGACGAGACCTCGAGGGACCGGCCATCTTCAAGACTGCACGACTTCTTTCCAGCACGACCGCCGAGGAATCCTCAGGTGAGTGCTTTGGGGTCCGAGAAGCCCCGACCCTGAGCAGCCCCTGCACCGAAGTGCAGCCTCCCAGCATCTCCACGATCTGCGTGGGGCCCTTCTGCTTTTTGGCTGCTCACCGCGTTGTTTGGCGACTAGCCCGCTGGCTTGTGGCCTTCTTAACGACGCCCGACGACATCACTGCTGCTGGTCTGGTTGCTCCAGACTGGCCCTTGCTTCCCCCCATCGGAGAAGTACCCTGGACCCTCCTGGTCCACTCAAGACGCCATTTTAGGTCCACCGCGTGGGCCTTGCATTTGCCAAGACTTGTTGCCCCAATCCTGGGTCCAGCGACGTCGACAGCAAGAACCTTCGTGGGACAGCTCGCACCTCCATCCTGGTCGCCGACAACGCCTCCTGGTCCGAGAGACTGCAGAGCCCAGCAGCGCCCACTCACCTGACTGCGGTGACTTCGCCCGGTGCCATCCTGGTGCCCACTTAATCACTGGCTAGTGATTCAAGAACTTGGTCCCCTCTGCTTTCAGGTTTTCTTCTTCCCTGATCCAGGCTTGGATCTCTTCGAACTTTTCTTCACTGGCCGCCTGCCAGCAACTTCTTCTTCAGGCTCCTGGTTCGTCAACGAGGAATCCCGACGTCTTTTCAGACCTATGCAGCCGCAGCCCCTGGGCTAGGTAACTTCGGCATTTCGGTGCCCCCGCATAGCCTCACTATCCAAGGGACCAGATCCACTGTCGTTTTCGACCTACCTAGTCGGGTTCGCCCGAGAACAGTAACTTTGTGAATCCTAGCTTCCATAGGCTTTTTCCCGCCTTACGCGTGAGAGTTCCCACTCTGCACGTGGCTCCCCTAGGCCTCCTGCTCCTAACCTGAGTGTTCAGCATTGTAGGCCTAGCGTTTCTAAAGCCTCTGAGAATCGTTACCTACCTGCTAGTAATTCGCATTCCACTTTTAGAGTATATGGTTTTTCGTGCCCCTCGGGCATTTGTGTAAATTGTGCGACTTGAAGTCTTTTTTATAAGAGTTTTGTTGTGTGCTTAGCTCCCTGTCTCATAAAGAGCCAGGGTAGTCTTGTTATAAATAAATACACTGTTTATTTTCATAACAACTTGTGTGGTGTCCTCTCACTGGGTGTTTAAGGGGTAATGTGATGGTAAAACAGCTGGCTTAACACGCCCTCTAGAGTCTTAGCCTTAGACTGCTCGTATCCATGCTACTAGGATAGCTGGTCTATAAGGTTGACTTACAACCAATCATCAATAAGGGTTGTTTGGACTGATATATAGTGATCACTAGAATAGTGAACACTGCACATCAGGCCAACTTCTCACAGTGTGTGTACCTCATCCTCAGTACTGAACCTAATACGTTTGCTGCCACCATCTGGGCCGGGCCTAGCCCTACTGGCTTCCCAGTCTAGCTCTCTCATTTTAAACTCATAGTCTAACATCATCATTTCTCCTCCATGGCTAACTTAAGATTCTCCAGTTCCATTGCAACTCTCCTTACTTCCCGCCTGTCCTCCAGCTCCTCTGGGGACAAGCCACAGCTGCCTGGTTTAGAGGGTGCCCCCCTCCCAAAAGCACATCCACCATTGGAATAGGCTCCTCTGCCTCCATGCCAAGATCCCCAGACAGCTCACTAGCATGTCTGGCTGCTACCCAGGGCATCAGCGCCTTTTGTAGATCCTCTTTTCTGGTGAGGACTCTGATTTGGACTTTGAGGTTTTTGTAGATCGCCTTCAATCCCTTCATATTGTAGGTTTCTAATGTCTCCTCCTCAAAGGCCACTTGCAAGGATGCAGCAGATGATGCAATTGATTCAGGCATGTTGTACTGGAAAGTTCAAGTTCAAGACTGGTGGAAAGGCAAAAATAGACCAAAAACAGTATGTGGTACATAATGGTCTGCAATATGGTAGTAGTGCACACCAATCACTGTAAGTCAAGTGCAAATACAAGTCCTTTCCTCACCGCTGACAAACAATGTTAGAAATGGGGGTCTCTAGTTGGCCAGGGCTTGCACCTTTGTCCAAGTAGGGACCCTTCCTTCTAGTCAGGCTAAGGGAGTTACACTCCTAAAATAACCCCTTCTCTCCCCCTTGGTAGCTTGGCATGAGCAGTCAGGCTTACCTTGGGGCAGTGTGTAAAGCATTTGCACATAACCAACAGTAATACAGGGAAAGCACTACAAAAGGACACTACACCAGTTCAGAAAAATATCCAATATTTATATATACTTAAGACAAGACCAAAAACTATATAAATCCACAATACAGTACTTAGAGGTCCTAAGTCATCAAAATAGACTTGAAATATAGTTCCTTGAAGCTGATAGCTCCGTCTGGGGCTCTCACGGCGTTGTGAACAACAAATCCAAACAGTTCTGGCTGACCATAGCATACCTTTAGAAATACAGGGCTTCGGCGACCTCTCGATGAGCCCCAAAGGGCCATCGTTCGCAGGTGTCGGTTCCGGAGGTCGGTGCAATATCTGTCGAGCCCTTGAAGTCACACACATTGCAGATTGAATGCCTCGCGGTTAAAGTCGGGAGCGCTGGCATCGGCAGGCATTGGGGCTGCGGGGCAAAGTGCAGTGGTGCGTCTTGCAGTGCTCTCAGGTCACGGTCCAGGCAGCGGCTCGGTCGACCCGTGGCGTCGGTGAAACCAGGGCAGCCGTGCGAAGTGAGGCTGAGTTTGTTGCGGTGCTGGCAGGTCAAGGTGCAAGCAGCCGCATCGTAACCCTGGTCTTACCGGCGATGCCACCTGACGCCGCCACCGAGCCGCTGCTTGATCCGGGACCTGTGGGCACTGCACTCCGCACCGCCTTGCTTCACACCATTTCCCTGGTATCCCAGACGAAGTCGCTCCATGCAGACATCGACTCCGCTGCTTACATCGTAGTTCAAGGGCACCGCTCGTAAGCTACACAACACACCGTCCTCATCTCGCCTCGCAGCCTTGGCCTACCGACTCCGGCGCCATCGACTCCAGTTTGTCAGTTGTCGACAATGCTTCCACAATGACGATGTGCAACCCTTCAAACATTAACCCCTTCGCTGCGGGAGTTATTCCCCCGCTGTGCTGGGGGGGAGGGGTGCGTGCACAGTGCCCGCATGCTCATGACGATCTCAGCTCGTCATGAGGCACGGCGCTAATGTGCTCACGACGAGCTCAGCTCGTCACAGGTGCATTGGCTCCCGTGGAACGTTCAGCACAGCAGGGGAATTCTCCCTGCACCTGAGCGTTCCACGCGCCATGACGAGCTGAGCTCGTCATGAGCACCGGTTGGCCGTGGCTCATGACGAGTTCAGCTCGTCATGAGCATGGGAGGGGTTAATAAAGTGAAAACACCACACAAAAAGGATCCCACACCAAGTAAAAAAAATTTACTTTCTTTAATAAATAAATCAAGACCTAAACAACAAATACCCAAACAGTAGGACCAGAGATATTCCAATTAGAGATTTTAGTAAAAATAGTGCCAAAAAGCATAATGCTCCAACTGTAGGTATCCGGTTGAGTGAACAGTCTAAATATCGAATTTTAAATATCGAGTTGCCAAAATATCGAATTTTAAATATAGAATTGCCAAAATATCGATGTACAAAAATAGTGTAGAATATCGAAATGGAGGTAAGAAATATCGTTTTTAATAATATCGAAGTTAGTAATATCGAAAGTCATAATATAGTTGTTAAAAATATCGATTTTTTTGTGTGTTTTAAGTGTTAGTATATGTGTTAAAAGTATATAGTATGTTTGTAATGTATGTTGGAATTTTTTTAAAGTAATGAATTTTATGTTAAATTACTTTTGCGTATTTTAAGTCCGTAGCGGGTTGTGGGTTTATAGGGGAATAGGGTGGGAAGTAATTTAATTATAATATATTAATTAACATTTTATTTGAATTAATTAATTATATGTTAATTAATTGTTGTGTCATTTTATTCCGTAGCGGGTTGTGGGTTTATAGGGGAATAGGGTGGGAAGTAATTTAATTTAAATTAATTAATTCTTGCAATAATTAATTAATAATTTCGTATTTAATTATTTGTATTATTGATTGTGTAAATTAATTAACAAATAATTATAATTTCATTAATAATAAGTAATCCTTTATTAGTAATTATGTTTATTGTGTAAAAATATAATAAATAGTTATCAATTTGAAAGTAAATATTAATTAATTTGTTAATATGTTAAAAGTGTACTTTTTTAGTAGATGGTTGTTGGCTTATTGGGGAATAGGGAGGGAAGTAATTTAATTGTAATTAAGTAATTATAACATTGCATTTATTTGTATTGATAATTAATGAATTGCTAATTATAATTGGTAATTACTTTTTATTATTTATTTTATTGATAATTATATTAATTGTATTAATTATCAATTGGTTAATATTTTGTATATGTATATTTATGGTATGGATAATTAATTTATTGTTAATTAATTATTATTTGGGAATTAATTTATATTAATTGATTAAATTATTAATTATGTTAAATTTTATGTGGAGTGGGTTGTGTGTTTATTGGGGAATAGGGTGAGAATTAATTTAATGCTATTAAAGTTATTATTCATTTTTATTTCTTGGTATTTTTAATTGTCACTGTTAATTTATGAGAATTCATTATTTAATTACAAAAATGTTTTAATTTATAAGTATGTTATTTTTACCCACCCGCTATCCAACGCTTTCCCTACTTTTGCACTCACTGGAGTGGGAATAGTAATTTTTACCCACCCGCTTTCCAACACTTTCCCTACTGTTGCACTGTTTGGAGTGGGAATAGTAATTTTTACCCTCCCGCTATCCTACACTTTCCCTACTGGTGCACTCACTGGAGTGGGAATAGTAATTTTTACCCACCCACTATCCAACACTTTCCCTACTGTTGCACTGTTTGGTGTGGGAATAGTAATTTTTACCCACCAGCTATCCAACACTTTCCCTACTGTTACACTCACTGGAGTGGGAATAGTCATTTTTACCCACCCGCAATCCAACACTTTCCCTACTGTTGCACTCATTGAGTGGGAATAGTTATTTTTACCCACCCCGCTATCCAACACTTTCCCTACTGTTGCACTCACTGGAGTGAGAATAGTAATTTCTACCCACCCGCTATCCAACACTTACCCTACTGTACTACTCACTGGAGTGGGAATAGTAATTTTTACCCACCCGCATACCAACACTTTCCTTACTGTTGCACTTGGTGGAGTGGGAATAGTAATTTTTTATTTCCCGCTATCCAACACTATCTCTACTGTACCACTCGCTGGAGTGGGAATAATAATTGTATCCCCTATGTTATGCAACATTTTCACTTTTGTTATATTTAATGTACTGTAAAATATTAATTAAAAACATATTTTTAAACTTATGTATAATTTATTTTATATTTATATTATAGGTTTACATATATGTGTGTGTAATTATATTTTAAAATATTTTTTTAATATCTTAAAATTACAAATAATAATTACTTTTTAATATTAAATTAATATATATAGATATATATATATATACAACATGTATGTTTATTTTTTTAGAGTACATGTTTTATATATTAATTTTGACCTCTTTTACTTAATTTTGAGTGTGTTTTACTTAAATATATTTATTATTTAATTAATGTTATATTATTTTTAAGACATTTAAAAAAATCAATATTTTAGCATTCTATATTTTTAACATCGATATTTTTTATTCTATATTTTTGCACTTACCTGTTTGTAGATAGGGAGTCGATATTCTGTCATTCTATATTTTTACTTCGATATTCTGGTAAATCGATATTCTTGTATTCTGTATTCTGTCAGTGATCCATCTGGTTGCACAGGACAAAGTCACAAGTTCAGGCCAATCGCAATGGAGCGCTGGCTACAGTGACCCAGTTAGGACCCCTGAACAATGTACCTTAAGTCCTGGTTTGTGGAGCATTGCGCGGATCGGCGTCAAAGATGCGTCATGCAGCGAAAGTGATACTACGGTTCTAAGATTTGGCAAGGCTGCAATCGGGCTTGTGATGCGAAGTCTGGTGTCGAGGATGCGGCATGCAGTCCTGGCAGTGCATTGGTGCAGCTGCGATGCAGACTCCGGCTCATTCTTCAAGGCTGCCGTCAATGACAGATGTGAGGGCCTTCACTCAGGATGTCTTTGCGATGGATCCAATCCAAGCAGCAGCGTCAATGCGTCGGTTCTGCTTGGGTTTGCACCATGCAGCAGAGGAGATGGGCTGGTTCCGCTGGATCCACAGATGCTGACAGAGCACCTGAAGCCCACTTCCAAGTGTCCAAGACTGGGGCTGCACCACTTGGCAGGGTATACCCACAGATGGCAGAGTCGAGGTGCAGATGCAAGGTTATTGGAAGCCTGTTGTGTACCTAAGGGTTCAGATAAGGAGGTCAATCAACTAGTCCTTGGAGTCACTCTGTGTTCAAGAGATGCAGGTCCAGTCCTTCTCACCTAGGCAAGAGTGTAGCAGGTCACTACAGCAGGACAGCAGTACTTCAGAGCAACATTCCAGCAGAGTGGCAGTCCTTTCAGTAGCACAGCAGTCCTTCTTTCTGGTAGGGTATCCACAGGTCCAGAATTGTACTGCAGAGTTGGTGTCTGAGGTCCAGTATTTGAAGAGCACAGATTCCCTGCCTTCCTTACCATGGGACCCAAATAACTACAGGGTGTATGTAGCTCTTTGTGTGGAGACATGACACAGCCTATTGAAGTGTGAGTGGCAGGTTATTGGCTAATTTTGTTTGCGGAAAATATACTTTTTCAAGCAATAATGAATATATCTACCTGGCTTAGTATAATGAGTGGGAGGGGGTGGATTCTGGGCCATCAGGGTCCAGTGCAGGGGCAAGCAGTGCACCATTTGCAGGGAAGGAGGGAGGTCATGACAGGGTGGCCCAGTCACAACAGAGGGGTTGTGGGCACAGGGGAGTGGTTACATGAGGGTTTGGGTGTAGTAATGAGTGATTGGCTCAGGTGTGTGGGTTTGGGAAATTGTTGTGGCACCTTAACCCATAAGTGGGATCGAGGAGAGTATTTGCAGAGAGAAAAAATAGATCTTGCAGGGATGGGTTAATACAAGTGAGTTGAGTAGGGAGTGCAGATGGGGTGCATGGTGTGCATTTGCTGATGCTTTTCAGAAATGCATGTTAAGTGGGACCAAAGGTGGGAATTGTATGTTAGCCTCTGTGAATGTCGATGGCCTAAACAATCCTGGAATGTGCTGGGCATTTATGGATTGGCTTGTTGAGCAGAGGGCACCTCTGGTCTTATTTCAGGAGACACATTAGAAAATCCAGAATTTCTTCTTTAATTGGTCGCCTTTCCAATTATTATGTCATTCATTGTTTTCAGCCTCTCTTAGAGGAGTAGCAGCTCTTGTTGGCAAAAGGTTTGAGCGATGTGTAGGACAGGTGGCAGTGGATAGATTTGGTACATGGGTGGTGGTAGAAATTCATATTAAGAGGAAGAGGTATTCATTAGTTTCTTTTTATGGTTCAAATTTTGATCATCCCCAGTCACTATATAAACTGTCTCTTCAGCTGGCCAACCACCTCAAAAATATTATAATAGGTGGCGATTTGAATTGTGCTAAAAATGCAGAAGTTTATATAAGTAGGGAAGCTATCCCACAGCGTAAACCTAGGATGGCAAGGGCACTGCAGAGCAGAGGATTAAGAAGGAGAATAACTTAGTTGATCCCTGGCGAGATGTTTACCCAAGGACAAGGCGCTATACTATCTTGTTCTCTTGTCATTGCTCAACTTCAAGGACAGTCTATTTTCTTAATTCTATGGATATTCCAATTGTTGCCTCTACAAATATATTGAATTCTCTATCAGATCACACCACTATCAGCTTGGATCTGTTCTTCTCTATTAGCACAGCCTTCTCTAAATGCACAGATGAAGGTGCGGGCAACTCTATTTTTGAGGAAAATCGATACTTTTCCTCTTTAGATAATATTTGGGAAGCTTTTAAAGTAAGTATGAAGGGGAAGAGAATCACTTTTAAAATCCATTCTACTAAGTTCTAAAATGAAATTCAAGGAGCTTATTGAAGATCTCCATTTGGCTGAGGTGAATGTTTCCCATGTAACTATCCTCTACATTTTAAGGAGAGAGATCTGGCAAAGCATATGCTACAGCAGTTTTTGACAGAGAAGCAACTTATAAATGAGAGAACTTATGGGCAACAATTATATGAGGGAGGAGAAGTAAGTGGAAGCTGTTAGCTTGGCAGGTTAGAGCACCTCTGTAATTGAGGAAGTATTCCATTAGCATTTTGCACTTATATTTACAGCTGACAAACACCTAGATAAGATTAATATTTTTAGGTTTTCTAGGTGGCACTTACCTTGTGAAGCTGTCTAGTGCAGTAGTACAAAACCTTGCTTGGCTTATAACATTATCAGATATAATGGTTAGAGCTTTACCCAGAGGGAAGGCACCAGGAGGGGACGAGTTTCAATCCAGACCTTATTTCAGAAGTAAAAGGCCCTATGATGGCTCTATTTAATAAATTATTGACAGGTTGCCCCGTTCCCTCCTCTTTTCATAAAGGCCTTCTTACTTGCTTTCTTAAGAATGACAAAGATCCAGAGGATGTTAATTCATTTAGTCTGATCACGATGCATATCACGTTTTTATGAAAATATTAGCAGCTAGGGTTATGTTATTTCTACTCAGAAAACATCAATCTGGGTTTATTCTTGGACGCCAAATTTATTATAACACCCATTGTTTAACTGAAGCAATTGACTATTTCAGTCTTAGTAAGTCTCCTGTAGTGGTGGTCTTGTTTATTGATGCTGAGAAAGCTTTTGACCTGATCTCGGATTATCTGTTTCAAGTAATGGGATTTCCAACCAGCTCACAAGATCAATTGTAGCAATATGTCAGGAACCATCCGCCACAATATCTCCTAACCATAAGGTTTTAGACTTCCTAGTATCCATGCACAGACTCCTGTTAAGAGTTTGTTCCCCATAGAGTTGTTCGGTGTAGCTACTACACCGGAAAAGTGTAACCTGGGCAAAGTCAAATATTGGATAGTAAATGAGGCTCTGATTCCTTGGGAATTAGCTCAGCTGTTTTGCCGAGGTCCTGGGTGCAGAATAGGTTGGTATATCTTCAGATTGCATCCATTTTGAGGAAATACCATCATCTGCAAATTGAAACAACCCAGGAGGTAGTTCGGGCACTTTTTTCATTCTATTTGGGCATATACAAAACAGAGACAATTTGTAAAGTGGCTGAGTTCAGGAAGGAGGGGTCATTTCCAGGTTCAGTTTCAAGCTATTCAAACTAAATGGTCACAAGAGAACACAGTGAATTGAACTCTGGAGCAATAGTTAGAAGCTCCAGCCTTATATCTAAAGCTCTACAGGGGCCCTCATTTTTTGAAAATGCAAATGTATGCTTAATGGATGGTATATTATACCCCTGCACTGCTACATAAGTGGAACACAAGTATCTCTGAACAATATCCTAGATTCTCGAAACCTGGTAGCTAGATCCATAATATCTGGGAATGTAACAAGGTGAGAACGTTCTGGGAAGGTGTTCTGCGGTGTCTGTATGCTTCCTTGGCAGACACCTACTCCATAGATGTAAATTCAGTGTTATTAGGCTGCTCAGGCAAACAAAAAAACAAAAAAGAGTTGTGACATTCTTCACCAGGAGGCTTCCATCTGCGAGCATTCTAATATCTGAAAACAAAACATAACACCAAAAATATAACTTAAATCTACATAATATTTGTTTTCTAGGGAGAACATATAACCTAAATTATAACTCAAAATGTACACAACTATACAATTATTCGTACATGTTTAATAGTACACCATTAGTTATACATTTTAATCTTTGTTATTCTGTATACTCCTAAGCAAAATGACTTGCACTTACCAGGTATCCTGAAAAAATATGCAGGAGGCCACTGTGTACACATGCTGAGAAACTAATTGTATGTCTGGACCTTTCAGCCATACTTTAAAGCTTCCACAATGAGAGGAATTCACATAATTTTGTGCTTCAAGTGATACAACATGTCTGTGATATCTGCAAACATCCTCAGTGTTTAAGCGCTTGTATCCAAGTCAGACTGAGAAATCTGGGCTCCAGGCCCATCGTCAATTTCTAGGGTGCACCACACAAAAACAGTGTGGGAAATCAATTTACCACAGTTGCAGTCCTAAACACTGGCTCAAAGAAGCATTGGCAAAGCCAATAGGTTCTTACCTACTCAAGAGCTATTGGCTTGGCCAATGTGTTTTAGCCTTGTTGTACACCAGAGTAGCTGCTGTTCTGCATGGCTAAAAGTTAGTGGAGTAGAGTGGAGCGGAGCAGTGAAGAGTGGAGTAGAGTGTCGTGGTGTGCCGTGAAGTAGAGTTGAAGGGTGTAGAATGGAATAAGGGACCGTAGATTGGAGTTTCGTAGTGTGATGTAGAGTAGAGTTTTGTGGCATGAAGTGGAGTGGAGTCATAGAGTGGACGGGCGTGGCCTAAAGTGAAGTGGCATAGAGTAAAGTGGTGGAGTAGAATGGAGTGAAGTAGAGTGTCATAGAGCAAAGGGGGTAGAGTTGAGGGGCGTAGAGTGGAGTAAAGTGTTGTAGAGTGAAGCAGCATAGGGTGGAATATGCATGGTGTGGTAGTGCACTGCCATTAAAAACAACACAGTTTCAATTGAAATGACAATTATATTTGCACATACAGTTTTCCTGATAAAACTATACAGCGCACTAACGATGATGAGTGTAAATAGAATCAACTAGTGTACTGATTTGTTTTGATCATATTAAAATATTTGTTTCAATCACACTTCTGAATTACAAAAAAAATTGCTTTATGTGTGCTTTTGTAATTCTGATATATTCTGAAGTGTTATAGGTATTACATTCAGTCTCCATTTTAGTTTTCCCTTCTAACTGAGCATCAGTTTAGGATGATTGTTATAACATGTTTTTTGCCAACATGAGAAAATGCCACGCACAAATTTATTTTTGGTAGACATTGTTGTTCTGTAGGCTGCACTGTTAGTATCAGGGACACAGATACTAGAATGGTATATCCTTCCTTTATTTTAGGCTCGTAGGTGATTACTCTTTTAGCACAGACTAACTAAAAGATGTTTTTCTGTGTCTCTGGCAGCATGAGATAAGGCCAGTGTTTTATTATTGAAACAGCGTCTGTTTTGAATTTGGTGAGAGGCACTGCGCCCCTGAGTTATCATGGAAGCTGCTGAGAGCTGTGACTGAGATGCAGCTCTGCAGGCCCCAACATTCATCCTGAGAAGGAAGATAGCTGTGCAGGCAGATGAGTGCAGGCTTGCACTCTGACACGGAGTGCATTTGTTAATGCACTGATGCCGGCTTATTGAGACAGTGCACCATGGTATGGGGTTACATCATTCCAACGAGGTCTTCCAGAATGGTACTCCCACCATGCTCTCGCTAGTGTAGGAGTATTAGTGATAGATGGAAGTAACATTAGGAACAATTAACATGGTTACATTGTTTTTCTTTTTTCACCATTCTAATAATTCTTATATAACAGTGATGTGTCTCATCTGTCTAATAATCGCAGTGTGCTTTATTTACAAGGATTAGCACTTTTCAATAAACATTTCAAAATGTATTATTGTCGCTTCTCTTTGTGAAACCTTTGGCATGATAAAGTGACAAATGAAAGAGTTAGATCTTTTTCCACTAATTTCTTGGGAATAAGAGTGATCGTGTTTGAGGTTACTAGCAGCATCTATAACTCTGGAGGTTTAAGAATTTAGATGGCGAAATGATAGCTAGTCGAGCCAACATTTACTGATGATATAAGAAGGCTCAGTACCTATATCAGTACCTATATGATAACGTTTTGTTGATCTAATCCATAGTCCAACTGAATTAATAGGAACCGCATAACAACCCTGCCCACTACACTTGCTCGCTCGCCTGTTGCTTCTCCTCCCAACCCACACCCTCCTCTTTAGCTCATTGCTTCTCCTCCTAACCAACATGCTCCCGCTGCTCCACATTGCTCTCTCACCAACCGCTTCTTCTTTCCCCACCCACGCCTTGTGTGTTGTTTCCACGCCTTGGTTCCCTCTGCCCTTCCTCTGTATTGCTTCCATACCCCGGTTGTTTCCGCCACCTGCTTATTAAAAAAGTAATCATGTTGCACTTTTTTCTTTTTAGTTACTGATCTAACTCAGATTGGAGACCAACTGACAAAAAAACGGCTGCACTTTGTAAGCTAACAAATGGAGCTGGTGCACATACACCGTCAGACCTCCCTCTAGAGATGCCACTGCCGTCTAGACTGATGAGAGTCTGTTCTCCATAAAGGGAAGATGAACTGCACCTTGTTGTTTGTGATTTCATAGAAAAAGGATTTCATGGGAAACCATTACTAAGAAACCATTTCACCTAAATTTGCTGGATGAACAGGATTTACATTTCTTACAAATCAATTAATAGAATAAATTGGCTTTTGAATGCTTATTTTTTAAGTTAAGGTGTAAACACAATGATTGTGATTGCAGGTCTTACGTTAGAAACTTCACTTTCAGAAACATTTTTGTCAGAGGTGTTGATTTCAGTGCTTTACTTCAAGGGACTTTATTTTGGATTTTTATATTTTACATTCTTAAACAGTTACTTCAGATGCTTTTAATTTGCTGACTCCTACCAATCTGAAAGACCATCCATCCTTAAAACACTAACATCCCCGTGACACTATCCATCCCTGGCCCCTAAAATCCCACCACAATCATAAATCCCACCCATTTGTGACCCCCTAAACTCCCCATATCCCTAAACCATGAATTCCCTCACTAAAACTAAACTACACCCATCCCTGAACCCTAAACTCCTCCCATCCCTGAACCCTAAAATCCATTTACCCCCAAACTCCACCCACCCTTGAACCCTAAAACCCCTAACTACCCTAAACTCCACCCATTCCTGAACCTTAAAAATCCCTTTATGTGCCTGCACACCACCCATCCCTAAACCCATAAAATCCCTCACCAGTTCTAAACTCCGCCTACTCTGAATTCTTAAAGCCACTCACCACCCTAAACTCCACCCATTCCTGAAGCCTAAAACTGTTTTTGTCCACACACTCCACCCATCCTTGACTCCTAAAACCCCTCATGACCGTAACCGCCACCCATTCCTGAACGCTAAAAATTCCTTTCTGTGCCTAAACACCACCCATCCTTGAACCTCTAAAACCCTTCATCACCAGTAAATTAGACCCATCCCTGAGCCCTAAAAAACCCATCACCACCCCTAAATACAACACATCCCTGACCCCTAAAAATCCCTCACCACCCCTAAACTCCACCCATCCCTGAACGCTTAAAACCAGTACTCTTCCAGAGATGTAAAATGGGCACTGGCCCAGGTCCCTAGCGTTTGATGGGTCCTTATGATAGAGCCAGCCCTGTTCTGCAGACAGTTTTACCCTGATGACCTTGAATGATTCTTATACAGAATTATTTGACATCCCATTGGTTTTTAATATAGGTGATCTATGGGACTCTATTACAGACATGTTGCACAGAAATATTATGTATGTTTTTCAACACCATGCAAAATCCATAAAACATTTTCTTTTAGGTCGAAACAGGACCTTATATATGAGAAATTGGAGGAGGTCACAGAGACAATTTGCAGTAATATTGATTAACTGCTGGTTTATTACAGTATTGAAAACGCATCACTGTCCCTGAGTTTTGGATGTAAATAGAATAGATATCTGTTCACGTCGCTTAACACCCTCTTTTGAATTGTTACCACCTGCTTCTGGTTGTGCTGTTTCGCCTCCTTTTGTAATGTTATTGCAGTTGTTGCTGTTCAAACATTGGGATGCTCCATTTTTGGATTTCGTCAGGCTCCCACTGTCTTTCATAGATACTATTTTTATGGTGCTCTTATTTCTCTGATATGCAAATAACAGTGGTAGTTCAAACATTTCTTTAAATTCGAGTTCATTTTGGAGAATGGGAAATTGTTTCAGTATGTTTTGCTTGATGTTTATGCTTCGTACACAATATTTTTACACAAATCCCATGAGTTTGGTTTCACTTTGTTTTAAGAAAATCACAGCATCAGAAGCAAGGTTCCCAAATGGAACTGTGTCCACATCAGCAAAAAACAAATACAATGTACTTGTGCAAGAGTAAGAAGCTGCTAGAAACCAGGCTGTGTTAGATGTGGATCATGAAAGCCAC
Source organism: Lissotriton helveticus (assembly GCF_964261635.1). Lineage (NCBI taxonomy): Eukaryota > Metazoa > Chordata > Amphibia > Caudata > Salamandridae > Lissotriton > Lissotriton helveticus. The sequence goes on from NC_136072.1 coordinate 585,894,807, forward strand.
AGACATACTGCATTTGAATCAGTGTGCCTGTGCACCGTCAGGGAACCTGCCTAAAGGGCATTAAAGACATGAAGTTCGATCATAAATTCAAAGCTGTTCCGAACAGGGGCCCCCAAAAAACGTTTGGCCCAGGGCCCCCAGAATATATTTAAGATGTCCCTGTACCCACACTAAATTACACTTATTCCTAAAACCTGAAACTCTTTCGATAAACTTCACCCATCCCTGACCCCCTAAAACCCCATACCACTCCTAAACTCCAACCATTCCTGAACCATAAAAAAACAGTCAAAACCCCTAACTTCTAACCATTAACTGCCCATCCCCTGCGAAAGTGTGTTGGGGGGCTGGGGGGGGGGGGGGGGGGCATGCTGGGCCGGAGGAGTAAGGTGGGGAGGGTTTGGGTACAACAATTATATAAATAAATACATTAAAAACTTACATTACCGCTGTCGCCGCCATCTCCCATGCATCAGCTCTTCCTGCTTCTGTCTCTGGCACAGGCTCCCAGTCTGCCCTGTGGCCAATCCTGAAGCTGCTCTCACATGAGAGCAGCTTCAGGATTGGACTGTGCGTCGGCAACTTGTGCTCCCAGGCAGACTAGGAGCCTGTGCCTGCTCTCTCCAGCCCCAGCAACGCTGCTGAGGCTGGATAGAGCATCACCGCACATGAGGGACTTGGCCGGCCTGAGGCCAGCCAAACACCCTTTGCACGGTGAAGGGAGTGTCATCCCCTGGACCCGCCCGAAGACTCGTCAGAGTCCTGGGAGCGGGTCCAGGGGATTAAAATAAAACAATAATAAAACGGGTTTAAAACCCATTTTTTTTACCATTTTATGTACTGGTGGTGGCAGGGGAGGCTGCACTTCTCCGCCCTAATGGAGTGGCCACTGCTGCTTCTAACCATCAGTGAAACTTAGAAACCCTCACCAGCCCTACACTCTGCCCATATGTGAACCCTACACACCACTCAACACCCCTACATGCCACAGATCCCTGAAACATTAAAAGGACCTCACTGTCCATAAACTCCACTCATCTGTGAGCCCTAAAATCCACCACACCTAAATTCAACCCATTCTTGAGCTCTAAAATAACGTGACCACTGCTAAACTCCACCCGTCCCTGAACTCAAAAAAGACTCTCCAGTTCTAAACTCCACCCAAGTTTATTATATGTTTGGAGCTTCCCTTAAAACGATCTCTCTTTTAAAATGTTTCCTTTCATTTTCTGTTTATTGGTTTTCTTTAAAATTGAATTTTTGGTTTCCATGATTTTGTTTCCTCCAATGTGGTTTCTCAGTTTTTGTTTTCCCATACATTCACATACATCACTGCACCAAACTGTGCTTCACAATGCTTGGACAGGACTACCTTGTTTATAGCTCAGATAAAACAATTATAGTCTGTATGATCAATCTACATGGTTATTGTGTCTGATTCCCATCAGAAGCGGCCGCTCCCTCACGGCCGCTCCCTCACGCTGCTCCCAGCTCCACTCAACCCTCCATCTGGTATCGTAGCAATACACCGCTTGACTCGCTCTTGCCCGCCTGAACACTAGAAGATATCTCAGCGCTAGTCTAACTGTTTAGATTAAATATCTGCTAAAGTGCATTATACCGCTAAAATACCCGTTTGACTCATTAGTGCCAATTGAATTTCAATCGTAGCGCTAGACTGCCATAGAGCGCGATTTTAGAATATTTTAATTGCATAGTCCTGTTTATATCGTCTGTGCCTGTGCCACTTTCATTGCGCCCACTGGGTCTTTACCCCAATCCTGCTTCGGTGTTTGGCTTGCAGCCATTTTTGTTGTTGTTGTGGTGCCCCCCTGGCCGGATATCCTCCACGCACCCGCCTCCCAGCTGCTCCTCCCTCGCCCCTCCCCCTCCACTATCCGCATATGACAGTTGCCTTTCCGTGCAGCGTTCACGCGCAGCGGTCGCGCCCCATTCACGCCGAAGGTGCGCCAAAGGTAAGCCCGTCTACGCCCGTCTGCGCCTGGACCGCGCCCAGCGCCAGACCCCCTGGTCCACGCAAACCCCACTCCACCCGCATAACGTATGACGCCGCCACCCTCCTAGCCCTTAACCCTGGACGCACACCGCAATGCTACAAAGCTGCCCCAGGACGTACCCACGGTCCCTTCACCTGCTACTCCTGCAAATTTACCAGCATCAAGACCCATACCAAATCCACTAACCCCAAAAACAGATCCGACTCCAACCACCTGAAGATCATCCTGCTAAACACCCGCTCGGTCCACAGACACGCCTCTGAACTCTGGGATCTACTGGACACTATATCACCGGACGTCGCCTTCCTTACTGAAACATGGATGAACGCATCATCAACACCAGACATCGCCATCGCCATCCCGGACAACTATAAGATCATCCGAAAAGACCGCACCGTCCAAACAGGAGGAGGCATCGCCATCGTCCATAAGAACACCATCAAAATCACGACCAGCTCCGACGATATCCTTACAACCGCCGAACACCTCCACTTCCAGATCCACACCGACCCTAGGACCACACTCAGAGGCACCCTCATCTACAGGCCTCCAGGAACCTGTAAACAATTCAGCGAAGACATCACTGACTTCATCAGTCCACATGCCCTCGCTTCTGAGAACTACATCCTACTAGGAGACCTCAACTTCCACTTGGAAAAGAAAAACGACAGCAACACCACCACCCTTCTGGACAACCTGGCCAATCTCTGCCTCAAACAACTTGTTGACACCCCCACCCATGTAGCCGGACATACGCTCGACCCAATCCTCACCTCCAGCAAACACATCTCCTTTGATCACACCACAGCTCTTCATTGGACGGACCACAGTTGTGTTCACTTCAGCTACAAAACCACATCGACCCACAACCCCCCACAACAGATTACCCGGAGAAAATGGAACAAAATCACCACCGACCAACTCCTCACATCGCTCAACCAAAACCCACCCGCCCTCTCTTCGGCCCCAAAGCAAGCGGCCATCAAATTCGAACAATGGATCACTCACAGCGCTGACGAATTAGCACCCTTGAAAAACCATCACACCAAACAAGACAGCAAAAAGGCCCCCTGGTTCAACGATGACCTTAAGAAATCCAAGAAGCTATGCCGTACTCTCGAGAAAACATGGAGAAAAAACCCAACCACCGACAACATGACCACCTTCAAAGCAGCCACCCACAAACACCACCAGCTGATTCGATCCACCAAGAAATCAGCATTCAAGAATCGACTCGACAACAACGCTCATAACAGCAAGGAACTATTCAACATCGTCAAAGAATTCACCAACCCCACCGCAGCCTCAAACGACATCACTCCCTCCCAAGACCTCTGCGATTCGTTATCTTCCTTCTTCCACAACAAAATTGCAGACATACATAACAGTTTCGAAAACAGCTCCAACGAACAATCCTCTCCACCCCCCTCAGAACCTAAACCGCCCTCTAACAACCTCAGCGCCTGGAACCGAATCACCACTGAAGACACCATCCACCTAATGAACTCCATCCATTCTGGCTCGCCAACCGACCCATGCCCCCACCACATCTTCAACAAAGCTGACTCCATCATCGCACCCCATCTCCGTGATGTCATCAACTGCTCTTTCAACTCTACTACCTTCCCAGAAAGCTGGAAACATGCCGAAGTCAGCGCCCTCCTGAAGAAACCCACTGCAGACCCCTCTGAACTTAAAAACTACCGCCCCATATCCCTCCTCCCATTCCCGGCCAAAGTCATTGAGAAAGCCGTCAATAACCAACTCACCGCCTTCCTCGAATCCAACAACTCCCTCGATCCCTCACAGTCCGGCTTTCGAGCCAAACACAGCACCGAAACCGCCCTCATCGCAGCAACAGACGACATCCGAACACTACTGGACAACGGAGAAACAGTGGCCCTCATTCTACTCGACCTCTCCGCCGCCTTCGACACTGTCTGCCACAGCACCCTCATACAACGCCTCAGCAACATCGGCATAAAAGGAAAAGCCTTGGACTGGATCATCTCGTTCCTAGCTGGAAGAACTCAGAGAGTCCGACTCCCCCCGTTCAAATCAGAGGCCACCGAAGTCATCTGCGGTGTACCACAAGGATCGTATCATCAATTGGTGGAGGGAGAGAGAGTAGAGATCCTTTCAATCTCCTTTCAGTAATTATAGATCAATGTGGAAAGGATCACTGATCAGTGATCCGTACCACAAGGATCATCACTCAGTCCCACCCTCTTCAACGTTTACATGAGTCCACTCGCTTCCATCGCGCGTCAACACAACCTTAACATCATCTCCTACGCTGACGACACCCAGCTGATCCTTTCCCTCACCAAAGACCCCAACACCGCCAAAACCAATCTTCACGATGGCATGAAAGAAGTAGCCGTATGGATGAAAAACAGCCGCCTAAAACTTAACTCAGACAAAACGGAAGTGCTCATCCTAGGATCATCCCCCTCTGCCTGGGACGACTCATGGTGGCCTTCGGATCTGGGCTTAGCACCCATACCCACCGACCACGCACGTAACCTTGGCTTCATCCTAGACTCCTCACTCTCGATGACCAAACAAGTCAACGCCGTCTCATCCTCCTACTTCAACGTACTTCGTATGCTCAAAAAAATCTTCCATTGGATCCCCGCCGAAACAAGAAAGACTGTCACCCACGCACTGGTACGAGTCGACTAGACTACGGAAACACCCTCTACGCCGGAATTACAGCCAAATTACAGAAAAAACTTCAACGCATCCAAAACGCATCAGCGAGACTCATTTTGGACATCCCTCGCCAAGATCACATTACCGGCCACCTGAAAGACCTCCACTGGCTTCCCGTCAAGAGAATAACATTCCGTCTCCTCACCCACGCACACAAGGCCCTCTACAAACTAGGGCCCGAATGCCTCAACACTCGACTATCTTTCTACACACCCACCCGCCAACTAAGATCCTCCAATCAAGGCCTCGCCGCAGTTCCGCGCATCCAAAGATCCACGATGGGAGGTAGATCCTTCTCCTACTTGGCGGCCAAGACCTGGAACTCACTCCCCACCCACCTCCGCCTTACACAGAACCACATCTCCTTCAGAAAAGAACTTAAAACCTGGCTATTCGATAAATAATAATTCCCCCTCCTCAAGCGCCTTGAGACCCTCTGGGTGAGTAGTGCGCTATATAAATTCTTGAACTTGAACTTGTATTTTGTTCATCCAAAACATTTCTTTCAGTATTGAATACTGCGTTTTATCGCCTTGAAAGTCTGGAGGTAGTTTTTCTAATACAATATATTTTAATTGGGTTCATGTTTGGTCGAGCCTGTTGACATATGCCTCCACTAAAACCTGACGTTTTGTTCCTAATGCTTCCCTTCCGTTCATTAGGTTTTGTTTTCATTTTACTCTATAGATGCACTTGTCTGTTTACATGTTGCTTAACACCCTCTTTGGAATTGTTACCACCTGCTTCTGAGTGTGCTGTTTCGCCTCCTTTTGTCGTGTTATTGCAGTTGTTACAGTTCAAACATTGGGATGTTCCATTTTTAGATTTCGTCAGGGTTACTTTTTGCTTGCTCCCTCCGTCTTTGCGAGATACTATTTCTTTGGTGTTCTTATTTCTCGGATGTGTGAAGTGGCAGTTCAAACATTTCTTTAAATTGAAGTTCATTTTGCAGAATGGGCAATTATTTCGGAATGTTTTGTTTGATGTTCATGCTTCCTACGGAATATTTCGAGGCAAATACCATGCGTTTGGTTTCACTTTGTTTTAAGAAAATCACAGCATCAGAGGCAAGATTCCCAAAGGAAACTGTGTCAACATCAGCATTAAACAGATACAATTTACTTGTGCAAGTGTAAGAGCTGCTAGAAACCAGGCTGTTAGATATGGATCATGAAAGCCCCAGACCTACTGGTGCATCTCTCAGGGCAGAGCAACATTTATTTTGGCTCTACTGCAAGGACAAATGAATACCTTGAACTGCAATGGAACTCAACTTAAGCTGCATTAATTACTGACTATTGTGTATGACAGAACACTTCTAACATAGTATTAGTTAAGGTGTGTGTACAAGCACTGTCTTTAATCCACTCAACTATGTTTTACCACTCCTAGGGATTAGAGTGTAGGGTGAAATAAATGGAAAAAAATATGTTTTAATAACCACTTTCCAGGACTGATGGATATTCAGACAACCTCAAAATGAGTATAACTTATTCAGCATTTACTGTACCCTAAAGTGCAAAGGATTTATGGACTGAATCTGAAGCCCGATCAAGCAAAAAATTAATATAAATTAGCGTTAGCAATCTTAAATTCGTATTATTCATCTAAAGAGTGTTTTAGCTCATTTTGTTCTTGTTCATGAGAAGCGCGTGAAAACAGAGATTGCTATCCCCATCATGTTAAGCAGTCTGGTGATGTTCTTTTGATAGAAAAATGTTCAGTAATTGAGTCACTCGCAATTTTTTTCCTATCAGCTGCATTAAGATATTTTCAGGAATTACTAGAAAGTGCGACCGCGGTATAGCACACCATGGATCATATCTGGAAAATGTTTGATACCCTTTTGATAATGGGGGTGATTTGCGGCAATGACTGGCAGAAACAATGTTTCCATATTCCTCAAAACTCCGGACAAATAAAAAATATAGCAGAAATGACTGCCGGTAATTCTAATTAAGGGCCTGCGGTTTCCATCACTTTTTAGATGATGTTATGCTACATAGGGGCATATGTAGGTAGCTGTTTGCGATTCGCAAACCCCGAAATACGGCGAATTTAGGCGTTTGCGAATCGCAAACGGCGTTTTGATATGTAGGAGCCACTTAGCAAAATAAGGAATCGCAAAAATTGCGATTCCTTATTTTGCTTATAGCATTTAAGGAATCGCAATTTTGCGATTCCTTAAATGCTATGTAGGGGTGCTTTAAAAATTGCCATTTTTGTATAAGAAATCGCAAAATACCACCTACTTCAAGTAGATGGTATTTTGCGATTTCCTTCAAAAATGCATTTTTAAAAAAAATTCAAAGTGCCATGTGGCGCACAGACATGCCCTTAGGGCATGTATGTGCGCCACATGTACTTACAGGCACATTCCAGGGGTGCAACAGGTGTCCTTTGGACACCCTGGCACCCTTGAAATTGCGATCCTCAAATTGCGATTTTCACACAGAAAATCGCAATTTGAGAATGTATCCCCATTCATTCCTATGGGCCTTTTGGCCCATAGGAATGAATGGGACACTCATTCCTTAATTGCGATTAGCAATTTGCTAATCGCAAATAAGGAATGTTAAAGATTAGCAAAAAAATTGCGAATTTTTACCTACATTCCATTGTGCTATTCTCAAATAGCGATTCCTTAAAAATCGCTATTTGGGAATCGCAAAATGGAAATTACCTACATATGCCCCATAATGAGGGTTCCGGCTTCTGTTTCTAATTCAAGTGTCTGAACCTTCTGATTCCTATGAAATTAGACAATTTACAGATGACCTGATTTGTGAATGCATGTGGTTGTGTGGTGATGTCGCAGTGCCTAATTTGTTAAATAAAAAAAACAGCAGATAATTGAAAATAAAGAGTCACACAGAAGTACAGCCCAATGACTTTCTTACGAGCCGGCACTGTTAAATGCCATAGTTGTCAAATACTAAAGACTGCCTGGTCACGATCCCACCTCATCCCTCTTTCTTCCACTACTCAACACTCCTTGCCTCTTTATTTCACAATTCAGGGTTCCTTTTCCTCTTTGTTTCTTCTTTATTTATTTATTTATTTTGAAAGTCTTTGTCACTGTTTTCCTATCTTTCTTTCTTTTCCTCCTCCAGTCTCCTTTTCTTTCTTTCTCGCTCTAGCGCTGGGTAAAAGTCTGACGAATGCTGGCAAAATTCAATCCCCACCACCCGCACAAATTAAGCACTTGAGATTTGACCTCACAGGAAGCAGTGGCCATTGCAAAGAAGGCCGTTCTTTCTTGTTGAAGTTCATAAGCTGTGAAATGGAACATATCTATAAAAGGGAATTGAACATTTATATAATACTTTGTGGTATCATGACTGGCTCTATGCACCGAATATCGCACAGCAGAAAACACAACAATGTACTGTTTCACGAAATTACAAAGCCCACCAGTGCTACCCTTCACTCACAGAAATAACAGCCTCTCTCTTCTTATTTCCTCAGATGTCTTTAATGCATTTCAGAGCAAACACAAGGAGATGATGGACGGAGTGCTGAAACTTTTCAGACACTCACCCCCAATCACAGATCTGGGTTGAATCCATCATCGTTCCTTAGTTCAATTCACCACCCCAGTTCAGACGCAGCTATATACTAATCAGCCGTGACTCTATGCCTCATGGGAACAGGCTAGCCGAACTGCCAAGCCATGTCTTCCCTGGACCAGAAACAAGCATCCTGGGACTGGTTTCGGGCTAACAGCCCTCATCAGCCAGGCTAGCTTGAATCCAATGGCAAAGTGAGCAAGGGACCCACATCTGAGCGTACCCTGCCAACTCAGGGCGAACAAAGCAAACACAAGCAGATGATGAACGGAGTACTGAAACTTTTCAGACACTCATCTCCACTCACAGATCTGGGTTGAATCCATCACCGTTCTTTAGCACACTTCACCACCCCAGTTCAGACACAGCTATATGCAAATCAATCTTGACCCAGTGACTCATAGGAAAAGTCCAGCTCGTACTGCCAAGCCATGTCTTCCCTGGACCGGAAAAAAGCATCCTGGGATCGGATTCGGGCTAACAGCCCTCATCAGCCAGGGTAGCTTGAATCCAGTGGCAAAGTGAGCAAGGGCCCCATGTCTAGGCATACCCTGCCAACATAGGGCGAACAAAACAGACACAAGGAGATGATGGACGGAGTACTGAAACTTTTCAGTCACTCACCTCGAGTCACAGATCCAGGATGCATCTATCATTGTTCTTTAGCTTACTTCGCCCACCCCAGTTCAGACACAGCTATATGCAAATCAATATTTACCCCGTGCCTCATGGGAACAGTCCAGCCCGAACTGTCAAGCCATGTCTTCCCTGGACCGGAAACAAGCATCCTGGACCTGATTCGGGCTAACAGCCCTCATCAGCCAGGGTAGATTGAATCCAGTGGCAAAGTGAGCTAGGGGCCCACTTCTAGGCATACCCTGCTAACCTAGGGCGAACAAAGCAAACCCAAGGAGATGATGGACGGAGTGCTGAAACTTTTCAGACACTCACCCCCAGTCACAGTTCTGGGTTGAATCTATCATCGTTCTTTAGCTCACTTCGCCACCCCAGTTCAGACACAGCTATATGCAAATCAGTCTTGACCCTATGCCTCATGGGAACAGTCCAACCAGAACTGCCAAGCCATGTCTTCCCTGGACCGCAAACAAGCACCCTGGGACCGGTTTTGGGCTAATAACCCTTATCAGACAGGCTAGCTTGAATCCAGTGGCAAAGTGAGCAGGGTACCCACGTCTGGGCATACCCTCACAAATTAAGGCAAACAAAGCAAATAAAAGGAGATGATGGATGGAGTGCTGAATCTTTTCATACACTCACCTCCAATCACAGTTCTGGGATGAATCCATCATCGTTCTTTAGCACACTTCGCCACCCCAGTTCAGACACAGCTATATGCAAATCAATCTTGACCCCGTGCCTTATGGGAACAGTCCAGCCCGAACTACCAAGCCATGTCTTTACTGGACCGGAAACAAGCATCCTGGGATTGGTGTCTGGCTAATCAGCCATCATCAGCCAGGCTAGCTTGAATCCAGTGGCAAAGTGAGCAAGGGACCCACGTCTGGGCATACCCTGCCAACTTAGGGCGAACAAAGCAAAACCAAAGGGGATGATGGACAGAGTGTCGAACATCGCAAGCACTCACCCCCAGTCAACTAATCTGGGTTTAATCCATCATCATTCTTTAGCTCACTATGCCACTCCAGTTCAGACATGGCCATATGCAAATCAGTCTGACCCTGTGCCTCATGGGAACAGTCCAGCCAGAACTGCCAAGCCATGTCTTCCCTGGACCGGAAACAAGCATCCTGGGACAGGTTTCTGGCTAATCAACCATCATCAGCCAGGCTAGCTTGAATCCAGTGTCAAAGTGAGCAAGGGACCCACGTCTGGGCATGCCCTGCCAAACTTAGGGCAGTTTCTCTTTGACACACTGGACAGTCCTTCACCAATGCTTCCTGCTCTACCAAAAACTCTCAAGGGTGTTGGTCCACATATGTTTGGCTCATCCTGTCTAGGATGCTACTTACATTCGGGAACTCCTCTTTTATAGTGAGATATAGAGGACTACAAGTCCCAGAATGCAAAGTGGGAGCCAGGACTAGACTCCCGCATGGTTCTAGAAACGTGAGTGCTCTGAATTGCCAGGTCTTCTAGGAAAGCAGTGGAATCTGTCCTTCACACTTGCACTCAGTTTCGGGGCTTAGCTGCTTGGTTACTGAGGGTTCAACATGGAAAAACATGAAAAACCCTAGACTTTCCTTGCGACAACAGGACTTTCTTAAGGTGTCCATGAAATCGCCTACCATTTGCCAGTGTAAATCGTCTCACCGTTTTCTCGGAATCTTGGCAAAGATGATCACTGCATTAGAGTCTTCTTTTGACTAAGGTTTGTTCTTAGTTTCTCAGCTAACCTTGGGGTTTGGTGTTAGTTGTCAGAAAGGTCTTAAGTGCTCTGAGTCAACACCTAGTAATTCCCTAGAACGATGCCATTGTGAACATCACTAGTGTGGGCTTCTTGACTTGTTTCTCCCAGTCTAGAGTTTCCATCCAATTTAAATGTGGATATTGTTCTATAGGTTGTGGCTCATAAGTCTTTTAAATCTATACCCACCCTTGATGTTAGCTTGATGTTAGTCTGCCTTTCTTATTGAGCTTACATTGGCTAAAAGTGTAAGTAAAAAACGTTCTAGAGTTTGTTAGCTTTCACTAAATCACATTGTCCTCACTTCTATATTTTTTTTCACAATCTATAAGGATTTTCCAAAACTTGAAGATTGGAGTAGTCCTGCTGTGAGTTTTGGAATGCTTTTTCACGATTAACGGCGGAACCATGCGCTCCAAGCTCTTATGTTGTTAAGGACACCACTTGATCTTTCTTGCACACTTGCACTCAGACTCATGACTTTTGCTTTGACTCTAGGCACTTGTACGACTGTGCACATGCACTTACATTTAATGTTTGTGTTGCACTTTCGTTAATCACTTCTGTGTTTCTTCTTGTCTTGGCTGGACATGAGTATCTTTGGGAGGTTCACACTTGGAGTTATGGCTCTTGTGCATGTTGTGGTGGGTTTCATGCTTCTTCTAGAGACAGCTGTTGTTGTCAGCATGTAAGTCTTTGGGAAAAAACCCATTACAGCTAATGAATCTGATTGCACCGCTGAATCCACCCACTAAGAGGCCTGAATCAATCCATCATGGATGATCAGCTTCCTATCTTGGCCTCTCAGGTACTTCCTTGAAGCAGGCTTTATAAAGCACCTTTGAGTTGTGGCTCACTGCATTGCACCACCATTGGTCTGATCCTACGCCTGGTTAGATTTTTCACTACAGGCACTTTCATGTACGCCTGTCTTTGTATTCCAGACCTACTTTCCCAACTTGCTGGCTCCTGTAGATTGCTCCACTTCAATCTTTGTAAGCTTGTACAAGCAGCTCATATTTAGACATTTTAATCACACAAATGCGGCCCAAATACTCATTTTTGATCCTGCTGTCTAGTACTTAATTTGTAAAAAAAAAAAAAAATGCCAGGGCTCTCATCGAGAGGCCACTGCATCCTCCACAAACATTGCCCCTGCCATGCTGCCAATAATAGTAACAACACAACTACGAACCATCACACCTACAAGTGTGACATTTCTGACAATTTCAGGCAACAAAGCTATAAGAATGGAGTTGGCAGCGGGAAATAGTTGTTTTTACAATATATTGAATTCATTATTGGCTGTTGTGGTCATCTCTAAATTAGCCAGACAGCACCACCTTTTGGCAGACTGTACAAGTGCCAGTGTTGACAATTAAGTGCCGGTGCCGAGCCCGGAAACCACTGGATCGAATTAAGCACTGCTGCTGTCCCAGTGCAGCATCCACAACCCTCAAAACAGCATCATGGGATAGACCAGGCAAAATGACAAGCTCCAAGAAGGTTGTTATGCCTTGGTGGATTTTGAATTGTCACGGTTTTTAGCACTATCGTAGTGAGCACACTTTTGTAATGCATTTTTCCGCTGGGAAAAGCATAGTTTTTGGGGTGTTCCACCCACATATCGACTTCAGAACATTGAGCTAACAAAATATCGAGTAAGTATAGGGTTACTTTAGTTAATTCCACATATATCTACCTTGAGGATGAATATCTTAAAGGTTTGTAGTTGTGGAGTATTAATAGTAAAACTATATTTACCTAAATGCACTTGGCTTCATATTTTGGTCCTCGATATTTTAGATGCAGTATTTTAACTACAATGTTTCTGTTGTTGATATTTCGACATACAACAGTTTCTGAAATTCAACAAATTATTTCTTTCTCAAAGGTAAAGGACTGAAAGACACGTTCAACCCTTGGTAGAAAGGTTGTTGGATACTGTAAAAACACAAAGTTACTTACAAATAATTGTGGTTTTCCATTTTGGGGATCTTCATAATATTGATAATCTTAAAACACGTGTTTTAAAACTTTTTATAATGTACTTTCAGTTTAAATAGCATTTGTATTGCATGTGATTCAGAGCTCTGATGGCTAGTTTGAAGGGAGGTTAAAAATCAGGCATGGTTGGGGATGGGGATCCTGAGGTTGTAGGGGTGCCCTTGAACTCTTGTGACCGTAAGTTGTAGCAGGTCCACAGACTGAGAGGAAGAAGTAGGTTTTCGGCCCTTTGTGGAATTAAAACTAATGATGTTCAGGCCTTGGTGAAGGGGACTTTGTGACTTTAATCCTAGAGGTCCTTCTCCTTTGCAGATGTTCATCATTAAATATTGTAGTTGTAATAAATGTATTTATATAGCGCTTACGACCTCTACGTGGTTAAGGCAGTGCGCAGTCTAGATGCAGGGATGGGCGGGCACAGGAAGAGGAAGGATCGGGAGAGGAAGCTGTGGGATGTGATCTGGTGAGTAGGGCTGGGGCTGGTTTAGGGGGTGGGGTTAGTTTTTAGGAGTGGGGGTAGTTTAAGAGTTGTTTTTTAGTGCACAGGCTGGGTTTTAGGGCTGAGGGTGTTAGTTTTCAGGGGTCGGGTCAGTTTTTAGGGCTCAGGGTGAGGGAGCTGGGGTCGGTGTCGTTTTTAGGATGTGGGGGCTGAGATTTAGGGCTCAGGGCAGAGTGGGGGAAAGGGACAGATTTCAGGGTTAGGGGAAGTTTTATGGCTCAAGGCAGCGGATGTTGGGTCAGAAACGTTTTTAGGACTTGGGGGCAAGTTTTAGGGCTCAAGGGCAGGTTTGGGGTCGGGGTAGTTTTTTGTACGTGGGGACGAGTTTTAGGGCTCATGGTGGCGGGCTGGGGTGTGATCTTTACCACACATATCCCTTTACCAATCATGCCTTTACCACAAAATGGCGTGGTAAAGGCATGCATGGTAAAGGAATGCGTTGTTAAGACACATTCGTTATTTGGGCTGCGTTGTAGAGGCACACATGGTTTAGCCATGCATGCTTCTGTCATACAACCCTGTCGAGGCATTCAAGCGATTTTTCGGTGAGTTGCATACTACTCTGGAACCCCAGAATAATAGCTAGTAGAAGTAAAAAATATGTTTTGTTGTTTCTTGTGCATTGGTGTGTTAGGTTTGTGTTCTTGATTTCATGCGTATTTAGTAGAGTCTGGAGTAGGGGATAGAATGATAGGAATGGGTTTGAAAAGGGGGAGTTTGGAGAAGGGATAGAAGATAGGAATGGATTTATAAAGGAGAAGTTGTAAGTTTTTTTGTAAGACATGGTCGTTGGTGCTTATTAGTTTTACCCTTTGAAATAGAATGTAGATTTTCCTAGTTATTATGACGGAAAGTCTTAATTTTATTAAAGACACGGAGGCGAGTATTATGCTTTCTTATCTTGCATTTTATTCTATAGCAGCCAAGATAAGTGCAAGAAACTACAGTTCCCAGAGGGCCAGGCAACAACTGGGCCATGGGAATGAGAAAAAACGAGAGTACAGTAACCAATCAGCAGTCACATTATAGATAAGAGGACACACTGACTGCGCAGCTTCCTCTTTTCGCTGAGAGCCAGTCAGATAACAATTGAAAATAAAGGAAAAATAGCCATAACCAGAAAGAACGCCAAAGTCCAGGAGCAGAAATCCTTAATCACTGGAATCCAGAGCCAAAGTCCAAGGAAAGGATCCGAAGAAGGAGCCGTAAGGACCGGAGGGGAAATCCAAGCAGGAGATGAACGGAGCCGCTGGAGAGTAGATCTTCTATGATGAGGCAGGCGGTAAGGCCGGATTCGCTGTAGGGAGGGAGAACACATGTTAATAGTGTAGCGGCGGGATAATACTCGCCTCCGTGTCTTTAATAAAATTAAGACTTTCCGTCATAATAACTAGGAAAATCTACATTTTATGGCAAGACCGGAGGCTCCTATTATGCTTGCTCAAAGCAAGTCACTAACATCAGAAGCAACAGAATGAATAGGTTTACAGTAGAACATGCGGAAAATACTGTCATTGGACCAATCTGCTGATCTCAGTATGTCCTCTAAACGGGAGCCAGACCAAAAGGCCTTAGAAGCCATGGCTTCTCTAGCCGAATGTGCTCCGAAAACAGAGACATCAATACCGGCAAGGGACATAAGCCAGCGAACCCACCTGGCGAGGGTAGGGGAGGAAACAGGGAGGTGGGGTTTGCGAAAGGAAATAAGGAGTTGAGAACAAGAGGGCGTTCTGAGATCAGCGGTCTTTTGTTCATACATTTTTAAACACTGTCCCACACAAAGTTGGGGTTGGTCGGGAAAATAGGGATTAAAAACAGAGTCTAGATAAGTCTTCGTGCGTCTGCGAATCTGGAACAGCACACCTGTAGGGGAAAATTGGCGAGAAGAAACATCCAAAGCTCTAACATCAGAAACCCTTTTAATAGACACCAGGCAAAGTAACATAGTAAGTTTGGCTGATAACATTTTGAGAGACAAAGCAGAATTAGAGGGCCAATTCAAAACAGTTTAAGTACAACAGAAACATCCCACAAAGAGGTATACTTAGCCAACGGTGGTTTAGAGCATCGAACACCTTTGAGGAGGCTACAAATCAGAGGAGGAGCACCCACAGGTTTCCCATCAATTAGGGCGTGATTGAGGGAAATGGCAGAGCGGTAGAGGTTGATAGTGCGATAGGCCTTCCCAGCGCTGGCCTGAGAAGCTAAGAAGTTGATAACAAAACCTAGAGGGGCTGAAAAGGGATCGAGAGACCTTTCCAGACACCAGCTTGCCCAAAGAGACCAGGCGGATTTGTAGGCTTTGGAAGTGCCTGGAGCCCAGGCCTGGCTGATAAAGTGAGCAGCCTCTTGTGAAATGAGGTCGTTAGAAGGGGAAGGCCGGAAACTTTCCAGGCCGACAGAGTGAGGGAGTTGTCCAAGATCACACTGTGGCGCTCGCCTTGAGGGTTGAGAAGCAGATCGTCGAAGGACGGCAGAAGTACAGGAAAATCCATTGCCATTTCTAGAAGAACAGGGAACCAGATTTGAGCATGCCAGAAGGGGACTATCAGTACTAGAGAAGTTTCCTGACGGCGGACTTGCGCCAGCACTCTGTTGATCATTATGAAAGGAGGAAAGGCATAATTGAGGTGACGAGACCAATCCTGGAGGAAAGCATCCGTGGCTAGAGCTAGGGGGTCTGGACGCCAACTGAAAAACTGAGGCAAGTGGGAATTGAGGCGAGAAGCAAAGAGATTGATGGAAAAGGGACCCCATAAAAGAGAAAGAGAGTGAAAGACGGAGGGACAAAGCCTCCAGTCGCTGGAGTCTCGCAGGAACCTCGAGTGCCAATCCGCCACAGAATTGAGGTCGCCTGGAAGATATTCCGCTTGCAAAGAGAGATGATGGACTCGGCAATATTCCCACAGACTTTTAGCTAAGTCCGCTAAAGGCTTGGACTTGGTTCCGCCGAGATGATTTATGTAGCGAACCGCAGAAACATTGTCCATACGTAAGAGTATGGAACAGCGGATCCTGTCTTTGGAAAGACTTATTTTTTTTTTTTTTTTTTTTTAAAACCTTTATTGTACAGAGAGAGCTCACAAATACGGGCCTACAACCCACCGGGCTGGCCACCACATAGCAAAAGTATCAGGAGCAATGTATAAAGTGTCACAGTATACAAAGGCTACGAAACAGGGGAAATAACAAGCATCTTAGAGCGGTCTCAGGAGCAAACAAATAGAAAGGTAGTTTTCTTTTTTTAAAAGGACGGGTGAGGGAGGTCAGGAGCATGGCGGGCCGCGAAACAAATCAGAGGGGCGGGGTCGCGGCGGGCAGCAATATAGCGATCTCAAAAAACACAGGAGAAACAAATACGAAATAGGTATACCAAGAAGCACCGGTCAAAACAACGGACATGAGGAAAGGCCACTGCGCACACTGTCCAATGCCCGCCCACCGCAGCCACCACCCGTCCCACCAATCAGCACAGAAAAGGACCCAAATACAAAAACAATACGAAACGCACCCCCAATAGAGAAGAAAACCCCACAAAAGGGGGAGGGGGAAGGGAAAGGGGAAGAAGGAAATGGAAGGGACTCTCACCCAAATACTCGCCCCCAGGCGACAAACCAGGAAAAACAAAAATCCGGTACAAAATAGACAACGAAAATAAGAAGACACACATAGCAAATCACAATCATCGTAATACCGGAAAAGTACACCAGAAAGACACCTGGGGGACAAACAACGAGACAGAGCCCCGAAAAAGGGGATACACAAGGGCCATAGAACCAAAAAGGGAGAAAAAGGGGAGGAAAAAGACCCCTCCAAAAACAACAACAGACCCCCCCACCCACCCCACAAGCCCACCCTGCACCCCTGCAGAAGGCTACGGCCTACCCCCCAGCAGCGTGCCTGTCGCCCTAAATAGAACCCGAAATATAGAAGAAGAGGAACAGGGTAGAAACAAAGACAAAAGGGAAGGGGTAGGGGAAGGGAAAGATCAGCACACACGGGAGAGGGCGAAAAAACAGTATTATCTGCATCCATCCCGCCACCCGTAATAAGAGAGAGGTAGAGCCCACGGGAAGTTAACGATATTAGGATAAGTTTCAGGAGTCCCATGAAGTTACACAACAGCACAGCAGCACATGTCAGTCACAGATCAAAAAACGAGACTACCGCATATAGAAAGTCATTTCAGCCCTGTCCGCTTTTGTCCAAAGTTATAACCATCCGAACAAACAAAGACCAAACGGCGAGGGACACAGGGCACAGGAGAAAATCCCGCGGCAGTCCTGAGAAGAAACGTGAAAGAAAATACTGAAGATCCAGGAAAGTCATGGTACAACGTTCGCATCGCAGGCACAGTTCCAAGGACAGTTCCAACGAGGCAAGCCCAGCCGGGTCGGCACATGCGTCTCGGCCAAGGAGCCGACGCGATGAGAAACAGGAAGGATCATCGAGGTCAGGCCAGGATGCAAGCGGACCGCAGACCAGTGGCCGAGGCAACAAAGGAGGACGACGAGGGGCGTCGGTAACTCTCCGACCCAAGGATGCGGTCTCCGCCGGGGGCACAGAGTCCAGGAGCACACCAGCCGTAACCTGCAACGAGGAGGCCAAATCCGATGACGGGGGCCCGTCCAGTTCAAAATGAGGGTTCGCCTCCACAACGGAGACAGGTGCAGCCACGGTAGTCCGCCAGGAGTTCAGTGCATCCAGGACAACTTGAAGTGCAGGAAACTCTGTACAAGATCCGACATCCGGGCCATGTGGCGGGCCCCCAGTGCTCGCCCAGGCCCGGCAGAGACTCCCAGGGTCGGCCGCCATCTTAGGAGCCCAGCAAGTCCTCGGTCGTCGGGGGCCCCGGCGGGGCAACACCAAAGCAAAAGGAGGTCAGCCGAATTGCGGCAGGGCGCCCCAAGGCAGGAAGGAGACCCAACAGAAGAAGGATTTTCGTCGGCCCCCTCGTGCCGCCGGCCCCGTTCTCCGAGCCCGGGCGGAAATTCAAAATGGCCGGGCCGGGGAACAAAGGGGGGGACCAAGCCGGAGAAATGAGTAGGCTCTCCCGCGAGGGGCAGCGTCCGCACCCCAGGGCCCAGGCCAGTCGGGTCCGCCAACAGGCACAGCCGGACTATTCGCACATCAGCCTCCGCATCCAGATCCACAGCGCCAGCAAGGGCCGACCATCGTGTTCCGTCACGTCCCGGCGTCGCAAGGAGGTCCAGGCCAGTCCGCCCCGGAGGCTCCGAGCGGGATCGCTGCACAGGATCGACAGCACCCAGGATCACCGGAGCAACGGGTAAGTGTCCACAAAGTGACTTCAATACCAGAACACAGCAAGGAGGGCTTCCCGGGGCAGGAGTAATACAGGATAAACGAAGAAAACAGGCGGTTGAACGGAGCCGAGCTAAAACGCGGCCATCTCGGTCGCGAGCTAGGCTCCTCCCCCCGGAAAGACTTTTGATCGCAAAGGAACCAGCAAGTATCTCTAAACAATTTATGTGCAGTCTGGACTCCTCTCTTGACCATGCTCCTCCAGTTGAGATTGGACCACAGCGGGCGCCCCAACCCGATAGACTGGCATCGGATTCTAACACAAGATCTGGGGATGTGGCGAAGATGGTGCGCCCGTTCCACGCATCTAAATGGTCTATCCACCATTGCAGTTCTGTGCGGGACTCTTGGTCTAGAGCGATGACGTCTGAGTAAGCTAGACCTTGGCGAAGGTGCCTGATCTTTAGGCGTTGGAGGGCTCGATAGTGCAGGGGGCCCGGAAATATTGCCTGAATAGAAGAGGAAAGAAGACCGACAATCCTGGCCAGAGATCTGAGGGAGATGAGAGAAAGATGGAGCACAGAGGCAATCTCCGTCTTGATTTTGGAAATCTTTGAAAGGGGGAGGCGTAAAGACGCCGCTACTGAGTCCACAAGGAAACCCAGACATTCCATGTTCTGAGAGGGAATCAGAGATGATTTCTCGATGTTTACAAGGAACCCCAAGTCCAGAAGAAGACACTGAGTGGTTTGGAGATCTGCGAGGAGACCCTGTTTGTCTAGATTCAGGATTAGAATATCGTCTAAGTATATTATGAGTCTGATACCAAGAGAGCGAAGAAAAGCGACCACTGGCTTCAGAAGTTTTGTGAAGCACCATGGTGCAGAGGAGAGACCAAAGGGAAGAGAGGTGAAACAGTAGGTCACTCCTGACCACTGGAACTGAAGGAACTTCCAGTGAGACTGGTGGATAGGAACAGTAAGATAGGCATCCTGGAGATCCAATCGAACCATCCAATCGTTTTGCCGAAGGGTATCCCTCAGATGCAGGATCGTCTCCATTTTGAAATGACGATACACTACAAAGTGGTTGAACCATTTTAGGTTTATGACAGTGCGTAATTTCTTGTTCTTCTTTTGGACTAGAAAAATGGAGCTTAAAAAGCCTGTAGAGTCGTAGGGAAAAATTTGAATTGCCTGTTTCTGTATTAAGGACTTTATCTCTGTTGAGATGAGGTTTGCCATGTGTGTAGAGAACACTAGAGGAGGAGGGAAAAAGGTCTGGACAGGAGGAGAGTAAAACTCTATAAGATAGCCTTGAACTGTGTTGATGACCCACGGGTCGGCACTTATGGATTGCCATTTTGGAAGAAACAGTTTTAATCGACTCCCTACAGGAGGGAAAGAAGAAAGGCTTACCTTGTTGATTGGAGTTGGCGTTGCGATAACCTTTGCGCCCTCTTCCGCGGAAACCACGTCCTCGTTGAGGATAGAAGTGCGGCTTGTAGTCTTGGGAGTTGTCGTAAGAACCTTTGGGGCCTTGATTGTAGGGACGGCCGGAAGAGCGACCCCTGCCTCGTCCGGCCCGTCCAAAAACCCGAGGGGCGAAAGTCTTTTTTATAGATTGTTGAGCCTTGTCAAGAGAGGCAAAGGTAGAGACAAAGCGACTTATATCGCGAACCAAATTCTCCCCAAAGAGGAGGCCATTAGCCTTAGAGCCGGGGTCCATGGGAGCAAGGTTGGCAAGCTTGGGGTCCAATTTGATCAAAAGACCCTTACGTCTTTCGTGGGTAATGGCTGCGTTGGCATTGCCCAAGAGGCAGAAGGCACGCTGCACCCACATGGAAACGTCTTCAGCTGAAAGATCAGAGCCTTCAAGACGGGCAGACTCTGCCATGTCAAAGATACGGGCCAAGGGACCAACAATGTCCAGCAATTTGTCCTGGCATGTGGACCATGCCTTGTCAACCCCGCGTCGAGGGTCTTTGCCAAATTTAGAAAAGAAGGTAAGGACAGGCTGATCAATAGAAGGGACAAGGGTGATTTTATCAGGGAGGGCAGGTTTGGGACACTCAGACTTTAATCTGGAATGCACCGCTGCCTCCAGAGGGAGACGAAGACGGGCAGAAATATATTCACCAACGTGATGAGAGGGAAGCCATTCCGTCGAGTTGGGATGACGGATGGAGGATGGATCAAACATTGGGAGACCCTCCGAGTCATAAACCGGCTCAAAATTAAAAGAATCATTTTTGGGAAGTTTGGGGGGAGAGGGATCTGTGACGTCAAAGATGTCGAATAAATCGTCAGCATCAGGCATATCGTCATCCGTGTCCAAGATGGTGGAAATTACCAATTTCTTAGGAGACTCTGTGTGCTTAGATTTCTGTTTCTTCTTGCCCTCAGAACCGACAAACCCCTCCTTAGCAGGAGGCCTTGGAGGCACAACGTCCTCATCCATAGGCGAGTAAGACTCGCTAACCATTACAGACGCCTTTTTAGGCTTTTGCACAGAAACAGAGTGTTCCACCTTTCTTTTTCTGCTATCCCCCGCAGATTGGGCCAAAACCTTGGACAACATGCTGACCATGGAATTTTCCATATTTTTAGACATCCTCTTCATAGAGACTTCCATAGCTTGTTCAACAGAATTGCTGATGAATCTATGCAGGTCCTGTCTAAGTGACCCATTATCCAAGTGAGAGAAATTCTCCTCAGAAGAGCTCTCCATAATATTCCAAGCAAGGTAGGTAAGGGTAATATAAACAATAAAAAATAAAAGCACAATTTGCAACTGTGTTGAAACCCGGGATAGAACCTGGGTCCTCTAGCACTGCAGGCGAACGCTCTCCCAACTGAGCTAGTGAAGCCTGCTAGGAAGGGGCGTGAACAAAGGCGGGCCGGCTCGAGCCAAGGGAGGAGACCGGCGTGAGGCAGGCAGGAAGCAGCTCCGGGGGCAGAGAACACAATGCTTCCAAAGCGGGAAGCGGAATGCGGGACACAGCCGGGAGAAAACCAGAAGAAAGGCTGAAGGCAGGCTCCGGCTCCGGTGAGAGGAATGTTCGCGAACAAGCGCGAGCAGCGCGGAGCGGGCCAGACCACTGCAAGGAGCGGGGAAAGGGGGGAGGGGGGAAACGGAACCTGAAGCGCGCGAAGCGCGAGTTAAAGCAGCGCAATAGCGCTCTAATGAAACCAACTGTAAAAACCTGTAAAATATCACACAAGCAGTAAAATAACACGTTTAAGCAACAACAAACACTGTGAGCATAGATAAGAGAACACTTATCTGACTGCGAGCAGCAAGAAAAGAGGAAGCTGCGCAGTCAGTGTGTCCTCTTATCTATAATGTGACTGCTGATTGGTTACTGTACTCTCGTTTTTTCTCATTCCCATGGCCCAGTTGTTGCCTGGCCCTCTGGGAACTGTAGTTTCTTGCACTTATCTTGGCTGCTATAGAATAAAATGCAAGATAAGAAAGCATAATAGGAGCCTCCGGTCTTGCCATAAAATTGAAAGCAGCAACACCAACATGGATAGGGAAACCCACCCACTGATTAAATAACAATCCACCGAAACAGGTTTCTTGAAATGCTGCCCCTATCTGAGCACCTGCCTTGGCATCTGAATGAATGCAAAGGCGCAATGCAAGTGTCTGCTAACCTTGAGGTAGCAACAACAATAAACTCATGAATCGGGCCATGGTATTAAGTGCTTTGCTTTGTTGGAAAAGCCGCACAGGAGGCATGTGTCTACGTTTAATGCCTCACTGTTATTTTTGTCAGCGCGCAGAGAGCAGCCCACGTGACAATTCCCAGGAAGCACTGCGCCGACTTCAGCTGTGGCAACACGTACCTGACAACTACTTGTCGCAGTTCAGCACTAAATGAATGACTTCGTTGTTTTATTTCCCAACAATCAGTGCTTAAAAGGGGCAGGTACTGAGTGCTAGCACTTTTTGTATTTGAATGAGAGAGTTCCTGCACTTCTCAGCACTGCTTCAATACATTTAATGGGATAGTACCAGCATGTCTCAGGAGCAAACAGATCCTCTAGTGAGTACCTGCACTTCTATATGTACATTTAAAGCACTGCCCACAATCACAGGAAACGAGGCCTGCTCAAGTCCCATACTTATATTTTGGCCAGCAGGAATTGCCTTCTGCACTGCAGCATACTTTAAAATACTTTCTTGTTTTGGTTTTGGGCACATAGTGCAGTTGCTGCACCTTTGACCACAATTGGCAAAAAAAGGTAAATGCAAACAGTAGCTGCTGCCACAATCCTGTTTGCACGCAGGCCCGGTGTTAGAGGGTGGGCCTGGTTCACCCAAGGCCATTCGCAAGCAGAAAACACGTTCTGTTCTATTTCTTGATGAAACAATCACACGTGCCTGCAGCCTCACTATCAAAGCCTAAAGGTGAAACTTTAATGTGGAGCCAATACCCTGGGCTATTTTAAGGATCTGGGGTGAGGTCTCCGGGAGGGTTGCTATTGCTGTGCACATGTAAAGAGAAAGGGTACCTGAGACACCCCCACTATATCAAGACCGCAAGCTCTGGCTACACAGTAATTAAGAGGTTAAAGCAATTTTATGTAGGAAACTGCCATTGCAAGAAAAGTACGTGAAAATGCCCATACAATCAGGGTATACATCTAAGCTGTGTTTTATTTTAGTTTATTTCTGCTGTGATGCTTTGCAGCTGGGGAAAACCAAATTATGCGGCAGGGTTGACCAAATTATATGGCAAGAAAAATCAGTTTTACATTTTTACACGTTAACACTGTCTTGGCAAGGATTACACCTCATTAGTACCAATTTAATACTAAAATGCAGCAACAGGAAACGGATAAGCGACCAGTTAACCATTGCAGTGTCTCCACTGCGCAGCAACACGTCACTGTGTTTTTAGTAACTTTTGGTCCCTTTGAGTTAGAATTTTTTTTCTCTCTTAATATCTGCAAATTATGCAGAAGATGATGGATTATGTGGCAAATCCATAATTATGCTGAATACGCTACAGCCGCGGACTTCCATATTTCCAGTAGCCCTGCTTATGGAACTATGTTCAGCAAACACACTCTGACAATGGCAAAGTCTTGACTCCTCTTAAGTGAAGAGACTTGTCAGGTTTCACTAACACAACACAGATGCAGAATGGACGGAAGCAGTAGAAGTGTATATTATAAAAAGAAAAGCCAACACTTCCATGGCAGCATTGGCAACGCGTGCTGTGACTGTTCTGCCTACTATCATTCTCCTGAGGTGCTCACAGAAGGCAGAGCTCTCTAATATTAATAGAAGGAAGTTAAAAAAAACATACACCCCACTTTGGGGCACTTGTGACATTAATTCCCTACCAACAAATTCTCTCATTTTGTCACAAGAATAGACAGTAATGAAATATAGTCAGGGCGACTGGAATTATGCGATTGTGCTGCATCAGCGTTTTATGCATAATTATGGATTTGACACATTTTCCACAAAATCTATCATCTGCAGCAGAATTAAACAAAAACCATCATAAAAGAATCAAAGGTGACTAAAAATGCAGTCATGTGTTGCTGCACAGTGGGAGGCCCGTTGGAAACGTTTACACGTCACGAATGAGGTGAAACCTTTTTCCATGTTAAAAAAAATAAAGTAATACTACCCCACATTACACTGCAAACATTTAGTCAACCCTGCTGCATAATTTGGTCCTCTCCTGCTGCATAATTCCAGATTCCCTTATTCTAGTGCTGCTGCTCTTCAGGCCCTAAACTGATACAAGAGAAGTGGGTGAGGTGGAGAGAGGGGAAGGTGGAGCAGAGCGACAGGAGGGTAATAAGGAGGAGGCTGAGGCAGGAGGGAGGATAGTGAGAGGATAGTAAGAACAAAAGGAGGATGGTGATGGGGCAGGAATGAAGGCTAGTCGGAAAGACAAAAGAGGGTGAGCAAGAGTGAGAAGAGGGCGCTGAACAGAGAAAAGGATGAGGAAGAGAAAGATGGGTGAGGCGGAGAGAGAGTGAGGTGAGGTGGAGAGAGAAGAGTGAGGTGGAGAGTGAAGACTGAGGTGCAAAGAGAAGAGTGAGGTGGAGAGAGAAGAGTGAGGTGGAGAGAGAAGAGTGAGGTGGAGAGAGAAGAGTGAGGTGGAAAGAGAAGAGTGAGGTGGAGAGAGAAGAGTGAGGGAGAGAGAGAACATGCCCAGGCTCCCAGGCAGTGCCTGAGAGGCCAAACAGCCTGCTCAGACCAATCACGACACTGCTAATCCAGTGTCGTGATTGGCTGGGAGAGTTGGGGAGCCTGGGTGCTTCCGGTGCTGCCAGTGCTGAGTGAGGACGGAGGAGAGGCATGCATGGTGGCAAAGGTAAAGGTAAGTTTATTTTATTTCTTTTTTCATCTCCTCCCCAGCTCACCGCCCCCATCCAGAGGCAGCCGCCACTGGGATAAAGTGGTAAGAGAGGAGAGTGTGGTGAGACAAATATGTGAGTGAATTTAAGAAAGTGAAGGGACTTATGAAAACAGGTGGCTAAGGTAGAGTAACAGTAGGATTGTGTAAAGCAAAGAGAGTGAGGTGAGAGGAAGTAGAGGGTGAAGTGAGCGGGGCAGCAAGGTGAAGTGGAGAGAAAGGAGGGTGAAGTCAGAAGATAAGAAGGTGACACAGAGAGAAAGGAGGGTGACACAGAGAGAACAAAATAGATCTTACCTATAGGTTTAACCCTCTAGACATACACAGTTAACACTAGTAGTCAGAATCTGGCAATAGGTATGGCATACAGCTCACACCCCGTACAAAACCACCCATATGATTAGGCTCAGACCCAGCTCTCAGCCACCTTGGAGTCTTTGGACAGCCCTATTCTTCTTCATGGCCCCCACCCAGATACCAAATCCTGGAAGCGGTTTGGTTGCACTGTGAGGATAAGGGATGAGTAATGGTTTGAGGGGGGGGGGGCGCGGATGAGATGGTACATATGATGGTGTGCCCTAAAAAAATGGTCCATGCCTCGTTATTCCCCATTGCCTTTTGTTCTAATAGAGTTCGATATTTAGAATTAAAATGTCTTAATTGAGTTAACTGTATCATTTATCTATGATTGTTGTGACTACAACCGTTCTTCTGTAAAGCGCTCTGATATCCCTCAGGATCTGGTCCGCGCTATATAAAACTTTATAAATAAATAAATAAATTGTGCGTTAAGGCTGAGCTCGGGCCAGAATCAATTCCATTAACATCTGCGCTCCTCTTGTTGTGCAAACCGTATCTGCGGGAGGGTTTCGAATTAATTGCAGTCATAACTAGAAAAAGAATATAAAGGTTAAACAAGAATGCTCAATGCTTTATAATAATAAAAAGCAGTAAATGCTCAGGTAATTCTAGTGGCCGGGGTCGTAGAATATTGTCTGAAAGACTCGTATCATTTATTACACCTGTTTGAGAAGAGAAGTTCTCCCAATTAGAATTATCACCTGTTGCTTCTGGGCTACGAACAAGAATTCGTTTATCTTATCTGTTTATGGATGGCTGAGACTGTTAACGAGTGCTAATCATAGCTATTCAGACCCAGACGTGCAAAGAAGGGGAAGATAAGCGAAGAGGGACAGAGATGAGCAATGAAAGAGAAAAAGGACTATTGACACAGAAAGCACGCCTGGCTGGAGAAAAACCTACTATATTGTGCCTATACTGTGTATGTAAGGCTGTGCACAGGGAGACAAGTTGGCTGTGATGTGGCATTTAACTTTCTGACACTTGATCTACTCTTGGCTTCTCCATTTCACCTAATTTTATGCTCCACATTTACTGTTTGGTGGTATTATAAAGGGTGACAAGGATCCCCCAGGGTGTAATGGCTGTAATTCTTTTAAAGGAACAGTGCATTTACTTCTTAGCATGGGTAGTTGTTATTTATTTATATAATACCTGCATATGTGTGCTTAAAAAGGACCATCCCGATTGCGGGACAAACACCCGAACACGGACCTCCATTCTGCCCATTAAAACTGGATCACGTGGAGCGGTCGACCCCAGGTGCAATTTGCACTTAGGAATTGAAGCCCACAGGTATTTTCTCATATACCGCCAGCCCAGTTACGTGGTTACTCAAGTAAACTGGCCATTGCACTCACTCTCTTCTTCCCGCAGTAATAACCTCACCGGGCATTGAAACCCCGCTGTCAATACAGCAACTTGGCTATCCCTGCCAGCTGTTTTCCACCGCCCACCGGAGTTAGTATTTTGCAATTATCCGATTTCATCACGCGTGGCAATCGTGCATGCATAGTATATTCACCTAAAAGATTAACTTCAAATAGTCACTGCGCCGCTGTTTTTCGATCCACCTTTATTATGAGTGACTTGCGATCACGATTCATTGTGCCGCACGGTTATGTTCACGATCACCTCACTTGTAAGGCTTGACCATTCCGAATAGGACATGTTTTTCTTTGGTACACGCTGGCATGAAGGCCTTGGCAATATAAACGACAAGCATGTTGAAAATCATTATTACTTATTTCCACACGTGCACTGAACAGTTCCAACACTTCTGTTTGTATATGACTTTGGTCAGGGGCGCAACTAGGTCTTAATTTCGGGGGGGGGGGGGGGGGGCTAACATGGCAGATGAAGGGGCGTGGCTAATGTTAATCAATGGGGCGAAGCTAAAATGACAGATAATCAGGATCGGTTAATGCTCAGGTCAAGCTGAGAAAAAAATGTGGTGAATTCTGTATTTGAAACTGGACAACAATTAAAGCACACATTTTTGTTAATTTGATGCATTTATATGCTATTGTCTTATGAAAAAGGAACAGAATGTACTGAATTAAAAGGCCAATTTAATATATTTTATTACAAAGCACTTTAGGAACACATTATAACCAATTTTCACAATGCCATTTCAAGGCGACGACCCTTTTTCGCCATTTCATTAACAATTGCTTCTATAGGAGGACAATGTGCACGTGAAATGTTTATCATTGCAAGTCCAGAGAGTCGTTCTTGCCCCATTGTTGACCGAAGATAGGTTTTCAGTCTGCGAAGACAACTGAAGCACCTTTCTGGGGATGCGGTTGTCACTGGCAAAGTGGCAAATAATTTTAGCAGGCAGTATATGTTGGGATAGAAGTCAATGTGAGCATGAGTTAAGGTATCCATTATATTCCTTGGCCATTCTTCAATAGGTACCTTCAGCCATGTCATTACCCACATGTCATATTCATTTTTAAGATCCTCGCGTGTACCAGGTAAATCGTCCTCATATATGTCAAGAGCATCCTTCAAATTTTTAAAAGACTCTTGGGTGACAAATCTTGGTACCAGATACTGCATTGTACAGGCCTTTTTCACATGCTAGCTGAATCTTTCTGACAATTCATACAATAAATTGTCTATAAATGGTAAAAATATTGAAATCCTAAAGTAAGCTTCAGGATCACTAGTCTTGTAATTGGCCCGTTGTGTCTGCCTGCCAGTAAGGCGCGGCATTGTCAGAGGTTCCCCTGCTGTGGTTTGGGCTTTAACGAAAATCTCATTAAATGCTTCTTCAGCTTTGTCTCTGCTTTCTTGAATCACCTGCTTGACTGTTTCAATCTGCCCTATGCACTCCAACAGATCTGTATTAGGATTTTGGAGTGCAGCTGAAACAGGAAGCAGTAGCCCAGAAAATATTGCCAGGATGTGTAATGAAACAATGAAGTTATGGGACTGAACAGCTGCGAGAAATTGCTCAGCCTTGGACTAAGCATTGTGATCTTGCCAATCCGAGATCTCAAGCAAAGAGTCAACCACAGCTGGGTACATATCAACAAAACGAACAACCGATGCATTCCTTTCAACCCACCGTGTCTCACATAAACCACTTAACAGTTTCATTTTTGTATCTGGCAAAGTAGCAAATTTCGCCTTTAGGACAGCCATCCTTTTTGCAGAGCCTCTTACAAAATTAGACACTTCTTTAAGTGTTGAAAGACAATTACGAATTTGACGTATTTCACATGAATGTCCAATCACAAGATTCAGTGAATGACTTCCACAATGTACATAAAATGCCTTTGGCACACGCTCTAAAACTAGCGCTTGTGCACCTTTAACAGAACTTTTCATTGCAGCACAACCATCGTATGCTTGCCCACATATACGATCTAAATTCAGGCCATATGTTTCTAGGGAAGTGAGAATTTTCTTTCCAATTTCAACCCCTGTTCCATCCTGAAGCTTTTCGAAGCCAAGGAATTCTTCATACACAGATGTACCTTCTATAAAACGAATTACTAGAACAAGTTGCTCGATAGTGGCACTGTCAGTTGTTCCATCTGCTAAAATGGCAAAAATCTTGCATTGTTTGCGCGCTCCACCACTCTATTTCTCATTAGAATGTTGCAAGCAGAGATGATATCATTCTGAATCTTCCAACTTGTATAAGTTGCATTAGAGGGACACGTTGCCAGATGCCATGCCAGAACTTCATCACCAGCTTGAAGTCGTAGGCGCAGAGCAGCACGGAAATTGCCATCATTCTCTTCGGGTTCCTTTGAAGTAATAGGTTGTCCACGGTCTCTGTGTCCTCGAAGAGCTATACCTTGTTTTGCACAATGGAGTACTGATTCCACTATTGGCACAAGTCGTTTTCTGTTTTCCAAAATAGTTTTCTTCCAGTTGCTCTCGATCATAGTTGTAACAGCAACAGACTTTCCTTCAAAAACAGATGAGAAGTTAGCTGCCGCTGTCATACTCTCTTTGTGATACAAGGAAGAAGCATGGAAACGAAAATCACTTTGAGCATGTTTCCATTTTGTTATGGGCAGAAGCACTAATTTACCCACAGCTTGATGAGACCCTCTTCCAACTTCTTTACGGGCAAAGAGTATACACATCTTGCATAAGGCCCCCTCAAGTTTAGCACTGTAGGCAAGCCATGGGCGATAGGTTTTCAACCATTCATGTTGAAAGCGACGTGCTTGATTTCCCTCTTGAACAACTGGAAACTTGTATGATGTCTCTGGCGTCCAGAAAGAGTGCAAAAGTTGGTAGCGTAAATCATCTGGGATTGATGATGAAACTGTGCTGAGTCTTGAGACATCTATATATACTCCTATATCTAAGATGGATGAACTCTTTGACTTTTCCAAACATGGACTACTAGTCGCTGGCATACCAGTGATTGTATATGCAGGAGACTCAGAATGAAGAAATGCTGAATGTTCTTCAGGAGTGTAGCCGGAAGCTGGCAGGGCAGGTTCTTCACCTGAATCAGAACATGCTGTCAAAGGTTCTTGAGCGGCTGGCCGACGAGTGAAAAAATCCTCTATCTTTCGCCGCTTAACATTTTGTGGTCCAAAGCCTCTGGTGTTCGGCATCCTGCTGTATGCGGATAGCGATCTCTAGTGAAATATAAAAAAGGCCCTCAGGTCACTTACTTAATTATTACAAAGCTACGGGGGAAAGAATACTGTAATTTTGTTCAATAAACCAACATTAAAAAGCCAAGAAATACAAGTTAAACACCCAGTAGCTCTCTAAATTATCCTAAAACTCTGTAAAGAAGCAAGCTAGAAGTAGCCTGATTTTCTGTACAATTATGATACCACACACTTACCACATGTCTAAAACTTCAATGAAATGGCTTGAATTTCTTATAATATGAAAATGTCCAATGCAAATCAGCCCCAAACAATTATGCAAAACCATCTGGATACATAATTATAAGATTACAGTTTCTAATGTTTGACGCAAAGACTTCTGCCCTCTATGCTTTCAATGTACACTTACCTACAGAAAGAACAGGCCTCACAAATATTTAGGCCCAGATTTACTAAGCTTTTATACACCACAACTTGGCAAGGGAACATGTTGTGCTGTGTTGCATCAAAGGCAGAGAGCAGAAATGTGCCATATTTACAAAAATATGACACATTTCTGCTGTCTCCCTCAACTGGTGCTGCATAGTGCCAATGCAGACATCATGGTGCAACGGTGCCTGCGTTATGAGCAAGAATTTTTCTGTGAAGGAAAGGATACCTGAATGCAGCTCACATGGAAAAAGGAAGCAACTAGGATAAATAAAGATAATTCACCTCGTAACGCCTGGGCCTGGAAGGCGCACCATTTGGAAGCATTCCCAGGTGTACTGGCCGAAGTAACTGTGGGATTGTGTCAAAATCCATAGGCAGATGTGTGGGAATGCCCTAGCTCCACCCATGGAACAACATCCCAACGCAAGGTAACTCAAGGCAGCTCAATGCTCTGCCTCTCATTACTCTGGAGTTACTAAACCATGCAAAACCACAATAAGTGGCCTTTGTGTAAGTTAAGTAAATCCCAATTAAATGGGTAAAATTATGGCAGCGTAAAAGGAAATCAGAATGGATGGATACAAGGGTGAAAGTATAGTAAATCTAAATGTGAGAGGATGGATGCGTTGGTGAAGGGATGGTAGAGTAAATAGATATCTGAGATGGTGGCTAAAAGGATCGGTGTAAGGTTGGCAGAGTAAATTGAAATCAGAAAGGATGGATGGTTGGATTGATGGATGAAAGGATAGCAGAAAATATAGCACACACCTACCCGATGTACCAGCAGGTTACAGAGTTCATTGAAAAGTGTGTTTACCAAATGTGGATGTTATGCTCTCATAATTGCGATATTAAGGAGTGGTGCACATCAGCAAGCAAGGTAAATACCCTCTAAATAGCTCAATACCACAATATGATTGCATGTATCAAGTCAGGATAGAGGCTCACACGTGGAACCCTTAATTGCCTGAGCTCTGCGCTCTCATGTAAAAGTCCAGCCCTAGTAACGTTTGAGACACCAAGATGGTGTTTTCAAATACCCCGCCTGTTTGACATGCATTTTTGATACACTGCATTACCTGCAGGAAAATCTCACATTCGAAGAGCCAATCAACATACTTTGGACGTGCTTAAAAAAAGTGTGTGTGTTGGGCCACATCAATAATCTGAAACTTATTGAAACCGAAGAGCACCTGCTAGCGGAAACTTCTTGACACCCGAAATTAAAGTTACTGAGAGGTGTCTGAATCTATTATGGGCTGAAAAATTAATCACAAACTGGGCAAGCAATTTGAGTCTATAATCGTGCAACTATTATTTTTAGAAAGGTATTCCGGAACTAAATTTAATTTTAGATTATTACGTAATGTGCAGGTCTGTAGTACTAGAAAAGAAGTTACCAGACTATGACATATATTAGTTCTGCTAACTCTTGCGGATCCATAAGATCAGATTGAACCATCTACTGCTTACCCCATCATAAGCAGGAGCCAGGATCCAGAACACAAGAAATAAACCACCAGCATAATAAAGGGACCTGCAGAGCTAATGAGAGCTGCCATCATAAAATATATTATAGAAATGGTCTCCTATCTTGCACACTTCCTCATCAATCACACGACTGAGCACCGATTCCCATAGCTCAATAACTGCACCTTGGTATTCATCATGAACTGCATGGAGATGCTTTTCACAGAGGCTTAAATAAAGACAACACTCTTCCAACCACACACCCACTAGGTGTAACCTGCTACATGCATGGATAAGTGCTTCAGCATCGCACAAATGTATGACAGTACAACACATGCCATCACAATGCATGTCTTTGCAACGCGGTTGTAATAACTCAACAACTCAAGTGCTGTTACAACACAATACCATTACAATGCAAACTCTTACCACGCACATGCCTTTACAACAAAAGCGTATGCGTGGTAAAAGATTTGTTTTAAAATATAACTATGTTACAGTATATACGCTACATATATATATAGGTTTATATATCCCTGTAAATGGCTTATTTTTTTAGTAAAGTATATATATATATATATATATATATATATATATATATATATATATATATGTATATATATATATATATATATATATATATATATATATATATATATATATATATATATATATATATATATTACCTACTGGCGGTCGCCAGTAGGTATATATAGTTAGGATTTTTTCTCTATGGGTTTTTTGAAAATTCTATGTCTAATAACTTTGGCGTTTGTGGACGGAATTGGCTGAAATTTTCAGGAAAATGGCACATTTTGTTTCTGAGCAGCCCTTGAAAATTTGGGGGGGGTTCGTCCAGTGGGGGCCGAGAAAAAAGGGGGGTCCCAAAACGTGTTTTTAACATTGAGTTTTCCATAGGGCGGTTGGCCTCACTTTTAGCCCGAACGGCTGAATGGATTTGCACGAAACTTGGCAAAATTGTAGGGACTGGTAGCCCGATGTGCCTTTTGTAGGTCTCAATATATGTGCTCCAGTGGATTTTGAGAAATTAACGTTTAAAAAAAGATATATATCTGTAACAGCGGACCAGTTAGCGCACTGGTTCGCGGACTTTTCGCGCAACGGAGCTTTGTGAAGCGAAGCTGATTGGTTCTCTGGCGTCTGTCAACATTCCAAAAAGTCCGTAGCGGCCGCCATCTTGTCTCTCGGTAGGATCGAGAGACAAGAGGAGGCCAAAGCCAAGGGGCAAATGACCATAAGGGGGAATAGTAGATCCTCGCTGACCCCCTAGGTTTGATGTGGAGGTTTTAAAAGGGCCCGCGGGGCAAAAAAAAAAAATTATAATAATAATCTTACGGCTGAATGGATTTGCACGAAACTTGGCAAAATTGTAGGGACTGGTAGCCCGATGTGCCTTTGCTAGGTCTCAATATATGTGCTTCAGTGGATTTTGAGAAATTAACGTTCAAAAAAAGATATATATCTGTAACAGCGGACCGCTTCGCGTACTTTTCGCGTTACGGAGCTTTGCGAAGCGAAGCTGATTGGCTCTCCGGTGTCTGTAAACATTCCAAACAGTCCGTAGCGGCCGCCATCTTGTCTCTCGGTAGGATCGAGAGACAAGAGGAGGCCAAAGCGAAGGGGCAAATGACCATAAGGGGGCATAGTAGATCCTCGCTGATCCCCTAGGTTTGATGTGGAGGTTTTAAAAGGGCCCCGCGGGGCAAAAAAAATAAATAATAATAATAATCGAACGGCTGAATGGATTTGCACGAAACTTGGTAAAATATTAGGGACTGGTAGCCCGATGTGCCTTTGCTAGGTCTCAATATATGTGCTTCAGTGCATTTTGAGAAATTAACGTTCAAAAACAAGATATATATCTGTAACAGCGCTCCGCTTCGCGGAGATAAAATTATATCTGTATTACGTAGCTGTTGCTAACACCAGTTAGCGACGGCTAGTAGGAGATAACGACCATCTTGGGCCCCACTTTGCATGTGAGTGATATTTATCACTAATGACATGCAAAGTGGGCATGCCAAGATGTTAGCGACTGGAAACAGTCGCTAACATCGCTATCTCCTATTATCAACTTTTGGAAATATTCGAGATAAGCGCGAATATCTCCAAAAAGTAACAGCTGCCCTGAGCAGTTCTTAGCCATGTTATCCAATGGGAGGTGGATAACATGGCTAAGAGCATTAGCTCGGTAATGCATGAATATCGCGGAGTTTTCAGCGATATTAATGCATTGCGCTCGTTTTTTATCGTATTTGCGATAAACCTTGATAATAGCAAGGTTTATCTGCGATAATTTCTGACGGTAAAAAAATCTTTGCAATGCATCGTTAGGGATAAATATCGCTTAACTTTGGTAATATGCCCCAACGTCTGTTAACGTTCGATTCGAAGGAAATCAGGAATTGTTGAAAAACATTGTGTGCGCCATCTTGTCTTTTTTCAAATGCCACACTTTTGTCGTGCACGGCAGCCATTTTAGATGCCTTGACCAGATCCACTCTGTGCACGCTGTCGATCCTTAGCATGGCTCCCCACCCTCGCAAGCATCTCCCCCAGGCAGTGGTCACCCCCGCTCTCTGTTTTATGCATGGGTAATAAACCTCCCCCCATCTGCGCTGTTCTTCCCTGAGAATCACACCCTGTGCCCGCCCGACACCTCCCTTTCGCCCTATTCACTACCGCACCCTCTGACACTCCTTTTCCTCTGTGTCCGATTGTCCAGGCCGGTCCTAGGCTATCAGCTAGCCCTGCAGATGTAGTTTATAGCCACAGCTGTAAAGAATCACCCGTCTTCAAAGGAGTTATAGTAGATCAAGGCCCACACTCGATGAGATCCGTCACAGCAGAAGCGTTGCTATTATCTGAAAACCATCCTGTATTGTGATTGGGGAGGGGACCGAGCGTGAAGCGGAAGATTCCAGGGATGACTCTTTGTACATCAAAGTTTTTACAATTATGTGTCACATTAAAAATATATAGCACTCCGACAAAGTAGTAAGATTATAAAACTTTAATAATTTATAAATATATACAAGAAAACAAAAATAGTAATAACATATAAACATTTTTAGAGAAAAACAACGAAGTAGCAGTCGGCTGTGCGAATAGTCCCAACGCAGCACAACGTCCAGATTTCCGGCGTGGGGCGTCGCGGGGGGTGGGTGATCAGTAGCAAACTGTTGTGCGAATAGTTCCAAGGCAGCAGAACGCGCCGAAATCTAGATGACACAAAAGTGATGTCTAGTAAGTTGCCACCCAGCAAATAACGGCGTGGGGCGTCGCGGGGGGTGGGTCATCAGTAGCAAACTGTTGTGCGAATAGTTCCAAGGCAGCAGAACGATGGCACCAAGGTGATGTCCAGTAAGTTGCCGCACTGGTTTTGGTATCCTACAATGCTGCTCCGAATAACGGCGTGGAGCGCCCCGGGGGAGGCGGCGTGAACGGGCCTCTCCAGGTGGAGTCTCGTCTGTTGTAGTGGGGCGCCCCTTTACCGTTTCAGTTGCCATTCCGTCCGCTTTTGGTCCACTGTGTCAAAATCCGCCATTCAGCTGAGTTGCGCCCACTCTTGCGGTGCAGCGATAGGCGGCTGTCACAGGACTCTCAAAATGGCGGCAGGCTGTTTCCTTTTTGGGCCTGGTCCACTGAAATGGCCCTGGGACACCTTGGAAATCGGACGCTTGTCTGCTAGGTCTTGGACCCCATTCTCGAAAGCGTCCCCTCCGCCTTGAGAATTCATCAAAAGTTTTGGGGGCCCCGACTCCTGCAGGCTTCTGGTGGGGAGCGGCTGCCATGATTGCTCGCGGAATGACCACGACGGAGCTACGAGATGGTGGTGCTCTCATGGTGACGCCAGCTTCAGTCTGAAACATCCAGAAACAAGGTGGGGCTTTCATCGTTTGGGGGGAAAAAAAAGTTTTCATCCAATGAAAAGTGTTGTTTTTAGGTCATATGATCAAGCCTTCCATCATTAGGAAACCAAAAGTAAAATGAACCAATGAAAAGTTTTATAAACAAGTCACATGACCTGTTATGCGGCATAGGGTATAAAATGCGGAGAAAATACGTTGGCACGTGAGGCGGCGTCAGTAGCGGACCGATGTGCGAATAGGCCGAAGGCAACACAACGCGCCAAGATCCGGATGGCATCGAGGTGGTGTCATAGTTGAGAGTTCTGAGCAGCGGTTGTAACACTGTCTGAAGCTTATTTGCAGCTGCTGCAGCTTCACTACGCGCCAAGATCCGGATGGCACCGAGGTGGTGTGTAGGAAGTTGCCGCACTGGTGTGGCCATCCTACAATGCTGAAAGTCGGCGTGGGGCGCCCCGTTGGCCTGTGAGTTTGCGTCAGTAGCGGACCGATGTGCGAATAGGCCGAAGGCAGCACAACGCGCCAAGATCCGGATGGCACCGAGGTGGTGTCTAGTAAGTTGTCGCACTTCTGTGGCCATCCTACAATGTTGAAAGTCGGCGTGGGGCGCCCCGGTGGCCTGTGAGATGGTGTCAGTAGCGGACTGATGTGTGAATGGGGCCAAAGGCAGCGCAACAATATTTTCTACTATATTTCCGGTGTAGAAGAGACCACAAGGCGCTGAGATGCCAAGATCCGGATGGCACCGAGGTGGTGTGTAGCAAGTTGCCGCACTGGTGTGGCCATCCTACAATGCTGAAAGTCGGCGTGGGGCGCCCCGTTGGCCTGTGAGATGGCGTCAGTAGCGGACCGATGTGCGAATAGGCCGAAGGCAGCACAACAATATTTTCTGACTGACACCACAAGGCGCTGAGATGCCAAGATCCGGATGGCACCGAGGTGATGTCTAAGTTGCGGACTGATGTGCGAATGGGGCCAAAGGCAGCGTAACAATATTTTTTGTATGGAAGATACCACTAGGCGTTGAGATGCCAAGATTCGGATGGCACTGAGGTGATGTCTAGCAAGTTGGTGTGGTCATCCTACAATGCTGAAACTCGGCGTGGGTCACCCCATTAGCCTGTGAGATGGCGTCAGTAGCGGACCGATGTGCGAATAGGCCGAAGGCAGCACAACGCGCCAAGATCCGGATGTCACCGTGGTGGTTTCATAGTTGAGAGGCACTTCATCTGCAGTGGGGCGCCGAGGTCCGGATGGCACCGAGGTGATGTCTAGCAAGTTGCTGTACTGGTGTGGTCATCCTACAATGCTGAAACTCGGCGTGGGTCGCCCCATTAGCCTGTGAGATGGCGTCAGTAGCGGACCGATGTGCGAATAGGCCGAAGGCAGCACAACGCGCCAAGATCCGGATGTCACCGTGGTGGTTTCATAGTTGAGAGGCACTTCATCTGCAGTGGGGCGCCGAGATCCGGATGGCACCGAGGTGATGTCTAGCAAGTTGCTGTACTGGTGTGGTCATCCTACAATGCTGAAACTCGGCGTGGGTCGCCCCATTAGCCTGTGAGATGGCGTCAGTAGCGGACCGATGTGCGAATAGGCCGAAGGCAGCACAACGCGCCAAGATCCGGATGTCACCGTGGTGGTTTCATAGTTGAGAGGCACTTCATCTGCAGTGGGGCGCCGAGATCCGGATGGCACCGAGGTGATGTCTAGCAAGTTGCTGTACTTGTGTGGTCATCCTACAATGCTGAAACTCGGCGTGGGTCGCCCCATTAGCCTGTGAGATGGCGTCAGTAGCGGACCGATGTGCGAATAGGCCGAAGGCAGCACAACGCGCCAAGATCCGGATGTCACCGTGGTGGTTTCATAGTTGAGAGGCACTTCATCTGCAGTGGGGCGCCGAGATCCGGATGGCACCGAGGTGATGTCTAGCAAGTTGCTGTACTTGTGTGGTCATCCTACAATGCTGAAACTCGGCGTGGGTCGCCCCATTAGCCTGTGAGATAGCTGTTCTTTGGATTTGGGCCTGGCTCGTCTGCTGTAGTGGGGCGCCCCTTTACCGTTTCAGTTGCCATTCAGCTGAGTTTCGGCTGCTCTTGATGCTACAGCGACAGGCGGCTGCAACAGGACTCTCAAAATGGCGGCCTGTTCTTTGGATTTGGGCCTGGTCCACTAAAATGGCCCTGGGACACCTTAGAACTCGGACGCTCGATTTTTTTTTCCTTTCCTGTACATGCAAAAAAAGGTAAATGCCCGGTACGTTACACGCTTCATCTGCCACGATGAACTCTCCAGAGGAACCGAAAAAAAATATAGTTGTGGTAACTATACCATGCATCGTCATATGGAGAGGTGGCACCAATTAATTATAGTGCTGCATAAAAGAGAGATTTGGAGGAGAACCCCTGACCTGCTAGTACATTCATCAAAGAAGTGGCACTGAGAGCTTCAGAGGCAAGGGAAACGGTCCCAAATATTTAGAAGAACTTTGGAAAGATTAAAATGACATGTTTAGATTGTGGCAAATTAATTTCATGTGGACAGATGAGTGTTACTCTAATAAATACAGCATATGAACATCATCATAGTCGATGGTTGGTAGAGACATTTTGACTATATCCTGGACCTGCCCGTCCTCGCCCAAAATGGCGCCAGAATAAATGGGACTCGTAACTCCTTGTTGTGTACTGGTTGCAGAACCTTGAAATCACGAGATACGTATGCAGTTTTGAAGCAAATGGCGGGCGGGGACGAGAATTGATTGAATATTTCGACATCCCTATTGATATTAAGTTCTGATGTGTTATTGATTACTGTACTGTTGAAAGTTCGAATTAACGTCACCCATGGTACTTGCCCGCAAATGTATATCTAGATAATTTTATTGTAACTGGCCCTGTCGTATTTTAATTATAAAATGTACGTCCACCGATTCCGTAACTGTTAGACACCTTAGTTCTTGCAACGTAATGGCCCGCCCGTTACGTTCCTCTACAGTGTAAATGTCTATTCATCATATACGATTACAGTTTGCTCCGTGGCCGGCCCACGTGGTTATAGGCTCGTATTTGTATAATGAAATTTTCACAATAAAGGTTTTTAAAAGAAAACATGGTAGTAGTATATACATTGGTAAAGTTTTTAATAATAGTCACTGTTTTAGAATCATTAAAAGGCAAGTGAAATAAAGCAGACCAATTACATGAAGGGTAAAAGGTATAATACGAAGGAACGCAGTAAAGATAAATGGTCAAGGGCTGTTGTGTTTTCTATTCCTGCAACATAAAGTGATCGATAAGAATCTCATATTCAGGCGTATCGGCGACTAAGACAGCAGGTCGACCCTCTTTTGCTCAACGGCTCCGTCATGGGACGAAGAAACGCTCTTTTTCTCGAAAAAAGAATATATTTTACTTGCAGGACAGTTGTAAAATTTCCGGGAAAGTACATTAGCCTGGAACATTATAACATATATTTAAGAAAAAATAATGTTCGGAAGTAATGAAAAGCGTAATTTTTAGGTCATATGACCAAGCCTTTCATCATTACAATAAGAAAAGTAAAATGAACCAATGAAAAGTTTTATTAACAAGTCACATGACTTGTTATGCTTACGTTACGCGCTGCGCGCCCCGGATGACTTCCGGATGCGCTAACGCGGCGCGTCATATGACGCATTACGCGACAACGCAGGTACAGAATATAGTCAAAATGTCTCCACCAACCAGCGGTCGGAACACAACCCCTTTCAGCAGGCTAAATAGTTCTGTTAAATGACAACAGAAGGGACAGGCAACAAGAACCATCAGTCAAAGAGGGGAGGGCTAGTTCTTCTCTACCGGGTTACATTGGGGCGCTACCGGAACTGATCGAATTGGTAGTCTACAGTGTTTCTGGATGTTTCAGACTGAAGCTGGGGTTAGCATGAGAGCAGCACCATTTCGTAGCTCCGTCGTGGTCATTCCGCAACCAATCATGGCAGCCGTTCTTTATCGTTATTTTGGGCGGGGTGGGTGGCGGAGCCGAGCTGTTTTGCAGCCATCATTGTGTGGAGTTCAGTTCATCTCACTAGTTTTGTATTTGTCATGAGGGGTTGTTCCTAATGTTTCTATTTTAGCGAGGTCAAAAAGAGATCCCATTAGTGGCCTACTGATTTTGCTCGATTCCTTTTCTTTTTTTTTACACGATTTTTCGTTATCTGCAAAGACTAAACAGAGTATTGCGACTCTGTGTTTGTTTGTAAATAGAGAATGAACCAAAGAGAACTAATTCTAAAACAGTAAATACTTGGATAACAATGAATCAAATGGAGAGAGAAGCAGGCACGACGGATTACAATGGTGGCAAAGACCTGCGTTAACTACCTTTCACTATCTGCAAAGAGAGAGTACTCCTAATAGAAATGAGGGGGGGGGGCACCATTCAAAGCAGATCAGTGTGCATAAACACGAAAATGTTTTCACTTACCACGTACTTGACATTCGACAGCTTATGATATTTGCTATTAAAAAACCATTGAAATTCACTGAAAAAACCATAGGTTATAGACCATATATAGTTAGGAATTAGCATTTACAAAACCTTGAAAATTCACTGAAAAAACCATAGGTTATAGACCATATATAGTTAGGAATTAGCATTTAAAAAACCTTATTTTACTCACACAAAACCATTGAAATTCCATATATAGTTAGTTGCACTAACTATATATCGCGCACCTGCAATCCACTGCTGATGATGTCACATATTACATCATTCATGACATGGTCAGTGACATCACTGATGACATCACTGATGACATCTCAAATGACATCACTGATGACATCACTGATGACAACATCCAGTGACTGTATGTTTCTGTAAAGTTAAAATGTGTCTTACATATTGAAGAATGAGTGGAAGTATAAGTGTCTGGACAAAGGATTTAGTAGGTGCATGACTGAATGCATGAGTGAGTGATTAAATGTGTCTCACTGAGTGCATGGGTTAGTGACTAAAGTGTCTTAATTTGTGCATCATTATGTCTGTTGTTCTGTAAACTGCTGCATGTTTTGATCAGTAGCTATATGATTAACTATATGGGTTACTGATTGATTGTCCAAGTATTTGTATGGGAGACTGAGTGTGTGTGTGGCTGGCTGGGAGGTGTGTGACTCTGTGCAGATCAATGTGTACTTGTATCAATGATTGTATAACAAGGTAAGTATGTGTTAGTATATGTTTGAAAATGTAAGGTGCTCTATGTTTAACTGTATAGACAAGAAAATGGAAGTGTCATTGATTCTTTACAGGACTGACTAGGTGTGTGAGTAACTCCATGGATGAGTGGCAGACTGTGAGTGTCTGTATAGGTGTATGAGTGCATATGATAGTGTTGTAAAGATGAGTGATTGTATGTATGAATGATAGTATGGGTGAATGAGTGAAGGTGTGTGTAGACGTAGGAATCAGTGAGTGCGTATGTAGTAACTAGTATTGGTGTGTCAATGGTTTCAAAAATTATATTCTGTATTTAACACTGGGTGAAACAGAGGTTATATTAAAATGTGAGGAGATGCATTGTATTGTCACATGAATGATATCATCAGTGATGTGGTCATTGATGTCAAATGAGATGTCATCAGTGATGTCATCAGTGATGTCATTTGAGATGTCATCAGTGATGTCATCAGTGATGTCACTGACCATGTCATGAATGATGTAATATGTGACATCATCAGCAGTGGATTGCAGGTGCGCGATATATAGTTAGTGCAACTAACTATATATGGAATTTCAATGGTTTTGTGTGAGTAAAATAAGGTTTTTTAAATGCTAATTCCTAACTATATATGGTCTATAACCTATGGTTTTTTCAGTGAATATATATATATACACACACACACCCACATTTCCTTAAAACCCTACAACCCTTCAACTCATACCAACCCTAAAATTGCCCCCCTGGCACCCCAAAGCCCATACCTACCCTGTACCCTAAAATTAACCCAAAACCCATACCCACACTGAACCCCAAAATTACTCCTGCCACCATAAAGCCCATTACCACCCTGAACTCTGAAATTACCACCCTGGCACCCCAAAACCCATACCCACCCTGAACTCTAAAATTACCCCTGGCACCCCAAAACCCATACCCACCCTGAACCCTAAAATTATCCCCCCCCCGGCACCCCAAAACCCATACCCACCTCACACCCTAAAATGACCCCCTGGCACCCCAAAACCCATTACCACCCTGAACCCTAAAATCACCCCCCCTGGAGCCCCAAAACCCATACCCGCCCTGAACCCTAAAATTACCCCTGGCACCCCAAAACCAATAACCACCCTGAACCCTAAAATTACCCCTGGCACCCCAAAACCCATACCCGCAGTGATCCCTAAAATTACACCCCTGCCCCCAAAACCCATACTCACCCTGAATCTTAAAATTACCCCTGGCACACCAAAACACATACCCACGCTGAACCCTAAAATTAACCCCCTCACACCCTAAAACCCATATCCGCCCTGAACCCTAAAATTACCCCTGGCACCCCAAAACCCATACCGATCCCTAAAATTATCCCCCCCTCCTGGCACCTCAAAACCCATACCCACCCCACACCCTAAAATTACCCCTTGGCACCCCAAAACCCATTACCACCATGAACCCTAAAATCAACCCCCTGGAGCCCCAAAACCCATACCCGCCCTGAACCCTAAAATTACCCCTGGCACCCCAAAACCCATACCCACCCTGAACCCTAAAATTACCCCTGGCACCCCAAAACCCATACCCGCAGTGATCCCTAAAATGACACCCTTGCCCCCCAAAACCCATACTCACCCTGAATCTTAAAATGAACCCTGGCACACCAAAACACATACCCACGCTGAACCCTAAAATTAACCCCCTCACACCCTAAAACCCATACCCGCCCTGAACCCTAAAATTTCCCCAGGCACCCCAAAACCCATACCCATCCTGATCCCTAAAATTATCTCCCCCCCCCGGCACCCCAAAACCCATACCCACCCCACACCCTAAAATTAACCCCGGCACCGCAAAACCCATTACCACCCTGAACCCTAAAATCACCCCCCTGGAGCCCCAAAACCCATACCCGCCCTGAACATTAAATTACCCCTGGCACCCCAGAAACCATACCCATGCTGAACCATAAATTCCCCCCTTGCCCCCTAAAACCCATACCCACCCTGAACCTTATAATTACCCCAGGCACCCCAAAACCCATACCCATGCTAAACCATACATTCCCCTCTGGCATCCCATAACCCATACCCACCCTGAACCCTAAAATAGCCCCCTGACATCCCAAAACCCACACCTGCCCTAAACCCTAAAATTACCCCTGGCACTATAAAATACATACCCATGCTGAACCCTAAAATTAATCCC
The DNA here is from genome assembly GCF_964261635.1 of Lissotriton helveticus. Taxonomy (NCBI): domain Eukaryota; kingdom Metazoa; phylum Chordata; class Amphibia; order Caudata; family Salamandridae; genus Lissotriton; species Lissotriton helveticus. Next base: position 585,937,803 of record NC_136072.1, read on the forward strand.
ATGGCACCCCAAAACCCCCACCCACTCTGAACCTTAAAATTACCCCTGGGACCCCAAAACCCATACACATGCTGAACCATAAATTCCCCCCGGCATCCCATAACCCATACCCACCCTGAACCATAAATTCCCCCCTGGCACCCCATAACCCATACCCACCCTGAACCCTAAAATTGCCCCCTGACACCCCAAAACCCACACCTGCCCTGAACCCTAAAATTACCCCTACCACACCAAAACACATACCCACGCTGAACCCTAAAATGTCCCCTGGCACCCCATAACCCATACCCACCCTGAACCCTAAAATAGCCCCCTGACATCCCAAAACCCACACCTGCCCTAAACCCTAAAATTACCCCTGGCACTATAAAACACATACCCACGCTGATCCCTAAAATTAATCCCATGGCACCCCAAAACCCACAACTATCCTGTACCTTAAAATTACCCCTGGCACCCCAAAACCCATACCCATGCTGAACCATAAATTCCCCCCGGCACCCCATAACCCATACCCACCCTGAACCATAAATTCCGCCCTGGCACCCCATAACCCATACCCACCCTGAACCCTACAATTGCCCCCTGACACCCCAAAACCCACACCTGCCCTGAACCCTAAAATTACCCCTGGCACACCAAAACACATACCCACGCTGAACCCTAAAATGTCCCCTGGCACCCCAAAACCCATACCCACCCTGAACCCTAAAATTGCCCCCTGGAACCCCATAACCCATACCCGCTCAGAACCCTAAAATTACCCCCTGGCACCCCAATCCGTAACCCACCCTGAACCATAAAATTACTTACTGGCACCATAAAACCCACACTGAACTCTGAAATTACCCACTAGCACCCCAAAAAAAATGAACACTACAAACTTACACTACATTTGCATATTTGGAGGGGACTGTCCTCTTTGACGTTTCTATGTATGTAAGTCAAGAACAACATTCAAAGTAACCTAGATATGCAGGCAGTAGGTAATGCTGTGCTGAAAAATGCATTAAAGTTACTGGAACTTACATAAATAAAAAACTGCTGCCTGCTCTTCTGATACTATACTGTTGAGTCTGGCTGATCAGCAGCACTGCGTCCTGGCATCCAGCCCCTCGAAGGTCTCAGAGTAGATAGGTGTGGGTCAAATGTCTCCTGGATTCTCCTTGCCTGGGGCTCCTCTGCTTCTTCCCTGGTGCCCTTGGATGCGAACATAGAAAGATCCATGGCCCTGTTCACCATTTATCTGGTGAGCAGCGCCGTGGATGTGAATTCCATCCAAGTGCACAGACAGCAGGGTGAAAGGGATGTCCAGTGCAGGTGACGCTTTTCCTTTGTAAATTAATTCCTGCTGGCGTCATAGCCCAGGGTTTGCTGTCTGTGCACTTGTATGGAATACACATCTATTCAAGTGCACAGACAGCACACCCTGGGCTATGACGCCAGCAGAAATTCCTTTACAAAGGAAAAGCGTCACCTGCACTGGCCAGCCCTTTCCCCCTGCTGTGCACTTCACACCCCATGCCCACAACCCATCAAGTGCTTAGGTGAAATCCCTGCCTTCAGGCAAGGATTTCACCTCGCGGCGCCACTCTAAAGGAAAACAAGAGGTGGGGGCGGGGGTTCACTCACTGACACTGTTCAGAGGCTGGCTGTCTGGCTCGGGCTGCTGGGCCTCTCAGAACGCATTAAAAAAAATCATTCTTGGATCGGATGCGCAGCCTTCTTGCATCATTTCAGTGCGTGTCATCTTAGCTCGGGCAGAGGAGGCGACGGGGGGGGCTGAAGCCCGGTGAGCCCAATGGGTGTTGCGCGCCTGACTTTGGTGCTTTTACGTGTCGTACTGGCTGCCTACTGTTTTTAATTCCTTCTTTTAGGAAATTTTCTCATGCTTGCCCTTTCATTTTCCTTCTTTTCCCCCCTTCATCCAACAGGTTGGAATTATACCAGGCAATTTAATACGATTAGTCCTGATGATGATCCCAGGTTATTTGGAGTCAGGGGATCGAAACGTCGACTTTTAATACAGTCCTACATGTGTAACCATTGTGTATATTCTATTGTAGTTACTGTAATTGTGAGCTTGTGAGCATATTTCAACTACGTGCAAGCTACAAAAATTGGCTCCCTTGTTTTTGCCTGTTACTCTTTTCTTAATCCTCTTTACCTTCCCTACCTTCTGGTTTCTCTTGTTTGGATGATAGGTACAGGATTGTGCCCTATCACTTGTTTGTATATACATTCTGACCATCTTACGAATTGTTCAAATAAATATCCTATGCCCGGCTGGGTATATGGTTTAAAAACTTATAGAACTGACTCTATTCTATAAGACTATTGCGTGAAGCCATTTTTCTCCTTCTACTAGGACCTATGTTCTTTATAATACTTGTATACCCATGGTCCTAGTGTATCCATTGGGTCCCCTTGTTTACAAAAAAAGACAATATCAACACGATAAGGTTGCTTTATGCTCGACGTCACAGAACCGCCATTATTCGGCATGGCTGCTGTCCATTTTAATAATATTGATTTGTATTTGCATTATATTGCATTTAGTGCTCCTGGTGAGGTGTTAAAGCACATTAAGACATGTAGCATGCTACTGTAGGGCCCATGGCTAGTGATTAATGTAGCGCTTACTTGGTAAGTGGGTTTAGTCTTGCATTTTTAACTGAATAGCCTTCTGTGCATTACTCCAATAACATTGTGGTGAAGTTACACCCAAAATTACATTAAAAAGGCGTTCTTCTTCGGTTGTGCTTGCAACAGAGTGGTGTCTCTGTGGGCAATTGATGTGCACTTCGACACCAGGGGTCAGTTCGTAGGGGACTGTGAGAAATCGAGGAGTGAAACTCTACTCAATCCACATCCACAAACCTTATTAGGGTGAACCACAAAAGTAACTAAATTAGCCTGCGCATAATCCTCTGGTAGCTTGGCACAAAAGAAGTCAAGTTTAACACCTTCGGTGCGGGGCTGTTTCCCCCCGCTGTGCTGGGGTGCGGGGGGCGTGTACAGCGCCCCGGTGCTCATGACGAGGTCAGCTCGTCATGAGCCATGGCGCTCCGGTGCTCATGACGAGCTGAGCTCGTCATGGCCACACCCGTTCCCATGGAACACTCAGCACAGCAGGGGAATCAGCCCAGCGTGCGAGCGCTGAACCAATGGTTCTGCCAAAAGTCTTTTGTCTCATTATTGAGTTGTGATTCTTGTCGTATTTCATTTTTATTGTATTGGTGTTTAAATCAATCAAGTTGAATTAGCTACAACTAGGTGTAGACCAAGAAAAGAAGTAAAAAGTAACAACTGTTATTTGGTTTGGCAGACCAGGTGCCCCACATAGGGTTCATTACCTTTTCCATTGTTGAGTGAGCACTGTTTTGATTGTACGAATGAGGTATGTTGTGTATTAGTATATATGTGATGATGCGAATGAAGGTATGAGTGAATTGTTTTTTAGTCCCCTTGTCCACAACTAATTTATGAATTTTCTTTTGGTACAAAACAGAGTATTTTTGAAATAAACAAGCTACTAATGAGCTTCTAAATGTGTATGGTCTATGCATTTAGGTCAAATATCCTTGAATGATAATCAGTACTGGCATTTCTCTTGTTCTTTGGTATATTGGGCTCAGCCTTACTGATCAGAGCCATACCCGTTTTTGGTCTCAGCAACTTTCTAAATGTGGCATTTTCAGAATTGTGACTTAAAATCCAAGTTTACCATTAAAGAGGGTTTGAAATTACAATTCCTTAGACACCAAACATGATATTTCTTCTCCCAATCAAAAGCTATCACTTATTAAAATATAATAAGGAAACCCAATGTTAAACTATGGTGGTGAAAAATAATTGTAGGAGTTTTTTTAATACCAGGACATGTAAAGCTTAAAATAACATGTCCAAATTTGTAAATGCACTGCAACCTGGCCTGTCAGCTGTTAAGGGGCACCTTAGGGGTGACATATGTCTTAAAAAGGGAGTTTTAGGCCTGGCAAGGGGTTTATTTTGCCAAGTCGAATTTGCAGTTTAAAATACATACACGCTGCAACAGCAGCTCTCAGACATGTTTTAAGGGGCTGTCTGGAAATAGGCTATAAGAAGGGGAGCTTGCAGTCCCCATAATTGTAAATTGTGAAACACCCAGTCAGGCTCTATGTTGAGGAGGAAAGCCTCTGCAAGACTCCTGCCTGTTACCAGGACTGGGGGCTATGGTCTGCCAGTCTCTCACCTGGGTAAGGGGACATCACCCAGAGAATCCTAGATCACCTGCCTGTGGAGCCTGAAACACCAGTGCATGTCTGCTTGCCAAGACCAGTGTACCCTATGAGGAAGAGGAGAGTGCTTTGAGGGAGTGAGGTCTAATGGGGGGATCCTGGCAAGTGAACCCCCTTAGTGTATTGCGGGGAAGCGGCTGCTGTACCATTGGGTTGTTGCCCGTTTGCGGATCCAAGCCTGTGATCTCATATGCCAGAGGGGGCCACCTTGAAGTTAACCATGGTTGTACTGATCAAGCAGTTGTTCATGTGCAAAGTAAAGAAGGCAATCCCATATGCCACCATGAAGATTGCATGACTACTGTGCTGATCGGGCCATATCCCGAGTGCGGAGTGAATTCGGCCACTCCATATGCCAGAGTTGGCCACAGTGATGAGGAATTTGCTGCAGTGCCTATCGGGCCATCACCCTTGTGCAGAGTAATGCCCTAATGCCAGAGGGGGGCCACAGGAAAGAACAAAGGACGGGGCCTGGTTCCACCATCGTCGAGAGGAAAGGATTCCATGGTGACTTGTGCGTGCCCGAGCCCCATCTGAGGTTTGGAACCCAAGCAAATCTTCCCCCACCTATGTGAAGGAACAGAAGAACATACCATCTTACCAGAGGAAGCACCATGGATGCCAGTCACTGCCCCTACAGAGCTGCATGTGCTACTCACCGTCAGCAACCGTTGAAGCCCTCTACAAATTCAGAGAGTGAAACACTCCTGGGTACTCTGGCAGCAAAACTCCTGCAGGAGCAGGTAGGACTGACCGCAAGGCCTGAAGGCCCCATAGAACTTGTTCTGCCACAGAACGCTTAAAGCACTAGAACACTTTTGACTTTGGATGGGTCATAGTGGGACTCCTGAAGTTTGGACTACTAATGGGTCTTAACTTGAATGTCACTTTTAGTGAATGGGGAGCAGCCACTAACACTAGTGAGAGGGAAGTGGGACTCAGGGAGCAGCCATTCAAACACTAGAGCCTTGACCACAAGGGACTGTATGTATTGAGTGTTTATGCTTTATTCTACTCTATGTCCTTATAGAAATGATCAATTTTTTTTTATAAAAGTAAGTATTTGACTTTGCAATAATTTATTGCTGCTACTGAACACATTTTGAGTTGTGAGTCGAGTCTGTGTTCACCCCCTACCATCCACCTCCCCCTCGAGAAGCTGTGGACTGCTCAACCCATCCATGCTAGTACTGAGTCAAGTGCTGAATGGATACTTGAGCCAGTTGCTCAGAAACCCATAGGATGTTAGGCCCTGGGTCATCAGGAGTGAAAGGCCTCAACCCCCACAGTTGGTCACTGTAGCTTCTGCTTGTCCCATGCCCCTCTGAAATGGGGTTCTGACCGCCCTAGTGGATGGTATGTATTGGGTATGGAGCCCTCTCATCTGCATATAAAAGCCCTGTGCTCCATGCCTTCATCAGAAACACTCCCTTTCTTCTGTTGAAAGAGATAAATGAATGAACCTCTGACAAATAGGGGTTTTATTATCACTTACAGAGGGCTCACTCTTCACAGGTTGGTGGGTCTCCAGCAGGCTGTCCTTGCCCACAGAAGCTCAGATCCCCTCCCTGATGCCAGCCTCACCTGGTGGGTAGGGGATGTTTGAACAAAATACACTGGCATGGCTCTGTGCTTCCTGTGCCATTCTGCCCACTAAAATATATAGGTTAGTCCTGTGTGTTCTTTTCTCTAGTGGACTCAGGATGGCATTGTGCCATTCGGTTTTGGTTTTCTTCATCATTAGAAAACTTGGAAGAAAAGCAACACATGACAAGCATGTGCATCATGATATATCATAATGATGGTGCGGCTGCACTGTATCCAACCCATCATGTGCCCATAAGGAGACTATATTCCCCTTCCAAGCCCCAGAAGGACCAACAGGCAGTCTGTCTTCACCCCACTTCACATGTAGATGCTGGTCCTGATGGCTGGACAAAGTAGTCCTGATTCCAGAGCTGTTTGAATCATTCCGCTAGCACATACGGATCTGTGGATATCGGCTTAAAAAGTTATGGTCAAGCCCTAACTGTCAACAACGACTTCTCTATTAGACTTGGTTCCTCCATTTACTACAGCAGGTGTCTCTGTGACCACGACAAGTTGATTTCAAGATACGGGCCCCTAAAGACGAAGGCACTATTGGGACATCATACTGGGCACCCACCAACTGCTACAGTTTGATTTCACAAGTACTTGTATCTTTCCTATGTCCCTAGCCAAACACTGCTGACCAGACCAGGGGCCACCAACGACTTTACCATCTGAATTTTTGAGGAGCACTATTTACGGCACTGTATTGGAGTCTTAGTTTTTTCGTGGTGGATTTTTTTTTTAATACCTAATTTTGGTCATGACACCTTACATTATTTTGCCTTTAGGACTGGAAATGTGCTGCTGAGGCGTGCAGGCCACTGTTTGGCCAAGTAACCTTGCTGAGCCCAGAGTCCTGGAATCTGCATTCCTTGCTCACAACTTGAACCCATTCAGCGACAGAAAAGCTCTTGCAAAAGGCTAAAGACTAATCAAATGACAAAAGTTATGATAAATCTAGAATTGAGCACTTAAGAGCAGGATTTACTTTTGAGGATATATTTTGGTCCCAGAAGGTGGCAGCATCTTTTGGTTTTCTTTATTTAGACTAACTCTACGTGTGCTATTTATCTAGCTAGTAATACAAGTAGTATTCTTTTTCAAAGATAAAGCAATGGCTGAGAATTAATATCATTGATTGTTATTTAAGGTGTCCCACTGTATCAGGTCCCCTTCCACCTCCTAGACTAAGCTTTGACTGCTCACCCTTGCTACCATGAGAGAACGTAGGGCCATATGTATGAAGCACTAATGCGTTCGCAAATGCCGAAATTCGCAGAATTTCGGCGTTTGCGAATGCATTGGTGCTAAATGGTATGTATCAAAGAAATCTACGTGCAAAATAAGGAATCGCAAAATTTGCGATTCTTTATTTTGCAATTGCATTTAAGGAATCACACATTTTGCGATTCCTTAAATGCAATGTAAGAAGCATTAAAAAAATGCAAATTGGCCTTAAGGAATCGCAAATTACCACCAACTTCGAGTTGGTGGTAATTTGCGAATTCCTTGAAAAATGCACTTTTTTGCATTTTTCAATGTGCAATGTGAAGCACATACATGCCCTTAGGGCTTGTATGTGCGCCACATGTGCACCCAGGCTTATTTCAGGGGTGCAACAGGGTGTCCTTTGGACACCCCTGCACCCTTGAAATTATTCTCAATTTGCGAATCTCAAATTGCGAATCGGAAATTGAGAATAACTTCCCATTCATTCCTATGGGCCTCCTGGCCCATAGAAATGAATGGGAAAGTATTCCTTTAATTGCGATTCGCAATTGCGAATCGCAATTAAGGAATACTAAGAAATCGCTAAACAATTGCGATTTTGTACATACATCCCTATTTGCGATTCTCAAATAGCGATTTCTAAAAAATCGCTATTTGAGAATCGCAAATCAAGTTGTTGATACATATGGCCTGTAGTGCCTAAAGGTAGCACTGGGTTAGTGCATTGGAGTGCGTTAGTATTGTGACCTGGCAGGCCAGAGGCAATCAATGATTGACACACAGGATATAATCCAGTAACTCCCCTGCGTATTCAGGAGTCCCAGAAAAGATTTCACAGTGGAAAGTTGGCATGCCTTCTCTTTGTTCATTTTAGGTTCCCATAGTGCAGTGAAACTCCCCACTGCAAAAGATATATCATGAGCATGGAGGATGGGTGGCAGGACTGAACGTTCAAATATCATCCTGATTAGTGACTTCAGTATTGGGTTTATAGAGATGAAGTGGTGCAGAGCTGTGCTGTAACTCATTGAAAGAAAGAGAAGAATACTAGACATGTATTATGTGTCGAGGCCTTGGCCTCACTCTGAATTAGGGCATTTGTATAGCACTAGGATGTGCTGTGTCAAAAATAGCTTAACTGAGAGTTGTTTGAGTCATTTCATCTTAACTTTTGCTGTAATGTTTCATTGTAAGTGACAATAGTTCCTACTAATACTAGAAGAGAGGGAGACCCCGATATTCCATATGGTGGCCATGAAATTAATGTAAAATGAAAGACAAAGGGCCTTGTTTATAGTTTGACAGCCAGGTTAGTTCACCACAACGTGACAGATATCATGTCAGCTTTATTAAAAGGCAATTGGGATACCCCGTCCACCAAACGTGAAATCATGTTCTAGGTTCCGTAGGAATCGTTTGACGAAAGTTGATAATTTAGAATTTAGATAGAGTGTAATGACATTAGAAAATAGATCAACAAAAGATATCGGAAAAAAGTCTTGTGTATGCAAAATGAATATCGAACACCAATTTATCTACACAATACTTATTTGTTTACCATCTGAAATGTTGTTTATAGCAAAAAGATGCTGGGGTGGTGGCATAAAATAAATCGTTATTCATTAATAATTTGGAAAAAAGGGCTTTTCTAGTGTATTTTAATGCGTAATTTTCACATAAATTTGCTAAAAAGCCACAGGCTCTAAGATAACACACTAGGGGCCATATGTAGGTAAACTATGAATACTGATTCCTTAATACCGAATATTACCGATTCGTTATTAAGGAATTGGAAAATGCGATGTACGTAGAAAATCTGTAACATTTACAGATTCGCTAAAATTTGAAAAAAAAATACCGATTCGGAAGGAATCGGTAAAAAAAAAAAACGAAACAGCAATACCGAATCGGAATTACGAAATCCATTACCGATTCGGTAAATACCGATTCGGTAATTGAAAAATTCGTAATTTGATGAATCAGCCAATCCTGTGTCATCCAATTACCTCCCAAACAGGAAGTGGCCACACCCAGGCAGCTGCACTGAACCTGGAGCTGACTGTGAGGCAGGCAGGTGAGCTGAGGATCCAGGAGCTGCATAGCCTCACAGCTACAAAACAAAAAAAAAGAACCTTTTGAAATGGCAAGCCAGGAGAGAGAGATGGAGGCAACTGAAAGGAAAATGAAGTTCAGCGAGAAGGAGCTGGAGGTGCTAATTCAGGATGTGAGTCAGGACCATGACAAGCTTTTTGGGAAGCAGTCACCCCATGTGCCCGAGTCTCAGAAGAGACAGATCTGGAGTGGGATACAGAGCAAGATTAATGCAATTGGTGTCACCCAGAGTTCTATTGAGGACATCAAGAAGAGGTGGTACCACCTCAGGAAGATGGCAAAGGCAAGGATGGCTGAGAGGCAGAGGCAGGCTGGCAAAACTGGTGGAGGGAAGAACAAAGCACCTGCACCAACACCACTGGAACTGATGGTAGAGTCCACCCTCCAGCCGGAGAGTGTGAGTGGCGTGGGAGACGCAGACAGCTCTGCCAGAGCTGCAAGGAAACAAGGTAAGATGCCTGCCCAGCATGCTGTTCTTCCCCCTCCCCAACCCCAATCCCCATAGTGGCATAGGGGCTCCCACTCCACGTCTTACTCATTACCTGCTATGCATTGTGGAAGATGTAGTCCTAGGGAACTGATGTATAGGACAGTCAGCCTAGCAAAAACAATAGCATGTGAAAGTAATTGGCAAGTTAGGACAGTCACTGTGATCTTTAGGCATGATGTTTAATGCAATGCAAAGGCAGCCAGATAAGTGAGTACATCTACATTCTGTCATTACAGGCGAGACATCTCGCAGTTCTGCAGAGGGGAGCAGAACAAAGACAGCCAGGCCAGAGGGGAGGCAACATGATGAAGAGAGTTTGCCTGCAGGGCACACCATCTCCGCACAACAACCACCACCACCAACTACTCCTTCATAGACATCACCACAGCACCAGAGAACGCCGCCATCTCCTCACACGCAATCACCACTGCAACAATCACCACCACCACCACCACCACAGTCAGGCAGGAGGCATGCAGTGGCCACCCTCCAGCAGATAGAGGAGTCGGAGGAGGAGGGCACAGGGGACCAATAGTCTCCAGTCCATGAGGAGGGCAACATAGTGAGGGCTGGTACTCCATCTGAGGGCACCCACACTTCATCAAGACGCCGCAGGGCAAGGCCAGCCAGTCCTCAAGGCTCCGAACAGGAAGAAAGTGTCTTTGCTGGACCGGAAGGCAACATGCTCAAGGTCCAGCGCCTGCAATGGAGGGAGATGCGAACATTGAACAGAGAGGTGGCCCACATGAACAAACACATGTACAGGTTTAATGGGCGACAACATGTGTGAGGGAATGATTGGAATTGCAACCTCTGTAGACAACCTATGCAGCCAGTTGGAGCAGGACCGTCATTATAGGCGCAGGGAGAGGCAGAGACTCCAGGCCTATACCAAGGCAGTGAACCGGCTGGCCACTGCTACCTCCCTCATGTGTCTCAGGTCTATCGCCATGCAGGAGGAGATGGCGCATTGTAGCAGGGACGTGGCCAGGGGCATGGTCTCGATGACCTCTGCATTGGAACTGCTGCAGAACGTGAAGGCGGCCACAATGGAAGGGGGGTACAGTGAGGAGGCTACCAGCCGTGGTAGCATTACGCCCTCTCCAGGGAACGTGGACATGCAGCGCGTGGGCGCAGAAAATAGGTCCTACTGCTATTTGGCAATCATTAGATGGGTGATGTAACCCATGTCTTTATGGACACTGCTTTCAATCCTGGTGGTGTGCTGATTAAACAACATTGCACAAAAACTGTTACTGGCTCTGTCTCGTTGCTCACTCAGAAATAGTTGGACGTTATCTCTGCCCGTCTGTGTCTCCCATCCTGTTCTACTGCAACACCAGCTGCGCAGGGCTCTCGCTGGGGATTGTCCTCGCCCTCGTCCTCAGAGTCAGTTAGTTCCACTGCTGTTACTTTTTTGTGGCTAGATTATGGAGCATTGCACATGTTGCAATTATTTTGCAGCATTTGATGGGGCAGTACTGACGTGCACCTCCACTTTTGTGGAGGCAACAGAATCTGCTTTTAAACAGTCCAAAGGTGCGCTCCACCACATTACGTGTGCTCTTATGTGCCACATTGTATCTCCTCTCCCTTGGTGTGGTTGGGTTGAGGTATGGTGTGAGTAGGTAGGACCGGAGGGCATATGCGCTGTCACCTAAATGCAAATGAAAGTGCCATTAATTTGTGTCACCAATAGGTTGAGCCAAGGAATACATCAGGGTGTGTCACACTGATTTACCTAGTAGGTATCCTTCTCCGAATTCACCAGCAGCCAGACGTGTATAGATACCACTGTTCCTGAATATGTACGAGTCGTGGGTACTCCCTGGGAAGTTTGCCACAATGTCAGTTATGATGAATTGTGCATCACATATCACCTGCACATTTATGGAGTGAGTGGATTTGCGGTTGCGATAAATGTATTCTGTTGCTGCAGGTAGGCAGATTGGTATGTAGGTCCCATCGACGCAGCCAATGACGTTTGGGAACTGCGCCATTTGGTAGAAATCCAGCTTGGTCTTCTGCAGCTCCGCCTGTGTACTGGGGAAGGTTATGTAATGATGCATTCAGTCCATCATGGCGTCCAGGAAGGTGTTGAAAAATCTGGATAGGCAGCTCTGTGACACACCACCTACTGCAGCTATCACACCCTGGTAACTTCCTGAGGCCAGGAGGTGCAGGCAACAGAGCACCTGTACATGGGTGGGTATTGCATGCGCCCTTGGTGTCTGATGCTCAAGATATGGTTTCAGGTCCCGTATGAGGTCAAGGATGGTGTGTGGGTGCAGCCTGTACCTCTCATGGATTTCTGGTTCAGTCATTTGGAACAATGTGACGCGCAGTCTGTACACCCGCTCTTCCAGTCTCCAAATCCTCACTCCTGCTGCTCTCAAACGTAGCTGCCTTGCTATGAGGTAGAGGCCCACCATTGTGTTCACACTGTTGCATTTTGGGGCTGTTTTTAAGCACTGCACCTGATTACCACCTGCTCAGGATCAGTGGTGAATACCGAATCGTTAATACCGAATTTGGTCAAATTCGGTAGTACCGATTTTTGCTAAAATCGCATTTTGGGATTTTTACCGATTCGGTATTGTTTGTTTCGGTGTTCACCGATCGGTAAATAAGGAATCGGTAATGATTCACAGATTCGTTATTACCGATGGCATTCGGTAATACGTACATCGCACAGGGCTAAATACAGGTCGGTAAAGCTGAAATTTACCGAATTTCGGCTTTACCGACCGGTGTTTGGCCACCTACATATGGCCCTAAGGGGCATATTCACAAGCAAATATCGCTGCTTTAACGGCACTTTTATGCTGATAAAGCAGTGATATTTATATCGCACTATTCACAAGCTGTCGCTAAAGCCGTTAGCGACAGCTTTTAGGGGAAAAAGACCAATTTAAACATTGCAACTGCTGACAGCGATAATTATAGCTAATGACATGCAAGGGAGGCGTTCCCTTGCAAAATATGCAATTAACCCCAGTTTCCTCGCCGCTGCAATTCACATCTCCATGATCAGATTACAGGATTAATGGCCCACAAAGCCGTCATTACATGTATAGCAATGGACATTGATCGCGGAGCCTTCTGACATTGCAATTTGCATTCCTTTTGCCCATGATACTGGTGTAGTGCAGCGTAAGGAACAGCTATAGTTCAGCAAGTCTATCAATTGACTGAGGTCACATAACCTTACTCTGGCACCATTCCGAATATGAAGGCTATCGCTACACATGACAGTGGGGCATGTTATCAGGGAGTTATCAACGGGAGGCTTGAAGGCACTAATCTGCCGCTAATAGGCCGATCGCCACCTTTCACCAGCTAAAGCAGGTTTTGATATCGCCATCGCAATGATTTTAACACGGGTTTTCACACTCCTTCCCTGCTACTATCGCCATGTAGCGTGGGCTCGATAATACCCCACTAACATGGCGATAATATACAGGGTTAGGCGGCGTTAACTTTTCTATCGTAAACTGACGTTGGCGAAAGTTATTGCCCGTCATTGTGACTATCCCCCTAAATATTCAGGTCCTTTCATGGTGTACCAAGCTACTGAAATCTGACAGTCCCCATGAGTTCACCCAATTATGTTTTTAAAATGTCCTATGGGTGCCCTTCATGTCAAAAAGTATCTCCATCGCTAGGACCAGTATCTTGCCATGATGGCCCTTTTGCACAAACATTACTTACAATATGCCAGTGCCAGAATTTTCCTAATACTGCTAATACTGCGTCTCTTACACTATGGAGGCCCCTTGTGTCAAAGGTCCTGTCTAATATGCCAAAGACCACATTTTGTAATGGATGGCCCCATGACCTTGCCACAGTTGTCTTCCCATATACCAATAATTTCCTCCAATGTGCCATTACAAGCAATTTGCCACAGGTGTCAACTATGCCAGGAATTTCCTCCAGGAGGCCAGCACTGGCATTTGTTTAATGGGTGCTCCATGCCAAAATGTACCTACAGAATACCAGCAGTAGAATTCTGCCCAGGGTATCCCATGTGCAAGTATTGCCTCCAGTCTGTCAGTGCCAACAATTTGTCACGGGTGCCTCTATAAGAAGAAGCATGCCAAGTCCAATAGCAAATCTGCAAGCATAAAAACACATGCTGACTTACATTCACTTATTCACACTCATTCTATCATTAGCACTGGCTTGCACTCATTCATTTTCACCTATTCTTGTACACTCAATCACACTGAATCACTCATTCACACTCACTCACTCTTACTCGGACTCACTTATACTTAATCACTCATTTCACACACACACACATCCACTATCTCTCACCTAAACTCACTCTACCCCACGTTCATGTACACAACATACATTAAAACCATTGTATGTTTCTTATCTAAGATGACAGTAAAGGTCCAGATCTTGCTACTCCACTTTTTATTACACTAATAGTGAATAATAAACAATTATTCACTATTAATGTAATAAAAATTAGCAGTAAACGAGGTTAGAGCCTGACTCTGATAATGTGAGACACCCCTGTGTTCTTGGCACTTATTTTGCCTCCTCTGAGGCCAGGGGTAGCAATGACAGTGGATGGGGTAGCTAAGGGCAAGCTAGGGGTGCAACCGCGACCCCTAAATGACATCCATGCATTTATTGACTCAGGGCCTACATTTTATGTACGTTTATGATTGTGTGCTATTCACAAAGGTATTTTACTAGTAGTATCTTTACGACTGTGGAGTGTCTGCAGATAGGACTCTGCAGTTATAAAGATACTACTAGTGAAATACCTTTGTGAATCAGGCCCACAGTGTCAAGCAGTGCCAAAACGCGGCATAGTGATCGATGATTTACAAATGAGATGAGAGTAAAAATATACATGATTTATAAACTGCCCCACTGTTTTAAAATGTTTGTATACATTCATAAAATGATTATTTAATAAAGAATGTCTTATTCAGCCTGATAGGTGAGGAGTGTTGATGTTTCAAACCCCTTTTATATATCAGGAGGTCATCATCAGGACTGAAAAGCCAGGCTACTAACAAGGTCACCATCCAACGGGGCGACTTACTTGCATATCAGGAGCGAGTAAGACTCCAAAATTAAGGCGCAATTAATGCAACATGTAAATCCCATCAACATAAATATCGACACAAACAGTTTGAAAAGCGAAATACTCCAAAGAATAGCGATTGTAGATCTAGGGAACAGAAATTGCGTGCAGCTGGAAAATAATGAACAATTACTGAGCATAAAAAAAGTGTTTAACATGCCTTTGCATACAGAAGTCTTTTTTCCGATTTCTTTCGTTGATCTGTTTGCGGATGTCACTACACAGTAACTAAATTATCAACTTTCTTGAAATAGTTCTTAACTCTGTGATGCTCATTTTATTTTATTTTTAAACTGAAATGCTTCTGATAGAATTCATGCTTGTGTTCTGCAGGCGATACATAGATCACTACAGAAGGGGAAACATCCTTTACAACGAAACTTTTACAACGCAGTGCTTTTACAACGCAGGTTTTACAACAAAAACCATTACAACACATTGCGCTGGGGGGCGCTCTAGGATAGGGAATAGATTTAATTTACTATCCAACACCTTCCCTAGTGTCCACAGGGACTGGAGTTGGAATAGTAAATTAAACTATTCACTATCCAGCACCCCAAAGCGCTACGCGTTGTAAAGGTTTGCGTTGTAAAAACTGCGTTGTAACAGCATGCGTGGTAAAAGCATGCGTTGTAACGTCATACATCCCTACAGAGGACATGTATCCTACTGATATATGCACAGATGCACATCTTATGCACTGAGTAGAATAGAAACATAGAGAGGGTCACTGGAATTATGCGTCAGGAAGGGGCCAAATTATGCGGCAGGTTGTAGTAAATTTTGCGGCAAGAAAAAACAAATTATGCGGCATAACGCGGCACATTTTGTAAAAGTAGTACTTCATTATTTGTTAACTTTTTACAACTTGGTAACACTGCCTGGGCATTGGTTGCACCTCCTTAGTACCAGTTTAACACTCAAATATAGCGATAAGCAACAGAAAGGTGACCAGTCCAGTTTTTCAAGCGGCCTTTCAGTGCACAGCAACACCTTTCGCTGCATTTTTAGTAACATTTGAACCGTTTAAGCCAGAAACAAATTTTGTTGTTGTTAAAATCCGCAGATTATGCGGCAGATGATAGAGTATGTGACAAAAGCAGCAATTCTATAATTATGCAAAAATCGCTGTGTCAACACAATCACATAATTTCAGTGGCTTCAAGGATTGATGGGGTTAAAAGGTCCAAAACCCTTACTCGCCAAAGCAATGAGCATTAGGTTTGTTCTTATAATCTTGCCCCAGACAGGGGGTACAACCCCTGACCCACTAAAGTGAGTATGAAGCAACTAGTTTTTGCTAGGGCAGGATGTATTCTTCAATGATTATTTCCGGGAAAAATTCCAATAGTTCACGTGAAGTGTTTGAACATTTATTCGCACTCTGTTTGCCAGAGTGGGTGAGATGAGTGAACAGCCAACACGTGTTTCACCCCTTACACGGCCATCCGACCTGGGGCTTCCTCAGGGTTGTAAGTATATTGCATACATTGGAGTCGTATTCAGATGTTGTATTTTTGGAAAGTAAGTGGTGATGTGTGTGAAGAAGGGTTGTGTGTGTAGAAGGGTTGGGGATGAGGATTGAAGGTGCATGGAGGGAGGGGGAGAGGTTAGATCAAAAGAAGTGGGGGTTGAATTTTTTCCGGGAACAACATCATTTCAGTGGCCCTGCTTATAGCCCACTGGAGAACGCAATACCTGCCATTATTAGCAGGAACTGAAAGCAAGGTCTGGTAACAGAGTGGGACTTTAATGGCTGCTATAGCCAGACACAGAGGGGTAAGAGGTCACTGGAATATTCTCTTCAATGAGGGATGAATATTCTTGTTCAAGAACCCCCTTCCTGGGAGACAAAGGGAAGTTTAGAAAAGGGCTGCCCTCTCTTGCTCCTTGAGAACCTGCTGATGCCCATGAATGACACATATACACACATTGAAATAGAGAATGAAGCATATACAGGGATAATAACATTAAAAGAGACTTCTCAAAGTGAAATACTACGCATATAAACATGCTATTGAAAACCCCGCAAACATGTGTTTTGTTTTCCATATGTGTAGAAAATAGTTGCCTTCATAACGAAAGGCATAAGTGGCTCTGTGCAGCAGTAGTGGTCTTTTGGCACGGGTCACTGTTTTTTTTTATCTCACACTTCCTCTCTCTATCCAGACTAATTTTATAGTCCTTGAATTTCTCACATGGATAATAATAAAGGCCCTCTCCGTACATTTTTTGGCACCTATTTTGCCCCAGTGGCTTAGCTGATCAAATTTAAGCAGTACTTCTCTTCTTGTGAGTGTTTATGTTCTCATTTCACATTCACAAAATATATTCTGCTTTTACACTTTTATATATTTCCGGTGCATCTTTGACATATGCAGTCCATCAATTTCCAGAAATATTTATGATAGATGAATGCAAAGCATTCGGGCTCTCATGTATCTAAGCCTTTCACCATAGACACAGAATGGGTAAATTATTTGATATATCAGGCCCTTCCTTTCTTGCTATGCATCGATTTGCGTAAAATTCATGCTCCCAGCAGTGTGCCATGTTGCATAATGCACTGCAAAAAGCACTCTTTGCAAATAGGCAACACACTGAAGCTTCTGGGCGCTATATCACTCTTGTGAACCCAATGCCTGCTGTTGCTAGTGGTGATATAGCAGACAGTGGCACACCTAACAATGAGCTGAGAGGCAGTCACCAGGGTTTGGCATTGAGCACCAAACTTGAGGTTTCGTAGGAACCATATAACTTGCTGATTTATGAGCAAGAGTTAATAAAATAAAGTGTGTGAAGTTTTCGCGCTGGCATTTCGGTATTCTGCAAGCACGGGCAATACATTAATCACTGCACATATCACCACACCCTGCACCAGTCACTCCCACGTGCACTGTAAAAGACACCGCGGATAAGCAGTGTTAGTCTGACTTTTGGCCTTTCCCTCCCTTCTTCTTGCTCATTGGCCAATTTCAAATGTGCACGTGCGGTAACGGGCAGGTATCTCATCTACAGGGAAATGCTGTGGTAGTGAACAAAGACGGCTATAATCTGTTGGAGCATATTACCGCAATAAAAGTAGATAAGAGATGGTGGCACCCATATTCTGGGCAGCGTGCCCAAGGCCATGTTTGTCTCTGGCCTCTCACAGGCGACTGTGACTTGTCCATTGCTTCACATTTGCAGGTGCCAGCCTAGTTGGAACACAGGAAAGAAACCTGGTGAAGGGAGTGTTTGAGAGAGGTTAAGACCCTGGTCATCCCAGTCTCTCTTGGCAAGGAGGACAAGGTAAAATCCTTATTTTAATGTGAGTATGTGGAAGAGGCGGACATACAAGATACTTCGGGCCTCATTTATGAGGCCCTTTGCCCCCCCGGGGACGTCACTTTTTGTGATGTACCGTGGCGCAGGATCCTGCTCCATATTTACGAGGCAGCACTAAGACACTTCTTTTGGCTTAATGCTGCCTCGTAAATATTGTTCCTCTTTCACGCAGTTTTTTGCGTTAAAGATGCATGCAATGGGTGTTGTTGGGGGCGTTCCCAGCAACATCCATTGCTTTTTGACACTGCCCCAGATTTACGAGAAATCATAAATCTGAGGCAGCAATAAATACTTACGCCTCCCCAGGGGAGGCGTAAAGGAGGCACAAGAAGGAGAAATACCTTTATTTTTCCTTGTTTTGCCTTTTTCTATCTGTGCTGCCTTCTGTAGTACACATAGACAGAGGAAAACGCCTCTTGAGATTGTTTTTGTGCAGGAAGGTTTCCCTTCCTGCACACAAATATTCATCCCCGCAACGCAGGCACCCTTGCACCATGGTGCAAAGGTACCTTTGTTGGCGCAAAGCAGCCCATTGTGCGCCGGCGCAGGGAAAAGGACAGGAATGAGTCATATCTGATAGATATGGCTCATTCTTGCCATTTTCTTTTGCTGTAGGGCGGCGCAGCAGGAAGGCATGCAGTGCTGCCCTACCATAAAACCTCACAAATGAGGTCCTTCATGTTCAAACCACTGATGACTCACAAAGGGCAGTTAGAGTAAAGCTGCATTCTATGTTGTGTCACAACGTGCTGTAACAGGCAGGGAAGGCGTACCTTAGGATGCTTTGTGAAGTAAGCTGTAGGCAAACGTTGAGTGCCTTCATCTGACAACAGTCGTTCTAAAGGTGTAACATATCTCGACAAAGACAAGGAGCGCCATTTGTTTTTTTTTTTTTTTATATATTTTTATTTTTCAAGTTATACACACTTTTACTTGTACAATTCAACCTGAATATTTCACTTATTATTTCCACAGTTCAAAACTTTCACCTGTATACAGTACATACTAAAAATATACATACAGTACATACTCAAAATGTATTAACCTTTTATCAGTTTTAACAAAAACAACCCCAAATATTTTACCCCAAATATTTAGTAATTACCCATTCTTACTTTCCACTTGTTTACTGGGTCCCATATTTTTAAGCCCAAGGTCCTCTTCCTTTTATCCTTCCGGGCATAGATATTCTTTTCCAAATTATATACAGATAATAAGTTGGCTAGTCAATATTGCATTCCCGGAGGATTTTTATCAAGCCATGCCCTGGCTATAGTTAGCCTGTACATTGCCATAGCTACAAATAAAAAATCCCGTGGTATTTCCTCCTCATCTGCACCAACCCCTACAAGTATCCAAGATGGGGTGAGCACAATTTGTATTCCTAGCGACCTATGTAAAAACATCTCTATATCCCTCACTAGTGTGTGCAGTTGAGGGCAAGTGGCAAAAATATGGACACTATCTGCCTCTAGGGAATTACATCTGGGACAACAAATACCCGTAGTACCACCCCACTTTGCAATCCTCGCTGGCGTGAAGTATAACGAAAAAAGAGTTTTATAGTGTTGTGATTGCAAAGGGGATGAACACAGAACTGTTCGTCCTAATTCCAGGGATTCCTGAAACCAACCCTGGTCACCACCCAATTTCACAGACCACTTATTACTGTGTTTTTCCAAATCATAATTTTTTCCTTTTACGATAATTGCGTAAAAGGGTCGTATTGTACAGTCCCCAGACATCTTTATTTTCTCTAGAATATCATTCCTACTGAAACCAGAAGCTCCACCCTGCTTGTTACCTAAAAAACTCCTAATTTGAAGATACTTTAAAAAAACCCTGTTGCTCAAACCGTACTTGTGCCTCATATCGCTAAACTGCATCATTCCATCAGGGTTAACGATGTCACCAATCTGTGTGATCCCCCTTGCATCCCAGTCTGCCATTACTGTATCTGAAAATACATCTGGGGGAAAGGACTTGTTTTTATACAACATAACATATCTGTTGTATCTACCTAATTTAATTTTTTTTTAAAAAGCACTCCAAATATTCACTGCAGCAGCTATTGTTTTATATCTTGTCCTTTTCAAGTATCCAAAATCAACGCTATTTAACAAGTAGTTTCCCGCTTCTGCCCCTAGTATTATTGCATATATCTCCGTAGAGAAGCTAGATACTCTTCTATCAAGATTTGCCCCTCCGATTAAACCCTGCATGTATTGTAAAGATACGGCCATATAGTACAATCTAAAATCTGGTGCTCCCCACCCACCCTTCTCTCTCGGGAGGGAGATGAACCTATACGCCCTCCGTGTCTTCCCCTGTGCCCATATAAATCTATTCATCATCGCCTCTAGTGCATTAAACCAGCTTGTTCCAAATAATAATGGGATAGATCTAAAAAGAAAGAGAAACTTAGGGAGAATCAACATCTTAATTATATTCGTACATCCGACTAGTGACAAATGTAGATTGTTTAATCTGTCCAGGTCTACTTTTACTTGAGTCATTAAGGGAGCCATATTATTCTTTACTACGCTTTCTAGATTCACAGAGATCGCAATTCCCAAATATACTGCAGAATCCACCTCCCTCTCATCGTTGCAATCTACATACCTATTCTCTACAATTTGTGTTTTTGAGGAGTTTAAACTATAACCCGATACCCAGCCGAACTTTCTGGCTTCCAGTTCCACCTCCCTAATAGCCCCTGCCGGGTTGGGTGTCATAATGGCCACATCGTCTGCATACGCCAAAGATTTTATCGAGCAACCTTTCATCAGCATTGCCGGTATCTTTGGATTTTGTTCTAATCGACGGAGAAAAGGATCTAAATAAAGTGCAAATAATAAGGGGGAGGAAGGACAACCCTGTTGGGTCCCCTACTGATTTTAACCCAGGCAGAGTGCCCTCTGTTGACCCTGATCTTAGCTTTTGGGTCTTTTTTAAAGAGTTTGTATAGCCTTTATAAATCCATCCCCTATACCACTCCATCTCATGACAGCCCATAGATAACTCCAGGAGACCCTATCAAATGCTTTTTCAGCATCTAAGAAGAGAGCTGCCATAGGGTCTCCTAAAGTACCTGCTGCATCGAACATAGTAATTACTTGCCTGACATGTTGCGTTGTACCCTTACCTGGGATAAACCCATGCTGGAAGGGGCTAACCAATCTCTCAATAACCCTTGATAGTCTTTTAGCCAGTATTTTAGAGAACACCTTCACATCGGCGTTCATTAAAGTGATAGGTCTATACGAGCCTGGAGCCATTGCAGGTTTACCCTTTTTGGCTATCACTATGATGTCCCAGCCCCCCAGGAGTCAGGTATTGACTCCCCCTTCTGGGCAAGTATCATAACATTAAACATATCAGCTGCTAATACCATCTGAAACACTTTAAAGAATTCCAGTGGGATTTGGTCTGGACCCGCTGCCTTCCCAGAGGGTAGGCTACCAAGGGCCATGAGAAATTCTTCCAATTGGAACGTGGCTTCTAACTCCTCTTTATCCTCTGCCTCAATTTCAGGAGGGATAACGCCCCTCAGATATCCCTCTATCTCTTCCTCGCCCCCTATGTTATCAGAGGAATAAAGATCAACATAAAACTGTCTAAAAACTTCCCTTACCTGCCCAGCCTCTGTAAATGAATTGCCCTGTGAATCAACAATCTGCTTGACATCCGAGTTTGCTGCCCTTTGTCTACTCCGTGCCGCTGAGATGTGCCCCACCCTTTCACTAAACTCATATGCCTTCTCCCTTTGAGTCAGGTACTTCTCCACCACTTTTTTAGCCATTCCTTCCAGGGCTTCTGCTCTAGTTACAGTAATCCTAAGCAGTAGCTGATCGAGCGGAGAGTTCTGTGCTATAGCTGCTGCTAAGTCTGCTTCAAGTTTTAGAAGATTTTGTCGAATTTCATCCGCCCTTAATTTCTCCTTCTTTTGATTAAATAACACAAAACTCAGTGTCTCCCCCCTTACCCCTGCTTTAAATGAATCCCAGACAACCCCCGGTGGTGCTGTCCCTCTATTTATATCCCAAAAGTCCTTTATCCATATGCTCATATAATCCCGATATGCCTGGTCTTGTAATAGTGCACGTTCAAAAGTCCATGAAACTTCTCTTTTTTGACTCTGGCCTAGCTTAAGTGTTACTACCAGTGGACTATGATCTGAGACTAGTCGTGGATGTTTCTCAATTTTAAATCAGTGATCAAGTTCTTAGAGATTAAAAAGTAGTCCAACCGAACCAACACCTTGTGTGGAGCTGAATAGAATGTGCTACCGTCTAAGTGTGGATGCCACCTTGTCCAGGGGTCTTCCAGGGAATTATTAAACACCATGTCTGAGAGTGCTCTATACACCCTTTTTTTCCTCCCTCTATATTGTCCCCCAGGCTGAACAAATGAGCTACTAAGATCATGTAAATTGAGATCCCCGCAACAGACAATGGGCTCGGGCCACTGAGCTAACTCGACATCCAGATACTGAAAAACATCTGGGACATTCCTCTGTTGACCCGTAAATCGTGACCAAAGTGAAAATATCCCCCTTAAAAACTGGTTCCAGTATAACCCATCTCCCCCACTGATCTTCCTTCTTTCTTCGCACTATTGCATCTCCCTTTCTCCCTAAAACCGCCACTGCTCTGGTCTTAGTCCTTTGCTTAGAGTTCGCTAGTAGCGAGAAACCAAAATGTTCCAGTAGATGACCTTTAACACCCTCTATATGGGTCTCCTGCAGACATACTAAATCCAGGCGTAATGTTTTAAGGAACGCAGCTACTCTATGTCTTTTATTTATTTCATTAAGCCCGCTTACATTTATCGAGGCAATTCTACACGCCATACAGAAGCACCCCATGTCCTTTCAGAGAACCTACAAAATGTTTAAGAAAATTCCATTTCCGCTGATTCCATACAATCTCCCTCTCGTACTGTATACATTCCGATTCTACTGCATTGCTATTCTCATATTGTGTACATTCTATCACATTTTCCCCACAAGTGTGAAATATCAAAACAAAAACAATTCTATGTGCCATTCTCCTCCCCCCAATCTTCCACCCTACCCCTCCCCCTGCCACCCCTCCCCACCCCACTGCCCCCCCTCTCCTGAACCCTCCCTTCCCCTTTACAGGCAAATAGGTCAGTCGACCTATGAGTGCCCGCCTTGAGTTGTGCTAATCGCATCCCTCTCCTGCTTCTCCCTTTGATGTGTCGTTTAACCTCCCCTTCTTATACTTGTATTCAGCAAGCTTGTGGAGTATGCTATATACCAATACCCTAGGCCTCCTTATTTTATCCGCCTTTCTGTTTCTTCGTCTCTTCCAAAAATTGCTGGGCTTTGATCTCTGAAGAGAACATCCTGGCCTTCCCCCTTACAATCACCTTGAGCCTCGCGGGGAAGAGGAGATATGCTTCACAGCCTAGAGCCTGAAATGGAGCAATCATCTGTCTAAGCCTCCATCTCCTCTCTATGGTGACATGACAGAAATCAGGCCTGGCAAAGAAAGTAATACCTTCAAAAGTCCTTCTGCTATCCGGCCTTGCCTTGCCAATTATCTCCTCTCTCAGTAAAAAGTTCCCTATATTTACCAAGATTGCCCTGGGTAGGTTCCCCTGGGTCTCACCACCTGTACCTCCCATGCCTCGGGGTTTCCTTATTGTAAAGGGGAATCTATGTGCCCTCTGTACTTCCCTTTCCCACTGCCACTGGGACTCCGGAAAGGCTCCTTTTAAGAGATTAACGACAAATTGTCTGACATCTTGCCCTACTGCCCCCTCTGCCACACCCAAAAGTCTAACATTATTCCGTCTCTGCCTGTTTTCAAAGTCCTCCATCTTCCAGCTCATATCTTCTGTCAGTTTCTCTTGCTCAGTCTTGAAGGCCTGCCAGTTTCCCACGTTGTCCTCCAATCTGCCTGTGCGTTCTTCTACTTCAGTGACTCTCACCTCTACTTCCTTATATAGTTTATTTATTTTCCTCAATGAGCCCTGAATCTTTTTTGAGGCCTGTCTTGCTCTCCGACTTTCAATTCTTGCCTCTGCTTGCATCTCCTTCAGGGTATCAAATAGCGCTTCGAGAGAATTTTGCTGGGGTACAGTGTCCGGAATAGGGCCCCTACCACCACCACCACCACTACCACTACCACTACCACTGTCCTGGTAGATCTGGGATGTAGCTGAATAATCCCATAGCAATCGTCTATCATGATGGGGGGGAGACTCTGAGGTGCGCCTCTTTATTTTAGAGAGTCTTTTTCTTTGTGTGGATGCTTTACCAGAGGTGCTGGACCCGGAGTCTGTAACCTCATCGTCAACTTCCTCTTCCTGACTCTCTTCAGAAGAGATTATTGATTCTGAGTCCTCATTTACTGAGTAAAAGTGCTCGCCTTCTATAGAGCCCCCTTCTAGCTTTTCTGTTAGCTGCTTACACTTGTTGCTCTTCCCCTGTCCATTATCATCTGCCACGGTTCCCGCGCTGCCCCAGGTTTTAACTCTTTGGTGTTGGGCTGTTCTACTGCCTTCTTTCATCTCTGCCTCCACCAACATCAGAGCCCTCATCATATCGGCGTTTCCAAGGGACCCCCCGTGTCTCTCTCCATTGTCATTTTTACCAGCGACGGCGTTATACCTACTGACACCGCCATCTGAGTCTCTGTAGAATCCATTACCATTTCCTGGTTTGCTTGTATCGGCACTCGAGCCGCGCCTTCCATTGCTGCTTCAACCTCTTTGCTCACGTCTGTCAGACCTGCTGCCTCAGCGCTCTGGCTTGGTTGCCTGGCAACCAGGTTCTCAGCGGCGTCGGTCTCCACCGCTGCGTCCTCGCGGACGCTCTCTCCCGATACCTGCGTCTCCAACGATTCCCCAGGCTGTCCGGGAGCGGTAATGGAAAAAACCTCCGTGAGGGTAGGTTGGCGCATCCCGCTATCTTTGTTTTTGCTTTTGCCCGCTTTGTCTTCTTTTAAGTTTTGTTCCTCTGTGCTCATACTCGTATTTTTAGATACTGCATGATTATCCGGTATCTTCTTTGGGAGCACCGGAGTCTTACCGCGGACTTCTGTTTTTCTTTTTGGCGGTATAGCAGGCACCTTGCGGATTGCTCCGAGATTCTTCCCTGTCGATGCCTCTCCATTCTCCGCTCCTTTCATCTCTCGGTCTGCCACCTCTCTGGGCTTATCCTGTCGCGGCGGTCAGGGAGGCATCACGATCGCTGGGTCCTCTTCACCTCTTAGTGCTCTAATCGCACTCACCAGCTTGCAGATGCACGCTTTCACCCAGTTTACAGCTGCACTATTCAGTCGGAGTTGTTTTATGAATTGGCAATCTTCTTTCATTCTTTCACTCCATCTTGCCACAATACATCAAATATCCATCAAGGGGAGCACGGCGTCCTAACCTGTTGAGTCATACAGAGCAGGAGAGGAAAGTGATGCGACCGCTCAGCTCAACCCCTCAGCCGCCATCTTGCCCCCAAGGAGCGCCATTTGTAATGCAAAATGAAGCCTGGGCTTTGTGTTGGTATCACCTGTGACCTCAATTCATCAAGCAATCAATCTTATCACCCAAGAGGGTACGCAGGCACTGTGCTGCGGATATCAGTCGAAGAGACAGGTCCCTTCCTGAAGTGAGTCTGTGATGGTGAAGTACGGAGGTGGAGGGCCGGGATTTGGCGGCAAGGTGGGAGAAGGAGCGTCCTCCTGTTCAGCCGCGTCGGATGTGTGGTATTTGTGCAGGGGAGAGATGAGCAGAGCAGAGGTTCCTGGGAGGTTGGTGGAAGTTCAGGCGGTGGCCATGTAGGCAGGTCCAAGGTTGTGGAAGGCTTTGTAGGCGTGGGTCAGTAGCTGGAATTGCCATTTTTTCAGGCTGGGGATCCAATCAGGGACATTTTAAGGATTTTGGGGCCCAAGTCCTGCCATATTTTGGGGACCCCGGCCCAGGCATATTTTGGAGGCCCCCGTTCAAATCAGCTTTGAATTTATGGTCCAATTTCAGCTTTTTCATGGCTTCCGTGGCCAGGTTACTGACACTGCACAGACCGACCAGTCCAAATTTGAAATGTATCCCCATCTAATATTCAGGGAGAGTGATGCACATTTTCAATATTGTATTATAGCAGCAGCTCACTAATATTATTGTAAATAATATCTGCGACCCACTGCCATTTCTCATATGTGAGGTCCTGTTTTCATCTAAAAAATTGTTTTTATGGATGTTGCATGGTGTTGAAAAACATAAACACAACAGTTCTCTGCAATATGTCTGTAATAGACAACCACCCATTACCAGTATTAAACGTAAATGAAAGGAAAATGGTATTTAAAACTATCTATGTTTAAAAAAATGTCAAGGTCAATAGGGCAGGACTGTGTGGATAACAACACCCAATGTATCAGTTGGCCCCCTGAATGGCTGGGGCCCTGGGCTAGAGCCCACTTTGCCCATGCCTTAAAACGTCTCTGGAGCCAGTGGAGGTATTTGAGGCGCTGGGTGATGTGGTTCCACTAGGGCAGGTTGAGGATCCCCATGGCTGCATTGTTTTGGATCATCTGGAGTCTTCTCATGAGTTCGGTGGTGGTTCCTGCATGGAGTGCGTTGCTATAGTATAGCAAGATGGTCATGAGAACCTGCATCACAGTTTTCCTGGTGCTGATGGGGAGCCACTTGAATACTTTGCGGAATATGCAAAGAGTGTGGAAGTAGGCTGAGGAGATGGTGTTGACCTGGCGTTTCATGGAGAGTACCCTGTCCGTGTGATGCATAGGTTGCAGGCGTGGTCTTTTGGATGGACTTGTGTCTGCCGATGATCAGTACTTCACCTTTGTCAGTGTTGAGCTTCAGCTAGTTGTTCTTCATCCTGGGTAAGATGTTCATCATACAGTAGAGGAAGTTGGTCTTCATCGTAGTAGGGTCTCCTGATAGCGAGAGGACGAGCTGGGAGTCATCGGCATAAAAGATTATGTTAATGTCATAGACTCTAAAGATGTCTGTGAGTGATGTCATGTAGATGCTGAAGAGGTTTGGACTGAGGGATGAGTCTTGAGGGTGCCACAAATGGTGGGCTTGGATTTTCAGGTGAAGGGAGGGAGACAGATTCTCTGGGTGCACCCCATGAGAAAAGATGCCATCCATCTGAGCCCGTCATCTGTGATTCCGATCTGACGTAGATGATTGATGAGTGTGTGGTGGGACACGGTGTTGAAGGCTGCAGAAAGGCCGAGCACCTGGAAACTTTTACCATTTGCGATCAAAAACAGCATGGATTTAAAAACATTTAGGAAAGCAGTAAAGACATGGCTTTTTCAAACTGATCTCTAACATGCCTTACGTGCTATCTGCTCGCTAGTTTGGTTCATAGCGCCAAGACGCCTTCGGGCAATCGTTGTGTTTATACATTTAAAAATCAAATCAATCAAATCAAATCGAGCAGGATTAGGGCGTCAGATGCTTCTCTGTCGTGTAGGGTAAGGATGTCATGTGTTGCGGCGATCAGGCTGTCTCTGTGCTATGATTGGCTCTGAATCCTGATTGGGAAGGGTCTAGTAGGTTGTTTCTCTCCAGATGCTCAGTGAGTTGGAGGTTGATGGCCTTCTTCAGGACTTTGGCGGGAAATGGGAGTAGTGAGGTGGGGCAGTAGTTCTGGAACTCGCTGGGGTCTGCAGAGGGTTTTTTTGAGTAGAGGTCTTACCGTTGCGTTTTTCCAGGCATCAGGAAAGGTGGCTGTGGCAATGGAGGTGTTGAGGATGGTGGTGAGCTGGTGGCCAATCTCGTCTCTTCTGTCAGTGGGGTCATGGTTCGGTGGATGGAGTTCATTAGAGTGGTTTTGTTTTCTGTGCTGAGTTGTCTCCATGTGGTGAGCGGGTGCTTGGCATGGGTGGTTGATGGGCTGCTGAGGAGGCCGGGTGGTTGAGGATCAAAGTTTCTGTAGATGATTGCTATCTTGTTATGGAAGTAGTCAAAGAGTACGTTGCAGAGTTCCTCGGAGGGGGGGATTACGTTTTTGGTGGCTAACGGGCAGGTGAACTCCTTGATGATGGTGAAGAGTTCCTTGGTTTTGTTGGTGCTGGTCTCGATACGGTGAGTGAGGGCCTTCTTTTTTGCGGCTTTGAGCTTGCGTTGGTAGTTGTTGAGAGCCAACTCGAAGGAGGCACGGTCAGTGTCGTTCTTGTTGGTGCGCCACCTTCTTTGCAGTTGTTTGCACCTGCATTTCGATGTGCACAGTTCCATGGTGTACCAACTGGCTCCTTTGGTGAATAATAAGCCTTCATTAATGCATAAGCTCTTGCTGTGGTATGTGATCATTCTAAGTATGGTAATTCTGAAAGGTGCAGTTCTTTTGAGGCCAGGCACACCCAAATTAAACAATAGCTTGTTAAGGCCGGGTTTTTTCAATACCAGTCCCTTTCTGACTTTCGTCCAAAACGGCGTGGTGAACCAATTCAGAATAAATTGTAGTCAGTGTAAGTCATTTACAAAACAAATACTAAAAGAATTTACATTTCGGGGCCAGAGATCAAATATGCTTTGAAGCAAGTGACTTGCCTGAAGGATAACCTTCTTTCAGACTTTAGAGAAGCAAAGGGCAGCTTTGCTGTCACAGTGCAGTAAGTAATTATAACTTCCAAGTTCTGTTCTAGACATAGGGACACTATGTCATTATGTAAGTCAAGCTCTTGGATCACTTACCCATTGAATAGCTCGAGAAAAAAGAAAAGTCTACACAAGGCCTTCATTGATTCTTTAACAATGACTCAATATTTCTACAAATCTTTCGAAGAAGTTTGCAATGGTGTGTCACAGTGACAATGTACTCAGGTAGATATGGATAATTAAAAAATTAAAATACTGAGAACAAAGGAGGGGATTCTTACAATGTGATTAAAGGACACTCATAACGCTCTATGGAATTTTTAATATAATTGTGTAAAGTATTGTATACAATCTTTTTTAATTAACTCACACTGGAATTGACACTAACATTGTTAAGGATTATTATATCAAATGAGGGAGGTTCTGTGTTACATCACAGAGAGTCCAGTGTTGCAATTGGCTGGCTACACGAAAAGTATGATTGATGGAGAGAACAACCCGGAGTTTCATTTAGACATTCACATCTGGGAAAAGACCCTGGGTGGATACAACAAAAAATATTCCAGACAACCAAATCTTTTTATTTTTTTATTTTCAACAAGTCTTTATTGAGCTTTTTATCTTATTTTTTACATCACAGTTACCCCCCCTACCCCTCCCCCCCTGAGACCCCTTCTCCCGGTACAGGTAGCAATTTGAAAAATAGCAATTAAAAAATAAAAAATTATAAAGAAAAATAGAAAAAAAAACAGGCTTCGAAGAATAAGAAGAATAAAGAAAAAACATCATTACATTCCTTACGAACTCGATACATCTCGGTTACATTATTGATCTATACTGGGCTCGATAGCCATAATCTAACTGGGTCTCAAATTTTTAATCCCTTTATTTTCTTCTTGATACTTTTCCGGCTATAAATGGCAATTTCAAGATTATATGTAGCTAAGAAGCGAGTCCGCCACTGTTGAAATGTGGGTGGATATTGATCCAGCCATGCGGAAGTCAAACAGATTCTTAAGACTGCCATAGCAATATAAATGAGTCCCCGCATGGCGATAGGTCTGGTAACTCTATCTACCCCTAGCATAATTTCTGCTGTGCTGATCTCTATATAATCACTTCGAATATTTCAGATAGGAAGTTGGAGATTTCTCGTTTAATATTATCTAATGTATGGCATGTAGCCAGCATATGTATCAGATCGGCTTTAGGCCTATTGCATCTGGGGCAGAGAGTCCCCTTCCCCTCCCCCATTTTGAAATTTTTTCGGGTGTATAATAAAGGTCGAAAAAAGTTTTGTAGAACTGAGCTTGTAGCTTGGTGGACATTAGAATATAGCTGGATAGTTCAAGTGCTTTGTGAACCAGATCCTCTGTAATATCGATCCTATTTTGCCAATTATTTGCATGTTTATCCACATCGTCTGGTAGTACAGCAATTAGGTCTTTATAAATGTCTCCAATTTTTACCCTGGCCGAGCTGACCACGGTATTAATGTGGGGATTTTTTTAAAGCAACCATTGGGTCCCCCCTTTTTGAGAATAAAATCTCTTGATTGTAAAAACTTACAAAAATTGCGAGATTCCTAAACTAACCCATCGCCGCATACAGGAATCCAAAAAATTTTCAGGCAGATTGGTATTGTTTTCTATCGGAGTATAATATGAAAACCTGCCGATCGCCAGATTTTTCCGACCCATGTTCCAAACTGTGTAAATACCCTTGAGTGTTTTAAATCGTTCTTTTTTTAGATGGCAATCATAAGGTAGCTTCCAAAGGTGGTTATTGGCGTTATTACCCAAGATTAGTTCCTGTGGAGTTGGAATCGGACAAATGGGCGTTAAGTCTTGTTTGGGGATTAACAGTAGACAACTGTATTTGATGGTTGTGGCCCACCAATAGAATTTGAAATTAGGGAGGACTAGGCCACCTCTATCCCTTGAGTGTATGATATGTTTATAGGCTCTTCGTGGTTTTCCATAGCCCCAAACAAAGCGAGATAGCATATTATCTATTTCATTAAAAAGTGATAGGTCAAAGTTAAGACAGATTGCCCGAAAGAAGTACAAAAATTTGGGCAGAAAAAACATTTTAATGAGATTGCATCTTCCGATTATTGTTAAATGCAGGTTGTGGAGTCTCGATAAGGTTTTATTTGTCTGTTTCAATAAGGGGTCTAGGTTCAGGGCCACTAGATTATTCAGATCGGACGTAATATTAACGCCGAGATATAATGCATTATCAGTGACTCTTGCATCGTCCACGCCAAATCTTTTTCTAATGTGGTTAAAGACAATTTTGACGATTTACCAGGGTTTTAAAAAGACGTACAATCTTACAATTTTTGGAGCTGTAATAGTCCTGAATGTTCCTATAGAAGCTTGTTTTGGGATTGCCCTTTAGTCAACGTTCGGCGAGGGAAATTGTAGAAAAATGAACATGGTAATAAGCCTCTCAGTTTGCCTCATTCCTTGGTTTGTCATTCTCTAAGAGGTCCTGCAATATGTGGATAGGATAATGGGATGTTGTATTATTAAGAGTCTTTTGGTCGCAAAAACGATCATACTTTGATACTGCAGAAGTAAGCAGGCCTTCTATCCAATACTGAGTTAAAGACCTAGCAAAGAAGGCATGTTTCAAGAGGACGTCAATAGTCTAATTTATTTTATTTGTTGTTTTTGTAAGTCAGGCGACCAAAGAAAGTTACAGAAGACTAGATAGATGACAGGAGGAGGTAAAGGGAGAAGATGGTGGTTGAGGCCTCTTAAAGCCCATAAGGCACAAACATTTAGCAGACAAGGTCTATGGAGAAGGGTTCGATGTTGATTTCAAACCATATCGCCAAGAGACCTGTTGGTGAACGAGCGCTCAATAAATTACCATGTAACATAATATATATGCCATGAGTAGAGAGTCTTGAAATATTGGCAGAACTCCCTACAGAACCAAAATGGCAAATCCTATCACACCAAGAATGGGGATTCAAATGTTCTAGCAGAGCATAATCAGGAGAAGTGTACTGCCCCTAGACACAAAAAGCGCACTTCCTGAGGAGGAGGCATTTGATTACCAGAGAAATAAGGCTAGGTTTATGATCAATGAGCAAGACCATCAAGAACCAGAACAATGACTAATCACTTTTGGAATTCAGAGTGCTGGGTGCCTCCCTCACCAATCACGCAGTGTCTCTTACAGAATAGCGTTCCCCCATTACACCACCCTCTGAGAGAAGTAAGAGGGGCACATGGGTATGCGGGAGGATGATTATTGGGGCCAGCTTGTAGATATCCTCACGAGGCGGCCATACGGGCCAGATTTCAATTAGTGCAACTGAAACTCTTCCATAGGGCCTTTTTACCAGATCCAGACTGTTTCATAGTGGCAGGGTGGACTCAGATCGATGTTTGAGAGGCTGCAAGCAAAGGGGAACACTACTATACACTATTTGGGAATGCCCCCTGCTCGGGAAGTATTGGGGTGAAATTAGGGAAGCGACTCGCTATGGTCCTAGATGGCAAAATAAAACTGACCCCCAACTGGTTACCCTAAAAATGTGGGGCGACCAGTCCCTGGACGGATACTCCCTGCTTTTCTGCAATACAGCATTAGTAGTCATGAATCGTGATGTCATCAGACTGTGGTGGAGCGGTGAGGTCCCAACACAGAGGAACTGGGAAGCTAACGTAGATTGGTGTATGCAATTTGAAAATATGGTGTTTAGTCCGCGTGGCTGCCATAAGAAATTTGACAAAGCGTGAGGATCGTGGCGACAAGCCATGGATGACATCTGAGAGAGGGGCCAGGAGGGAGACCTGGTTGGGTTGGGGATTTGTAGACAGTACCATACGGTGCGGGTCTCTAAAGAGTCTGCTCTCACATTCTGGTCCTACAAGAGTTAGGCTGGTACCTCGGATAATGGATTTAGCTATATTGTATGTTTACGCTCAAGTTCATGTTTGTTTTGCAGAAGGGTGGCCGCTTTCCACCCTGTTGTATGAAAATCACTTATTAGATTTTTTTTTAAAGAACCAGAAGAGTGAGTGAGAGAGAGCAAGATATCCAGGAATAGGAAAAGAGTCTGTATATCATATCTTAGGAGTGTCAAGTCAGTCGGGTCAAATCATTTTTAGCTTGAGGACCAGTAACACCAGCAAGCTAGGAAAGTACATGAATTTACTATAAGCCTAAAAACAAAGAAGATATTTATTTATTTTATTTATTTATTTATACGATATATATAGCGCGCAAATACCCTGGGGTGTTTAGGCGCTGAACGTAGCTCAAGAGACGCTGGATGGAGTTACTGATTGAAGAGCCATGTTTTTATTTGTTTTCGGAATAGCATCAAGGATGGGCTGTTGTTGATGTGGAGGGGGAGTGTATTCCACAATCTGGATACGGCCACTATGAATCGTCTGTCTCCCCAGGCCACTTTTTTTGTACGCGGGATTGGGAGCAAGTGGGCCGAGGATGAACGTAGGGATCTTTTAGGAGTGTATGTGCGCAAAGCTTTTTTTAGGAACTCCGGCCCTATATTGTTCATAGCTTTATAGGCGATGCACAGAGCCTTGAATTTAGTGCGGCTTCTGACCGGGAGCCAGTGGAGTTGACGAATGATGGGAGATATTCAGGTGAACTTTGGGGTGCGGTTCAGAATTCTTGCTGCCGCGTTCTGAATTAGCTGCATTTTGTTAAGGACTTTCTCTTGTGCATTTAATAGAAGTCCATTGCAGTAATCGACCTTGGATAGTACCAAGGTGCACATGAGGGTCTTGCCGGCACTGGGATGGAGAAAAGGCAGGAGTTTTCTAACCATTCTAAGGGTATAAAAAGAGGAGGAGACAACAGCATTTGCATGGCTGACAAAAGATAGCTTGTCATCAAATATTACTCCTAAGTTCCTGACCTTCGTAACAGATAGTGGAGGGGGACCCAGATCAGTAGGCCACCAAACTGGGGACCAAGAGGGGGTGAGGCTGCCAAAAATCACGGCCTCCATTTTGTCGGAATTAAGTTTTAGGCAGTTACATGCCATCCAAGAACTAATAGCCATCATACCTTCTTGAAAGTTGGCAGCAACTGGTCCTCCAGCATTATGTATAGCCAGTACCAGCTGGGTATCATTGGCGTATGTATTCCATTTGCTTTGATGACCCTAGCCAAGTCCGACACATAGATGTTGACTTAGCGAGGATCCTTGGGAAACTCCACAAGGGAGGGTGAAAACAGGGGAGTTGTAGCCACCAAGTTTGACTGACTGTTTACGGTCAGATAAAAAGGAGGTCAGAAGAGCTTTCGCCTTGTGATGGATAACAATGGAGGATACACGGTCGATCAAGATGGTATGATCTACCGTGTCAAAGGCTGCGGACAAGTCCAATAATATCAGGACTGCCGCGCCGCCTTGGTCGACAATCATCCTAAATTCGTCCGATGCCTTTATAAGGGCCGTTTCTGTCCCATGGCCCTTCCTAAATCCAAATTGGGTGTCATCCAGGAGATTGTTCTGGTCAATATACTGAGTCAACTGGATATTCATGATTTTTTCAAATATTTTGGATGGGAAGGGAAGAGATGCTATCAGTCTGTAGCTTTTAGGTTCTGTGGGATCAAGATTGTTTTTTTTTAATAAGGGCTTAATGATGGCTTTTTTCCAAATGGATGGATAGGAACCTGAGAGGAACATGGAGTTGCATATTTTTGTAAGAGCGGGACCTATTAAATTGGAAACAGGCTTGAGGATGGAAGGTGGGCAAGGGTCGAGGGGGGATCATGATTTAGTGGTTGCTATTAGTTCTGCTGTCTGTGTAGGGGAGATTTGGCTAAATTCGAGAAATGTGGTGGAGGGGGAGCTGGAGCTAGTGTTGTGATTAGGGCGATCAGTAACAGCCTTGGATGCGAAGTTGGAATAGATGTCGTTGACCTTTTCCTTGAAGAAGTCAGCCAGGGAATTACAAAGATTTTGAGAAGGTTCTGTGGTTGCACTCGCCGGCGAATAGATAGTTTCGTTACTACTTGATAAAGTTGTTTGGTGGAATTTTGGGCTGATTCTATTTGTGTGAGATAGAATTCGCTTTTTTCTGTAGTTAGAAGCATTCTATATGTGGCAAGTGTTTTTTTGTACACAGCTCTATCATTGTTATCATAATGTTTGCGCCATCGCCTTTCTAGATTTCTACAACGTTGCCTTTCCAGTCTGAGGGTTTCTGAGAACCAGGGGGCAGACGGTGAAGTCCGGTTGGGCAACATGTTCTTAGAAGGTGCTAAAGTGGTAAAGGCATTATGTAGCCAGCGACAATAGTTGCTGGAGGCTATATGTGGGTCTGTTATGTCATCCGGTTGAGTGGATGAAAGGGTTGTCTGTAGGGTCAGGACATCAATGTTCTTCCAGTCTCGAAATTGAACAGGGGAACGAGAAGTGACATGTGAGTTTTTGTGATTGGTTGTCATGATGGTAAACATAACTGCTGAGTGATCTGTCCAAGTTAGTGGTATAACTGCTGATAAAGCAATGTGGGAGTTATTGGTAAATAAACCATCAAGGGTATGTCCCGCTTGATGAGTAGGTCCTGTAATCAATTGTCGAAGACCTGCTGATAGAAGATCCGAGGTTAAAGCTAAGGAGTCTTTGTCAGTGGAGGTTTATAAATGGAAATTAAAGTCTCCTAAGATGGTGTAATCAGGAGTAGCGGCAATAGGCTCTATTAAGCTGTTAAGGGCTGCAAGGAATTCAGTCCGGGGATTTGGTGGGCGATAGAGAAGGGTTCCTTTGAAGGATTGAGAGTGAGAAAGCATGATTGAGAAAGTTAGTGCTTCTGCAAATGGGAAGTCAATAGATTCTATTTTAGTTACAAAAATTTTCCTATATATAATTGCTATACCACCACCTTTTTTATTTGAGGATCTGTCCTGTCTGACTACTTGGTAGCTATCGGGGGTGGCGATACAGAAGTCTGGACCGGATGCTTAGTCTGCCCAGGTTTCTGTTATGAAAAGGAGATCAATATTATGGCTGGTTATCATTTCAAAGATTTCATATTTATGTTTTACGAGGGAACGAGCGTTAATGAGCGAGCATTGAATGTATTTAAATTCATTAGCTCCAGGAGATAAGTTATCCGTTTGTTGGCGGAAAGGTAGGATCATCTTATAAGAGCAGTTGGGACAATGTGTGGATACTAAGTTAATGAGGGAATCGGGTTTAAAATAGCGGTAGCGAGAAGTGAAGGTGGAGTTCCTAATATCCATAAGTTGAGAGCTAGTGCAGGTTATTACCTTGTCTCCAATTAGGGGTCTTGGAGGGCCAATGGATATGGCCCTTGGCGCGATCCAGGCGCGGACAGGCGCAGACGGGCTTCCCTTTGGCGCGGCTTTGGTGCGCCTGCAGCGCGCCCGCTGCGCGTCCGGTAGATCATGTGCAATATATAGTCTAGCCCCTCCTCCTGCTAGACCACAGCCTATGGTCCTGCCGGGCTCCGGGACTGACCCACGATGGCGCCCCAGGTAGGAAAGGGAAATCTAAAATGGTGTTGCAGCAGCAATTGGAACTGTTAAAAAATTGATTTAAAAATGCGAGTGAAAACTATAAAAACAAGCAATTAGGCGATCAGTAAAGCAGAAGAGTACACAGTAATCTCAATAATTACAATCAAGTGCCTCGCAGTCTGCCCCTCAGCGCACAGCGGAATCGTAGGAGCTGCCACCACCTACTACTACCGCACACATTGATAACTAGTCTGGCAGATTAACACATTTTAAAAAATGCAAACAAATATACTAAACCATTCAATTATGTATATTTGAGTTGTGTGATTATTCAGCAGCTATTCTAGCTGCTCGAATGACCTGACCAAAGAGGGGCCTTTCCTGAATTCCTTTATGTTGTGTTAGATACAGTGTAGTAGCATCATAAGCCTAACCCTCAAAATATTCTAATGGTGTCATAAGAATCCAAACCACAGTTATGCCACCCCTTAGTGAAAAAAGAAAGTAATGCCACTGTTGAGTGATTTTTACACAAACATATTTTTTAAGACAGTGCCTTTGATCCCAAGCCATGACTTTCTCCAGGCCAAAATAGCCCGACCAATCAAACCAGAAGCCATTATTTATAAATCATTCCCAAGATGTACAAAATTTTGTTGAGAGTAATCCTGGGTCAACGAATATAATGCTCTTGACATTGTTTTTGCTATTCCTTCCACTTATCTGCTTTCTGGTAAGGACACGCTGGTCACCTTAGAGATGGCTTAGCCCCACCAGTGATCCCTTTCCACTGTTACCATAGTAGTCTCTCTATTTTTTAATAGAGCTCACGTTTTTCTCTGTTAAGTAATTACCGCCCATCAAGTCCAGCCTCAGGCTTAGGCTCGGAACTGATTGACCTAATCTCCCGGTGTGAGCTAAAAGCTTCTACCCTTATTTTACTGCCTGACTTTATTGCCAACACAGACACCATTAATGTAATTATTCAATTCCTGTTATCCCACAGGATTAACCCAATGAGCTGCCAATTCTACATATCTTGTTGGTAATATTATTCATTGCATCTTCTCACTTTACGGCAACCTTAACATTTAATCTTTTGTGCACCAGAGTTCGTCAACCATGTTGCAACCAATTTTAAAATAACTAGTCCTTCAGTTAGTCCTTCAGCCACTCCTATTCAGGTGCTCAAGAAACTGGAATGAAATTATACTGACCTCTTTGTCAGCAGTCTTGTATCCTTTGCGTCTTTCCTTTCGTGATCTTTCACTAGAGTCAAAACTATTCAGCGCTAGGATTACACACACACTGGCTCAAGAAGCTACACTATGAGTTAGTAAATCTCCACTCTTTAGAGCTCAGGCACCTTGGTATGGCCATGAGCTAAAGCTTCTCAGACTTACTTGTTAATCAGTACTAGGGTTACACACTCACTGGCTCAAGAAGCTACACTATGAGTTAGTAAATCTCCACTCTTTAGAGCTCAGGCACCTTGGTATGGCCATGAGCTAAAGCTTCTCAGACTTACTTGTTAATCAGCGCTAGGGTTACACACTCACTGGCTCAAGAAGCTACACTATGAGTTAGTAAATCTCCACTCTTTAGAGCTCAGGCACCTTGGTATGGCCATGAGCTAAAGCTTCTCAGACTTACTTGTTAATCAGCGCTAGGGTTACACACTCACTGGCTCAAGAAGCTACAC
Organism: Lissotriton helveticus; assembly: GCF_964261635.1. Classification (NCBI taxonomy): domain Eukaryota; kingdom Metazoa; phylum Chordata; class Amphibia; order Caudata; family Salamandridae; genus Lissotriton; species Lissotriton helveticus. The sequence goes on from NC_136072.1 coordinate 585,975,731, forward strand.
TATGAGTTAGTAAATCTCCACTCTTTAGAGCTCAGGCACCTTGGTATGGCCATGAGCTAAAGCTTCTCAGACTTACTTGTTAATCAGCGCTAGGGTTACACACTCACTGGCTCAAGAAGCTACACTATGAGTTAGTAAATCTCCACTCTTTAGAGCTCAGGCACCTTGGTATGGCCATGAGCTAAAGCTTCTCAGACTTACTTGTTAATAGCTAAACATTCAACTCTGAAAGCAGAATGTCCAATATTCATTAATATAAGGACCCTCCGATCCACCTCCGAACATCAACCTCCCTCCCCAAGTTTAGGAGCAGACTAATGCCCTACTCACGCTAGCGCCTGGATACCCCTCGGGGTGATTACTGCGCCCTACAAATCTCTGATTGATTGATAATTCAGGAAGAGACTATAATTCATCCCTATGCAAAGCCATTGCTAGTTATTACTCTGTGCTTATGTGCTCATTTCTCCTGCCCCTAACTCGGTTAAAGAAACCTTCAAACTAGTCAATCTCTCCGAATCCAGCTGCATTAAAAATGTAATCCTGGTATCCTCTCCTCCAGTGGTTAATTTGTAAAAAAATAAGTGCCAGGGCCCTCGTCAGGAGGCCGCTGCAGGTTGCACCACACATTGCCACTGCCATGCTGCCAATGATAGTAACAACACAACTACTAACCATCACACACCTACAAGTGTGACAGTTCAGACTATTAAAGGCTCCTAAGCTATAAGAATGGCTTGGGCGGCAGGTAATTGTCATTTGTAATATATATTGAATTAATAATTACCTGTTGTTATGATTATCTCGAAATTAGCCAGACTAATGTATGACGTTACAACGCATACATTTACAATGCATGCCTTTACAACGCAGGTTTTAAATCGCAACATCCTTTACAACGCATTCTTTTACATAGCATGCCATTACATCGCATTTTCAGAAACTACCTTTACAACACGTTCCATTACATCGCATTATACCTTTACAATGAATACCATTACAATGTATACCATTACATTGCATTTAAGGTAAGTGTTGTATAGTATAGGGGTAATAATTACTATTCTAACTCCAGTGAGTGCAACAGTAGGGTAAGTGTTGGATAGTGTAGGGGTAAAAATTAATATTCTAACGCCAGTGAGTGCAACTGTTGGATAGTGTAAGGGTACTATGCGTTGTAATGGTATGCGTTGTAATGACTTGCGATGTAATGCCTGCCTTGTAGTGACATGCATTGTAATGACATGCGTTGTAGTGACATGCAATGAAAAGGATATTGCGATGTAATGACTGCTATGTAAAGGTAGTGCGATTTAATGACTGCGTTGTAAAGGTTGTTTCCTGAAACCACAGGCTCAAATTATGCACTGCTCTCCTCTTTGTGAGGAGTTGGTACATTACTTTTGTTTCAAAATTAAAGCCATCTACTCCCCATTTCCAGCCGTGCCTGACGATACTGGTAGCGATTGCTCCCAATTTTTCCTGCTCCTCGACTATGAATGCTGCTCAGTTTCTTCTTTTTCTCTTTTCACCCTTGGCTCTATCATGGCCAAAATCACAGCTACTACATTTGGATCCTCTCTTGTCTCGTGCCCAGGCAAGTTTCTATAATTCCTTCAAGGATATCACCCTTGTTGGGGTTTGAACTCACAGCCTCCCTCAATGTTTACTAATTTCAAGGATAAATGTTTCTTTAATTATTTGATTAATTTGATTTTAGATGTGAGCATGTGAGTTATGATTTTGTCTCCAAGCAAAAGTTGAATTATGACAAAAATAACCTCTACCCATTGTTTTAAAGTGGAATGTACGTTTGTGTAATTTCGTCAGATTTCCTGTTTTAAGAGTGAATTACAAGCTGCTCATACTTATCCTGATACAAAGGCACACTGGTCCATACTCGATATCTTGAGTTTTCAGGACAGTTCAGGTATTTGAATGTCCGGTGAGGCCCGTGTGCATCATTGAGGCATCTTCTCTGGGTCCTGGAGTTGTCAATGGTTACTGGGCTGTAGACGTGGAGAGTACTGCCCCTTGCCACGGGTGCCCCAGAGTTTTGGGTGCTATTTCAGGTAGTTTGGATTCATCAAGTTTATCCCCCTGTGCTCTTGAATCTTGGGTGAGTAATGAAAGCACACTCAATGAGGGGGTAATAGATCTGGAACTCACATACAATACACAGAGTAAAAATCCACAAAAGAATGGCAATGCCCTGCCAAAGCTTTATCTTAAAAAATATTTTTATTTTGAAAATATAAAGGTAGGGGTTTAAAATATAGATGAACATACAAACCAAGATGCCTGCTAGCACCTTTTGGAGCTGATACATGACCCCAACCTAGATGTAGTTTAAGCTCTTGCATTGTGAGTCACTTTTGCCTACTTAACATTGGAAGCCCTGGGCAATGCTATCTGATGGGCGGAGATTGCAAGGTTTAGGAAATGTCTATATTCTGTTGGGTCTCTTTGCTCCTACCACAAGTCTAAATTCTCATACCCCATTCAATGTGCCTACATGCCAGACCGAGTTACAACAATTTGTCTTGTTAGTTATTATTTATTTCTTCCTAAATAATTCCTCACAGGCTGAGGTTTAGCAAATGGTACCTCAGTGGGCTCATTCCAATACTGCAGTGCGTACACATAGACACAACAATACTCCATCCAAAAGTGTACTTGGTGTTACAAAATCAGTATAGGGTGTTGAATAGTAGTGGAAACTGCACTGTTTCAGGGGGGTTGTCCAGGGTGCTAGGGACTCTGAGAACTGGTGGCATGAAAGGGATTTATCAGTACTCACTCCAGTCAGTACCTCTCCTTGTTCAAGACACCAAGGAAAAGGGGTGCCATCTCACAGTTGGTACCCAAACAGGTTCACAAAGTTTAGGGACCCATATCCCAGAATTGACCTGAGATGGTCAAGATTGTTAGTGTCACTTGGCACTTAGGTAACCAAATGAAGCCACTCGACAAGGCGGCACTCATGGGGAGCGCAGGTACCTTAGTGAAGGCGCAGGGGACAGCAAAACCTGTAACAGGGCTAACCCGTCCTATGTATGTTGTAGAGCGAAGTAGCCCATTCCAGGCTCAGCACAAAATTCATGCAGTGATAACTACAGTGTGGATCCTTAATGAATTGAGAGCCATATCATTTCTCCTGGCTTGAAATATGGAGTCAAATGTGTTGTTATGCTCACTTCAAAGCCACGCTTTCTAGCCACCAGTTGGTCGCAGATCCCAGTGCTCACTGGCCACACTCTAGTGTGGGCATAGGTTCACTTTAGGTCTCATCCAGCTGAGCATAGTGATCTAAACGTGGAGAAACATATTTGGACAGGCTGCCAGGTGAGCTGAAAAAGAAGCAGGCCCACATAGTGCGAGGAATATCGACTGATTGGCATTTTCTAGCCCTACCCGAGAGGCACATATCTGACAGGTTATTAGCTCCACCAAGCAACAGTGGTCTTTCAGAGGCAGGTATGGAATTGATCACAATTGTTACAAATTCAACATAGAGCTTACTCTCCCTAGCCACATCAGTCATTCAAAGGCACAAGTCCTGTTGTTTGTGGTCATCCACAGAACTCTACTTCTTAATCAGTGGCTGTTGAACCTCATGCCATGGAACTCGAGAGCTTACCTTCTGTTATCATGACCTTGAACGCAAGACATCTCCATCTTTAAAAGGCAGCCTTGAATTCCTCATCACGTGAAATTCAGAGATCTTTCTCAGACCAATAATTTGAAGGTGGCATTGATTTTTCAAGACCTAGAATTCAATAATCAGCTAAAGAAACCTACAGTATTCAGAGGTGCCCTAGGAAACCTGATGACCTGGAACAATCCTGTCATCCTCTTTATATATATAGAATGTATATCTTTAAGAGTTGGACTTGGTATTGTATGTCTTTGATCTCTTTAGTCATCCTTAGAACCCTACATCTTAAATAGAGGAGCTTGAACTTCTGTGTCTTCCTCAGCATCTTATAACGTTCAAAAGAGTGGTTGGCTCTGTGTGAACCTGACTCAGAGTCACCTTTGTTCTGTGCCACTTTCAGTGTAGGTCCTGTCTTTCTGGTGATTTACAGGTCTGCCACCATACTGTCCAACTATGCCTTCTTTAGAATTGCCCCTTGGGTCTTTGTACGGAGTGAAAGGAAACCGAGGACAGATCTCCTTCAGACGCGCCTGACTGTTGCTACTCACATTTATTCTAAACTAGGATTTTACCAACACTCTAAAATATCACTGTTGTTCCCGATACGGTGCTTAATTTGAGCCGGTAGTTTCCAGTGCTCGGCACCGCCACTTAATCATCAACATCTGCGCTTATATCGCAAACTCTGCCCGCTTTTCTTGAGCAGCAGTTAAGGACACATTCATTTTTTGTAGGCAGGGGGGGATTAAGGGGTAGATGTATCAAGCCGTTTGCGATTCGCAAAGGCCGGAGTTCGCAGAATTCCGGCGTTGTGAATCGCAAACGGTCTTTTTGCATGTTTTGACATGTAACAAAAAATCTCAAAATAAGGAATCGCAAAAAATTGCAATTCCTGATTTTGCTTAAGCATTTAAGCTATGTATGTAGCATTTTGGAATTGCGAATTTAGGTTAAGAAATCGCAAATTACCACCAACTTGTAGTTGGTGGTAATTTGCAAATTCTTTTAAAAATGCACAATTTGGCATTTGTGAAGGTGGCATGTGACGCACATACATGCCCGTAGGGCATGTATGTGCGCTATATGCACACACATGTAAATTTCAGGGGTGCAGCAGGGTGTTCTTGAGACACCCCTGCACCCTTGAAATTATTCTCAATTTGCGATTAGCAAATTGCGAATCGCAAATTGAGAATTATTTCACAATCATTCCTATGGGCCTCCTGGCCCATAGGAATGAATGGGAAATTATTCCTTAATTGCGAATTCGCAAATTGCGAATTCGCAAATAAGGAAGAATAAGAAATCGCTAAAAAATAGTGAATTTCTACATACATCCTATTTTGCGATTTCTAAATAGCGATTCCTTAAAAATCGCTATTTAGAAATCGCAAAAGGGTATGTTGATACATCTACCCCTAAGTGATGTGACCACAATCACAGGATGATGAGCCTACAACTAGACTCGAAGCTGGTTCCCCTGCTCCAAAGTGGGCAGCTCTGGACATTACACAACATTCTCTCCCCACTTGTAGTGTTTCATGGTTTCATGGTTAGTAGTTAGTTCTGGCGAGAGCCCTGGCACTTTTATTTTTCACAAGTTAACCTGACCACTGTCCCAATCGAATATGTGCAGAATTGTTCATGGCAAGCCTGAGCCTTTAAAGTCCTTAATCGAAGCATGAGTTTGTATTAGGGGTCACTTTCACAGTCAAGTGGCTCATATTTAACAGAAAAACTTGAATCCATGCCTGACTTTTAAATGCACACTTCTTTGCACTTCGGCAATCGCGCTGCTCCGGAGCATCTGCGCATGCTTTCAAAAAAACAATATGTAGTATAATGATAACATAAAAACGAAGCTGGGACAATGCCCAGACCAAGACCCCGATTTACAAAGATTTTGCATTAGGTTTGTGTTATTTTTTTTTAACTAGTTATATTCCCGAGTTAGACCCATGTAGCAAGGCAGCTTATTCCTTACATTGTCTTAGAAAATAACATTTCGGCTGTGAACTTTTGCACACATTTGCATGCTCGACAATATTGGATTTGTTTTTCTAAAACTACTTTGTTTACACATCCAGCTTATCACAACATTATCACGATGCCTTGATATTTGATATTTTATCATCTATATAGCGCCAGAATCACCCCGTCAGAGGTATCTCCACGCTGGGAATGCGAGCTATAGCCAGACAAGGACGTCTCAGAACAGTTAGGTCTTTAGCAGCTTTCTGAATTGTAAGTATTCTGAACATTGACATTAGGACAAGGGGAGTTGATTCCAAAAGAGAGGGGCAAGGTATGAAAAGGCTTTACCACCCAAGCGAGACTTTTTAAACCGAGGGATGCAGAGAAGTTATTTAGAGCCTGACCGTAGGGACCGAGAAGGTATGTACCTTACTAGTTTGTCAGAGTTAGGGGCCAGGTCGAAGAGAGCTTTGAAGACAGTACAGCAGATTTTGAATTTGATCCGCTTCCTCACTGGTAGCCAGTGTAGTTGTTGCAGAAGGGGAGCAGATGCTGTTCTGGGAGGGGCATTTGCTACCAGGCGACCCACAGTATTCTGGACTACCTGCAATTTGTTTGAGAAGCTTCGTTGGCAGAGACTAGTAAGGCATTGCAGTAATCCAGGTGGCTTAACATAAGTGCCAGGATCAGCATTTTTCACGTTGAGAGTGGTAGGAAAGGGAAGACTCTCCTTAATAGGCTAAGTATATGGAAAGATGTCCCAGCTGTCATGATGGCATGCTCTTCTAGCGAGAGTTTTTGATCTTTGCGAACCCCCAGGTTTTTTACCACTGTTTTTAGAGTGGGGCTGTGCCCAATTCCTCTGTACACCAACAAGGAGTCCGGGTCCCCGCTGTACCTCCAAACAGCATAATTTCCGATTTCTCTGCATTGAGAGGAAGGAAGTTATCCCTCATCCAATCAGCAATGGTCTTCAAGCCCTCTGAGAAGATGACTTGAGTGTTGAGATTGGAGTTATCAAACAAGAGTAGAAACTGAGTATCGTCAGCATAGAAGAACGGACTGAATCCTAATGTCCTCATTAATTCCGCCAAGGGAGTGACTTAAATGTTAAACAGGGTAGGGCTCAAACAGGATCCCTGCGGAACTCCTTTGGTTACTTTCATGTTCTTAGAACGGAACAGACCCAGGTTAATCGTCTGCGTTAAATCAGTCAGAAAGTTTGCCAAACACTTCAGTGCAACCCCTTGAACCCCAATGTCCTGGAGTCGCCCAAGCAGGATCCGGTGAGAAATTGTGTCAAACGCCGCTGATAGGTCAAGCAGCACTAAACGTGCTGCCTGACCATTGTCCGGTGTCATTCTGATATTATCGCTTACTGCTTTCAGGAAGGACTCGGTACTGTGTCTTACCCGGAAACCTGACTGTAAAACACCCAGGTAATTTGATGTTTTCACAAATTCAGATAAGTGTTTGTTTATGTGTTTCTCCAGGAGCTTGATCTGGAGGAGGAGCAGTGAAAAGGGGCAGTAGTTGGACACATCGTCTACGGGGGGTTTTCTGGATAGGAACAACTTGCGCTGCTTTCCATTTAAGAGGGAGTCTTCCATCCTTCAAAGAGCTGAACATCATGTACTAGGCCTCTCTACACACTAGGTACAAAAGTCGTCTTAACTTCATTCGCGGGGCGACATCGCTATCAACATATCCATACATCACTAATCTGGCGCACACATCGCGAAGGCTGCTTTTTATAAAAAATAATAGGCACCCCCATAGATTGTGAGAGGAGGCACTTTCTCTGACACCGAAGGTCCACGCATGCTGAGAAATCACCATGCACCAGTCTGACATTTGGTATGGGGTGACCAACTCGAGACCAAGATGGGTTCCTTCACTCCATCCGATCAGGTTGGATCATCCCTTGTGGGGATTCTTGTCTCTACACCAATACACACTCTAGGTGCACTCAGAGTAGGGTCCACATCGTAGGAGAACGTTAGATTACCATTTTGCATATATGCCTGCATATGTTCATTGCTTCAGCACCATTGTAGAAATGTATCTACTGTTCAGTCTTTTGGTGCTTGTAATCTCCTTTATTTGCTTCTGTCTTCTAATCATTACAGCAAACGTATTTTATGCAAGAATAATGTTGGTTCAATAAATATTATTCAAAAACGTCCCACTGTGTATTCTCTGTATAATTCTTTGAGAATAAGTGAGCATGAGTGACTCAGCAAAAGATTCTGTACTGTTTTCACGATCCCTGAGTGATCAGGGTTGTCATGTTCAGTGGTTGCCAGAAACTATTCGCTCCCTGGTAAGGCTAGGGGTCTTACAATGGCACTGTGAGCTAGCTGGTCTCTAGGCCAATACATCTAGCCGGGGTGTCCGTTATAAATCTTGACACCAAGCCCTTAGTTTTTGTTTTCCAAACAATGTGCAGAACCTATAGATTAGTAGGAACTACACGACAAGCACAGACCAGAACCAAAATCCAGGTTGGAATTTAATTTGCGTTGGTTTGTATCCAAAAGTAACACAACACAGCACAATCCACTGACTTCCATTACTTTGCGTCAAGAAGGCATTCCAAATCAGTGTCAGTACTGCTCCAGTAGGAGCAGTCCAGTGAGAACTACCAAGCCCCAAGCAATCACCAGTGACTGAAATTATTCCAGTCATTCCCTCCATCATCTCATTGGTGTTACAAGTAGATGCCTTAAGTTATGTTATGAGGATTTGTATAGCCACTTCTCACCCGAGAGGTATCCAGGTGTGGAGTAGGTTGAAGAGCCAGATACTCAGGGGGATATGTACAAGGAAGTGGGGGAGCATGTCATTAGCCTCCTTGGCTTAACGACACGCTCCGCCACTTCTGAATCGCAAGGCTGCACCATATTTACAAGAATGTGGTGTAGCATTGCGGTTCCCCCTGTGATGGCGCTAAGTTTAACAACTGTGTTGCACATGGCAGCACACATGAAAAAAAAAAAAACAAGGAGAAATAATGCATTTCTCCTCGTTTCGTGAACTTATGACCTGGATTTTCCTGATCTTAATTTTGGCGCTGCCTCCTATGTACCGAAAACCTAGTACATCGGGGGCCGTGTCGAATAAAATGGGTGTTGCGGTGGAACACCCACTGCAACACCCACTGCATGCCCCTTTCACGCTAAACATAGCGTGAAAGGGGGCCTTATGTACAAGGCAGTGTTAAGCCACGTTAAGTGGCTTAACGCTGCCTTGTACATAAGGCAAGGCTCCTATCGCCATGGGAACTACACAAAAACTGATGTTCCCGTGGTGATAGGGACTTGTACATATGCCCCTCAGTTTCTTACGGAATTCAAGAAGGGATAGGGAGATTCTGATGCAGTCAGGAAGGTCTTTCCAGGATTTGGAAGCCATGTAGGAAAAGGAGTGTAGTCCTGACTTGATCCTACGGACGCGGGGTACTTGTGCGAGGAAGAGTGAGGCTGAGTGCAGTTGCCTGGTGAGTTGGAGGAAGTTGAGGCAGTGGTTGAGTGCCACCAGTGTGCACAGAAGCGAGTCCCGTTCACACTATGTCACAGGACTTAAGCTACACCTCGCTGATGAGGCCCAAAAATCGGAAACACATGTTTTCACTAGAGCAGGGCCGAGACTGATTTGTATTTGTCATGTCTCTGCCTAGAGTGGTATAATGAGTGAAAAATGATGGCCTGAAATGCTGCCCCAGCAATCAGCAGTGGCTGAGATTAATTTAAACAGTCATACCATCACTTTGTTGCTGTTACTGCAAGACATGGCCCAGACCAAAGGATTCTGGGTGTTTAGCATGTACTCTGTGAAGTCAATGAAAGATTTTACCTCATCAATTCTAGAAATGTTTTGGCGGGATCAGATATGAGCCTTGGTGTGTTCCCAGCATACTTTAATCTTTTTCTCAGAATTGCCAAATACAACCGCTTTAAATTTCTCAACATGCTATGAGTTAATAGCTTGACTGATGTTAGACATCAATAGCTAGAGCAGCCATCCTCCTCAGTTCCTTTACTAATGTTTTAGAATTCCAGGTTATAGCCATTGATGGAGCGAGGTGCAGAACAAAATTTTGTTCAAACTCGTAAAGTTAAACTTCCATAATAAAATAACCGTATTAATAAGTTTGTGATGAAAAGTACTAATCAACTTAGTTTTAAGAATGCATTTACATCAGAAACACGAGGGATTAACTCATGTGCTCTATTTTGCAAAAGCAAGTGCGTGGAAAATAATAAACTAACTTTGTCTATTGTCTTTGTCAGTATTAAATGCGGCTGTTTAACTAATGGCATGTGCTTATTTTGTGTGCTTATGTTATGTCTTTACGTCTTTTCTGTGGCAAAAGCTCGTGGAGGATTCTGCGGCCTAAAAGAAGAAAGTAAATATAAAAGCTGCTTTGTGTGCTTAAGCTAGGTAACATAAATTAATGGGTTATTAATTAGCAAAGGGGGTGGGTAACAGAATGGGTCTCAATTCTCTAATTAATTGATGTCTTGTGTTTGTTTAAATAACAGTTTCAGAAGAGAGGCCTAAGGCCTGAAAAGAAATGGCAGTGGTCGTGAAACCTGTCCAGAGTGGAGCCTTGTATTCGCACAGCAGTGGAAACTTTTACCACGTTGTTGATTTTGACAGAAAAATACAGACTATTAACTGTGCTGAACGTGCTCTCAGTGAAGATGGCTCAAGGGCAGGAAGTCAGGCGACATTGCCAAGGTTAGGAAGTCGTGGACTGTATCTTGAAAGAAATGTTTCACTTTTGAGGAAGCCAAAAGTCGCGTGAGTGAAAGGACAATGGAGTTTTAGAAAAGCTCGACTTTGGATTGAAAATGGTGATGACATCACATGAACTGACATAAGTCAACCAATAAGGTCACTGGATGGCAAAGAAAATGTATTTTTTAGTGGAGATTAGCTAGTTAGAAAGGTATAAAACCTAGCCCCATGGGCAGGAGGGCGCTTCTCGCTTCCTGATTCCTGAAGGGTGTGACGTGCTGATGGACTTTGGCGCACGTAAGGACAGCAGTCTTTAATGACTATTCTTTTTAGGTGGAGCGAGTTTTAGACAGGGAAATAGCTATAGGGAATGGAAACTGCTATTAATTAATATTCATGATCTCTGAATGTGTTTTTGAAATGTCAGTCTAATTGTTCATTCCTCATTAAATGCTGCTTATTTTGCTAATAAATTAATGATCTATTAAAGAAAATGCTCTTTCTTTGAAAAATAAAGTAAATAAAATTAGATTTTGAAACGACAAGCTGGTCTTGTTTATTCATGGTCTAGTTGCCATCAGTTGATCCATTTACCTTAGTGACTTAATTAAATGACAATTGTTTAAAAACCATGGTTAGAAATGATAAACTGCAGATGTATATAAATGTGTAAATAGTTTTATAAATAGTTCTGATTAATTAGGTCACATGATTCAGTTGCCCACAATTTGTCTCGTTAGTTTATGGGCCTTATGAGAGATTTGTGATTAATGGTGAGTATTATGGTGTTGGGTAGCGTTGTTGAGACAGATTTTCTATAGGGGCGCGGGATCAAATACTTGGTAGCAGAGTTAAGGTTACTATGGTAACGGACATGCTACATGGTAGTTACATAGGATTCATGTCTAAAACATGTTAAGTTTGTCAAGTTGTTATATGTTCTTGAAAAGTTTTTTTCCAGCAGTGTGAAAATTCCTGGTATGCCGGCTAAAGAGTAGTGTGACAAGTGAAGATACACAGTGCATTTGTTCTGTTTCAAAATAGTGGTATTGTCATATATCACTAGTGTTGTGGACGTACAGCACAAGTTTAGGGATTTTAGGTGTGCTAGGTTAAATGTATAGTGAGGATTGTCTATGAAATTGTAGCTTTCGAGTATAGGCACTTGGAGCCTGTTTTAAAACTTACTGTGAAAAGAGTAGTAGAATTTATCCAAGCTTGAGTGAAGGGTAAGGAAGCGTCGTCTATCTTACTGGCGAGTGTGGGTTTCTATGGTTGGTTAAAGTCCTACCAAGATTCATGTATGAATGGTTAGGGTTTCTTCTGTTTGAAAGTGCGCAAATGATTTTGTAATTACGATCGAGTCAAACTTTGAATTGCTACTATATGTGCATTCAGAAGGAAATAAGTTTGTTATTACTTGCTAGAAGGGTAGGGTAAGGCTACTTACTTTATCAACGAATCAGAATATTCTGTGAGAATAGCGTTGTCTATTCCACGCAAGGAATACTTGAATGATTGTAAAAGCTATCACTTTATTTTAGCGAAACAGACAAATGGTTTGTTTTTCTGTAGTTACTAACTGAATTCCATTGAAAAGAATTGTTAAAATGGCGCTGTGAAAATATTTTGTAAAGGAGGGGTGAGTTTGCGGAGTGAGAGACAGCGAAGCTGCAGCGGCAGAGTAAGTCACAGGGTCCGCGCTGTGATTGGCTAGCATACATCACAGCAAGCACGCTGATTGGTTCACGTGACTAAGACGAGCTGACAGCTGACTGGTTCATTCTGAAAGCGGTAGTTCTATTGGTTGAGCAAGGTAGTGACGTGGCTTAACCTGATTGGCTTGTTGGTGAGTTTCGCGCACGGATTGGTTGGTTTTGCGGAACCACAAGAAAATACTTACGATCATTTAGAAATAAGCGGATTTGTTTAAAAACATGAGTTATTACTACATGAAAGAGAAAAAGAAGCTTACATGGCTTCAGAAATTGAAAAATATATTTAAACGTGATAAGAAAATTGAAACGCGAGGTGGAAGATTACTTCATAAGTACAAAACACCCGCAGCTTATATGGAAGGTGAATATGGTTATCATACTTGTCTATGGATGGAAAATTGGATGGAATATACCAAAGATGATGGTGTATTAGCATGGCCAGAAGACGGATCATTTAATATTAAGGTTTTGAAAAACTTGAGAGGAAAAATGATGGCTCTTGTGCCAAAGCCTAGACCTACTCAATTTGAAGCTTTAGTTGAATGGGAGGATGAAATGTTTGAACTTGAACGAGAAAACAGAGGTATAACAAGAGGTCCAAAATTAGACATTAATAGGGAAACTCATGAGGATAGAATGCGTCGTTGGAGACGTGCAGACATGTGTGATGGTTTGTACCCGGTAAGAGTGATGGTTACTGAAGTACCAGGTCAAAAGAATACCCAAAAGAGAAATAATATTAATGAGGAAAATGACTCAGAAGATGCGGTTTTAGAAGAGATTTATATCACAAAACCGAAACCGCCACCTTACCAATATCAACCAGTTTGTTCATGGTCTTCGCCAAGAATCCTAGTCACACCAAGAGTCTCCCCGAGTGCTCCTCCTCCTCCAAGAGAAATGATTGATGAGACATCTACCATGTCAAATCAAAGCTATGGAAAAACACCTGAAAGAGTAGAATTAAGGTCTAATTCTAGCATATCAGGAGAAAATAGAAATTATATTGAAACTCCCAGAAATAATTTTGAAACCCCAGTGCAAAGAAATGAAATCCCAAGGAATGTAATGAGAACAGAAAGATGTGATGAATTACCAAATTCTTCAGAATATTTTCGATCAAATGATGAATTAATACAACAGTTAACTAAAGGCATGGAAGCAGTAACAGTACAAGTAACGATTGGACCTGTTCAACCAGTATTTGATCAAAGGGAAATTAGACACTCAGCTTTGACTATTCAATTAAATGCAGAAATTCAAAAAGTGGCTGAAAAATTTTACTCAGATTTATCAGAGATTCACCGAGAGAAAACAATGCCTGACTTAACATTTAATCAAGGTTCACCATGTAAAACTCCATTTGGTGCAGAATCTGATACTGAAACTCCAAAAAAGAGCATAAATAAAATAGATTTAACGCATTCTCCACAAAGCTCAGAATTTAAATTACTTGATGTGGCAAAGTTAAAAGCAGATTTGGAGGAATTGATAATTGGAACAATTGGACCTGACAGTTTAAAGCTATATCAGGATGATGAATTATTGTTTATTTGTAAAAGCATACATTGGAAAACGAAAACTAAGTATGATCAATTAGAGGAAATGGCTACTGAATTAGAAGTAGATTTGAGTAGGCAGAAAATTTGCAGAAACATTACAGAGTGGATTTCTCTGAAAAAGACATTGAAAATATGAATACCACAGGAAGAATAATTAATGTAAAAGAATTAATTGTGTTCCTAAAAAGATTAGGTGAATTAAGTAAATGGAGAGTAAAATGGACAAAGAAAAGAGAGGAAGAAAAAAGAGAAAGAGGAGAAGTAGCAAATCAGTTTCCAATGAGAGAGATAGCAGGAGGTGGGTATGTGCATGTTCCTTGGACGAGACAGGACATTTTATTGTTCACAAATGATTTCCCTCGGCTGAGAGAGAAACCTGTAGAATGGTATAGACAGGTGGATAGATTTATTAAGGTTTCAAAAGTTCTGTGGATTGATCTAGATGGATTCTTTGACATTGTTGTCCCATCGGATCTTTGGACAGAATGTAAAATTTCTATAAGTTGGCCCAAAGAAGAACCTGCTCGAGATAAAATAACAGGTGCTCCGTCACCAGATGTTATGGACTTGTATGATAAAGTAGTTGTGTGGTTGAAAAACAAAATTCCCCAAAAGAAGTAGATTGGGTTAAAATAGACAGAAGAAATCAAGAACCAAAAGTATCAGTACATTCATTTTATGAAAGATTGCTGCTGGTATTTAAACAATACAGTGGCTATGAAAAATTGAGTGAAAAGGATATGAGCCATTTCATATATAGATTTGTTTATGGCTTAAGACCTGAAATTGGTGAAATGATTAGAAATGGAATTGTAGGCTGGCAATCACTTTCAGTTGATGATATTCTGAGAAAAGCAAAATACTGTAGTGATGAAATAGATGCTAAACAGAAAAAGCTAAAGGAGAAAGCTATGTGGGCACAGGTAAAGGTAGCTGAACAGCAAATAGCAACTCTAGAAAATAAAAATGTTCATCAGAATCAAGGTAAATTTAAAGGTAATTTTAATAAAGCAAGATTGATGGGAAATATTGAAGAGTTAAAACAAAAACTCCCATGTTTTAATTGCGGCAAAATTGGACACTGGAAGCGCGAATGTAAAAATCCGCCCAGAAATTTAAAAAAAAGGCACCATTAAATCCACAGATGCAGAATGAGATAAATCTGCAGCAACAGCGACACCTAGTGAATCAGCAGAGTCAAATTCCACAACCGCCACTTCCAAACTGTGTAAATGTGCAGAGATACAGTTCAGAAACGGGATTCTCCGGAGGTGAACAGGTAAACAGACCGCAAAGAGTGAATGTGTCAAATGTTTCTCAACAATATTGGTTAAAAGAAAATGGAGGGAGTGATTCTGAGGATTACTTATGACGGTGCCTGAGAGAGGAGGAAGAGTGTGTGCTTGGAGCCACTCTTGAGGTAGACCAATCCGGTCCATTTGTAAATGGTCAAGTGAATGATGTAGAAATCACTTTTCTAGTGGACACAGGTGCTACCCGTTCTACTGTTAGATCAGTGGCAATAGAAAACCTACCTCTCTCTGGTGACACCATCCAAGTAGTTGGCATAGCTAATCAACAAATTAAAACAGACTTAACAGAACCAGTAGAAGTTGAAATTGGTCAATTTAGAGATAAACATAGATTTGTAGTTTGTAACAGCAGTCGTGTAAACCTGTTAGGAAGGGACATCCTTTGTAAGATGAACTGCAAAATATATTGTTCACCAGATGGTATTGAGCTCCAAACTCAAGAGGAAGATGGGCTTTATAAGCTAACAATGTTAATGGTTGAGGCAGAAGAAAGTTAATTATTTCCTGCATTTGATAAAAATAATCTACCTGAAGAATTAAAAGAGACAGTCAATGCTAAATTCGGGATCTCACAGGAAGTGAAATGGGTTTGATGAAAAATGTAGACCCAGTTAAATTTACAGTAAAACAAGGAGTAGATTTTCCAAACATTCCTCAGTATAAAATGAAAGCAGAAGTTATTGAAGGTGTCATAACTGTAATTGACAAATTCATAAAACAAGGTGTTCTAAAGGAGATTGAGAGTAGTCCATGCAATTCACCGATTATGGGAATTAAGAAGCCAAACGGAACTTTCAGGATTGTTCAAGACCTGAGAAAGGTTAATCAGATAGTTGTTCCATGTTGCCCTGTTGTACCAAACCCAGCGGTGATTTTATATCAAATTCCGCATGATGCAGAATGGTATGCAGTTATTGACCTTTGTAATGCATTCTTTACTGTTCCATTGCATCCAGATAGCCAACAAATTTTTGCGTTCAGATTCCAAGAGCGTATATTAGCATGGTGTTGTATCCCTCAAGGGTATCTAGAGAGTCCATCTATTTTTTATCAGTTGCTAAAGTAATCCTTGGAAGATCTAGATTTACCTGGAAAATCAACATTAGTTCAGTACATAAATGACCTTCTTGTGGCTGCAAAAACTCAAGATAACTGTGTGACAGATACCATTACTCTATTGAATCATTTGGCAGATGAAGGACATAAAGTGTCTCCTGCAAAATTACAGTTTTGCAAACAAGAGGTAAAATACCTTGGTCACAGAATTGCAAAAGGAATCAGGCAAGTAACAATTGAGAGAATAAAAATGATTCAGGCATTGCAACCCCCAAAGACACAAAAACAGGTCAGAATGTTTTTAGGAATGGTTGGCTATTGTCGCCAATGGATTAGTGGATTTTCAGTAACTGCAAAGCCACTGCAGAGATTGACAAAAGCAGACATAAAAGACCCGATTATCCTAACAGAAACTGAGTTAGAAGCTTTTGAAAAACTAAAAAGAAGTTTATGCGAAGCACCTGCTTTAGGTATGCCAGATTATGAGAAAGAATTTGAGCTGTATTGTAGTGAAAGGGAAGGTTGTGCATTATCAGTTCTAATTCAAAGACATGGAAAACTGAGAAAGCCAATTGCCTATTTCTCAGCAGTTCTTGATCCTGTTGCAAAAGCATTACCAGGCTGCTTAAAGGCAGTAGCTGCAACTAGTGTAAGTCTTGAGCAAAGCGAAGGAATTATAATGGGATTTGCTGTAAAAGTATACATGCCCCATTCAGTGGAAATTCTTCCTACCAGAAGCAAAACACAGCATTTGACAAGTAACAGGTTGACTAAATATGAAAAGGTTATTCTGGGATCAGATAACGTTTCAATTGCGAGATGTGTAAATTTAAATCCTTCCACATTGTTGCCTGAGGGTATTGTAACAGAAATCAGAAATGAGAATGACATTGATCACAAATGCTTGGATGTTTTAGAATATTGCACTAAACCTAGGCAAGATATAAAAGACGTCCCATTAGCTGAATCAGATTTTGTTTATTTTGTTGATGGTTCATGCTTAAGAACAGATGACGGTGTTCTGAGTGCAGCATATTCTGTCTGTACAGTTGCAGACGTAGTTGAAGCCTCTTGTCTCAAAGGAATTCGTTCAGCTCAAGTAGCAGAATTAATTGCTTTGATTCGTGCATGTGAAAGAGCAAAAGAGTTAAAAATGACCATAGTGACTGATAGTCAGTACGGATATGGCGTGGTCCATGACTATGGCCAGCTCTGGTCTCAAAGAGGTTATTTAACTTCTGCGGGAACTCCTATCAGAAATGCAAAATTGATCAAAAGATTGATCGATGGCATTCAGCTACCAGAGAAAATTGCTGTCGTGAAATGTACAGCGCACAAAAAAGGAGAGGATTATATGACTAAGGGTAATGCTTATGCAGATGAAATTGCAAGGTTCTGTGCAAAGAACAATATGTCAATCAATCGGCAAAAAGACAATGAACATGTTTTGAACACACTTATGCTAACATCTGTAGTTGAGACATGGTAAGGAGTAAAAGATTTACAAGATGAGGCAGATGATGAGGAGAAAAACACATGGTTAAAGGCAGGTTGTAGACAGCGAGAAGAAGATGGAATTTGGGTTTACAAGGATGACAGACCAGTAATGCCAGACTGCATGATTGCTGACATGGCTCGAATGTATCATGGTCCAGGACATTTAGGAAGAGATTCCATGATCAGGTTGTTTAGGCAAACATGGTTTAATCCAAAATTCTGAATAATTGTAGAATCTTTTTGTCAGAGATGCTTGATCTGCCAGCAGATCAATCCAAACAGAAAAACAGTTGTGAGCATGGGAACCATAGGACAGGAGGGTGGTCCTTTTACCAGATTACAAATGTATTTCATTGACATGCCACCCCATAACAAGTTAAGATACGTATTGGTGATAGTCTGTTTGTTTTCAAGATGGGTGGAAGCGTTCCCAACACGTCACAATGATTCAGTTACTGTTGCAAAATTGCTTTTAAGGGAGATCATACCTAGGTATGGATTTCCGGTGATGGTCGAGACTTATCGTGGAACACATTTTGAAAACAGATTGTTACAAATGATTTGTGAAGCACTAAATATAAAACAAAAGCTTCATTGTGCATACAGACCAGAAGCATCAGGTGTTGTTGAACAAGTGAATGGTTCAATCAAGAATAGGCTAGCTAAAATGTGTTTAGCTACATGAATGAAGTGGACAGATGCACTTCCACTTGTTTTGATGTCTCTGAGAAGTACCCCAGATAGAAAAACAGGTTTAAGCCCACATGAGATACTCATGGGTAGAGTCATGAGACAAGCATTTGTTCCAGTTGACAAACTATTGAGCATTAATGATAGTGTCATATTGGAATATTGCAAGAAACGATCTGACGTGGTGACTTCTGTGTTCCATCAGGTGGGAACTGATGTGATTACAAAGGAAAAGGAACAAGCTCATGATCTGTTACCAGGAGACTGGGTAAGGACAAAGGTACACCGAAGAAGAAACTGTCTAGTACCCAGGTGGCAAAAGGCAAGACAGGTGATACTTGTCACAACAAATGTAGTTAAGTGCAGAGGTTTGAAAAGGTGGATTCATGCTAGCCACATCATTCGTGTAGAACCACCTGAAAAACCTGACGAAGGTGACACAACAACAGATTCAGACTCTGAAGAAGAACCTGAAAGAAATACAGATTCTGAAGATCGACAAGAAGGTCGACATCTGGAAGATTCAAATGCGAATGAGGCAATAAATGATGAAATTGAAGAGATTGTGATACAAGACTCTGAAAATGATGAAGATATGCTAGAAAAAGAAGCAGAAACGGAGTCTGAACAAGAAGTGAATCAAGATCAGGACGGTATTGAAAAGCAGATTGGAAGCTCTGAAAGAAGGAACGAAGATTCTGAAACTGGGAAGTTGGAGGTAATTGAAGAAGAAGACGAAGATGAATTACCAAGTACTAGCTATAAGGATGATGTTCCTAACGGAGTGAAGCTGCAGAGTAAAGAAATACCTGAATCTAGAATTCAAATCTCAGAAAGCGGGACAGATGAAAGTGACGATGAATTGCAACTGAAAAGTTCAAGGAAAAGAGCTTGGAGAGCAGAGTGTAATCAAACTGAACCAAAGAAGAAATTAACAAGAAAAGGAGATAATTGGCCTAATGAAAACAGATGCCTAAAATTCAAATTAGTAAACAGATCAAAAGAGCAGGTTAATGAAGTCTCAAGTCAAAAAGGAGACTTAGACGAGAAAGATCAAGCAGGGAAGAATATAGAAGTGATTAGTAATAGAGCAAAGAGAGTAGTAAAGCCTAACCAAAAGTACAAGTCCCCTGAGTGGACTTATATTATCATCCCACCTGTGGTGGAGGTGAATAGCAGTAGTCAGGAAGATTTAGATGATACAAGTGACAATGATTGATTTTGTTCCAATAAATAGTTTAAATCTGTATTTGGCATAAGGCTGAAGAAATTGTGTTAGGTGACACAAGGTCGAAGAAATTGTGTTAGCTGGAAAAACACATTTGATGTAAGACATAAGGTCGAAGAAAAGCTGTTAGAAAGTAGGGTTTTCTTTAAAAAAAAAAAAAATTAAGAGCAGGAGGGTGTATATTTAGTGATTTTTAATTTTTAATTTTTAATTTTTGATTTTCTTTTTTGTAAGGCTCTTGTTTCAAAGTAAAGATGCCTTATACTAATAGCAATTCGAGATGTTCGATTCTTAAGAGATGCTGTAAAATGTCTTCTATTTGTGTGATTTTATTAATTTTGGTTTGGTTAATTTTAGCTGTCATTTTCCCTTTTGGATATGACAAAGAGATGTACAAAGCTAACATGACAAGTAAAGCTATGACTAAACAAGAAAATCATGATGTTGTTGGTAAAACTAATAGAGTTATTGATCACAAACCAGAGATCCACCAAGATAGATCTGTTGGTGATTTTTCTAGTAATACTTTTTCAAGACTCTTATCTGAATATGTTAAAGTTATGGATGCGAAGGATTGTTACATTTGTGTGAAATTACCCGCTTCAGTTTCTGAAGGGGTCACCTATAATATGCTTCCCCTTACTTATGGAATAACTTGCAGTGTAATAGCTAGTTTGTTTTATCGGACAGGTCGTTTGGAGTATTACTACTCTAACTTCGACGAGATTTTTGCTAATCTAAACGTTGACAACAGCCTGAATAAACTGAAACATGCTAAACAGATGAGGGAATTTTTCATTGTAACTAATGAACTTACTTATGAGTACGCTTTTAGAAATAATCTAACATGTAAGTTGAGGTCGGAAGAGAAGTCTTTCTTAAACATGGTTGAAGAGAGATGAGCAATTTATAAAATAAATGAAATGCTGAAACAAACCAAATCTAAGTTTTGGCAAATTGAGGATGAGAAGCTCAATGGTAGAATTGAGAATGTTGCTATTCACATAGATAAACCTGTTAGTGGAAAGCTTTGTATTAGAAGAGATAATACGCTTTTTGACAATTATTTTGTGGGTGCCAGTCAATGCGAAGATACTTATCAAATTTTAGGTGGATGGGGATTCAAAGGTGGCAAGGATCCAATATTTCCTGGAATTTATTTTGTATGCGGGGACAAAGCCTATTACAATCTCCCTGACCACTGGTATGGGACATGTTATATTGGTTTAGTCTTTCCAAAGATATTTCATGTAGATAGAAATGCAAAAGGTTAATTTAAAATTGGCAAACACCTGAATAGGTTCAAGAGGGAAAGTTTTACAGAAATTTTGGGTGACATATTTGGTGCAGTAATACCTATGATGGGTATAACCCTAAATGCAATCAAAATCAGAAAAAATTCCACAATTGTTGATAGGTTGTCTACTGATACTGCTAGTGGTTTTCAATTAGTTGACACAGAACTTATTGCCATGAGATCAATGGTAATGCAGAATCGTCTTGCCCTTGACATTCTGCTAGCTAAAGAGGGAGGAGTCTGTGGAATTTTACATGTCCAGCATTGCTGCACATATATCCCAGACAAGAGTCAAAACATTGAGATGTATATCAAAAATATTACAGAATTACATTCAGAAATTGTACCTTTAGAAGATGAAGATTTTTCAGAACGTTTGAGCAAAAGATTTACAGCAATCAAAACCTGGTTTCAAGAGATTGGTAGTTCAATATTAGTACTGACTCCTTTATTAGTTATAGTCTTTGTGAGACTTTTATTAAAAATCAGTTGTATGTTACACAAGAGAAAGAAATACCTTAGGGAAAAGAAAAGAATATATAAACTCAGAAAGGAATAGGAGAGAGAATTAGAATTAGAAGAGTTTCGTAGAACCCAATATGAGAGTAGCAGACAAACAGCTGAGTCAAGAGTTTAGAAACACTAATATTGTGAATGTCCAAAACATGTTCAAGGGTTGAAAATTTTCTAAATTTTTGGGTGTAGTTTGGTGATTTTGAAATCACCAGATGAGGGAGTTGATGGAGCGAGGTGCAGAACTAAATTTTGTTCAAACTCGTGAAGTTAAACTTCCATAATAAAATAACCGTATTAATAAGTTTGTGATGAAAAGTACTAATCAACTTAGTTTTAAGAATGCATTTACATCAGAAACACGAGGGATTAACTTGTGTGCTCTATGTTACAAAAGCAAGTGCGTGGAAAATAATAAACTAACTTTGTCTATTGTCTTTGTCAGTATTAAATGCGGCTGTTTAACTAATGGCAAGTGCTTATTTTGTGTGCTTATGTTATGTCTTTACGTCTTTTCTGTGGCAAAAACTCGTGGAGGATTCTGCGACCTAAAAGAAGAAAGTAAATATAAAAGCTGCTTTTTGTGCTTCAGCTAGGTAACATAAATTAATGGGTTATTAATTAGCAAAGGGGGTGGGTAACAGAATGGGTCTCAATTCTCTAATTAATTGATGTCTTGTGTTTGTTTAAATAACAGTTTCAGAAGAGAGGCCTAAGGCCTGAAAAGAAATGGCAGTGGTCGTGAAACCTGTCCAGAGTGGAGCCTTGTATTCGCACAGCAGTGGAAACTTTTACCACGTTGTTGATTTTGACAGAAAAATACAGACTATTAACTGTGCTGAACGTGCTCTCAGTGAAGATGGCTCAAGGGCAGGAAGTCAGGCGACATTGCCAAGGTTAGGAAGTCGTGGACTGTATCTTGAAAGAAATGTTTCACTTTTGAGGAAGCCAAAAGTCGCGTGAGTGAAAGGACAATGGAGTTTTAGAAAAGCTCGACTTTGGATTGAAAATGGTGATGACATCACATGAACTGACATAAGTTAACCAATAAGGACACTGGATGGCAAGGAAAAATGTATTTTTTAGTGGAGATTAGCTAGTTAGAAAGGTATTAAACCTAGCCCCATGGGCAGGAGGGCGCTTCTCGCTTCCTGATTCCTGAAGGGTGTGACGTGCTGATGGACTTTGGCGCACGTAAGGACAGCAGTATTTAATGACTATTCTTTTTAGGTGGAGAGAGTTTTAGACAGGGAAATAGCTATAGGGAATGGAAACTGCTATTAATTAATATTCATGATCTCTGAATGTGTTTTTGAAATGTCAGTCTAATTGTTCATTCCTCATTAAATGCTGCTTATTTTGCTAATAAATTAATGATCTATTAAAGAAAATGCTCTTTCTTTGAAAAATAAAGTAAATAAAATTAGATTTTGAAACGACAAGCTGGTCTTGTTTATTCATGGTCTAGTTGCCATCAGTTGATCCATTCACCTTAGTGACTTAATTAAATGATAATTGTTTAAAAACCATGGTTAGAAATGATAAACTGCAGATGTATATAAATGTCTAAATAGTTTTATAAATAGTTCTGATTAATTAGGTCACATGATTCAGTTGCCCACAATTTGTCTCGTTAGTTTATGGGCCTTATGAGAGATTTGTGATTAATGTGAGTATCATGGTGTTGGGTAGTGTTGTTGAGACAGATTTTCTATAGGGGCGCTGGATCACCATTAATACTTATGAACATTCTCATGCTTTTGTCTACAGTTTGAATTACCTGAGTAAATTCACCACAACTTTAATTTGTCAAATAACTTTTAATAATATTGCCTTGAAATATTGTTCACACATTTCCATACCTAGGGCTCAAACGTTCAACCTAATTGGCTGTATTATATGCCATATTTGGCAAGGAGTATAGTAGCCTTGTCTTTTTAGTAAATGCAGTTTGGTCTTTGTTAACTACAACCTTTATTACAATTTTTCATCCTGTAGGTCCAAACTTAGGGCCCGATTAGGATGGCGGACAGACCAGCGTCCGTCCGCCACCCCCGAGGTGGAGGGACCGTCCGCAGGGGCTGCGGCGTTCCCTCCCTCGGAATTAGGATGTGACCGCCACCCTGGCGGTCACATCCCCTATCTTTAACATTGCGGCGGATGCTGCTTCAAGCAGCACCCGCCGCAAGGTTAAATGTGCATGTTTTCCTTTGCATGCACGAAGCGGCAGGCACCGCGTAGTGCCTGCCGCTTCGTGCAAGCAAAGGCGGGATCTTTGTGACACCTGTCATGTGACAGGAGTTCAGGGACCTACAAAGATTCGCCTTTGCATGCACGAAGCACCCCCCACCCCCCAACACCCCTGGGGGCCCGCAACGGGCCCCATACTCAAACTCCACATGCTTTTCCACGGCGGAAAACCCGCCGTGGAAAAGCATGTCTCCGCCGGCATCCTAATATGGCTGGCGGTGTCTGATAGACACCGCCACCATATTAGAGCTTTTCCGCCGCGGTTGGAAGGCGACCGTGGGGGAAAAGCGGCAGACGGAAAAATTACCCCCCAGCCATCCTAATCTGGCGGCGGGTCTTTTCTGTGTCTGCCGCGGTGAATCCGCATCCTCCGGGCCGGCGGTGGCTTCTGCCGGCCCGGAGGATGCGGATTCACCGCGATCCTAATCGGGCCCTTAGGACAGTGTGTAATAAAGATATGGGTATGTAGTTTAAGTGTCAGGGCCCTTCATAGATTCTCCAGCAAATAACAAAAGGTGATGTTAATGTAACCACTGTGTCACAGCACCACATACGGGTGCCCAAAGAGCGATGGAAACCACAAATCACGCAACAGAGTCCAAAGTTCTCCAAATACACCTGTCATGTGACAGGAGTTCAGGGACCTACAAAGATTCCATTTACATCTCAGGATACTAGAGCACAACTGACCTTTCACTTGGCTGGAACCCTGCGTGCCAATGGCACATCTTGTCTCCTGTGGAAATAGTGTTACCTGTCAGACGGCAGTTGTCCAGAATCCCTCTACCCCTTCTAACACATGACAAAAGCCCATGCAACTAATACCCTTCACATGATATGAGTTTAGAGGGCAATTGACTTGACCCTGGCACATGACAGTAGCCCAGAACACCATTTAGACACACTGTCAAATTAGATGTGCCCACAGTGCCACTGACCCCCCTGTCATGTGACAGAAGCGCACAACCTCACTATAATACTGTATCAAATTACAAGTGTTCATTGATTTGACAGAGCCAGGCAAACTACAAAGCGTTCCCACAAATGGTCTCCTAGACTTCCACATTGGTCAGCACATTGTCGTTTTGCAGTTTACATTTTATTATCAACATTCTCATGCTACCCTTTCCAGTCAATGTCCTCTGATTGGGCGGTACGTGCGGATAGGCACGGGGCTTTCTCTAGAAAATGTTTCCTGATATGAGCCATGTAGTGATCCAAGGATCTTGCGAAACGTACAACTCAACATCCTTTGAAATCTGCAGTCTGCCATTGCACACCCTCTAGAATTCAGTTGTCCACCATCCATTGGTCTTTGTGGCCCCACCTTGTAACGAGAAAGAGGGGAGCAAACCTTATGAGCTGAGATCCACCACCATGTGCTTGTACACAAGAGTGTCCCCCTTGAAGCTGGGCACCAAAACCAGGTCTGAGCCGCCCACAGTGACTAAACTGAAGGCACGTGGGGCCTGGACGCCCAGGTCCTGGACTTTCACAAACTTCTGCTGCTCGGCATCCCAGAGGTAGAGGTGCGTGTAGGAGAAGTCGCTCCCCAGGGCCATGTACCGACGTGAGCCAACGAGAAAAGGCTGCAAGGCCATAGCTCCGCGGGAGGCCAGGGTCTGCATCTCTGTGAATCGCAGCCCCTCCCACTTCACTACCTTGGAGTCACCAATGTAGCGACCCAGGCAGAGGTAGGATTCCTTCTTCTGCCGAAAGTGCTTCACCGTCTGCACATCCATCATCTCAGCTACCTCCCCCTGGAGGGCAAACTGCTTCTGGGATCGGCTCCACTCATAGATGACCGGGGCCTGGGAGCTACTGGATATGATGAGCTTTGGCGTGTCGTCTGCCGCCACAAACTCTACATCAGTATCACGGTGCCAGGGGTGTAAGGTCTGATGGGAGTAGAAGCCATTCTGGTTCCAGCGATACAGGCTGGTGGAGCCAGCCTTGGAGCTGTCTGCAATGACAAAGTACCAATCACCATCAATGGAAAAGGCTTCCACATCATTGGGCTTGCGTGTCTTGCGTGGGTCAATATCCTGCATCTTGATGAACTTGTCCACATTGTTGTCCCATCGATGGATGTTGGAACCACCGAACAGCTGGGCCACTACCACAAACAGCTGGGACTCCACCACCAACGGCTTGCAGTAGATGGCTGAGCGAGCTGCAAGAGATAGAGGAAAGGTGTGAGCATTTGTAAGTATTTACACATACACATTGTTGTTCCTAGTTCTATAATCTTTGTTAGTAAGGATGGCAAATAAGGAAGAAACCGACACTATTGTAACCAAATCTACTCCATGGGTGGAACTTTTTAAAGTATGCAATATTAACAGCAATGTAATGTATATATTTAACACATTTATGTAGGTGCATAAAATACTGCAAAAGTAATCAAAAATGGTTTAAAAAAACAAGTAGCCTGGAATTGATTTGTGCCTGGTGTGGAAAAGGTAACCTATGTAGAGAGGCATTGTATATTTTAGAAATAAACAGAGTGCACATGGTTGTTTGCTGTGTGCTGCATATTTTCAGGTCACATAAAAATGTTTTTCCCTGGATGTTGGTACCTCCAACTTGAAGAATGTGTGCACACAATAGCTGGTGAAGCTCATGAAAAGCTTTCATGGCACCAACTTATCAGAAGACTCAAAAAAACAAATCCGGCCTCACCAGTTCCTCCAGCCACTCAACAGCAGATTCTAGAATTCTCAGCTCTCAAAAATCTTTAGTCCATCAGCGATATTAGAACATTGGAATGTTGGGAGCTCCATTGCAGACAATGGAGTGCTCCCTGCTTCTACGGCCGGTAAAGGCCAGCAGAGCAACATTCTAATGTTCTTCAAAGGCTTCTCGAAGCTCGAGGGGATTTATATCCCCTCGAGCTTCGAGAACCCTTTGTTTAATTTGTTAGAACATTCTGCCCTCTAGTGGCAGAATGTTCTAATAGCCTTATAGCCCTTCCTAGCAGGGCTATACCGGCTCTTAAAGTCCCGCTGTCTCGTTAAAGTCCCTCGCCTTCGGCTCGGGCCTTTAACGATTCAGCGGGCCTTTAAGAGCCGGTATAGCCCGCTACGGCAGGCTATAAGGCTATATTTTAGCTCTGCATTAATCCCTTTACCATAATACACAAAACTGACTGACTAAGCCAGACCAGGATTCTTTGTAGAAAGTAACACACATTTTAATACAAAAAGGTGCAGACAGAATACGTGTCAAAACTGAAATAGCCAGGAATAGAAAGCTTGATATATTCAATATTTTAGAAAAGTGTAAAAAAATTAATTTTTCAACCTGAAAACTTTGACTAGTGAGGTAGTGGGTTTATACATTTAATGCTTGATTATGTGATTGTTCTTAAATTGATAATGAAAATGACATGCCTACATGTAGAGGACAGTGATACCCACTCTCCTTTACTATGAAAGCTCCACAGTATCAGTAAACATATCCTCTGGTCATGTCCACAGTTGGACACCTTCACAGGTGTCTCGGAGGTGATGTGCTCTGCCTTAGCATAATGTGGAGCAGTGATCCCGCCGTGGTGCCCTTCTGAAGTAACGTATCACCCACACATGACACAGAGAAAATAATATTCCATTTGTTGTTGGTGGCAAAACTGGTGATTTTGATGTTGTGGGACACTAAGATCATCCCATCAATTAAAATGGATTTTGAAAAACAATTGTGGCTCGGTGATGGAGAATCTAGTGTAAGTAGCTGGAGGGAAGGAGAGACATTTTTGGAGCAAGTGGAAACCATTGTTGATGGAGTAAAAAGACCACTGAGAACTAAGCTGCTGCAGAAGACTGTGAGTGCTCAGAGTTCTAGAGTATGTATTTGATCAGCTAACCACAACATTGAGACCTGGCGAGCATGAAAGAAAGACTCATCCGTGTCAGAGATGGGCCTCATGACAGGCTGCCAACCCAACTCGAAACTGTCTGGTGTTAAATGTCTGATGCAAAGGGGAGGCGAGGAGGGGCGTTGGGAGAATTGGGGTAAATGAGATGTTGTGTGGTGGAGCGTGTTTCTGGGGTGGTAGTTATAGCTACCGTTTAATTAAGTCACAATTTTAAGGTGGTGTTGTCCACATTCAGTTCTCTACAAAGACCAATACAAATTATTGAAACTTAAAGTTTTCCCGGTAAGCATAAACGTTTGACAATTTGTGGAGAAAATAGCAGACGTAAATGCCTTACCCTTGCTGACTGCTATCAGTTTGTTTTACATGTATATTTTGTCATGTTGGCTGCACTTTCTATGCACCAGAGCACTGTGTTCCCAGCTGACTTGATCTATATGTAGCTCATTCAATACTGTTAATACACAGCAAATACATTGTATATTGTTATTTCATGTGTGCTTCTAAATGAAAATATATACAACCACGGAAGAGGTGTGGCGCCGCGGCCAGGGCGACTGACGCTGGAATCTGGGGATCACGGTTCGATCCCAGGGGCCGGCGGCAGATTAGCCCAGCATCATGTGACTCTGGGCAATAGCTTGCTTAATCTTCCCGACGGCCCCCAGCGCCTAGAGACCCTTACGGGTGATTGTTCGTGCTTTACAAATGTGGATTATTATTATTATCATTATTATTATTAATCTGTTCCTGAAGGTACTAAACTGGCTCCCAAAAAGTAGGAAGATTCTCTTTCAATCTTTTGTGCATCACACAGAGGTCTATTCAAATTAATTCAAACGAAAATCACAAAATACTCCCAACCCAGGAATCTACTTCCATCCAGGCACTGAGCTTAATAATTCATGCTTCTAGAAAGAACACCATTTTTAGCACTACCTTCCAAGATCAGAGCAATTGAGAATCACTTAGGGCCCGATTCACAGAACTAACTTAAGACAAAATCCTAAACTTACTACCATTTTTGTATTCACAGAAGGCACTTACTCATTTCGGTATTCACAGAAGTTAGGAGTCCTAACTTTAGGACTCCTAAATGCCTTCTGTGAATACCGAAAGTCTTAAAATTAGGATTTTTCTCAATTTAGTAGTAGTAAAGCTAGGATTCCTAACTTTAAGACTTCTAAATGCCTTCTGTGAATACAGAAAGTCTTAAAATTTGGATTTTTCTCAGTTTAGTAGTAGTAAAGTTGGGAAAAATCCTAATTTTAAGACTTGCGGTACTCACAGAAGGCATCCTAACTTTACTACTACTAAATTGAGAAAAATCCTAACTTTAAGACTTTCCGTATTCACAGAAGGCATTTAGGAGTCCTAAAGTTAGGACTCCTAACTTTACGACTACTAAATTGAGAAAAATCCTAACTTTAAGACTTTCGGTATTCACAAAAGGCATTTAGGAATCCTAAAGTTAGGACTCCTAACTTCTGTGAATACCGAAATGAGTAAGTGCCTATTTGTGAATCCCGAAATGAGTAAGTGCCTTCTGTGAATACCAAAATGGTAGCAAGTTTAGGATATTGTCTTAAGTTAGTTCTGTGAATTGGGCCCCATGAGTTCAGAAGGGTGGTTAAGACCACGTTATTCTCAATATAATCCCCAAAACAATCCACACATTCTCATTATCTGCCTTCAGCCAGAGACCCTCCAGGCCTTGTAAGATCAAGGAAGAGAGACACCAACAGAAGCCTTTTCAAACAATCCCTATTATCAGAGAGAAGCACATACCTCTAGAATCCTACCATACATGTCCCTATATCAAACAAAATACATAATGAAATTATCAACTCAAACCCAGAGATTATCCACTTTTACCAGACAAACCTAAACAAGCTGCAATCAAGACATTAAACGTAACTCGATACCCAATATTAAAGAAACAAGTAAGAAGTCAAACATTAATGCTTAATATTGATTTACAAATGGACACACTGTATCAACACCATCAACAGCCGAATGGAACAACCAAAGACGCACAACATATATATCACCTGTCCACTTCTAATCAATTGTCATCCTTTCTTTCGACTCTTTATCCTTCGTCAGATTGTATCCTTTCTCAATATTCCCCCCCAAAAACTATGAAAATTAACCTGGTTTATAGATAGCGATTTTTCTCCCTCCTACTTACTATTTGAATGATACTCTCATTACGCTTCATCTCTGCCTACATTAGGGTCTCCGAGCGTACCCTATTCTATCACATGCCTGCCTCTTTACTCTCTACTATACTTGAGTAAACTAACCATATCCCCTCCTTACAAATAATAAACTCTATTTATTATAACTATTCCTGCGGTACCTAATTTTTCCAAACCTACCTACTCATCCCACTCCCATAAATCACTATTTCTACCTCTGTGTAACCTCTCCCTGCGATCTCACAATTTCTTACCTGCTCCACCCTCTTTACTTATTCAATTTTTTTCCACTAGCTTGAACGCACTCGAATAATTACACTTAACTCATATTATTTTAATCCACCACTAGCAACTGTAGGAAATACTTCAAACAGTCTCCACAAAGAACAATGCTAACCCAGTAACCAACAAATTCACAACAATAATGCTTTGCCAGGGGTAGTAAGCGCTTTGTAAACGCAATTACAACTCAATACAATACATTGTAATTATTTTATTTGTATCATATTTTTCAAGTGGAGTGCTGAATAAAGCACATAAGCCCTCGTTACAAGGTATTCATATTTATTTGGGAGCAGGGATAACCATAGCCCCACACCTGACTTTTGGGGATTACAAGTTATTTTCCCTAGAATAAGGAATAACATACGTATACACGAACCTGCTCGGGGCAGATGTAAAATTATGTTGGGCCGTTTCTATTTCTGGAATTTGCAAACCATGTCTTTCTAGACCCAGAGACACTAAGGGCCAGATGTACGACCTGCCAAATAGCGACTCGCAAATTGCGCCGCTTTTGCGACTCACAATTTGTGACTCGCTATTTGGTAAGTACAACAGTGTCTTGGGCACTGTTTGCGATTCCCAATGGGGTCGCAAAATGTGAGGCTCATGAATATTAATGAGCCCCTCGCATTTTGCGTGCCCCATTTGGAATGGCTGCCCCCCCCAGGGATGGGGGCCTGCTGGGCTCAGCACACCACCATGTCTGCGACTGCTTTTAAATTAAGCAGATTTTTTTTTAATGCAGCCCGTTTTCCTCAAAGAAAAACTGGATGCATTTAAAAAAAAAAAAAATGAAATGTTTTCGTTTCATTTTTTAAGGGCAGGCAGTGATCCCTGGACCACTGCCTGCCCTTAAAAAATCATTTTGCATGCATTTGCAAAGGGGAAGGGATCCACCTATTTGAAGTAGGTGGTCATTTGCAAGTGTTTTGCAACAGCAATTGTGGTTGCAAAACATTCACACATGGCTATGGAGTTTCTATTTGGAAGCGAACGCCCCTTCCAAATACCGAGTCGCAACACAGTATTTTGCAAGTCGCAATTTATTTGCGACTCGCAAAATACTGTTTGTACATGGGTCCATGGTTTTTTAGCGTGCGCAAACGGGTCTAAGACGCGAGTGCGCACGCTCAAAACCGTTTTACATCTGGCCACTAAGAATGTTGGAGAGGCCAGAAATGGTAAACGACCTGGGCCACTCTTAAAGAGGACTTTAGTGGGATATTTAAGTACTGCTTCAAAATGTTAAAATAGTTTCTCTATGTTCCGAAAAGAACCCTTTGATCTTTGACTCAACACATCTGAAAATTAGCTAGATGGGTTTGCTAAACACCCACGGAGGGATTATCCTTACCTGGTATCTTGTCGAAGTCACGCAACTTGCGCTCCACATAGTCCCACTTAAGGATGACACAGCTACTGGTGCTGGGCTGAGCGAAGGCCACATACAGATCACTGGAGTACAAAAATGGCTCCACCGACACAGACTGGAAGGGTAGAGTCTGGTACACAAGCAAATCTAAAGAGAGATTGAGGTACATGTGATACGAACAGCAGACAGCAGGGAGAGAGGGAGACATGATCATTGATCCAGGAGAATGCAAAAAGTGAAGGGGTTATTGAAAAGGAAATTTGAAATGTGAGGTTAACAGTGGGATGAGAGCACCTCTGTGACTCGCCACTTGCTACTCCTTTAAAAACACAGCACTTCATAGGTGGATGTCTGGATTGTGCATGTGTGATGAGTTCAACAAAGATCCCCCCACACAGACAAAATCCATTATATTTAGCAGACATACTATGCCTGCCTCAGTCAGCACAGAATAGTTGGTAAATTGTGGCTGTCAGGCTGCACATCAGTGAATCCCGAAGGCCACTATGAAGCCACGAAGTGCAGCATGGGCAGGAGTCCCCAGCACTGTCCCAGGTTGTTATAGGACTGGGCTTCCTGTCCTATCAAGAAATGATGGCAGATTGAGGTGGGTCTTCCCATTTTCAAATCTGGCCTTGCTGCTCTATCTGGCTTCATGTTAGGAGTCGTGGCTTGCTGATTCCTGCTTTCTTGATGCCACTGAGCCTCCAAGTTGACAGCAAAGGAAGCAAGGTAAGTAAACAACATGGGTGTGTGTGTGTGTTTGTGCATGGGTGTGTGTGTATGTGTGTGTGTGTGTGTGTGTGTGTGTGTGTGTGTGTGATTGAATGACTGTGAGAACTTGGGTTCTGGGTTGAGGGGGTGAGAGCCTTCCTCAAGCAATAGCCACAATCTTTGTCAAGGTACACAACAAAAGTCACTAAATTAACCTGTGCTTAATGCTCTGAAAGCGTGGCACAAAAGCAGCCAGGCTTAACTTAGAGACGTGTAAAGTGTATATGCAGCGCACCAACAGTAATAAAGTAAAAACACAGCACAAGGAAAATCCCATAACAATTTAGAAAAATAGAGAAAAATGTAATAAAATATTTGCAATCAAAATGATAAAAATCCAATCAAAACTCCAATAAAACCAAAGATGTGCATTTTTAAAGATTTATGATAAGCATAGCGCCTAAAAGTACAAAGTGACAACCATGGTTATCTGGTTGTGAAAGACCAAGTGAAAGTCACAAGTTCAGGTCGACCATGATGGAGTGTGGGCAGATATAGGGACCAGCTTGGTCCCACTGAAAAAGTTACTTTCTAAAGCCTAGCACCATGAGTTCCGTTTGCGGTGGCATAGGCAATGAGGAGCAGGCTGGGCGTCACGGATGGTCATCGCTGTAGGTCAAAGATCCTGTTGGCTGTCAGACGGTCATTGCTGGAGCTTCGCATTGGTGGTCAACATGGGATGTCGATGCTGTAGCGCAAATTGCAGATCTCGCATTGCCGGTTTTCACTGGCAGTCGCTCTAGCACAAGGAATCATGTTCACCAGAGCTTCGCATTGGCGGTCTGCACAGGCGGCAAGGTCTTGGCCCGAACTGCCCCGTTCGCAGTTGTGAAGAGCCCAATACTGCAATATTTCTTCTTTTCTTCAAGAAGGAACTCAATTGATGCCACACCAAGGGTCCAGGGCCTGGGAGGCACCTCTTGGGGATCAGGAACTCACTGCAGCAGAGGTCAGCAGGGCTCAGGCAGGTCTAGGTGCAGGTCCAGGCAGGTCCACAATGGCAGTTCAGCTGGGCAGTTGCAGAGAGGCCTCTGGAGCTCGTTGTGTCTCTGTAGCTCAGAACCGGAGGTGAGTCCGCTGACCCTTGGAGACCCTGTTCAGCCTGGGATGAAGGGTACAGGTCCAGTCTTCCTTCTCAGACAACAAAGAAGGCCTAAAGCAGCAGGGTAGTCATCTGGCAGCAGGACAGTCCTTCTTCTGTAGTATCCACACCTCTAGGAGTGTACTGAAAAGTGGGACTGGGAGTCCCATGTTTATACCTGGTGTCCCTTTTGAAGTGGGAGAGGTTTCTGGAATGTTTCCCCAACAGAAGATGTGTGGTATGTCCTGCTTCCTTGGCCTGGTCCCAGTCTGTGTCGGAGCACAATAGGCTAGTGTGAAGTCCTTTTTGTGTAGCTGGGCCAGGGACTTTGAAGTGAACGTGTGGTGGGTGACAGCTCAGCTCCACTCCTTTAGTTAGGGTGGCCCATCGAGAAAACACCCAAGCCTCTACTGTGATACTGTCTGGGAGGAATACACAAAAGCTAACTACGTCTAGCCATGTAACCCAGGAAACAGGCTGCAGGCATCAAATGGTTGGGACAAGAAAATGGCAACTTTATAAAAGTGCTACACAAACTGGTATGAGAGTGCACTCCTTCCTACTCTCATACGAGTTTGTTTGGCATTTGCATTTTATTGCCTCAACGAGTCTGCACCCTATTGATGAATTGAAGGTTAAAGGATCTGGAATATTATAAAAGAGTTTATCACCTCGGAGACAGTCGAACTATGGAGTGGAGTTCAGTCATGATTACTGAACATTTCATGAACAATTTTAGCTGATTAATGCAAACAGAGTTCGGAGTTTGTATTACTCATTTATGTTTGGTGTCTGTGAATATGCTATCGTTTTCACTTTGTGCTAGTTTATGGTTAAGTTTCAGCATAGTTTCTTCTGTACGTTGGAATGGATATTATTTTTACAGTGTTAGTTGTACTTTGTGAGTCGTTTATTACGTGATATGGGGCTGGTGGGATACACAAATGAATGTTTTTTGGTGACGTAGGGTGGGTTGTTTTGGTGCATCATGGGAGTTGGAGTCTTGAGTGAGTGGGAATTAGGAGTAGAGTATTGGTGGGAATGCGTTACAGGTTTTGGGTATTTAAAGCCCGAAGGTGAGGACACAGTTGTAGGTATGGGCGGATTTTCAGGAAAGCGAATATTGATGGAAGAATGCACGAGGGGCCGTTGACGTGGACGTTCATGAGGTATTGGGTTTAAAAAGCGACGGAGTTGGTGAGCGCATGAGGGAGGGTGACGGTTCACGTAAAGTGGGGTGAAATCACGGGAGGTTTTCGTAATGGGAATATTGTTAAATGGGATGATTAGTTTGGATGATATGGGTGGTAAGTACTCATGGTTGTTCTGTCATGTATTCCTATAGGTTCTGAATCGATCCCCCTATTCCTGACCCTATTCTGGTTAAACTAACTATCAAGTTAACTAACAGTCAGCCCATGAGGCAAGAACAGCCCCCATGATGCAGATACCGTTATCTGACGCAGTCACACTACGGCACAGGAACGTGTTATCTGATTAGGTCATAACGCTTGAGATCTAATTAGACAAGCGACATTCCTCCAGCCCCTGATAAGGCATACGACGTTCTCATAACAAATCAAGCCTATGACAACCTGGAAAATCCGTGCGGCCATTGTTTTGATTTCACAGAGAACTTTAGTAAAGAATGTGCTAACGAGCAAGTCGTATGACATCTTTATTGACGTATCTATGTCCATCCTTACGTCAATCTCGGCACCTTTAAGGTATAAATATTGCCGATCTTGCCCTATGCAAACACACGTGTGGTGACAAGACGGAGCAGCCATACTTGCCGAAGCCGAGAGCAGAAGCAGACCCCGCTGGCGCAGCCCCGCCTTCCTGACGCGCTGAGAGACACGCTGCTATCTCAAGCCGAGAGACCCAGCACCGGCGTTTCTGGGCAGCCCTCGCAGGCAGCCTGGAATATCGAGAGCAGAGAAAGAGATACCATTCCTCATTCATCCTAACTTCCAGGTACAGAACTGAATAACCCCTCACAGAGAATTCTTTAGTTATTCACTTGGCAAAAACAAACTTAACTTAAACTGTAACTTTCTATTCCCGCCCACGCATTAGACTTAGGTCAGGTACACGGGGTAGGCGTATTTAGAAACACCAGTTGAGTACGCTTAGTCAAATGTATATGTGTATATAAATATATTTTAATCATTTTAAACATCATATGGCTCAGAAACCATATCAATGTTTTTACAGTATTATTTTATACTATTGCTTTTAATGTATGCACTTTACTTAACTATAAGTATTGCAATAATATCGATCCATTTCTCTTGTACGAGAAAAGAGACTGATCAATAAATAACACCTTTTTATTGAACACGCCCGTCTCTTCCTTTTCTCTACAATCTGATGAGACTAAGAATGCACGTACTGACTGAGTAAAATAATTGCCTTGTGCTCACACGACTCTCGAGATTGACTCTTGATTAGGGGAGAGCAAAGTTGTCATGTTCTATGGTTGTCAGAAACTAAATCCCTTCTTGTCTAATCAGGGAAGTTAATTCCTCCTTGAATATTCGAGAAAGTTTCTAGCGAACTCTGAGCTACGCTGGCAAACCCAAAAATTAAGTCTAGTATCGACAGTAGTAGACCTAGTTAACGTCTGGTCTAGGCCTTTACTGCTGTAGGTATTATTCCAATGCGCAGAGCCTATTGGGAAAATAGGAGCTACACTACATGGCGCCCAACGCGTTTGGAAAGGGCGATAAAACTAACGTAAGACATTTAGAGTAACTCAGTCGTGCTTTCTCACTCAGACCCCTTTTCCCATTATACTCCAAAGACGTCTGGAGTGGGTGAAAGGTAATATCCTCCAAAACCTCGCAGGAGGGAACTCCTATGTATGGTTCTTGGTATAGTCAACGTTGAAGGATAAAAACAGTCCCAAAATATTGTGCATCTAATCTCTGTTTCCATAAAGAAACCTGATCTGCAAACAAACATAATACCATCCTGTCTGTAAAATGGCAGAGAGTGATGATGAAAGAGAGGCAGTTAGATTAGCAACTGAACTCGCAGATGCTGATGCTACCATGCAAGCAGCAGACCCGAATATAACACTCATTCCGGTCATTAAAAGGAGATCTATAACCTTAAAACTTATAGAAAATGGACTGACACCTAGAGGTGGCACAGTCATATTCGTAATCGAGGCACACGAATATCGGCAGACAGAGGTATACTATTCATGGATACATTTTCCAGCAGCAAATGCTGTAACAAAGTACTTCCACTATTACAAAGTAGAGGAAACGTACACTCCTTTCGAGGAGGTGGAAGTACCACTCAAATTCCAAGAGCATTGGCTCTTATTTGATGGCGCCCTAATACATAACAATCACATTACAAGGCTCGGTCCTTTAGGTAGACCAGGAGCAACGTGGCCGGTCTTAGCCGGATACACACCACATCCAGACATCGATAGGATGCCTGCAGCTGAGCTGTTAATACAGCTAAAACAATTACTAAAAATTCATAGACAATTAGTCCAGTATGTAATGCGGACTTCAACAATTCAGCCAGCGATTAAACTTCCACAGCTGACCCCTCACCAGGGGAACACAAATAAAATTACACCACAGAACATCCAATCCTGCCTAGGTAAAGTTCCAGCTAAACGGGAACAGATACCATTCTGGTTGGCACAGAAAATCACCCAAATAGAGGCGGTGTTTCCTGATACCACCCCATTAGAAAAACACAGGATTCTGACTATATGTCTCCCAATGGGAATCGCACCACACATTGAGGACTGTGACACTTGGTGTACAGTCTTTGCTTCCATCTACACAAAAACGCACGGTGTTCCATCCATTTCGGTAATACCAGATGTGCTAAAACAAATTCAGGATGAATACGGTCCAGAACCTGCTTTAACTCTTGGTATGAAATTACTAAAAGACTTCAAGCAGGTCTCGGCTATATTATTAGCCAACATAAAAGGTGAGGCAGCAAACGTGGCGATCCGCCAGAGGTTAAAAGAGACAGATATAGCAGACCAACCAGCTGAAATTGCCAGAATCATAGAAAAATCCTATGAAGAACTAGGCAGAGATAGTCTAGGTGGAATACCAGTAAAACCGCAACTGACTACAAGTCCAGAAAAAATATTTTTTAATAATAATTCACCAAAAAAGAACTGGGATGGAAACAAACAATCCAATCCTAAAGAAAAGAAATTCCAGTCCCGAGGGAGGTCTCCCAGGCGAAGAGAGAAATCTCCAAACCAAAGACAGAGGTCACCGCAGAGTGACCCCTCTGGGAATAGATATAACCTTAGAAATAGGGATAATATTAAAAAACCTGATAGATATCAAGACATTGATACACGTCCCTCTCAATCTTTTCAGACTTCCTCGCAGAAATCGGAAAGAAGAGGACGATCAGAAGAGCACGCCAAGTCCAAAGACAAGGAACCTGCTCAGCTAAAAAAGAAATTACAATTTCCAAAAAAGAAGGTAGCCAGTATCAAGGTAGTTAAAAATGCCGAGAATACTGAGGACACAACTGAAAAACGGAGAATGGGCTCAGACAATGCTAGACAGCGCAGCAGAGGTGAGCATAGCTCGCAAAGTCCTTATGAATCATCTGGAGACAGTGGACACGAATGAATACCTTCAAGTGGAAACTGCAGACACCAGAGTTAGCAAGCCCCACAAGATATACGAGATAACATTACATATAGAGGGAGATAAGACTAGGAAAATAAGGGGACTATTTTGGGATAATCTCTCCAAGGGCTATGATATCCTTCTAGCTGAAAAAGACTGGCCACCAGAGTTTGTCAGGGAGTGCCCTCATGGCGAAGAAGTAATTATGCCTGCCTTCTCGAATCATATCCCGATTCATAAAAAATATACACTTGCTAGAAAGTGGGCAGTGGCTCTAGCACCTGCTTTATATAAAAATCATGTAGGATGGGATGAGGACTCCCCTCCTCACAAAATCCAGTTAAAATCACAACCTACTGCACAAAGGCAGTACCCAATTAAGCAAGAAGCTAAAAAACAAGTAAATGAAATACTAGATCAGCTAGAATACCAGGGGGTGATTGAAACTTGCACCTCACAAATGAACAACCCTTTGTTTCCGGTCTCCAAACCAGACAATTCATATCGTCTAGTTTTGGATTACCGACACCTTAACACATGTTGCAAAACTTTTGCAGTGCAAAACTCACACAGTGCTGCACTAATGAATAACATAGTGCGCAAAAAATACAAAACAACCTTGGACATCTCCAATGGATTCTTTTGTCAAAACATAGCACCAGAGAGCAGATATTTAACTGCATTCTCAGTAAATGGCACTCAAAAACAATTCTGTCGGTTAGCCCAGGGGTACAAGAACAGCCCGGGGGTATTCTCAGCGAGAGTAACAGAATTACTACAACTGTATGATGATGAAGCATTATCTTATGTCGATGACATTTACTTAACAGATGATGACTTGGAGACTCACTTGAAAAGGGTGAACACCATAATACTTGGGTTCGCTGCAGAGGGTTACAAATTCAACTTTAAAAAGTCCAGAATTGCCCATCTGACGGTCCTATTCTTAGGATATGAGTTATCAAGTGAAGGCAAAAGCCTGGCCGACAATTTCCTAGAGAAATGTGCCGTAATCCAAGCTCCTAAAACACTAAAAAACCTACAGTCAATTCTAGGTTTCCTAAATTTCGGAAGAACATACATTGCAAATTACGCAGAAAGGGTCAAACCCCTTTATGATCTAATTAAACCAGACTTTAAAAGATCCAATTGGACTCAAACACACACAGAAATTTTGAGATCCTTACAAACAGACATGCTAATTAAAACAAAATTAGAAACACGTGATAACACACGCAATCTTGTGATTCGAGTCATCCCAGGGAGATGCGGATTCACATACCTGACTTCTAATGAAGGAGAAAAGGTACCAATTGCATTCAAATCACACTTGTACACAGAAGCTGAACAGAAATTCAGTAATACAGAAAAAATCATTCGTGCAGTTCAAACCGCAATAGCTAGAGAAAAAGACATAGCTGACGGTAGACATATCACAGTCAGAACAGCAGAATCAGCCTTTGAGGCATTAACAACACCGTGTAATTTACCAACAACAACATTGAATCCGGAATGGATACAATGGGTGAATTCAATCACAACGGACAAAGTATACTACTACTTTGATCCAGAACTAGAAGAAGTAAAAAATCTAAAGTATGAAAAAACTTATCCTCTGCCAATCGACATTCTGCCTATACGACATTACGCCTGTGTAATCTATACAGACGGACATGCTCAACCCTCCGTTTGGGGAGAACAAGCATACAACCCCACATGTGAGATTACAAAAGAAGTGTGGCGGGGAGGTAAACTAAGACCTCTATTAACAAAATCACACTCAGTAGAAACTAATTCAGAACTACAAACTGAAATAATAGCATTAAAAATGGCGCTGGATAATGCGGATCGCGAATTCCCGACACTTATAGTGTCAGATTCATATTACTGCGTCAAAGCATATAACAAGGATTTGCAGACATGGATTCAGAACGGTTACAAAGATGACACAGATGCACCAATAAAGCAGAAACTGCTCTGGGAACAAGTAGCTCTTTTGAAAAAAGAACTACCAAAGACTCACGTGACACACTCACTGAGTCATCAGCGTGATGGCGTTCACGTTGTGGGGAATTCATTGGCTGAAGCAGCCGCAGCGGCAGCCACTAAACCGGCTCCCGTAGATCGAAAAAAGCGCACATTAAAATACATTGACGGTGAAACAATGCTGGCGGTGAAAACGTCATCAAAAGGCGACTGCTCAGCGTTACCGATCAACTATCCACTCAATTATACACACATAATCGATGCGAACTCCGTCCCTTTTGCTCGAATCCCTGGAGTGGGGGATAGAGTGATTCCAAACATGGACAGGAGAAGCTTGTTAATCGCAGACGCACACATGGGCGAGGGTCTCAGACACCTTAAATTAAAAGATTCTCTGGAAGAATTACAATCACGGTACTGGTGGCCAGGCATGAGCCTGCACTACACCATGTTTGTAAAAAACTGCCCAAACTGCAACAGAGATCGCAGTGGGGAGAGAAGCAGTTTAATACCTCGTCGTATCAAGGCAGATAATATTACCAGCAAAAAGAATGGCTTGCGATTAACATATACAGGCTAGTTTCCACTTATAATGTAGATCACCAGCACTCGGCTGACGTCCGGACTATTATACAAGATTTGCGAGTCTAAATGGCATATACGCTAAGAGCATGTTACGTTTGACCATTGTTTTCACTCAGGCATACCAGCCTGGGGGGAAACATGGCCAAATGAGCACAGTCCAGCGGGAATCTTCTCACTTCCTTCCTGAGGGTACGGGATGGTGTAAAGAAAAAACCAAGGCAGAAAGCAATCTATAATGGAAAGGATATTAGGTTCGGGAGCTGGGTGGGTCAAACATCTAATAAGTGTCCAACGTAGTCTAAATAACTTGCCAAGAAATTCTCTGAAGGGATTCAGTCCGTACGAATTATTATTTGGAACTAGGATGATGATCTCTGACCTTGATAGTCAGACTTCAGTGGTGAAAGAAAAAACCTTTGATGTCAAAGACCGTTTGGCTATTTTGCAGGACTTAAACAAAACAAGAAAAGACCTGAGCAACATACAGTTGAAACAACAGCCAACAACCACTGA
Organism: Lissotriton helveticus; assembly: GCF_964261635.1. Lineage (NCBI taxonomy): Eukaryota > Metazoa > Chordata > Amphibia > Caudata > Salamandridae > Lissotriton > Lissotriton helveticus. The sequence continues at coordinate 586,016,535 of NC_136072.1, forward strand.
AGAATCACCACCTGTCCCAGCAAGACCTGTCTGGATTCCAAAAGTCGGGGATCTAGTCAGGGAGAAGATCGCGGTAAAGAAGGAATTTGGGCCTTCCTACAGAAAAGCAGTTCCTGTCTTGTCTGTCAACGGGACAAGATCAGTTGTACTACCGCCACTTGCTGGTAAAAAGGAGAACCGAGTTGTATCCATCGACCTGGTAAAACCACAACATGTGGCCGATAACAAACGGTAGGCCAAGTGGACTCCCAATAAGTAGCAGAACACCAAGGTTTGCTACCAGCACAGAGGTCCTAACAAAAAGGCTCATCACATTCGAAACGCCTAAAGAAGAACAAGAAGGACTATGCAACAATGCAATAGAACTCAGACCTCTGAAAACCCAAATAAAGACATTTAGCAGAGACACACCAATCTATACTGAAGTACCAAGTGAAAATGCAAAAAACAAAAATCCTGAACCAATTGGAACAATTGACAGAACTGCATCCGGTTACTTCATCAACTTCGATGATTCCTCTGACGGCTTCAGTGAATCAAAGACACAGCCATCATCAAAATCCTTTAAAGACAAAGCTAAGGAACTTTTGAACCAACTGAAAGAAACATATCTGGTTTCTCCATGGATTGAATTTTGGGTGGGCTTTTGGTGCATTTATCCTCATACTTTGGCTCATCATGGTATTTACTTTGGGACGCTTCATTGAGGGAAAATATGCTAAAATGGACACAGCAAGTCAGAACATCAACTTGGTCCTCAAACCACACACATCTTCACACGTCGAGAAAAGAGAACTTTCTTCAGCCAACTTCACAGCCAATCCGATACCTGGTGGGGTAGCCTGGGACAACACTGACTATGAAATTTATGGTCCGGTCGAGATCCTGAAATATCCACACCAAATCAAGATCTCCTTGAGTGACTTTGCAAAACCAAACTCATTTGCTGATGATTGGGACTTCGAAAGCATTAACAACATGATGTCTGACTTAGTAATGTCTGCTAAATTTACAAAACATGATTATTTGCAAGGTTCTACAAATTTTGATAGTATGTATTGCTATAACCATTATGGTAACCATTTTTTACATAAATCTGCACAACCTAGAAATGTTTTAAATTATAATCAATGGAAACATTGTGCTACACCTCCAAAAGGAAGCTCTAGAACCGTATATGACAAATATTCATATTTTTCAGGTTTTAACATAAGTAATGCTGAAACATTTTATTTTAAATTGTCAAACAAGACAGGGATGAAAACCATGATAACCAACACAAAATTGATATATTCACATTCATTCTTTGAAAAAATGAATACATTTGGATTTGATTATTGGGACAAAAATGTTGATTTGAAAAGTGTTTGGGGTACAAAAGAATGGCAAGTACAGGGTTTAGAAGCTTTGTTTAGAGCCTGCATGATCCCAGAACAAATGATATTTTTAAATGACACTGTTCAACAAACCACCTGTCTTGGCTTAGCCAAAATCAAAGATTTAATTAAACCGTCTATTCCAAAGCCAACAATGTTTAGCAATAACTCTGATACAGATGAAGAAATAGACGTAAACCATATATTAAACCAAAACAGAACACATCCTGATTGGAAACAATGGTTGATCTGGCCCACAGATACAAATAACTGTCAAGATAGATTCCTGAATAAAACACAGGGTTTCAAAATGACCAGGCCAGACCCTAGATATCCCCAAAGACATCACCCAGGGATAATAACAACCTACAGTGTGGGCAAATTATGCCTTCAATGGCTACAAACTTCCACACTGCCTGAAATTAAGCAACACCTAACTTTACTTACTGATGGTGCTGACTTGCGTGATTTCATAATGGGACCACGCAAACAGCGTCAAAAGCGTTTCATAGCAGCCTCTGTATATGCAGCATACAATGAGGCCTGGAAGGTTACTCAAATTGAGACAGCAGAAAGAATACGGGAAATTGACCGTATTAATTTGGAAAAATCACTTTCTGTAGTGGACAATGGGTTAATGACTCTGTCCTCCAGAATTTTTTCATTGGACAGCATTGTGTCTTCAGCAATCGAGATATTATCGCAAGACTTACTGTTATTACAACATGGTCAGTCACAATTGCGTTCTATTGTACAGCTTGGCTGGACGTTACAAAATCTGCGTTCAGGCTATGTGCCTTGGCGTTTAATCAACACAACGTCACTATTCCAAATCTTTAACCTTACTGATAGACAAATCGGTATGGCGCAAAAGGGTGCTGATTATACAATCTTGAGCATTGAAAAACTAGAAAGATTACCAATGACAATGTCAGAACGACCTGTCAGTGAATGGATAATACACGGAATCATAAATATTCCAATCTCAACCTTCAGGTTTCAATACTGCCAAAAATATATACAGGCTGGCATGTACGAGAAATTGGGAAAGGGGTACCTTAAAACAACTTGGAACCTGCCCTATTCACATGCATGTGTCAGTAATAAAGGACAGAAAGTGTTTCTTAGTGGCAACAATTGTGCTATGTCACTAAGCGGCACGCTTCTGTGTAACGGTATTAGTTTGCACGGAGCCTGTGAAGGGAATTCATACAACCTTTCATGTCACCAGCAAGGCGCACCTGCAACTGAAATAGAACCATTCTTTCAAAGACTCTATAATGGGAGTTACATTCTTATTGTAGACCGCAGATGTTGTAGTCTTAGGCCCGGGACTCCTTATCTAGTCACTACGACGGCGAAGGTCAAGTGCTGTGGACGTTCTTTGTTCCCCAGCTCCTTTCCAGACAGGGAGGCAAGGGCATGGCCCAATTTGAAAATTACTTCTATTCGAATAGATACTTTAAGCAGAATGAAAACAGTGCTTCTTCAGACGCCTACAAGGCTCACGTCATCAAAAGAAACGTATGATCTACAAGTCGCAAGGACGACTGCAGAGATACATACATTATTATCAACTAATCCACCCGTACATTTCGCGGAAATCCTGAGCGAAATCTTAAATATTTCTGATACCACTGGGGTCTCAAAGGTATTTAAGACAGTATTTTCGATGGCATTAACACCATTCAAAGCCATACTGGGTATTTTTCCAGATTTCGTCCATTCGATTTTTGGCGGACTTCCCCTGATCCTGGGACTAATTGCAGGAATCCTATTCTTAGTCCTTATTTTTCGTTATGGCAACCCATGTCACAGATCAAACTCTCGCGACAATGGAAGATACGATCCTAGCCATTGGATACCGGGACCGGATATCAAAAATCCTGGGACTCTCCCGGCTTAGAGACCTGAACATGACTTGGTCTCTATCATTTCGACCAATGTGGCAAAGATGTGTTTTACCTGTACTAAGGTGTCTGCTATGCGGAGAAGAATGCGTGTTAGACACCTGTCTGACGCTACAATCGGATGCGCCAGTGGATGCAGATACACTGTTGGTTCCTACCAAGGTTCACGCTTTGTGCTGCCCTCAAAGGCTGCCAATCCTGATGACGGCATTCGTGGAGTCTTCACCACTGCGATTGAAGAGAGGTGTGTGCGTGTGTTTGACATGGTCAGTCAGGAAGATAGTGAGAATCCACATTTGAGAGACAGTGAAACGAGGTGTGAGTGTAAAGGAATGAGTGAAGAAGTGTGAACTCATTAGGAGTGATTGATTGGAGATTGTGAGAGGGTGTAAAAGTGAGTCAGAGGTGTAACTATCAATGGTGCTACAAGTGGAGTTGCACCTGGTCCCAGAGTCAATGAATGTGAAAGGGTGAGTTGTGTATACCTGTCTTTGTAAGTCAGTGAGAGAACCAGTGAGCATGAGTAAGTTTGTATGTGAATAAAAATGAGTGTGAGCGAGTATGAGTGGAAATGAGTAAGTATGAAAGTGTGAGTTAGCGTGAATAACTTGGAAGAGAGAGAATGTGAGAGGGAGGGAGTATGAGTGAGAGTAAAATAGTTTGAGTATGAGTGTGTTTGTGTGTTTTATGATTGTGAGTCTGTCACTGGCCATGTCATACTCAATATAATTCTGAGGTTTTGGTGGCACCCAAGGGAACATGCTGCTACTGGCTTATTGGAGATAATTCTTGGCATAAGGAAAGGCACCCATGGCAAAAGGCAGGCCCTGAAATACTAGAAGTGATTCTTGGCATGGGGCCCATGGAGAAAAATGCTGGTGCTTACATTATGGAGGAAAGTTTTAGTATGCAAACTTCTGGCACTGGGACACTGGAGGTAATTCTTGCCATAAGCGGGACACTCAAGGCAAAATGCAGACCCTGAAATCCTGGAAATAGTGCTTGACTTAAGAGGACACCTATGACAAGTACTGGTGCTGGCATGCTGGTGGTAATTCTTTGCCTTAGAGAATGCAGAAATGGCATATTGGGGCTGAGGGGCGGTTTGGGGGAAGCAACCCATGCTAAAATGCTGGCTCTGAAATATTGGAGGTAATGTTTTAAATACAGGCCACCCACGGTATTTTGGCAATATAAATGAAAAATCCTGTACTGGAATATTTTCTGTGATGCTTGGTATAAGGGGATACCCATAGCAAAATGGTGGCATTGGCACAATGAAGGTAATTCATGACATTAGGGAAAGACAAGGCCCATTTTGAAAAAATGGAGTGAACTCCTTGCAAGTAGAACACCCCACCACTTTCAAAGATAACCATCTGTCTCTGTGTTTGAATGGTGGGGCTTAAAATCACAAGCCACAGCTCTCTGACAGAGAGCTTTATGTCAGTGCTACAAATCTCTTTGTAATCCCTGCATCACACTAACTGTGCCTTAGAGTATAGAGTCCTATCAGACCCTTTAGGTTCAGTCATGATGCAGTGTGGCTGATGATCTCTGAAAAAGGTGGTGCATAACACTTGCCTCGGGCTCTCCCCATTTCTTTCAACATTTGCCATGAGTGTCCCTGAGTGTCCCCTACACACTAAGAATTATCTTCAGTGTTGCGGTGCCCGATTTTGTCACGGCAACCTCCCTTATGCCAAGAATTACATGCAATATGCCAGCACCAGAGTTTTGACATTGATACTGCTCATATCCCGTGGGTGAACCATTAGTCAGAAACTACCTCCAATATCTCACAGAAAACATTTTCTCCTGGTTTGTTTTCCTCAATCTGGCTCTCCCCCACCTCCAATATGCCATGCGTGCCAAGAATTGCCTCCAGTATGCGAGCACCGGCATTTTGCTGCAGGTGATCCCCATATGCCAAGAATTCATTTCAGTATGACAGGGCCTACATTTTGCCATGTGTGCAGTGTGCACTCCCTAATTTGCCAGTGAAAGCATGTGACCATAAGCGAAGAATGATCTTGAGAACGCCCTAGCAAGTGGCAAATCACACGCATAAAACATACGAACAAACACACTCTTACACTCCCACCCATACTCACTCCCTCTCTAATGCCAGGATACCTTTCTATGTCGCAGATCTGCTTTATAAATGGCTCACAGAACAGAGCATAACATTCACCCTCTCTCTCCCCCTCACTCACTCTAATTCTCTCATACTCTCTCACTTACTCATTCTAACTCATACTCACTAAAGCAGGACCTTTCAAATCATGGGAACTGGAAAAGGCATGAGGAAAGGATCACTACAGAGAGGCTGAGTTGGCCATATGCGGTCATCTATTACAAGGTAAGTATTTCCAAAGTCTTAAATACTGCTTTTTCTTTGAGTCTGCATGTGTGTAAATGCATGCCTGTATGTGTTGTACCCCCCCGATGGTGGAATGTTGGCCTTGGCTTTGCTACTCAAGCAGGTAGAACCTAATATCACGAGTGCCACTTCTGAAAGCCTAGTCTTCTCTTTGCAGCTCTGGTAAATCTTTCTCAATCAATTCCTCCATAACATGTCTAGGTCTTTGCCATGCAGATGCTTTCCTTACAACAAGCCCAAGTCTGAGTTTTTGCTAAGTATAACATGAAGCACTGTCTACCACTTAATACAGGGATTAAGCCAATTTACATCATATTTAAATCACCAATATTTATTTTTGTGAATATGCTCTACAAGGCTGGTCTTTACAGGTGGAAGCCCGAAAATGTAATGCTTTATGATCTTTAATAACAATCTGTTAATGCATGTGTTCCTTTGTGGCTGCATACATATAAAGCAGCCACACTTTGTATAAGTGAAGTATTATCATTAGTTTATATTATATTCAAGCCTAATAAAATATGCGTTCTTAACTTTGGCCTAAATGTGAATAGGCCTCAGCTGAGCTGCTCTAAATACTTTCACTGTTAAAGATAATGTTTATTTTGAAATGTGATTGTATGTTTTCCTTAGTTTGCTTAGTTAGAAGAGAAGCTTACTGTTTTCTTTTAGAGAAAGTTGGAATTAATCACTTTAATTAGCAGTCATTTGTGATTTATACCATGCATGGGGATGAGAAAGATCCTCTTGTACCAGGCAGACCAAACCCATGATACATCCAAGGTCATGCAGCTGTGTAAGGTTTTGTTCGATGATGAGAACGAGGGGAGTTTATCTGTTCCAAGAAGACGACGTAACCTGATTGGCCAGTTAGGAGGAGTTGGTGGGAAGAAGTTTTCGAAGGATCTAAATGTATTTTAACTGTGTGTCTTAGAATAATATAGGAGATCCTATCCTGACTTTGCCGAGGGAAGACATTCACATAAATCTGATGATATTCATCCTTCTTGAGCAAAACTCTTGAACGCTTCTGCTTCTTTTGCCCTGAACCTTCATCTGGTTCACTAATAAACTGTCGCCTTCTGCCTAGGATTTCCCCTTCTTGTCCTCAGACACTGCATTTAGTTTGGGGAAGTTCCTTCATGGAACTGGTACTTTCTCTGCTTTGCATTTTGTACTATTTAAATGATTTATGCTTCCATCTGGCTGACATTACCCTATTAGATTGATTATATTGACTTCATGCTTGAATTTACAGCTGATTTTCTGAATGATTAAGATCTGTAACTTTGACTAATTTGCTAATACACCATGATGGCTTGGAAACCATCCTTTCTGTTGTTCTCATAGAGTCAAATGGGTTTCAGTATAATTTGACTTGTTGTACTGATGTTAGCTCCCAGAATACACATTCAGTCGATATCTAATGGTCCATACAACCTGTGGTGCAATTTGTTTGACGACTGCACCCAAGCCAGAGATATAGAAAATTGCACTATATCACAGGTGAACATACCTACATTGTTTCTACATGCATGTCAATTGTGATATGTTCCTCCATACCAGCCAGAAGATATCTCACCGTGGAGGCATTATTCCAGTGAGCATTCTTCCTACATCACTCAACAACATATTCAACTGGAAGAACTTTAAAAACAATGGCAAAACTGTTAAAAGAGGATGTTCTTGTTTGGCCTCAGTGCAGTATGTGTGAATCTTTTCTCCTCAACAAGTGGTCTTAGTGGGGGCGTGGCCAAGCACGCGATGTGAGAAGACGTGCTCCGACTGAGCTCCCAGTGAAGCTCCCCTACCACGGGCCATTTATCCTACATTTCCTGGCGGTACCGGGCCCAAACTCGGACCGAGTGTACCCGGGTACCCGACCCACCTCCAGAGCGATTTTCAGGCGGATCGGACCACCTGACCCTCCGCCCGGCAGCGACCCAGACGACTGGCCGCCCGGCACGCACTTCCGGCCGGCGGCCCCGACTACCTGAGACCGGGGATCCGGCCTTGCGGAGTAGGCCGCACAGCGAGTGGCCCACAGTGCGCAATCCAGCGTGGAAGCGGGACTGCGTCCCACAACTTGGAAGATCCACAGCAACAACACTTCACAGGGACCTCGGACAACAGCGAGAGGCTCGCCGCCTGGGCTCACGGAGGCCACGGAATCAGCCCGCCTCGCCTGCCACCACTGGGGATACCCCGCCGGGCTCCGTACATACCAGGGGGTGAGTGCGTGTGACTAGCTGGAAACCCGCATAGGCGCTAACGGCCCGAGGCCCTGCCGGCCTACAACGTACGCTGCCTAACGCAGCCCACTGGACCCCCCCTGGCTCACCTACCACCCGGACATTGACCCGGCCCAGGAAGGGAACTTGCGACACGTTACCAGACGTCCCCAGAGACCCAAACGCACGAGGGCCCCAGGTGCTGCGAGCACCCACACCAAAGCAGCCCGTGGCGGTCTGTCTTGCAGCCCCATCCTGCCTACTGACACTAGACCGCCCGTCCCGGCTGGACGGACACCGGTGGACCACTGAGCTGGGCCGCCACGCGGTCCACACGGACACCGTCCTCCTGGGCCCAGCAGACTGCCGCCGGAGTTTAAGCGGCCCTGTCTCCCGGACCTCTGCACATGTCCACCGCACGGATGGCATCGCGGATCGTCACCGACTCCATCTGACACCGAGAGGCCTGGACCGCGCCACGTGCACACTGAGGCTGCGTCACATCGGCCCTCATTGATGGTCGACCCAACACTGAGAGACTCTCCCGGCCCGGCGCAGACGCGACGATTCTACAACCCGCACACCCCACCCCTGCTGGGCTTGTGCCGGACGAAGTGGACCCCCGAGTGGCGCGGTCGGCTGCATAACACGGAACCCTGAAACCCTGCGGTGGAATGACCCCCCCCCCCTGCCTACAGCCGCACGCCATTCGAGTGCGACAGAGGACCTGACCGGGAGACTCGCACATACCGGTCCCTCCGTCACGCAATACGTGAACATTCCCACCCGACTGACCAGCTGCAAAGACCTCCCACATGTCAGGGGGGACCAGGGCGAAGACTGGCACAGGAGGGGCACTGAACAAGGGGAAAATGGTGAAAAACATGGAGACAGACCAAACTGCATCCAAACTGGACACTATGCTGGCAGCCATGGAACGCCTGGAGGAATCCATGCAGCTGACCCGTACATCGCTGGAGAACAGGATCGACAAGGTAGCCGTAGATCTGACACTCCTCCGGACAGACCACAAGAAACTGGCTGACCGCACCACGACCCTGGAGCACACGATGGCAGAGACCACACCTAAACTGGCACAGACGGACAAGCACGTCCAGGACCTACTCAACCGGGTGGAGTTCCTTGAGGATAGGGCTGAGGACGCGGAAGGACGGGCCAGAAGGAACAACGTGCGCATAGTAGGCCTTCCGGAACGCTGGGAACGGAGAGAGGCGGCGGAGCATATGGAGGCCTGGCTCAGAGACCTACTGCCAGAAGGCACGCTGTCGCCGCACTTTGTAGTGGAACGGGCGCATAGAGTGCCATCCCGCCCACCTCCGGAAGGCTCCAACCCGCGGCCGATGCTCATGCGGGTGCTGAACTACCGCGACCGTGATGCCATCCTTCGCGAAACGCGGAAACTGTCGAATATACAAGTGGACAATGCCAAGGTGATGTTCTTCCCCGATTATACCGTACAAGTTCAGAGAAGACGCCACTCCTTCCTCGTGGTGAAGCAACGACTCAGGCGCTTGGCTCTCAAATACTCACTGTTGTTTCCATCACGGCTCAGAGTGGTGGCGACGGACAAGACCCACTTCTTCGACACCCCGGAGGCGGCCATGGCGTGGCTGGATTCGGGAGTAGACACAAACCCTGGGCATGTGCCGAGGGAGCAACGCCGGAATCGAGGCGCACGCAGGCGGAGACAGCGACACACCTCGAGGGCCGAGTCCCCGACCATGGAAACGGAAATCGGCCCTACCCCAGGGCAAATTCAGATTGAACACCTGGAAACCGTCCGCATAACTGCTGCGATCAGCGGGTCACAATCACCTATCCTGCTCTCCAACACCAGCCCGCGCTCACGCGGGAGCGAAGACGACGATTACATGTTCGGTCTGCCAGATGGCTCGAACCCGGAGGGCCTACCTGACGTCACGCCCCAAACGTCAGATCTGATATCGTAAGCAATTCTCCCCATTCAAACCATGGCTGGACCGACCGGTCTCACATGATGGAACTGTCAGCGCACCCCCTAGGATGGCTCGTTCGGGAGCCCGCATTGACACTCCCAGAGGCCCTGGCGGCCGTGCATGCCGCCCTCTCCGGGGTCTGTGATTTGCTACCAAACAACCCCCCCCGCCCACCGGACTGCCGCGGAGCCGCCGTGGCACCGGGGGAGGAACCGGGCTGTCCCGCTGGAGTGCCACCGGGACCATAGCTTTGGAGGGGTGGACGGACCCCTAGAGGTGAGTGCCCCTCCCCCGAGGGACTAAACGTTATGCTCCTGCCATGGGACCTACTGTCCGGGTCAAGTGACACTGGGAACCGGTCTTGGCCACAGACACTATAACTGACTCCTGGCGCCCTTCTGACCCTCTGCCCGTGGAGGGGAGCCGCTGCAGCTCTTCGGGCGTAACGAACTACCTTGTTTAATTCAAGTGCTGTATTTAGTCATTCCCCCATTGAACTCACGGATTGATTGAGCTCGATAGAGCGTTTGGGCGACGACTTGTTTTGTTGTTGCCCTTTTGGTATTATGTTAATGTTCCAGTTCTACTTTCTGAGACTAGTGTTGGTACTGACCTGCTATTGCGTGCATTCTTGGGTCTATGGGAGGGGGCGTGGGGTGAAAATGCTCATTGTCCGCTGCTGCTGTGCGGGTGTGGGTGGGGCGGGTGGGGGGCTGGGAGGGGGGGGATGGGTGCTTGGCCGCAATCAACACAGTGATGGCTACGTTTAAATGTTGTACCTGGAATGTCAGGGGCATGCACACACCCTCACGTAGATACCAGGTATATTCATACCTTAAACGGCACCAGATCCAGATTGCATTACTACAGGAGACACACCTAGTTGCTACTGAGGTGGCCATACTTCGCCGTAGGTGGAGGGGACAGATATTTGCCACAACCTTCTCAGCCTTTGCGAGAGGGACCTTGATCTGGGTCCGGCCCGGGGTCCCCTTTGCACTAACACACAGCAATGTTGACACTGAGGGACGCTACGTCTTCCTACAGGGCAGACTTGACGGGCAGCAGATCATCATAGCCTCCATCTACGCACCTAATGTGGAACAGGGGAAATTCTTCACGCGTGTTAGACGTCTCCCTTGATCGCTCGTCCCTCCCATCAGTGATCGCCCCGGTGCAGGCGACCTCCAGGGCCCTCCTTGACTGGGCAACACAGTGGAACTTACAGGACGCCTGGCGCGTCAGAAACCCCACCGCCCGGGTGTATTCTTACTACTCGGGAGCCCACTCACTACATGTCAGGTTGGACAGATTCATGATGTCCCGTGACCTGCTCCCCTCTGTGTCTGACACTGACTACCTAGGCCGGACGCACTCGGACCATAACCCGCACACACTGGTATGTGGTTGGAAACGCCCGCCCGTACCAACGTGGCGCCTGCAACCGGATCTCCTACTTGACACCACATTCCGGGAGGAAATCTCCGGGAAGATCTTACAGTACTTCGAGGACAATAATGACTCGACCTCCTCCCCGAGAACTGAGTGGGACGCCTTTAAGGCAGTGACCCGGGGAAGTTGCCTTGGTGTCCAAGCAAGCTTGCGTAGACAGGTGGAGAAAGAACTGCTACAGGCGGAAGAGGCACTACTGGGTAAAGAACAGGGGGCAATGGGGGGCGATGAGGCCCAACTTGTCTCGGCCAGAGCAGACCATGCTGCTCTGCTGGAGTGCCTAAAGAATATCAACTTCGCAGCACATTCCGCACGCACCCACAACGCAGGCGACAAACCTGGCAGGCTACTGTCATGGTTGGTACGGCAGGACACGCAATCTGCATCGATCTTATCCATCCGTACAACCCAGGGCGTTGAGGTCTACACCCAGAAACAGATCCATAATGCGTTCACATTGCATTACAAATCCCTGTACAGCTCACGATTACGAGCCACGGTGGTGGAGATCACGGATTATCTGGCGACAATGCGGCTCCCGACCGCTACTGCTGCCCAACAGGCAGAACTGGGTACCACGCTCACTGGTGAGGAGCTGCGAGAGGTGATTTTCTCCCTCTCCAATTGCAAGGCGCCGGGCCCCGACGGACTCCCGGCGGAGTTTTACAAGGCCTACTCCCTGGTGTTAATACCGGAGCTGCTGAAAATGTACAAGGCGGCGCTGGAAGACGCTGAACTCCCGGCGTCCCTGAACGAAGCTAACGTGGTCTCCCTGCTGAAACCGGGTAGAGAAGCGAGCGACCTCGGCTCCTACAGGCCGTTAGCGCTACTCAATACCGATTACAAAATTCTTGCAGCGGCCCTGGCTCGGAGGCTTGCACCGCTGGTCCCTACTCTGGTGCACACTGATCAGAATGGCTTCGTACCCACGCGGAGTACATCCTACAATCTACGCCGTTTTTTCAGGGTCCAACGTTATGCGACCCTAACCTGGCCACGCTCGGGATGCATTGTGCTTGATTTGGAAAAGGCGTTCGACTCGGTGGAGTGGCCATACCTCCTCCGAGTCCTCGAGAAGTACGAGCTGGGGGACGCTTACGTACAGATGGTGGGACTTCTCTATCAAACACCCGAGGTCCGGGTCCGGACTGGGCGGTTGTTCTCGGACAGGATTCGCATCGGGAGAGGTACAAGGCAGGGCTGCCCCCTCTCCCCCATCTTATTCGCCTTGGCGATGGAGCCGTTGGCGGAGATGCTCCGCACCTCCGGAGACATCTGGGGCATCCCGCTGGCAGATGGCATTCACTTGGTGTCTCTGTATGCCGACGATTTGTTATTATATGTCAGAGACCTCACGCACATACCAGCGGCGATCACAGACATCTTTCGGATGTTTGGAGACATGTCGGGGCTCCATGTCAACTGGGCCAAGTCAGGGGCCTATGCGTTCGATGACGAGATGCCACAGTGCGATGTGCGCATGATGGGGGAGACGCTCCGATGGCACCCGACGGTATTTAGGTACCTAGGGATCTTCATTTATCGAGACCCTGTAGCCCTCCTGGAGGGAAATCTAGTGACAGCCATTTCCTCGCTTGCAGCCCAGGTCACGTTCTGGAATTCCCTCCCGCTAAATGTACCAGCCAGAGTGGCACTAACCAAGATGATAATGCTTCCTCGGCTTCTCTATTACTATACCAATCTGCCAGTGTACGTGCCGGCGCGCATCTTTAAAGAACTGGACTCCCTCACCAGACGCCTCATCTGGAATAAGGGGAGACCCCGGGTAGCGCTGAAGACCCTGTATGCACCCGCCGACGCTGGAGGCCTAGCGGTTCCCAATCAGGAGCTCTATTACTTGGCAGCACAGCTGCAGTGGGTTGCCTACTGGCTGAGCGGTAAGAACTTAGTGGACACGGCCACGGCCGATACCATCCTATCTCCCGTACAGGCGCTCACACTCTTCCACCCACTGAAACGGGGCCGGCCACCCACACAGGTCCATGTAGCGGTGGCTAAGCGGTGCCTCGTGCGGAGCCTCCGGCTCACCAAGCATACAGTACCCTATGCCCCGAACCTGCCTCTGCTGGGGACACCCCTGGGCGCAGGCACATTGTCCTCGACCGAGCTGCGCAGCTGGACTGCGGCAGACTTGGACGACCTGGGCGGCCTGTACAGCGACGGGGAGCTATTGCCCTTCGAGACCTTGGCCGCGGACACTGAACTGCCGGTGGGTCAATTTCTGACACATGCCAGACTCCTCCGTGAGTTGACAAAGGCATGGGGTGACCTCAGTCACGAGCCGTCCACTCACCTACTCATCCAATACCTACATGTGATGGGAGATGGATCCCACCTTGTGCATTGGCTCGCACAAGCCTTACACAGCCAGACGCAATTTTCCTCTCAGAGATTGAGGGAGAAGTGGGTGACCGACCGTGGCACAGACTGGACGGACAACCAATGGAACGCTATTTTAGCAGGCGCCAGGGTCGTCCCCCGCAACGCACGATTCAAGATTATCCAATATTACATAATCCACCGTGCATATCTGTCTCCGGACAAACTGAATCGCTACTTCGGACTCACTTCATCGGCGTGTCCCAGATGCGGCCTCCAGGACTCAGACTTCCTGCATGCACTCTGGAGCTGCACACATCTTACCTCGTACTGGTCTGTGGTCGCGGACATGTTGACGGCGGCCACTGGCGAAACTCTCCCCAAGACGTGGGAAGTGTGCCTATTGGGACTATACAGGAGGACCAAGCAGACCAAGCTACGGGCACGCTTTTGGGATTTAGGTCTCATCACGGCCAAGCGTCTTATCACACGACGTTGGAAAAATGCCGATCCACCGCGCCCTGCGGACTGGCGTCGCTCTTTTGCCGCCTGGGCCTGTGCGGAGAGTGTGTCCCTCCACAGGGAGGAAACCGCAGGCCTCCGGAAATACCCGATCGCCCAGGACTGGGATGCTGCCCTGATTGCATATCACCGCGCATGCACACAAGCCGGCGTGGAGTACCGTCCCGACACGGCACAGAGAGGGCCCTCTTGATTGCTGTCCACACCTGGCACGGACTCCGCCGCCCCTTCCCCCCCCCTTGCCCTCCCCCCTCCCCCCCTCCCCCCCTCCTGACCTCCCCCTCGCTCCGCGCGCCCACCCCCCCCTCCCCTCCCCCCCCCTCCTCCGGCGACTGAGACCGTATGTAGCAGAGACGTCTCCTGCCGCGTTCGCCTTCCTGCCGCTTGCCCCCCCCCCTCCCTCGCCTTGCAGCGGCGGCGACGCCGCCTCCTCACTTGTCCCCGCCCCTACATGACCCACATAAGATGCACCACACACAGCTAGGATCCTAGGTACGCTACCATACACACGAATGTTAGTCCAACAGTTATTGAAATGTTTCTCCCTCCCCCCTGTATCAGACTACCCAGTTAATTCTTTTGGTTACCACAGAGGCCGATCATACTGTGCCATTAATTATGCCCGACCACGCTTCCTCGTCTACATCTCACATGAAGCTGCTTGGATGCGCCCAGGACTAGGAAGTGGGCACCCAACGATCCTTGGGTCATCGGAGGATATGCTGTTGCCTCTATCCTCTGCTGCATTGAACGGGGAACTCCATTTCACGCAATGACTGTTGACTTTTCTTTGTGAACACGCTGGTCCCTTTCTGCAGTGCTGCGAACTGCGGGCACTGCACCATGAGTCACTTCCTGGCACCATCACTTATGAACTAATGCACTTCCACCAGCAACTGTTTATTTTCACTCATGTATAATTGCTATGTTGACATGTGCTATTTGCTGGGTACTATTTGTGACACTAATCCGTTACTGTGACACTGTATGATTAACTACTGGCTTATCTGTGAATATAAATAAAGTTTGGGACCGTTGGTCTTAAAAAAAAAACAACAAGTGGTCTTAGTAACATTCTTAGGATCAATCCAAGTAATAATGGTATTATTATGTGTGTTCAAAGTAATCTCTACATGTTCCTCCCCTCGACCTTACCATGCTCATTTCATGGTCCTAGACAAGGTTATCGGCCAATGGAGCAACCCTTGTTCAATTGCCTGCTGTACCACTCCCCAGGACCGCCAAAGCCATCTGTTTTGTTTTTCCTCTCCTACACTGGGAAGGGTCTCTGATAGTTCTTATCCACTCCTCCAGCTTCTTTCTATGTCAGTCCATGGTTCACTTACACCTCGTACTGTTTGCGTGGCAATATTTTTACAACTGGAAAAATCATATGACGGACCCCATACTCCATGCATGTTTCATCCATGTTCCCATATCCCAAGAATGCTCGACTACCATTGTATTGTAAATGCAGGTTTCTGGAGGTGATAATGTGTGGGAAGAATGTTTATGCACATCTATTATGTGGCATTTGCTTTTGATGTGTTCTTTTTTTGTGCTGCTATATTTTTGTGCTGCATTATTGCAAATTGTTGTTGTTTTTTACTGTGGTTGTTGTGTTGCAGTTTGTTTTGAATGTTTTGTTGGCTTGTGGCCTGTTATGTTTTAATTCTGTTATGTTGCTATGTGTACTTATTGTGTCATGTTAAGAGAGAATAAAGCTAGACAGTGGAACCCTTCAGAACACAGCACCTGATCCGCTATCCCTACGTTATATATATATATATATATATATATATATATTTTTTTTTTTTAATCACCAAATTGCTCCGTTATCAAAGGCACACCATTTGACAGCCGGTGCGAGTTTCAGGGACGGGCTTTCCCTGCTTTTCAATTATTCACCAAAGGATTACTCGCACTCCACCAAGTATATAGTTATGCAGGTTTATTTTGATGCTATTACAGCAACAGCTTCACCAACGCGTTTCACAGCATCCGCTGCTTGATCACGGTTACAAACATTGGTCCTTTTTCTGTTTTTACTTTTATACTAGTAATTCACATTGGCCTTGTTATGAGGCATTGTGGTACTTGTAGTGACTTATTTACATTTTTACAAATCCAATGACGTACTTTGCTTGCTTACATTTGAGCACAGTTGTTAAGTATTGCTGGCATTGATTTAGTTTTTATGCGCGATAGTTGGAGGATGATTCCAGTAAAACATATAATTGTGATTTGTACTGCGCCCCATTTTTTCTGCAACTCAGTATCTATTATTCATCACTGATTAATGTTGGTGAACACACTGGATATATCTGTATATTTATATATATAGGGACTTAGTGCCCTCTTATTATATGTCACAGATATGAACTCCATTCATACACCAACCATTACTAATGGGTATACAGTTGCTCTTCACTATATTGTTTTCACATATTCTATTAGGGACTCAGTGCCCTATAATTCCCACACACTTTACGCACTATTATATTCATTGTTATATACATGTCAATCTCCAGTCTTTAACTTTTTACAGGTGCACATAAAGTTCCTCATCTCCATTGAGACCCCCAGGGGTCTTGGTTTTGAAACGAATGATCAACCTTGATTCCAAACGCCGTAGCGTCATCAGTCTATTTCCCCCTCTTTCCTTTATTGGAACTGTGACCAATCCACTGTACGTCATGTCTTTCCAGGTCTTTTTTTCTTTGTCGTGGGTCAGCATGTGTTTAGCCATAGCATAGCTTAGATCATGATTCTCTATGGCTCGGATGTGTTCTAATATCCTTTTGTGGAGAGGGCAGATGGTACTCCCAATGTACCTTTGTCCACAGAAACATTGCAGCAGATAAACCACATGGGTTGTTTTGCAAGTGATTGTACTTTCTATTTTAAAATTCTTTCCTTTTGGATCCTTTAGTTTGGTGAGATTGCGTCAAACTTGACAGGCCTTGCATTGGCTGCATTTGGTGAAGCCATTTCGTTTTTTCTCTAGCCAATTTTTTGATTTCTTTGTTCTTTCAAAATGGCTGTAGATCAATTTGTCAGATAGAGATGGAGCTTTCCTGTATGTTATTTGTGGGAACTTGCCAATCTCCTTCCCTATATCTGGATCCTTTTCTAGAACATGCCAATATTTCTGTAGCACCTTGCGTATTTTGTGACTTTCCTTGGTATAGGTTAATATCATTCTAATCGGTTCTCTGGTTGTCTCATGTGTTTCTTTTTCATTTTCTTGTTCTTTTTTAGGAATTAATGTTTCAAGTCTACTTTTTTCTCTTGCTTTTCTCTCGCCTTGATCGATGTCACACTGTTTGTATCCTCTTTTCCTGAATCTGACTGCAGTTTCTTTGAATTTTTTATTCATTTCTTCTTGATTGGAACAGTTTCTCCTCATTCTTATGAATTCCCCATAAGGTATGTTCTTTTTCAAAGTCTTCGGATGGAAACTTTGGCCATGCAATACGCTATTTGTGGCCGTTGTTTTCCTGTGGACAGTTGTCTCCAAATGACCATTTTCAACATATATTCTGGTGTCCAAAAATATTATTTCATTTTTGCTGATGTTGTGAGTAAATCTTAATCCTTCTTCATTTTCATTTAAGATTTTGGAATACTCCAAAAATTCCTCATTTGAACCATTCCAGATTATGAAAAGATCGTCTATAAAACGCAGCCAGAGAACCACTCTGGCTGTGTGTTGGTCGTTTTCTTCTCTCCAAGCTACCATTTTCTCCCACCAACCCATGACCAAGTTGGCGTAGCTTGGAGAGAAGGAAACTCCCATTGCTGTTCCACATAATTGGGTGTAATGTACCTTGTCAAAAAGAAAAACGTTATTATTCAGGCACATTTCCACCATTTCCACGATCATCTTACAGTGTTTCAACTGTTCTATGGGTTTTTGTTTCAAGAAGTATTCTGTTGCTTTCAGTCCAAGTTTGTGATTTATTGAGGTATAGAGGGATATTACATCGATGGTTACCAGCCGGTATCCTTCCATCCATTCTATGTTCATTAGATGTCTCAAAAAATCCCCAGTGTCCCTTATATACGAGGGTAGGGAGGGTACAATGGGGGCTAAAAAGTGGTCTACATAGTTTGCCACATTCTCGTAGAGTGAGCCACAACTAGAAATTATAGGTCTTCCGGGGGGTCTGTTTAGTGTTTTGTGCACTTTCGGGAGAAAGTAAAGTGTAGGGGTGATCGGAGTCTGGTTGTTCAGAAATTTTACTTCGTCTTCACTAAGTAGATTCAGGTCTTGCCATTTTTTTTGTCTTTTGTCCAGGTCCAATATCATTTCATTTGTTGGATTTTTGTCCAATTTCTTGTAACTTTTGGTGTCACTCAACTGTCGCATTGCTTCCTTTATATAGTCTTCCTTATTTTGAATTACTATATTTCCGCCTTTGTCCGCGGGCTTTATTTCCAGATTGTTATTTGACATTAAGGATTCCAAGGCGTTGCGTTCTTCGATTGTCAGATTTTCTTTTTTCTTTGTTTTGATGTTGCTTAGCTTGTCCAGTTCTTCGTCCACCAAATCATAAAAGAGATCAATTGTATTGCCTGGATGTAATGTTGGACAGAATCTAGATTGTTTTTTGAAGTCTGTCTTTAAGTGTTTCGAAGTTTCATGTCCCATTTCTGTTAGGATTTGAGTATCTGTGGTTGTTTCATTATTTGTTTCATGTAACAATTCATGTGCTGTTCTTAAAGCTGGTATGTCTTGAATGTTCAATGCTTGATTTTCCACATGATCAGTGGCAATCGAATCTTTGTTTCGTTTTCCTTGTTTCTTGAAGTATTTCGATAATTTTATCTTTCTAACATATTTATAGAGATCGATCTTGGTTTCCACCAGATCCCAATGCTTTTCCGGGCAAAATGTCAACCCTTTATTCAGAAGTGTTTCCTCTGCTCGTGTTAACGTATGTTTAGAAAGATTGATTATCAAATAAGGTTCTTTTTCTCCTTCTTCCTCATCAGGCTTTTCTAGGTGGTTGTTACTCTGTTCCTCAGATTGTATCCCTTCTTTCCTCCTTTTACCTCGTCTTGTTTTACGTTTTGTCCTCCTGATGTCGGTACTCCACTTCCTCTCCCCCGTCCTCTTGAGAGGCCCCTGCCCCGGGCCCTTCCTCTTCCCTTTGGTTGTTGTTGGTCGTAGTACACCAGTTGCATTTCCTCTAAAAAAGACTTTTTTTTCCCTTGTGCTAATATATCTTCGGTGTCGCTGAAATCTGTATCAGATTCACTTGGGGTTGTGTTGAAAAGTGGATTCAAAGGCATTTTGTTGGTTTTGAATTGTTTTCTCAGATTTGTGAAGCGTTTGGCAAAGGTTAGGATAGTTCCTGACGCATAATCATGTTGGTCTCTTCTGTACTTCCTTTCTTTTCTTTCCTCTACTTCTTTTTCATGTTTGTCCAAATTTGCTTACATTGTATTTCGTAGTTTTTTTGCTTCCTCATCTTTATTAATTTCCTGTATTTTTGCTTCGATTTCTTCCACTTTTATCTTGATTTCATCAATGTCTATTTTTGCGTGTTTCGTGATAATCATCATCATATTATAAGAACACTGCATATTGTTGTCCCCCCCAATCAATTAGCATATCTGGTCTTGTATCCGGGTGATTTGGGAGAGTAAAAATTCTTAGTCCCCTTGGAACCATTTTTTGTTCCAAATATTTCTCCATTGTTATTATTTCCCAGCTTTTTGTAATGTCTTTTTTTAGTAGTATATATATATATATATATTACCTACTGGCAGTCGCCAGTAGGTAGTTATAGTTAGGAGTGATTTCCATAGGAAATCTGCAACATTCTATTGGGAATAACTTTGGCGCCGGTGGACGAATCTTCGCGAATTTCTCAAAGAAGATGGCCTGCTCCGCTCCGCTCCTTCCCTGAAAGTTTCGGGGGGGTTCGTCAAGCGGGGGCCGAGATAAAAGGGGGTCCCAAAACGTGTTTTCCCCATGTTAATTTCCATAGGGCGGTTGGACTCACTTTTCGCCCGAACGGCTGAATGGATTTCCACCAAACTTGGCAAAATTGTAGGGACTGGTAGCCCGATGTGCCTTTGCTATGTCTCAAGGTATGTGCTCCAGTGGATTTTGAGTAATTTAGGTTCAAAAAAATATATATATCTGTAAGCGTGCCCCGGTACGCGCACCGGGGCGCGTACCAGCGCGCAACGCGAGTACGCGAGCGGAAAGCTGATTGGCTCTTGGGTGTCTGTCAACATTCCAAACAGTCCGGAGCGGCCGCCATCTTGTGTCTCGGTAGGATCGAGACACAAGAGGTGGCAAAAACAAAGGGGGAAATGACCAAAAGGGGGCAGGGTAGACCCCCCTGACCCCCTAGGTTTGATGTGGGGGCCATAAAAGTGCCCCGTGGGACAAAAAAAAATAAAACATTTTTTTTCGATTTACGCGGGGGGAGCGCCCGGTACGCACCCCGGGGAGCGTACCGGGGAGCGTACCATGGAGAAAAAAGAATGACAGAGTTTTTAAAAAATTTAGCATTTTTTTATAAATTGGAGGTAGTTCTAAAAATAACTGTTTTTTTTATTCTTTTTGTTGTTTTATATTTTTTATTGTTTTTTGGAACATTTTGTACTTTTTTGGGCTTTTATAAACAATTTTATATTTTTTTTGTTATTTTTATGGGGACAAACAAAAAACAGGGAATTGTAAACGGCTCAACTGGAGCAAAAAAAACAGGAAAAAATTAAGGTTTCTTGGGGCACACGTGGTTGTCACCAGCACGGTTGATGAGCTTAATGCTTTGCTCACCATAAGTAATTGTTTGCCCACAAAAAATACAAACAAATTTGAATTGTGCAAACCCGGGTTGTATGTTTGGGACCATCTCCCTTGCCTCTGGACCCGTTGGAGTGGGTTGTTTACTTTGGGAGGTGCTCAGAGAAGATTGGGGAGGGTTCCTGGCCATTTCTCGGACCTCTGCTCTAGCATAGTTGTTAGTGTGCCAGCGTTGCATGTGGCGAATCATGGTGTAATTGCCAAACGAATATTTTTTGTTAGGGTTCCCCCTTGAAAGTTCAGTGGCACAGATTAGGCAAGTAACCCTTGGCGCATTTACTTTCTTCTGGTCCTTTGGGATAGAAAAAAACTCCCAAATAATGTGCTGCTTTGGCCTATATGGGGTATTATCTTCTAGCAGGAAGCTCCTCCTCCCCTCCTCCTCCTCCTACTCCTCCTCCTCCTTCTCTTCTTCATCTCCACCACTGTGGTGTTGTGGAGGTCCTCTTGGTGGTGGTGGTGGTGGTGGTGGCTGAGATGCTCCTGCTGCTGCTGCTACTGAAGCCATTTTAAAGTACAAATTGGGAATAGCTCTCCAAACAGGTCTTCCTCAGTCAAAGGACAAAGTGAGAAGAAGGAAAAAAGGTGGGGGCTTTCATTATTTGGAAAACAAAACTGTCCTGAACCAATGAAAAGTGTTATTTTCAGGTCACATGACTCGGGCCTTCATCATTTGGAAACCAAAACTGTTCTGAACCAATAAAAAGTGTTAATTTCAGGTCACATGACCCGACGCGCTTACGCTACGCAACCCGGGGCGCTTACTTAGCGCGTTCGTATGCGCGTGGGTGCTTCCGGGCGCGCCTACGCCGTGCGTATTCTTGCGGACGCGGCTACGCGATACGTCACGATGATGTTTTCGTTCGCGGCAATAGCGTTAACGGGACGCTCCCCGGTACGCGCCCCGGGAGCGCACCAGGGCAAAAAAAAAAAAAAAAGAAGAATATACATATAAAAAATTGTATTACATAAATATACAATATAGGATTCATTAAAAAATATTATAATTGATAGCAATAGAAATTTGCTATTGAAAAACCTATTAAATTCAATGAAAAAACCATAGGTTTCACACCAGTTATAGTTAGGAATTAGCATTTAAAAAACCTATTAAATTCACAAAAAACCATAGGTTTCACACCAGTTATAGTTAGCTGGAAATTTTACTCGCATAAAACCAATGAAATTCCCACGTTATAGTTAGTTGGACTCACTATAACTTGCGCGTGCAATGCACTGCTGATGATGTCACATATTACATCACTCATGACATGGTCAGTGACATCACTCATGACATCACTGATGACACCATCCTTGTGACAGAGTGACAGACCTCCTTTCACTGTAATGTAACCCTTGAAACACATATTCAAAAATAGAAACTAAAATTTTCAAAAAAATGGAGATACCCATACCAGTTACAACAACCAATTCAATAATTCCACCATCTATATACACATCCACTCATTCACCAACAGTTCTACTCATCATATGTAGTGATACACTTATACATCCTCTTACACACCGGCAGTCATCCTAAAGATACTCTCACACATACTCACACATGCAAATAAACTATTGAACATCCATTTATTTGCATATACAGCTATACACACACTACCACTTTATTTCTAAGGAAACTTACACATACTTACTCTCTTAAACAATCACTTATAGAAACACATACTAATTTAAACAGGAACTCTTACAATCCCTCACTCTCACATATACTCACTTATATACATCAATATTCACATATACTTGATTAAAACATATGTAGATACTGATAAAGACACTGGTGAGACAGTCATTGACTCACTAACCCACACATATACACACTCATCCACCCATACAGTCCTGCTCATATGCTGTCTTCAAAACACATACAAACAGTCAGTCAGTCATTTATGCATCTATGTGCTAAGTAATACCCCCAACAAACCATACAGACCTTTACATATACATATATAAAACCTATTCATTTTTCAGAAAGACACACATTCACTGGATGGTGTCATCAGTGATGTCATGAGTGATGTCACTGACCATGTCATGAGTGATGTAATATGTGACGTCATCAGCAGTGCATTGCACGCGCAAGTTATAGTGAGTCCAACTAACTATAACGTGGGAATATCATTGGTTTTATGCGAGTAAAATTTCCAGCTAACTATAACTGGTGTGAAACCTATTGTTTTTTCAGTGAATATATATATATATATATATATATATATATATATATATATATATATATATATATAACCTACTGGTGGATTCCTGAGCTGCGGTGGTTGAAGCGGTATGGGGACTGGAGGTAGCGCAGCTGCGCATATGTACTTTTGGACATTGTATTTTAATCACAGGCTATGCAGCAAATATTCCCCCTTCCACTCTACTCCTGCGCTACCTTCCATTGCACTGATGTGGCATGCTGGACCTTGTAGGCGCCGAACATCAAGCGGACTACAAGTGGTGTATGCATTATGAGGTTAACGTAGTGGGAGGAGCTGCGGTCTGTTGGTGAGAAGGCAGGACATATCTTCCGCACTCACATCCGTCCACACAAGCACACGCACCTGGCGCTGAAGAGGCGAAGAACGCCGAAATGCATCCGCCATAAGAAGAGAACATTTTCTCTGTGTTTTTGTGCAGCCTAATAAAGCGCTTCCAATCCGTTCCCCAGCTGTGGCCTTACTCGTTCTTTGAAGGAGTGGAGTATGAGATATATATATATATATATATATATACATATATATATATATATCGTCTGGAGCTACCCAGAGATCTGAGTGCACACTGCAAGGCACCCATTGTCACAGTGCAATTCCAGCAAGGGTATGTCACAGTTTAAACAAAAGCAAAGGTGCACCACCAAACACAGACGAGGAAAAAAGATTTTTAAATCCGTGTCTTTTCCCGTACTGTTAACCACAGCGAGCGGACGCTATGAATCAGGATATCGTATGAATCTGGCTGGTTACGGCACTTATGTCAACCACATGGGCTCCTTTTGAATTCGGCTTTGGACCATGGACTATTCCACCATGGAGAGACCATATAAATTCTTGTCTTATCTTGATAGACAGTGCGATGATTTAACGCTAAGTCAAATTTATTGGAACGGTTGGGTAAATTTGATATCATTGTTGCCATTAATTATTTCGGCTGCTTGGATCACTGTTCTTGCTCTACATCTATGAGGAGCTCCTTGTTTGTTATATAAAATCGACCAGCTGATAAAAGTAAAGCATACCTTTTGGCTATTTATATTCCTTGGTCTGCTTATCTCATTGGACCACTTCTCTTCCTCTACATTTATGAGGAATTCCTTCCTTGTCCTATAAAATAGACAAGCTGACAGAGGTACACTACACGCTTTGGCTATTTTTATTCATTGGTCTGCCTATCGCATGGCTCAAATATACAAACTTACTGTGCCCTGAAGAAGTCCTTTATAAGGAGGAAGCGAGTCAGCTGTATCGTTGTTTGATCGACCTGATCATGTTTTAAATTTGTATCAAAATAAAAAGAAGAACTTTGAAAACGATACTTGTGGACAAGGATTTAAAAATATTTTTCCTTGTCTGTGTTTGGTGGTGCACCTTTGCTTTGGCAGGACATTTAAAACCATGCTGGCTTTAAATGTCCTGCAAAAAGCAACCTTTTATACCTGGCCAAGGGAGTAAAATAGCAGTGCTCCTGCACTTCAACCAGTTAAGACACTGGTCTGCGTAAACAGTGGCAAAGACTGTTGGCTTCTGATCTAAAGTTCGCTCGGCTGTGGTAACAAACTACAATTTTACCTTTGCACTGTAGTAATAACTGTGTATTTATTCAACAGCTGCACTAAATACTATGTTATTTCATATATATATATATATATATATATATATATATATATATATATATATATATATATATATATATATATATATATATATATATATATATATCCAACAAAGTGTGTCCTGACTAGAAAGAGCCACACGGCAGGTAGGTATGAGTTCGGCGTTTAATTGAAGGAAGCTGCAACAACCCGGTAAAACAAACAACACAAGTGGATGTCCTTTCGCCGACGCGTTTCGTGCGCTGTGCGCACTTCTTCATAGGCAGACTGGCGAGAAAGTGTCCAGCAGGCCATAGCACCTAAATTATACGTGACTCTCACCAGAATGGGCGGAGGCAGTTCGCACTGCCTTCTGGTCAATGCAGTGCTGTGGCATCAAATCACCGTGGATTGCTTGCACGTTCTCACTATTGTCAATGTGTTTTCCATGTGGGTTGATGTAGGTTTCAACACGGAGAAGCTGCACCGTAGAACTTCCATTTGCACCTCCTGCGTCCTGTTGCTGGCGTCGATTGGCGCCAGCAGGGTACCGCATCCACGGCAGGGCTCATTTCGCGGCTGGGCTAGCCACCATAAATCCAACGAAGTGTGTCCTGACTAGAAAGAGCCACACCGCAGGTAGGTATGAGTTCGGCGTTTAATTGAAGGAAGCTGCAACAACCCGGTAAAACAAACAACACAAGTGGATGTCCTTTCGCCGACGCATTTCGTGCGCTGAGCGCACTTCTTCATAGGCAGACTGACGAGAAAGTGTCCAGCAGGCCATAGCACCTAAATTATACGTGACTCTCACCAGAATGGGCGGAGGCAGTTCGCACTGCCTTCTGGTCAATGCAGTGCTGTGGCATCAAATCACCGTGGATTGCTTGCACGTTCTCACTATTGTCAATGTGTTTCCCATGTGGGTTGATGTAGGTTTCAACATGGAGAAGCTGCACCGTAGAACTTCCATTCCGCACCTCCTGCGTCCTGTTGCTGGCGTCGATTGGCGCCAGCAGGGTACCGCATCCACGGCAGGGCTAATTTCGCGGCTGGGCTAGCCGCCATAAATCCAACGAAGTGTGTCCTGACTAGAAAGAGCCACACCGCAGGTAGGTATGAGTTCGGCGTTTAATTGAAGGAAGCTGCAACAACCCGGTAAAACAAACAACACAAGTGGATGTCCTTTCGCCGACGCGTTTCGTGCGCTGAGCGCACTTCTTCATAGGCAGACTGACGAGAAAGTGTCCAGCAGGCCATAGCACCTAAATTATACGTGACTCTCACCAGAATGGGCGGAGGCAGTTCGCACTGCCTTCTGGTCAATGCAGTGCTGTGGCATCAAATCACCGTGGATTGCTTGCACGTTCTCACTATTGTCAATGTGTTTCCCATGTGGGTTGATGTAGGTTTCAACACGGAGAAGCTGCACCGTAGAACTTCCATTCCGAACCTCCTGCGTCCTGTTGCTGGTGTCGATTGGCGCCAGCAGGGTACCGCATCCACGGCAGGGCTCATTTCGCGGCTGGGCAAGCCGCCATAAATCCAACGAAGTGTGTCCTGACTAGAAAGAGCCACACCGCAGGTAGGTATGTGTTCGGCGTTTAATTGAAGGAAGCTGCAACAACCTGGTAAAACAAACAACACAAGTGGATGTCCTTTCGCCGACGCGTTTCGTGCGCTGAGCGCACTTCTTCATAGGCAGACTGACGAGAAAGTGTCCAGCAGGCCATAGCACCTAAATTATACGTGACTCTCACCAGAATGGGCGGAGGCAGTTCGCACTGCCTTCTGGTCAATGCAGTGCTGTGGCATCAAATCACCGTGGATTGCTTGCACGTTCTCACTACTGTCATTGTGTTTCCCATGTGGGTTGATGTAGGTTTCAACACGGAGAAGCTGCACCGTAGAACTTCCATTCCGCACCTCCTGCGTCCTGTTGCTGGCGTCGATTGGCGCCAGCAGGGTACCGCATCCACGGCAGGGCTCATTTCGCAGCTGGGCTAGCCGCCATAAATCCAACGAAGTGTGTCCTGACTAGAAAGAGCCACACCGCAGGTAGGTATGAGTTCGGCGTTTAATTGAAGGAAGCTGCAACAACCCGGTAAAACAAACAACACAAGTGGATGTCCTTTCGCCGACGCGTTTCGTGCGCTGAGCGCACTTCTTCATAGGCAGACTGACGAGA
Source organism: Lissotriton helveticus (assembly GCF_964261635.1). NCBI lineage: Eukaryota > Metazoa > Chordata > Amphibia > Caudata > Salamandridae > Lissotriton > Lissotriton helveticus. The sequence goes on from NC_136072.1 coordinate 586,043,568, forward strand.
AAGTGTCCAGCAGGCCATAGCACCTAAATTATACGTGACTCTCACCAGAATGGGCGGAGGCAGTTCGCACTGCCTTCTGGTCAATGCAGTGCTGTGGCATCAAATCACCGTGGATTGCTTGCACGTTCTCACTATTGTCAATGTGTTTCCCATGTGGGTTGATGTAGGTTTCAACACGGAGAAGCTGCACCGTAGAACTTCCATTCCGCACCTCCTGCGTCCTGTTGCTGGCGTCGATTGGCGCCAGCAGGGTACCGCATCCACGGCAGGGCTAATTTCGCGGCTGGGCTAGCCGCCATAAATCCAACGAAGTGTGTCCTGACTAGAAAGAGCCACACCGCAGGTAGGTATGAGTTCGGCGTTTAATTGAAGGAAGCTGCAACAACCCGGTAAAACAAACAACACAAGTGGATGTCCTTTCGCCGACGCGTTTCGTGCGCTGAGCGCACTTCTTCATAGGCAGACTGACGAGAAAGTGTCCAGCAGGCCATAGCACCTAAATTATACGTGACTCTCACCAGAATGGGCGGAGGCAGTTCGCACTGCCTTCTGGTCAATGCAGTGCTGTGGCATCAAATCACCGTGGATTGCTTGCACGTTCTCACTATTGTCAATGTGTTTCCCATGTGGGTTGATGTAGGTTTCAACACGGAGAAGCTGCACCGTAGAACTTCCATTCCGAACCTCCTGCGTCCTGTTGCTGGTGTCGATTGGCGCCAGCAGGGTACCGCATCCACGGCAGGGCTCATTTCGCGGCTGGGCTAGCCGCCATAAATCCAACGAAGTGTGTCCTGACTAGAAAGAGCCACACCGCAGGTAGGTATGTGTTCGGCGTTTAATTGAAGGAAGCTGCAACAACCTGGTAAAACAAACAACACAAGTGGATGTCCTTTCGCCGACGCGTTTCGTGCGCTGAGCGCACTTCTTCATAGGCAGACTGACGAGAAAGTGTCCAGCAGGCCATAGCACCTAAATTATACGTGACTCTCACCAGAATGGGCGGAGGCAGTTCGCACTGCCTTCTGGTCAATGCAGTGCTGTGGCATCAAATCACCGTGGATTGCTTGCACGTTCTCACTACTGTCATTGTGTTTCCCATGTGGGTTGATGTAGGTTTCAACACGGAGAAGCTGCACCGTAGAACTTCCATTCCGCACCTCCTGCGTCCTGTTGCTGGCGTCGATTGGCGCCAGCAGGGTACCGCATCCACGGCAGGGCTCATTTCGCAGCTGGGCTAGCCGCCATAAATCCAACGAAGTGTGTCCTGACTAGAAAGAGCCACACCGCAGGTAGGTATGAGTTCGGCGTTTAATTGAAGGAAGCTGCAACAACCCGGTAAAACAAACAACACAAGTGGATGTCCTTTCGCCGACGCGTTTCGTGCGCTGAGCGCACTTCTTCATAGGCAGACTGACGAGAAAGTGTCCAGCAGGCCATAGCACCTAAATTATACGTGACTCTCACCAGAATGGGCGGAGGCAGTTCGCACTGCCTTCTGGTCAATGCAGTGCTGTGGCATCAAATCACCGTGGATTGCTTGCACGTTCTCACTATTGTCAATGTGTTTCCCATGTGGGTTGATGTAGGTTTCAACACGGAGAAGCTGCACCGTAGAACTTCCATTCCGCACCTCCTGCGTCCTGTTGCTGGCGTCGATTGGTGCCAGCAGGGTACCGCATCCACGGCAGGGCTCATTTCGCGGCTGGGCTAGCCGCCATAAATCCAACTAAGTGTGTCCTGACTAGAAAGAGCCACACCACAGGTAGGTATGAGTTCGGCGTTTAATTGAAGGAAGCTGCAACAACCCGGTAAAACAAACAACACAAGTGGATGTCCTTTCGCCGACGCGTTTCGTGCGCTGAGCGCACTTCTTCATAGGCAGACTGACGAGAAAGTGTCCAGCAGGCCATAGCACCTAAATTATACGTGACTCTCACCAGAATGGGCGGAGGCAGTTCGCACTGCCTTCTGGTCAATGCAGTGCTGTGGCATCAAATCACCGTGGATTGCTTGCACGTTCTCACTATTGTCAATGTGTTTCCCATGCGGGTGATGTAGGTTTCAACACGGAGAAGCTGCACCGTAGAACTTCCATTCCGCACCTCCTGCGTCCTGTTGCTGGCGTCGATTGGCGCCAGCAGGGTACCGCATCCACGGCAGGGCTCATTTCGCGGCTGGGCTAGCCGCCATAAATCCAACAAAGTGTGTCCTGACTAGAAAGAGCCACACCGCAGGTAGGTATGAGTTCGGCATTTAATTGAAGGAAGCTGCAACAACCCGGTAAAACAAACAACACAAGTGGATGTCCTTTCGCCGACGCGTTTCGTGCGCTGTGCGCACTTCTTCATAGGCAGACTGGCGAGAAAGTGTCCAGCAGGCCATAGCACCTAAATTATACGTGACTCTCACCAGAATGGGCGGAGGCAGTTCGCACTGCCTTCTGGTCAATGCAGTGCTGTGGCATCAAATCACCGTGGATTGCTTGCACGTTCTCACTATTGTCAATGTGTTTCCCATGTGGGTTGATGTAGGTTTCAACACGGAGAAGCTGCACCGTAGAACTTCCATTCGCACCTCCTGCGTCCTGTTGCTGGCGTCGATTGGCGCCAGCAGGGTACCGCATCCACGGCAGGGCTCATTTCGCGGCTGGGCTAGCCACCATAAATCCAACGAAGTGTGTCCTGACTAGAAAGAGCCACACCGCAGGTAGGTATGAGTTCGGCGTTTAATTGAAGGAAGCTGCAACAACCCGGTAAAACAAACAACACAAGTGGATGTCCTTTCGCCGACGCGTTTCGTGCGCTGAGCGCACTTCTTCATAGGCAGACTGACGAGAAAGTGTCCAGCAGGCCATAGCACCTAAATTATACGTGACTCTCACCAGAATGGGCGGAGGCAGTTCGCACTGCCTTCTGGTCAATGCAGTGCTGTGGCATCAAATCACCGTGGATTGCTTGCACGTTCTCACTATTGTCAATGTGTTTCCCATGTGGGTTGATGTAGGTTTCAACACGGAGAAGCTGCACCGTAGAACTTCCATTCCGCACCTCCTGCGTCCTGTTGCTGGCGTCGATTGGCGCCAGCAGGGTACCACATCCACGGCAGGGCTCATTTCGCGGCTGGGCTAGCCGCCATAAATCCAACGAAGTGTGTCCTGACTAGAAAGAGCCACACCGCAGGTAGGTATGTGTTCGGCGTTTAATTGAAGGAAGCTGCAACAACCCGGTAAAACAAACAACACAAGTGGATGTCCTTTCGCCGACGCGTTTCGTGCGCTGAGCGCACTTCTTCATAGGCAGACTGACGAGAAAGTGTCCAGCAGGCCATAGCACCTAAATTATACGTGACTCTCACCAGAATGGGCGGAGGCAGTTCGCACTGCCTTCTGGTCAATGCAGTGCTGTGGCATCAAATCACCGTGGATTGCTTGCACGTTCTCACTATTGTCAATGTGTTTCCCATGTGGGTTGATGTAGGTTTCAACACGGAGAAGCTGCACCGTAGAACTTCCATTCGCACCTCCTGCGTCCTGTTGCTGGCGTCGATTGGCGCCATGTGTTTCCCATGTGGGTTGATGTAGGTTTCAACACGGAGAAGCTGCACCGTAGAACTTCCATTCGCACCTCCTGCGTCCTGTTGCTGGCGTCGATTGGCGCCAGCAGGGTACCGCATCCACGGCAGGGCTCATTTCGCGGCTGGGCTAGCCACCATAAATCCAACGAAGTGTGTCCTGACTAGAAAGAGCCACACCGCAGGTAGGTATGAGTTCGGCGTTTAATTGAAGGAAGCTGCAACAACCCGGTAAAACAAACAACACAAGTGGATGTCCTTTCGCCGACGCGTTTCGTGCGCTGAGCGCACTTCTTCATAGGCAGACTGACGAGAAAGTGTCCAGCAGGCCATAGCACCTAAATTATACGTGACTCTCACCAGAATGGGCGGAGGCAGTTCGCACTGCCTTCTGGTCAATGCAGTGCTGTGGCATCAAATCACCGTGGATTGCTTGCACGTTCTCACTATTGTCAATGTGTTTCCCATGTGGGTTGATGTAGGTTTCAACACGGAGAAGCTGCACCGTAGAACTTCCATTCCGCACCTCCTGCGTCCTGTTGCTGGCGTCGATTGGTGCCAGCAGGGTACCGCATCCACGGCAGGGCTCATTTCGCGGCTGGGCTAGCCGCCATAAATCCAACTAAGTGTGTCCTGACTAGAAAGAGCCACACCGCAGGTAGGTATGAGTTCGGCGTTTAATTGAAGGAAGCTGCAACAACCCGGTAAAACAAACAACACAAGTGGATGTCCTTTCGCCGACGCGTTTCGTGCGCTGAGCGCACTTCTTCATAGGCAGACTGGCGAGAAAGTGTCCAGCAGGCCATAGCACCTAAATTATACGTGACTCTCACCAGAATGGGCGGAGGCAGTTCGCACTGCCTTCTGGTTAATGCAGTGCTGTGGCATCAAATCACCGTGGATTGCTTGCACGTTCTCACTATTGTCAATGTGTTTCCCATGTGGGTTGATGTAGGTTTCAACACGGAGAAGCTGCACCGTAGAACTTCCATTCGCACCTCCTGCGTCCTGTTGCTGGCGTCGATTGGCGCCAGCAGGGTACCGCATCCACGGCAGGGCTCATTTCGCGGCTGGGCTAGCCACCATAAATCCAACGAAGTGTGTCCTGACTAGAAAGAGCCACACCGCAGGTAGGTATGAGTTCGGCGTTTAATTGAAGGAAGCTGCAACAACCCGGTAAAACAAACAACACAAGTGGATGTCCTTTCGCCGACGCGTTTCGTGCGCTGAGCGCACTTCTTCATAGGCAGACTGACGAGAAAGTGTCCAGCAGGCCATAGCACCTAAATTATACGTGACTCTCACCAGAATGGGCGGAGGCAGTTCGCACTGCCTTCTGGTCAATGCAGTGCTGTGGCATCAAATCACCGTGGATTGCTTGCACGTTCTCACTATTGTCAATGTGTTTCCCATGTGGGTTGATGTAGGTTTCAACACGGAGAAGCTGCACCGTAGAACTTCCATTCCGCACCTCCTGCGTCCTGTTGCTGGCGTCGATTGGCGCCAGCAGGGTACCACATCCACGGCAGGGCTCATTTCGCGGCTGGGCTAGCCGCCATAAATCCAACGAAGTGTGTCCTGACTAGAAAGAGCCACACCGCAGGTAGGTATGTGTTCGGCGTTTAATTGAAGGAAGCTGCAACAACCCGGTAAAACAAACAACACAAGTGGATGTCCTTTCGCCGACGCGTTTCGTGCGCTGAGCGCACTTCTTCATAGGCAGACTGACGAGAAAGTGTCCAGCAGGCCATAGCACCTAAATTATACGTGACTCTCACCAGAATGGGCGGAGGCAGTTCGCACTGCCTTCTGGTCAATGCAGTGCTGTGGCATCAAATCACCGTGGATTGCTTGCACGTTCTCACTACTGTCATTGTGTTTCCCATGTGGGTTGATGTAGGTTTCAACACGGAGAAGCTGCACCGTAGAACTTCCATTCCGCACCTCCTGCGTCCTGTTGCTGGCGTCGATTGGCGCCAGCAGGGTACCGCATCCACGGCAGGGCTCATTTCGCGGCTGGGCTAGCCGCCATAAATCCAACGAAGTGTGTCCTGACTAGAAAGAGCCACACCGCAGGTAGGTATGAGTTCGGCGTTTAATTGAAGGAAGCTGCAACAACCCGGTAAAACAAACAACACAAGTGGATGTCCGTTCGCCGACGCGTTTCGTGCGCTGAGCGCACTTCTTCATAGGCAGACTGACGAGAAAGTGTCCAGCAGGCCATAGCACCTAAATTATACGCGACTCTCACCATAATGGGCGGAGGCAGTTCACACTGCCTTCTGGTCAATGCAGTGCTGTGGCATCAAATCACTGTGGATTGCTTGCACGTTCTCACTATTGTCAATGTGTTTCCCATGTGGGTTGATGTAGGTTTCAACACGGAGAAGCTGCACCGTAGAACTTCCATTCCGCACCTCCTGCGTCCTGTTGCTGGCGTCGATTGGTGCCAGCAAGGTACCGCATCCACGGCAGGGCTCATTTCGCGGCTGGGCTAGCCGCCATAAATCCAACTAAGTGTGTCCTGACTAGAAAGAGCCACACCGCAGGTAGGTATGAGTTCGGCGTTTAATTGAAGGAAGCTGCAACAACCCGGTAAAACAAACAACACAAGTGGATGTCCTTTCGCCGACGAGTTTCGTGCGCTGAGCGCACTTCTTCATAGGCAGACTGACGAGAAAGTGTCCAGCAGGCCATAGCACCTAAATTATACGTGACTCTCACCAGAATGGGCGGAGGCAGTTCGCACTGCCTTCTGGTCAATGCAGTGCTGTGGCATCAAATCACCGTGGATTGCTTGCACGTTCTCACTATTGTCAATGTGTTTCCCATGTGGGGTGATGTAGGTTTCAACACGGAGAAGCTGCACCGTAGAACTTCCATTCCGCACCTCCTGCGTCCTGTTGCTGGCGTCGATTGGCGCCAGCAGGGTACCGCATCCACGGCAGGGCTCATTTCGCGGCTGGGCTAGCCGCCATACATCCAACGAAGTGTGTCCTGACTAGAAAGAGCCACACCGACTGGGCTTACCTGCTTGTTGGAATATATATATATATATATATATATATATATATATATATATATATATAATCACAGTTAAAATCACAGTTAAAGATCAGTCAGAGTTACAATAATAATAATAATAATAAAAAGACATTTATAAAGCGCACAGCTACCTCTCATGGGGTGTCCCGGCGATAACGTGGAGAATATTGCAGCCATGCTAGCAAAGAACTATGGCTGAACAGCCAGGTCTTCAAGGCTCTTCAAGGCCTTTCTAAACTCCTGCTCAGAGTGCATCATACATAGTTGGAGGGGCAGGTCATTCCAGCATTTAGTGGTTCTTACCTCGAAAGTTCTACCCCCCATTCTCGCTTTAACAAAATGGGGGATGCATAGGTAGTGTTTAAAATTGGACCTCAGCGATCTGCCCTGCTGGTAGGGATCAAGTCTCATCCTCAGATACTTATGGCCTCTTCCCTGGTAGGCCCAGAAGGTAGTTGTGAGGGCCTTAAATTCAACTCTCTTGGCCTCAGGGAGCCAATGGAGTTGCCTACGTTGGGGGGAAATATGATGGCAGAGAGGGACCTTGCGGACCAGCCTAGCTGCCGCATTTTGCATTATCTGCAGCCTATGGATCAAGCCGCAGGGCAGACCCAAATAGAGTCCATTGGCGTCGTCGAGATGGAAAGTGACTAACGCATGCACCACAGTTTTACGCTCTGTCTCTGGCAAAAAGTTGATGAATTTCCTAATAATTTTAATCTTCCCAAAGCAGACTGCCAAGATATGCTGGATATGTGCAGAAAGGGATAAGTTGTCGTCCCACCGGACACCAAGATTCTTGACCGAGTCCTTAGGAGATGGAGTCGTTCCCAATTCCACACCACACGGCCGCTGGGGGAGGGACAGCTTGGTTAAAAAACAGAACCCCAGTATTGTCGGCATTGAGCTTTAAAAAATTGCTGCTCATCCAGACGGAGATATATTTAAGACACTCTCTAAAAGAGTCAAAGTCGGATGCAGACACTTCACTAAAGGAGAACATCAGTTGGATGTCATCCGCGTAGGATATCACCTTGATCCCAGTACTAGCGATGAGTTCAGCCAATGGTGCCAGATAGATATTAAATTGAAGTGGACTCAGGGCCGGGCCCTGAGGCACCCCCGATCTTAGTGGCTTGGACTCGGAGGAAAAAAGGGTGGAGAAATACCTGTTGGTCTCATTCATGAAGGTAAGACGTGATCCAGTCCAGCGCCGTCCCACAGATGCCAATTTGCTTAAGGTGATCAAGTAAGATGGAATGGGACATTGTGTCAAACGCTGCTGACAGGTCAAGAAGTACCAAAATGGACGCTGCACCCCCATCCCCCGCTCATCGAATGGCATTAGCCATCTCGATCAGAGCGGATCCGGTGCTGTAACTGGAGCGAAAGCCAGACTGAGAATCATGCAGAAGCCCATTAGATTCAACAAAAGCAGCCAACTGTTGATGCGCAAATTTCTCTTAAGATTTTCACTGGGGCTGGTAGAAGAAAGATGGGCCTGAAGTTACTGGCCATATCCGGGTCAGCATTAGGTTTCTTCAGTATGGGGAGGAGAAACGCATGTTTCCAGGCAGATGGAAAGACCCCTAGCCTGAATGAGGAATTCCAGATGGTATTAAGGGAGGGATTAAGCCAATCTGACAGCGCGCTGTAGCGTCTAGCTGGCCAAGGTTCACTAGGTGACCCAGATTTGCATTTTTGCAATTCAACCGGAATCATGGTGAACTCGGAAAATACTGCCCGGTTCTGGCTAATGTCACAGATTATGTCCTCCCTCATAGGGTGGTGATCTACAGGGAACAAGGCATAGATTTCTGCTATTTTCTAATCAAAGAAATTCGAAAGATTGTTGCACATCTCCACAGAAGGAACCAACGGATGCTGAAGTGCCAAAGGGTTGGTGAAAGATTTCACTACCTTAAACACTTCCCTAGAGGAATTCCTAGCACAAGCAATCTGATTGTCACAAAAATCTCTTTTCTTAATAATGAGAAGTTTGCAATATTCTTTTAGAGACGTTATATACCCAATTTTATCCACTGTAGAGTATGATTTTCTCCACTTACATTCCCGTCTTTTACAGTCACTTTTTTTTGCACTAACGTCCTCGGTGAACCAAGGAGCGGAGGGGGTTGCTCTGGATGAACTTACAACCTTTAGAGGCGCAATTTTATCCAGGGCCTTCGTAAACCAGGCATTCAAATTTACCATGCCGTCCTCAAGATTATTAGTAGGGAGGGGCTCGGAATCCTTAAGAAAAGGGGTTAGAGACTCCGAATAGACCTTACTCCAGTTCCTCTGCAGTTCCTTAGGGCGAGAGCTAGCCCTGGCCCTAGCTTTCAGGTGTAACTGGAAGGGGATCAGGAAATTATCCGACCAAATCACCAGGGAGGGAATATGACAGCCATATTTGCTCATACCCTACATTTTTCTGCCATGCTTCTTCCAGGAGCATTTGAGGGGCTTACTTTAAACACAAAACACTTGATGAAAGGCAGTTTCATGTATTTATCACCTTTTCTCCAAAAGAACGTTCAACACTATATCCGAAACTTGAAATGGAATCATAGCACTATGATACTTGGTTCCACGAAGAACACACAATAAACTAAGAAATCGTCCTCCAAAGAGGACCTGCCCCAAGCTTGCTTCCATAGGGATTGCAACATCACCTCCTGAACCCTGATGCTTCCACACATAGGGGGCCTATTACAATATTAGTTGGAAAACCTCCGACAGCTAGTTGAAAGCTTTCCAACCACAGTCGGAGGCTTACCGACTCTCACGGTCAGTCTGCGGTACAACCATCGAATAATTACGTTGTCGGCAGTTGGAGCGTGAACCGGTCGGTCATTACAATGTGGTTCCTACCGGCTCTCGGTGTCTTCCGGCCAGTGGAACTGCACCATAATTCGCTATGGACGGCGTTTCTGCTGTCAGGATTACGATGTTGGTTAACCATAGCCTTTCCAAGCCAGCCTGTCCGACACAGAAAGGCTGATGGAAAGTGACTTTGGGGCACCTAGCAGGACCCCCTTGCCTCCCCTGCCTACGGTTGGTGGCCGAGGGGGTACCTAGGGTGCCCCCCTGTAAATCCATGCACTGTGTGGCAGGCACAATGGGGTGCCTGCCACAGGGGGCAGGGTTTTACACACACCCATATCTTAATGGGAGTCTGCATTAAGGCTGGTTTGTGGCCGTAATACAAGCTCCCATAGAGAAACAGGAGTATCCGACCGAACAGTGTTCGGTCTCATTGTAATCAGTCGGTCGGAACCGCCGACCGGAGGTCGTCGGTCTCGAGCGCAAGCCGGTGTCGGTCGGAAGCACCTACGATGGACATTGTAACAAGGCCCCTAATCTTTTTCTGCTATCTCCTTAATGACTTCTATTAGCACTGTTATGACTGATGATACCATTAGTCCAAGTAGTACTTTTGGTAACTGGTGCAAATACTCCTATTGCTATTATGACTACTACTAGTAGTTCAACAAATACTACTAGTAATAGACGTGGTTGTCATAGCAGTGTTACTATTATTAGTAATTCAATTGTTACAACTATTGCTACTGCTAATACCTTTACTCCTAGAACTATTACCATCATAGCTACTGCTACTGCTACTACTAAAATCTTACTCCAACATACCACCACAGCTACCCCTACTGTTACAATTAATTCTCATACTACTAGAACTATTTCCACCACAGCCACTACTACTGCTCTTATTAATACTCTTAGTATGTGAACTAAAACTCTAACTACTAGAGTCATTACCACTACAGCTATTACTGCTATTACTACACCACTACTACAGAAACAGGGCACATTATGCAACTGCTATTTCATATACAAAGCAGATTATCAATTAATAGATTTTTGGGCAAAAATATCATTTAATTTCTAGCTTATGATATGAATCTCAAACAATCTCTTCCTCAGGCTGAGTAAAGTAGCTTCATTTAGCTTAAAGACTTTCCAGAGTTCTTGTAGACTAGCAAGTTAATTATAACACATCACTCGGTTGTCAGATCAGCTGCACGTCATACCAGTGGTGATGCAGTCAAAGTCCTTCAGAGGAAGGTCGCGGATCTTCTGACTCTTGTACTTGGCGGGGCCGCTGCAAACGCTAGTAGGCACAGTGGAATTGGTGCCCCGCATCCATTCCACTAGCCACTTCACCTCACAGTCACAGTTGAAGGGGTTGCCACGGAGATCCCTGGAAAGGGAGGATGTGTGATTAGAATTGGATCTCTGTCAACTGAATGCGCCTTAGACACTAATATTGGCTGGCAGCCATTTTGTGAGATAATACACAACCTCCAAATAAGGATTTTGTTAGGCCGTGCACACATGCTGCTCTATCACACTTCTCACTGTAGTTAGAAGCCATATCTGCTATAAAATGAAATTGTTGTCAGAATTTGCGAGTGGTCTGCGGTCAGCAACGTTTCTCTAAATTATGTACATAAAACAAGGCACTCCTAATGCACTTTTGCACTCTGGTGCCCTGATGGCGCAATTGAAGGCCTATGTTGGTAATGCCAGGGAGGTCCTAACTTTGGGTGAAAAGACTTTTGGTTCATATGTAGTGAGGCTCGATGGCTCCTCAACCCGCCATAGATGTGAAAAGCCCATGAGTTTGTGGCTGCGATCGACATAGGCACTGATTATATGTGTGCCAGTAAATCCCGAACTCTATGCCAACCCCTGTTTGCACAAGAATCGGATTTCAGAATACTCAAATGATAGTGCACACCTGCAATTTTCCCCCTTTTAATTTCTCAGGTAAAACCTTCTCAAATTTACTTGGTAAAAAACATGTGGTAATGTCCAATTAATGTGTGTAATTTGGTGTGTAAAACATCACATTCTACATGCAACTCATTCTTTTTCCAAGGAGATTTCGAAATAAAAAGTAGAAGAAATTCACAGCACAAGGTAAAAAGAGCAGCCCTCTATGTCGTTATTTACTGGCATGGTTGATATCTCACTCCTTCCACTCCCCTTCTCCCTTTTAATCAGGACCAAAGCAGTGTATATTAGGAAGACAACAAGTCTATCCTTTTAGATATGATGTTTAGCATTATAATCTGAGAACCCTTAATACTGATTTTCTCCAGTTAGCTTCTTAAGTGCTGCTTGCGATCATCCTTGGATTATTTTTCTCTTTGCATTTGCCACCATCTAACTGTAAATGTTGCTATGTGTTAAGAGGACATAAGATCTCCAGGGCGTCTTCATGTGTCAAAAATCGGAGACCCTCGACCGTTAGAAAATTGACGGGTAGTGCATATTATTCTAGAAGGTGCCCTACAGTTTGCCACAGAGTGAAGAACTTGGGAGAATAAATCTAGATCAGCTAAATCAAAAATTCAGTAATGCTGGCAGATGGACTGGCTCAAGTGCTTTAACTAATTCTTGGGGATACTGGCACAAAATAGGTTTTTCAAGCATATTTATGGGGTGCCAAATGTTTTTAAGAGATATTGACAGGTCTTAATTTTCTGTACCTAACTACACATATATGACCCTATGTGGTATATATATTTTCAAAATACATGAATGGGGAGTTGGGAATAGTAAATCTATGCTTCCCTATACGCACTTGGTTTTCAATATTTTGTCCATCGATATTCTGTCCTCGATATTCTTATACCACAACATTGTTGGTGTCGATATTGAGTAGTACAACCCTATTTTATTCATCTTAAAGTGATGGTTAATGGTTAACATCCAAGCTGCACTCTAGTAGTTTGGCACTGATTGGCACTCATACTTTACTTTTAATTATATTTAAGGTTATTAAAACATTACTAAGTCCAAGGGCACTGTCCTTAGGGCTCAGTGCTTAAGAAATTAATGCCTGTTGTTTCCGGTGTTTAGGCAAAATCCAAGTTCAAAATATCAGAACACATTAATATCAGAAAAAATATTGTGATGCAAACATTTGGTGGCATAGAACATCATTGTCATGAATATCATTTTGTTGGGTAAGTAATATTTTTTTTATGAATATCGCTGCGTTTAATATTGTTTTCAGTAATATCGTTGTAAAAAGAATAATTTTGTAATTATTTAAATGTATTTTTGTTAATTTTATTATTTCATGTGTTAATATTGTTGGTATAATTGTTATAATATTTTTAAAATATAGCTTGTAATCTTAAGTAATCTAGATTTAGTTGTATTTGTAATTTATAGTGCTGTATCGGGTTGTTGGACTTGAAGGGTGATTTGTAGTGGGACAGGATGGGAAGTTATTTAAATTACAAATACATGTATTTTATAATTAATTATTTATATAAATCTTTTAATTGATTTATTATGAATTTTTGTCTTATAATATATTTTGATTTTACATCATGTATTATTTGATTGGTAATTATGTAAATTAGTTTAATAATGATTGCGTAATTGCTCTAATGTTTTGTTTATTTGTATATGTATTTTAGTATTTATATGTGTGTTACACATGTATTGTTAAATGTTGTCTTTTAGTTTTTTGGGAGGAGTTGGTTGGAAAAAAACTATTTTTGTTTTGCAATAATTTATATTTATATGTAATGTATTAATTGGTAATTAATTATGTACATGTTTTCATATTTAGATTTATAATTTATATACATTTCTTAGTTTATCTAATGGCATTTGTGAAAGTTTGTTGGTCCTGTGATATTTTTTATTTAAATTGATTTATGTATTAATTGGAATGACATTTATTATGAATTATTTCATCCATTTTTCGGTAGTTAGAAAAGTTGATTTTCTTATATGTAGTTCGGAATTCTACTTTCTTTCCTTTTAATTTATATATTAAATGGTTTTATTTTTCTGAAAATTATAAATATTTTAATTTCATGTAATTTAATAATTTCTATATTAAGGTTTAAATATTTTGTCTACATTAATAGGGCTAATAATATACTTTCCCTACAGTTGCTTAGACTTGAATGGAACAGTAAATCTAACTTCTCCGAAGTCCAAAACTTTATTTACTGTTGCTTAGACTGGAGTGGGAATAGTAAATCTAACCCCCTAAAGGCAAACACTTTTCCTACTGTTGCTTAGACTGGAGTGGGAATAGTGAATCTAAACCCGCCGTAGTCCAGCATGTTCTCTACTGTTGCTTAGACTTGATTAGGAATAGTAAATCTAACCTTCCTGAAGTCCAATGCTTTTCCTCTTGTCGCTTAGGCTGGAGTGGGAAGAGTAAATGTAACTCCTCTGAAGTCCACCGCTTTTCCTAGTGTTGCGAAGACCGGAGTGGGAATAGAAAATCTAACCCCTCCAAGTTCAATACTTTCCCTACTGTTGGAATGCCTAGAGTGGGAATAGTGTATGTAATCCCTCCAAAGTCCAACACCTTCCCTAGTGCTGGTTAAACTGGAGTGGGAATCGTATATGTTATATTTTTTTACTGCAATGTATATTATTATCTGTTTATTTTTATATATCTAATATTGTTTTTTTATTTTTTAATGTTCATAATAATTTTACTGCAGATTTCTTGGGAGAGTTCTAATATTTTAATATGTTTTGTAAACTGGTGAAATTAAAAAAAATATATCCATTTGTTTGCATATTGTTATGTTGTTTTCTTACATATAAATCTGTTTGTGTTTATGTTTAATAATGGATATGTTTTAATAGCAGTAAATAGAAAATACAATTACAATTAATATAATGCATAATAAATATGTATTATTGATGTTGTACATATACACAATTTTTTTATATAAACGCATCTTATATTAATATTATATATTAACATGTTTAACATTTACTACTTAGAAGTATAAATATATATAGGAAAACAATATGTTTGTACGCTGTTTAACGATATTAATGTCAATGATATTTTTTTCCGATATTTTTGTCATTTTCTTTGTAAGTATAGGATCACAATATTGTAATAAACAATATCTTTGACACAATATTTTTGTCAACGATATTCTTTATCACAATATTGTGTCATGGATCTGTCATTTCCTTCTGTCTGCTTTCTAGTGGATGGTGGATGGCATAGAAGAACATCATTTCTTGGTAGGAGGAATAAGGTTGATTGTATCTGTTTTAAAAGGGCAGCATTTGCAATATTTACTTGAAGCCAACGACCTGTATGTATTTAAGGATTGCAGAGAAATATTCTATCAAAATACGTTTCAGCTGCACATAGTTGATTAATTCACTAATGGATTGATTGAATGCAATGCATTTTGCTGAATGATGCATATCCAAATAAAATCCCTCGAGGATAAACATGAATTGGCATCAACAATGAAACAAAAATTGTTCTTGATAAAAAATATTGGTTCACTTTGACAACCCTCATAGAAGCCAGAAGTTTTTTACGATGCGGTATATTTGTTTGTCCGCCCCTCTTCTAGCGACATGGCATAGTCATTGGGTAGTCAAATGTAAGGTATGCCTGCCTCACCCGAGGCACCTCTGGAGAGTGTAGAAGTGTCCAGAGATCAAAAAAGGATGGGTACAATGGCCAACCAGTGAGGGTATAGTTAAAAAACAGTATAAACACCAAAAACAAATTTAATAAAGAAGGTGAATACTGTAAACTAAAAACCAATGGATATATTCGATAATCGTGTGACCAGATTATCATATACGTTGTTTTTTAAAAGTCGACATGTTTCAGCTCCTAAAAAGGCCCAGAAGGGTCGGTGGAGCTTTCGTCAGGACGTACACACAGAATTGTACTTACACCACTTGTGCAGTATTCAAATGCTTACTAGGCACTCATGGGAATATTATCCTGAATGCGAGGCGAAAATCACTCCCTCAGGGTGCTAGGGCCGCCGTTTTTTGGTCACCGCGTCATGTGTGGTGCGCCGTGCTAGTGCTGGCTCTGCCCCTTCCAGCCAGCACTAGCACGGCGCACCACACATGACGCGGTGACCAAAAAACGGCGGCCCTAGCACCCTGAGGGAGTGATTTTCGCCTCGCATTCAGGATAATATTCCCATGAGTGCCTAGTAAGCATTTGAATACTGCACAAGTGGTGTAAGTACAATTCTGTGTGTACGTCCTGACGAAAGCTCCACCGACCCTTCTGGGCCTTTTTAGGAGCTGAAACATGTCGACTTTTAAAAAACAACGTATATGATAATCTGGTCACACGATTATCGAATATATCCATTGGTTTTTAGTTTACAGTATTCACCTTCTTTATTAAATTTGTTTTTGGTGTTTATACTGTTTTTTAACTATACCCTCACTGGTTGGCCATTGTACCCATCCTTTTTTGATCTCTGGACACTTCTACACTCTCCAGAGGTGCCTCGGGTGAGGCAGGCATACCTTACATTTGACTACCCAATGACTATGCCATGTCGCTAGAAGAGGGGCGGACAAACAAATATACCGCATCGTAAAAAACTTCTGGCTTCTATGAGGGTTGTCAAAGTGAACCAATGGGTTTGTAGATACAAGTGTCCCTTTCTACTTGATTACTTAAATATTGTCCTTGGGGAACTGAACGGGACAACTATTCCTCATCCCCTTTTTGATGAACGTCTTGATAAAAAATAAACAATTCTTCCGCTCTATTTGAAAAAATTAGGGTTTTGTTTCTTGCAGAATTCATAATACAACACGGTTTAAAGATCTATTGTGAACTATGCTGCATATTCAATATTAGCCCCCTGGATGGACTGCTGGAAAAAGGCCAGCCAATAAGAATGCTCCCTTTGTGTGTAATAGTTATTGTTACAAGCCCGCAAAGGGAGCATTCTGCCTCTGGTTTGGCCTATAACTATATGCAGGATTATTAACAGCTGTTATTGCCTGCATGTGTGGGCAATAACGTGTAATGAATGTAACATGGAAGAAATTCTCAGCTCTGCAATGCCTGCACACAACATCCAACAGGTTAAAGCTAGCTGTAGGTACAAGCGACACTTTGCAACCAGCTAACTGTTCAGAAGTGTCCCCTGTACCTTCTAACACCAGCCCCCTTGGCACCTCTTTCTCCTACTGCTGGCATCTGCATACATGCTGAGTGGATACGCAGTGGTACAATGGTGCACAGACAGAGGTATACAATGACCTTGACACCGCGATGACTGGGACCACAGGAAGAGACAGACACCTAAAGACATGGGGGTCACAGACACAGAGAAACAGGAGGAGACACGGAAGGGATGAGGATACTAGAGAGATGCAGAACATCACTGGAAAGACACTGGGGAGACACAGACATTGGGTAGACACTGGAGTGATGAGCGTGTCACTGGGCAGACACAGGCATTGGTGGTCAGACACTGTAGACCACTTTAAGACGTGAGGAGCATGTACAGTACATGGGAAGACAGTTGAAGGGGAGCAATGGATATGGATAGACAAGTGGGGAGCTACAGGCCTGAAAACATGCAGCGGTACACAGTCATGACCAGGGCCGCTGAAACTGTACGGTTGTGCGGCAGCAGCGATTTTCGCACAATTATAGATTCGCCGCATTTGCCACCTGCACAATCTGCAGATTTCTACCCAAACATTTGTGTTTCTAGGTCTAACGGTTCAAAAGTTACAAAAAATGCAGCAACTCGTGTTGTCTCTCAGTGGAAGGCCCTTTGCAAAGCTTGACTGGTTACCTTTCCGCTGCGTATTCCTTTATTTTAGTTTTAAACTGGTACTAATGAATTGTACACAATGCCTAGATAGTGTAAACCAGCGTAAAGTGTACACAATACTAGCAGAAATGTGCCGCATTACAAGGCCTAATTTGCCTTCTCGTGCCGCATAATTTAATCAAGCCTGCTGCATAATTTGACCCTCCCCTTCCGCATAATTCCAGTGGACACATGAAAAGACTGGGATGACACTGGGAGCCATGGACAGTACGAGAGCTGAACATTCGGGACACATGAACTTCGGAATGTACTGGCTGAACCCGTGCACGGGGACTCACTGACAAAGGTACACTGAGGTGACAGTCACTAGGGTGAGACAGAGACTTACATTAAGAAACACCAACATGGAGGAAACACCAAGGAGACACGGGAAGCAGAGGAAATTACTGGAGTGACACTTAAGAGCACGGACCGACAATGTGAGACACCAGTGAGGCAACGGAAGAACCTAGGAAGGCACCGGGGAGACACAGGCACAGGGAAGCGTGGGCACCAGGGGACTCGGGGAGACAGGAATATGGGGAGACAAAGACACAGGGAATACCTGGCCACTCAAGAGACAGGCGTCACAGGAAGATACCGGGCACAAAGACACAGGAAGATACCAGGCACACAGACACAGGGAGACACCGGCACATGGACACAGGGAGACACCCAGCACACAGACACAGGGAGACACCCGGCACACAGACACAGGTAGATAGCAGATACACACACACACACACAGAGGAAGATACTGGGCACACAGACACAGGAAGATACAGTGCCCGAAGCTTGGAAAGGCTCCTTGCTCCAACCGATTCATAAAAAGGGCGACACTGGAGACCCAATCAATTATAGGCTGATAGCCCCTTTGGATATTGAAGCAAAAGGATATGCAAGCCTCCTCCTGCAAGACCTGCAAAACTGGGCTAATGATAATGAAATTCTTCCAGCATATCAGTCCGGCTTTAGGCCAGGAGTCTCGACATTAGACAACATCCTAGCCCTTGCCTACCTGGTAGAACAGTCTACTAAAGAAAAACAGCCCCCACTCTTCGCATGATTTGTGGATTATTCTGCAGCATTCGATGGCGTCAACAGGAATTTGCTGTGGAGGAAATTACAAGATTGGGGGATTCCGATTACCCTGTTGAAAGCAATCACTGCTCTCTACACCGGAACTTGGGTACGAGTGAAAGTAACGACGAACTCGGCGACCAAAAAAATCTACACAGACCGTGGTGTAAAACAAGGGTGCGTACTGGCACCCTTGCTTTTTAACCTCTACACTGCAGACCTCGGCAAAACAATTTTCAAAGCCAATTTGTTATCTCCGAAAATTGGGTCTACCAGACTGTTTTTACTGCAGTATGCAGATGACATGGACATGGTGCTTTTGGATCATACCAAAACAGGTATGCAACGAATACTGGATGCATTAAACACCTATAACAATGAAAATGACCTAAGAGCAAATGTACGGAAAACAAAGGGAGTAATCTTTGGGAAGTATACGAACAAACTAAAACAACGGTGTAGAATAGGTAACCTGAAAATAGAAACAACAACTAAATACAATTACTTAGAGGTTTGGATCATGAGCAGTGGGAAGTCTGCAGCACACACTGCATCCATTGAAGCAAAAGCCAAGGCAGTGACGTATGCCCTCTGCAAACTGAATTCCAAACTAAGTAGTCCGACAACTGGACCCATTAGAAAGGTTATAAGAGCCAAGTTACTCCCCTCGATTACACACTGCCAACTAGCATTTCCAGCGGCATCAATCAACATCATGGAACGCACCAGTTGTCGAGCATTTAAACAGATCTTTCATATACCTGCCCATGCTCGGAACACCTTGGTACGCCTTGAATTTGGGCTAAACAAACAGCACTATGAACATTGGGCATCATTTGTTCGGTACTACAGAGGGGTCTTTGCTGCCCCCCCAAACACAATGAAGGCAATCTTGAAGGAAATTTTTGTGAAAAGTAACAACTCGTGGGCCAACGGCCTTCTAACTGCTTGCACTGAATTGCACCTTGACTTGTCCACTGGCAGGATTTTATTTATCAACCTGGAACCTTAAAAAACATTCTAAAGAAACAAGTCAGATTGCTATCTAAGGAAGAGGACTTGAAGGAACTGGAGTCCTCTAGCAGCAACATCAGGCTATTAGCCAGTTCCTTCCATGATAAACTGAGCCAGTCATACCTTGACTCTGCCCTAAATACGTCAATTTTAAAGTAAATTCTGTCAGTGAGATTGATGGTACTACCGATAAAAGAGATCAACTGCAGTTGGAAAACATTAGAGGCTGTTGCTACTTGCAGATTGTGTCACCAGTATGAGGAATCCATGGCCCACATGGTCTGTATATGTCACCGTTTCAATTACGCACGTCGCACTTTACTGAAACCCTTGTTTTTAAAATATGGGATACGCACCTGTTTAGATGCCATGAAACTTCTCTTCAAGCTGGAGATCCCAATTGAAGTAGCAAGATTAGCAAAATTTGCCCACAAGGTGAAAGAACTATTACATAACGACTCAGTCAAAGACTAGAGACAAACAGTAGTTTTAAACGTGTGGTCCCCCTTTTTTCTTAAACTAGTAATCACCAGAATGTTTTAAAGAAATGATTATCCATACTAATATTATAAAGAGAGAGCCCAAACCTTTGAGGCGGGTAATCTCAGTAACCACAGCACCAATAACAACACCCAATGCAGCGTTGGAAAGGGCAGTTGCAGCAGAAGGACATAGGCTATGCAGACGGATAAAAAAATGTATACAAAAATTTGCAAAAAACTACATCATCCAGAAGGCTGAGGGCCAAAATAACGGGGAACAACCTTTATAACGCAACTTTTAGCACGCAGTGCTATTACAACGCAGACTTTAAAACGAAAACCATTACAACGCATTACACTGGGGGGCGCTCTAGGATAGGGAATAGTTTTAATTTACTATCCAACACCTTCCCTAGTGTCCACGGGGACTGGTGTTGTAATAGTAAATTAAACTATTCACTATCCAACACCCCCCAGTGTAATGCGTTGTAATGGAATGCGTTTTAAAACTTGCTTTGTTACAGCATGCGTGGTAAAAGCATGCGTTGTAACAACGTACATCCAAAATAACATCAAACAGGAAATTATGTAATAATGTGACTCACTATATTGAGACTGAGAGCCTGGAGCCAAATTGATCGTGAACAAGGGATATGCTATCCCGAAACGCGTAGATTTGTGTCTGCCTACTTGAGAAACTCCATGCTGTGAGGATTAAATAAAAAAGCACATAAGTGAAGACAAACGCGAGTTCGTCCCGTTTTTCTCCCAGCTGGGGGAATTGGTTGTGGATTTAAATGCGGCGTGGTTTTGCGGTTGTGGATTTAAATGCGGCGTGGTTTTGCCGCGGGGATTTACGAACCGGCGAGAGAGCGCTGCAAATTCTGGCGAAAAGGAACCGAGGGGTATCTATATATATATATATATATATATATATATATATATATATATATATATATATATATATATATATATATATATATATATATATATATATATATATATATATATATATACTAGCAGCCCGCCCCAGCGTTGCCTGGGGCAGAAAGGGGCTGGGGGCAGTACACCCGCTCCCGCCCTGACCCCCTCCCGCACCGACTCACTCCCGCCCCGACTCACTCCCGCCCCCTACCGCCCGACTCACTCGCGCCCCCCTCCCGCCCCGACTCACTCGCGCTCCGACATTTTCCTTTACTGCTGCCTCCTTCTTGCCTCCCCCTGCATCACAGTCTCGCACTGAACTTTCCCTTTCCTTACCTGTGCCGCCGCTCCTCACTGCACAGCCTCTCGTCACTGCACCGCCGCTCCTCCTTCATCGTCATCACGCACGTCGCGGTCATCACGCATGTCGCGTCGCGGCCAGCGCTAGGTCCTGGCCGGCGCTACTTTCAGGGGACTACTTTGTTTACAAACTTAATTTTTTTAATTTTCTTTTAATTTTTTTATTTATATAGCCTATGTCCATCTACACACCCTGACATTTTCATAGATGTATCGGGTGTGTAGATTGGCGCTGTGGTTCCCGAGTTTACCTGGCCAAAAGGTGCAAGTTCTCTCTTTATAATAGTAGTATAGATATATATATATATATATATATATATTATCTATACTACTATTATAAAGAGAGAACACAACCCTTTGAGCCAGGTAAACTCGAGAACCACAGCGCCAATCCACACACCCGATACATCCTTGAAATTGTCAGGGTGTGTAGATGGACATAGGCTACATTAAATAAAAAAAAAAACATAAATTTGAAAAATTTACTTTAAAAACAAAGTAGTCCCCTGAAAGAAGCGCCGGCCGCGACGTCTGCGTCATGACATCGAGAGCGCGGGGAGGAGCGGCGTTCAGGAGCAACAGGAAGAGCGGAGGACATGATCGTGGGGAGGGGCGCCGAGCGGCGGACAAGCGGTAATGACCAGCCGAGAAGCAAAATCAGCAGCGCGAGGAGGAGCGGCGAGCAAGGTAAGTGAAAGAGCCGCGGGTGCGCAACGAGGGACGGGCGGGAGATACAGTCATGCCAAAATGAGTCACCGATCTGCATAAACAAGCTTAACAATCGCTTTGGCCCTCATGTAGCACACAATGCTTCCATCATACCGGACGGGCGGAGGGACGGGCGGGAGACACAGTCATACCAAAAGGAGTCAACAATCTGCATAAAAAAGGCTTGACAATCGCTTTGGCCCTCATGTAGCACACAATGCTTCCATCATACTTTTATACTATGAACACACACTGTAAATCATGCACTAAAGCCATGGCCTGCAAGAAAACAGACCATAGCTCATGAAATGTAGAATCTTACCCAGAGGATGATAGGGAAGGGCCAGGCTCTTAACAATCTGCAGGGAGATTTAAATGCTGCCCCCAGCCACCTTCTGCCCCAGGAAACGCTGGGGCGGGCTGCTAGTATATATATAAAGAGAGAGCCCAAACCTTTGAGGCAGGTAATCTCAGTAACCACAGTACCAATCACAACATTCAATACAGCGTTGGAAAGGGCAGTTGCAGCAGAAGGACATGGGCTATGCAGACGGCCACCATATACATTTAAAAGGTAAAAGAACCGTGCCAGCAAAGTAGTCCCTTGTGGGCGTGTCTGCGTTCTGCTGTGGGCGTGTGCTGGGGCGTGACAAACGCTGGGGGCGTGTGGTACGTTCCCTCTTCATGCCATGTGAGTCGTAATTGCGCCACATCAAGGGGCACGCTTGGGGCGTGACACGCTGGGGCCGTGACATGCAGGGGCCGTGACAAACGCTGTGGGCGTGTGTCCACGCTGTGGGCATGTGTACACCCTTCATGCCATGTGAAGTGCCAATTATGCAATTGCGCCGCATCAAGGGGCACGCTGGGGGCATGACAAACGCTGGGGGCGTGTGCTACATTCCGCACTTCATGCCATCTGGGTCGTACATTAATCAGATCGTCTGCTGTGGCCGTGTGCCGGGGGCATCACAAAGGCGTTCACCTCGAAGCGTGGTAAGTAACCATTCGCAAGACTCCCTTGGGGGACTGCCCGTTGTCTCACAAGCCAAGTGTGTGCCTTGGCTTGGGTGCGCCTGAAAGGGCCGAAAGCAGTGTGTGGCTTGGCCTGGGTGCGTCTAAAAAGCACTCGGGCCGAAGAGCGTCGGTGTGGGTCATAAAAAAATAAGAACAGCGGGAAACAATCATTCAAGACTCACACAATTCTAATTGTTAGACGGTCGCCGCTGGCACTCAAGCGGTGGTACACGCGACTGAGCGTGTCTGCGGGGACAATTACTGCAGCCTCTCATGCGCGCTGTTACTGAACTATCACATTAAACCAAAATACACGCGCCTGCTAACATCAGCCAGGGCTGTAGCCGGGCTCAGGCGGCGGATCACTACACTAATTACATGCGCCTGCTAACATGAACCAGGGCTGCAGCTGGGCCTCAAGCGGGGGAACACGCGCCTGCTAACATCAATCAGGGCTGCAGCTGGGCCTCAAGTGGGGGAACACACGAATGACCATATCTGAATACACACATTACACACATTCTATTTCATACCCGGACAACGTCGGGACGGGCTGCTAGTGTTTTATATATTACTAACAGTTTCGTGAAATTAAATGATCATGTCTTATTTATGTTAAAAAAAATGTCTGGACGGAGCGTTCTCCAACCAGCCTTTTTCTTTTGTTAACAATTTTAATTAATTGAAACAATAAACAAATACATATACAGGGCACACAGACACAGGAAGATACCAGACAAATAGACACAGGAAGATACCAGACACACAGACACAGGAAGAAACCAGACACACAACCACAGGAAGATACCAGGCACACAAACACAGGGAGACACCCGGCACACAGACACAGGTAGACAGGAGATACACACACATACAGGAAGATTCCTGGGCACACAGACACAGGAATAACCCAGACAAATAGACACAGGAAGATACCAGACACACAGACACAGGAAGAAACCAGACATACAGCCACAGGAAGATACCAGACACACAGACACAGGAAGATACTGGGCACACAGACACAGGAAGATACTGGGCACACAGACACAGGAAGATACCAGACAAATAGACATAGGAAGATACCAGACACAGACACAGGAAGAAACCAGACACTGGAAGATTCCAGACACACAGAGACAGGACGATAGCAGACACAGGAAGATACCAGACACAGAAAGATTCCCGACACAGGAAGATACCAAAAACAGGAAGATACCGGGTACACAGACACAGGAAGATACTGGACACACAGACAGGAATATACTAGATGTACAGACACAGGAAGATACCAGATACACAAACACAGGAAGATACCAGACACCGACACAGGAAGAAAGCAGACACACAGACACAGGAAGATACCAGGCACACAGACACAGGAAGATACCAGACACACGGACACAGGAAGATACCAGACACACGGACAGAGGTAGATACCAGATACATGGACACAGGAAGATACCAGAAACATAGACACAGGAAGATACCAGACACAGAAAGATACCAGGCGACTCTGGAGGCGCATGGACACCGGAAGCCAGTGTAAAATTAAGGACACTGTAGGGACACAGACACCGGGAGATATGGACACAATGGGACGCTCTTATGAAACACACTTCAGAGAGACATTGGGAGACTTCGACACTTCAAACACATAAACTTGGAGTCATGGGTACGCACACATACACTGCTCGCTCACACACACACACACAACTTCACACACACAGGGGCACACACACACAACTTTGCACACACATGTGCACACGCAAACACACACACACGAATATGAAGAGACATGGACATGTACGGACATGTTTGCAGGGAGGCAAAGACACTGGGAGACCTGAGAAGACACTATAAGACATGACAACAAAGAAAGACAAATGGAGGCACAACGATTGGCAAACATGGGATGCAATGGCCATTCCTTTATACCAAAGACACTCCAACAAACAGAAAACGCCCACTTCCTAGGCATCCTTCGGCATTGCCTGAGTATTACAAGGGAATAGCATGGCCGAAATGTACTCTATAAATATAGAGCAAGAAAACAAAATGGAGCTCATCATTTCAAATGCAGCCTTTTCAGTAGCTGCTGATCAATTTAAGCTAGGAATATGTTTTTGTTTCCATAATATAGAGATTATGCAGCAGGAGATAGATTATGTGGCAAATGTGGTAATGCCACAAATCCTCAGGATTGACCAAAATGGACCCATCGTTCTAGAGGTCCTGCTACAGAGAAACACAAAACATTCTGGACAGGCCCATACCTCTTGTCTACTGGAAAATTCGTGCAATCACTGGTCAGCAGTGACTATGCCCCTTGTGGGAATCAGGAATTTTCCCTACAGGGGGTGTCTGCTTCCCTAAAACATATAGACATTCTGTTGCCTTTAGATCACCAGCTTCTGAGGATTTCTTCTAATTTCACTACAAGGCAGAGGCCCTGGCTTTTTGGGAATTCGACTGAGTTTCCTAGATAGCAGAGGCAGTGTTCGAATGCAAATAATCTGATGTCCCTTACAGGCCAGAGACACTTACTTCTCAGGACCTTTTCCATGTCCCTATATGCGCGAGACAACTGACTGTTTAGAGTTCTCCTGCAGTGGCGGCTCCTTCACTGAGGCAGAGGAGCGTCGTCGCACTGCTTTTAGAGCAGTGAAAAGGGATAAAATAAAATGATGGTTGCTGCGGGCTGGCTTAGGGCGGGGCAGGGCTGGTGGCTCATTGTGGGAGGAAGAGTGGAATATGCACACTAAGGGGCCTATTAGGATGGCAGGAGGACTTTGTCCGCCCGTCACCACAATGGAGCAAGGGACCGACCGCCGAAGTTGCGGCCTGTCCTGCCAGGAAAATTAGGATGTGCCCACCACACTGGCGGGCACATCCTCGGTTTTAACATTGCGGCGGGCGGTGCTTTAAGCAGCACCCACCACAAAGTTAAAGCCCATGTTGTGCATTGCCATGTATAATGTGACAGGCACTGCACGGTGCCTGCCACCTTATGCATGCCAATGATTGGGGGTATCATGGGTACCCCCCAGTGCAGCCACCCCCAACCCCGGGGAGCCGCAATGGGCCACCACGGTGATTTCCTGCATGCCTTTCCATGGTCACTGCCATGGAAAGGCATGCATCCTAATATGGATGGCGGTGCCTGCAAGGCACCGCTACCATTACCTGTGCCTTTTCTGCCCGGCCGGCAATCCGAACGGCAGAAATGCGGCAGATGGTCTTTCCGTTCGCCGTAGTGCACCTTGCCATACGAATATGGTGGGGGTGAAAATGGGTCATTTGGTGGGTGGATTGCCACCGCTGGGCTGGCGGTCGCGATCCGTCCGTGATCATAATGGGCCCCTAAGTGCGCATGAGTGCTTGTTCGGCCAGCAGTCATGCTCATTTTGCATATTCCCTACCAGGTTGTAATGGACAGCCTGATAGGGAATATTTACAGGCTCCCTGTCTTGATCTGAGCGCCAATGCACGGCGCTCAGACCAATCACAACACTGCATTACAGCGTTGTGATTGGATCAGGGGAGCCAGAAAGAGCAGAGAAGTGGAGGAGCGATGCGGCCGGCGGAGAAAAGGTAAATGCGCTTTAAAAATTATATTTTCAACCCCCGTCCTCATCTTCCCCCTACTAGCCACCACTGTTCACCTGGTGCCCTTCATAGCAGAGACACTGGCTGGCTGATTCATCATTTCCCCATTGGCCAGTCCACGCTCACTGCCCTTTCTCCGCTCATCGAGTGTCACAGAGGTCAGAGCATGCTCATTGGTGGCTCATTTAATGGAGTTAGGCCGACACGGTTACCCCCAGTCACACACATCCAAATTGACTTACAGGTCACTCAGCAGGGTCAGCGGCTTGAAGACATCTCTAGGAAGGGACTTGAGGTTATTGTTGGCGAGCGATCTGCAAAGAAAGTAGATTTAATTTGAATATTATTTCGTAGTGCGCCTCAATGATGTCAATTCACCAAAATGCCTGGGGAAGGTGAAGTGACCTTCACTTTTAGTCACACACACGTTTACACATAAACATACATTCACACGCTCTCCCACATGTAAACACACTCTCACCCGGAAGCATGCACACAGGATACATTTAAAAGCATTTTTTACTCACCACAGCTGCCAGAGACGGTCATATTCCAGCTAATTGTCCTCTATTTTAATTATACTAATAGTGAAAAATTTAATATGATTCCCTATTAGTGTGATAAACAAAAATTACAGAAAAACAAAAGGCTCGATTCACAAAAGTAATCTGAGACAAAATCCTAACTTTCTGACTTTCGGTATTCAAAAAGGGCATTTACGAGTAGTAAAGTTAGGATTCCTAACTTTACTACTCCTAAATGCCCTTTGTGAATACCGAAAGTCGTAAAGTTAGGATTTTGCCTCAGATTACTTTTGTGAATCGGGCCCAAAGAGTCAAGCCACAACCCAAGTCCATAAGGACAAGATAACTGTGTTCCGGGCACTGATTTTGACACCTCTGAGGCTGGGGATTGCAAAGGAAGTTCCAGGGGTCGCAAGGGGCATGCCAGGGGTCACAGCTGCTACCAATGGCGACCCCTAAATGACATCCATGGTGCACTGTCATCTGCCCAAGTGTAAGGTAAGAGGGTAAAGCCAGAGATATTGTGTTCAGAAGGGCTTCCCTCAGGATGCGCACCTCGGGTTGCACTCACAGGGGAAAGGGTGTAAGGTATCCTATTGGCATATGGGGCTGTCTCAGTGATTTCACTCACAAGCAGGACATATTCTCTAAGACACTTGTGCCTGTTTGTGATGTGTGTGCATGATGGGTCTCCGGATGCGCAACTGGTGTTTGCGCCGCTTTGTGCTCCGGGGCACTTTGGTATTATAAAAGGGGCGCAGACACGTGTGCATCCCCTTCACTAATACCGGTAGCGCTGGCGCACAACGCGCCAGCGCAACCTTCAGAGGGCGTTCCCTCATTTGCATAAGGGCGTGCCTTATGCAAATGAAGGAATTCATTCGACTCTGAGCCTGATCCATAATACAGACACGGGAGCAGAGGCAGAGAAGCCCTCAGGAGGTGCTCTGACAGTGAGTCATTTAAAAGGTGGCGCACTGTCAGTGTGCCTTCTGAGAGCAGCCCTCTGCAGGGGGTCCCATGGACCCCCCAGACATCCCCATGCAGGGGGATGCAGTTACTGACTGCACCCGCCTGCAAGGGGATCTCTATTCCCCTGTAAAAGAACAGGCGGGTGCCGCCTGCACTGTCAAAACACAGAGCGGCTACTCCATTTTTTCACATAAATGCGCTGCCCTGGGGGCAGTGCATACATCCTCATAGGGCGCATTATCATTGTTTGCACTTGGTGCATCTTGTAAGTGCAAACAATGACAATGCATAATACGGCCTCAGGCACCCATTTCACACATAAACCAATCACGTGCTCATTTTATACTTACAGGTGTGTCAGGGTCTTCAGGCCGCGGAATGTGTGCCGTGACAGCGCTTGGATGTCGTTATTCTCTATGAATCTAGAAAAAGATTAAAATAATAGCAGACGTTTGCGGTTGTCCCATGAACCTTGATTATGGCTAAATAGTCCAAAGGCATTACGTGGGAATACAATCTTCTCCAGAGGGAGATTTTACTTGCTAATTATTATCTCTCAAATTTTCCAGACAGTAATCCAAAGCATGCTAAACTGTGACGTAGTTTCTTTTTCAAAGCAGCATTAACTTTGGCGGGCAAACGAACTATATGCTCATATTCCTAAGCTAAAACATAGCATAAACAGTCAGAAGGTTATGTGTTAGCGTACACTACAAAAAAATTGAAAACGAATAGAATTTGCAGGGCTATAGGCAACACAAGTACCACACAAAAATGTACATAAGTGCGTTTTCATCCCTCAAGGATGTGCCCTTAATCCACTCAGGTCTGAGGGGTGCTAAGCTAGCACCCACACGACCCCCTGAAATGTTTTTAACTTGAATTAAGAACAGAGGCAGTTCTCAGACCTCTACAGAAACACAAATCATGTCTTGTCAGCAAGACATTTGAATTTGAAAGGTTCTCTAGATCAAATTCTACAATTTTTAGGCTCCGCCTAGATATCTTTACATTTAAAAAAATACTGACTAGATCTATAACAAATCACAAAGAGCTTCTGTTGACGTCCAAGCAATATCTTCTTGTGAAGAGTGGTTTAATTTTACCCGCTGTTGTTTGCTAAGAAAATATTGATAAGAGGATTCGTGTTTGCACCACAAAAGTGTTGATCATTTTGGGACTCCTCTATAAGCCTGACCGTTCCTTGACCAATATACATGGAAATTAGCAACAAATGCTCAGAGGTGGGAGGAATTCAAAATGTAGAAAAAGGTTGGGGGGCATGGCTATGCCGGCATCCAAGATGGCAGCGTGGCAGTGAAGCATCGGGCCTGAAAGCCAAAAATGGTTGGTTTCCCCCCTCCCACTATTCAGCTGATTCTTTGCATGGAGAAAGAGACAGTGATAACCTAGACACTCGCCCAATCTGCTTGCCTGCAGATGGGTGCCTGATTGGAGGCGGGCAGCTGGGTGCTGCGGACTGGTGCAGCCTGGTGTGGTCCTTGGAGGCCCCGCGGCATCAGGGGCCTGCGGATCAGCGTGAGGATGGGGCTATCGAGCACCGCTGGGTTGGCCAGGCTAATTTGCCAGACCTCCCCTTTCTCACACACGCCGCTACTGCTGCTAGACATCCTGCCCATGGGGGCCCTTCGGGGGACGTGGCCCTGTGGTGCTGAAGCTCGGACTGACACCAGGAGTAGCAGGATTTGGCTGTGTGTCATGCCTGGGCCTTTTCGGTCGGCAGCTGCAGGGTGTGCTGCTTCCACAACTGTTGTGCTGTCTGCTGGTGGGTCTGCTGAGTGGCGGAGGCCATGTGCACTGGTGCAGCTGCTGCCCAATTAATTATTGGCCCTAAATGAATACTCTACAGCAACAAGATACTCTGCAGCACCAGGTGTCCTACAACATGAAACCACTGAGCCGACCGAGCGCCTGCATCTTGTTGTGTCCCTACTTTTGTACTGTCTGGCAGTGCATTGAAAGAGAAGTGACAAACTGTAAGTCTTGGGGGACCCCTTGTGACTTACCATGCACTTCGCATGAGGTCTGGGTGCTCCACGTATATTGCCACTGTAGGTTTATCGCCCTGCATTTAAAATCTATTGATACCCGCTTTGAAACACTTACCAGCAGACTACACCACATACACAAGTGGCTATTTTGCCACAATGTCAGATTGGATGGTGTGGAGAGGCAAATCCTTGAAATTAATGATGATGCCACAGCTATTATGAAATGACTGGAGAAGGTGGGGAAGCTGCTCAAATCAGCAGTGGCTAAAAAATGAAGACCTTGAGGCACGGACACGCCACAATAATCTTAGTATCATGGGGGTGGCAGAGGCCGCGAATATCGGCAACCCTGATGTCTTTGTCAAACATCTCCTCATTGAACTCTTTAGCAGATAGAACTTTACTGATACATTCATAGTAGAGTGAGCCCACAGGTCACTTGGGCCCCATCCTACACCTGGAGCGCCACTCCACTTTATCTTAGCCCGCTTACTAAACTTCAGAGACAGGGACACAGTATTGCGCCTGGGCCAGGAACAAGGTCCCCTACAACACCAGGGCTCTACCATATTACTGTTCCCAGACCTCACAATGGCTGTCCAAGAAGCGCGATGCAAATTCTTAGACAACAAAAATACTTTGCGGAAACAGGGGCTCAAATACAGTATGTTGTAACCAGCTCTCCCACTGCTGCTGCTCCAGATGGCTTCCGCGATCCATCTGACTAGCTACCATCTGCCTCTGCATCTCTGTCTCATCACTGTACATATATACTGCCTGTGCTGTTTTTCCTTCCAACATAATACAAATTGTGAGTTTCATTAGTAATCATATGTTACTGTCACACCATAGCCCGACTCGACTGCCTCTCACACTTAGGTATCACGTATCAGAAGGGCATCGGCTGCCGTAGTGTTGCAATCACTCCATGGTGTGTACCACATTGATTGAAAATTTTAATGTTTATTGGTTTGTTTGGGATTTGCCAGAAGTTTTCAACTCTGCTGTGGGTGGGGAGGTGGGCTGTATTGGATGTATTTTGTTGATGCTTGAATGTTCACATCTTGTCAGACTACACAACGACTCTGTATTACACTCATTTAGACTTTTCCTTAATACTCTCCTACCTGATGGGGAACCAGACTAGAGGAGGTGGAATTAACCTGTCTGGTGTGGAATATTCACGTCCTTAACAACTCCCAAAAGGGGAAACAAGTGCTCTCATACCTTACCAATCATGGCGTTAAGGTGGCATTCCTCCAGGAGATGCACCTTTCCACTAGGGATGCATGCTCCTACACCTGTACATGCAGGGAGAGTCGATATGTCTCCAACTATAGCTCCTAATCCCATGGGATTTGCACCCTGATACATAAAAGTATCCCCTTTACACATCATCATAGCTTTATAAATAGAGACGGGAGGTATGTGATTATCTCTGGCATGTTGGCAGGCAGGATTACACTACTGGTTAATATTTATGCTCCTAACTTGGATCCCCCAGATTTCTTTTTTGAAGTCTCTGCAGTTATGGGACAGTCGGAAGCCAATTTAGTGCTCCTGCGAGGCGATCTGACCATGGCTTATGACCCAATACTAAATTCTACTGATGCCGGTATTAGTGGCAAACCTTGCGCCCTGCGCGTATTCCAGGATATGGTAGACATTTTCATTCTGGTCATTGGGTGGCGGTCATGCAATGTTAACACACCAGGCTACACATTCTACTTGGCATCCCATGGTGTTTGGACACGTATTGACTACGGGTTTATGTCCCGGAATGCAACCCTATGGATGGCCGACATAGCACTTCTCCCTCGCACCTTAGCAGATCACACTCCAGTTAAGATACAACTGCGAATCCCATATGCTCGGGGCTTGGTGAGACAGTGGTGATTTCCAGATCACGTGTTGCATGATATGCTGTTCTGGTCAGAGTTACGTGACTCCATCATGGAATACTTCACGCTTATCACTGGGTTGGTCATCACACAGGCCGCCCTTTGGGAGGCCTGCAAAGCCTACATAAGCCGCTTCTGTATTTCCAAACATGCTGGAATACTCAAAGACATTCACAATGAGTTAGGGCGAATCAATCTGGAACTATTGGATTTAGACTGTAACTCTATGAGGGTGGGACATAAAACTCGTCTCTATCATTGATCAGTCCTACTGGATGATTTTAGAGATCTTGTAGAATGCGAAGTGGCTTACCTTGGGAAATATACACAGGCGCGTAGATATGGTGAGGGTGGGAGACCAGGATGCACTTTGGCACTATTATGACCTAACCCGTACAGTCCCTGTGTGAAATAACACCTTACTGCTGAGGGGAAGACTGTGGTTGATAATGTGAACATAACCAAGGAGTAGATGCAGTACTAGCAGTCGCTATACACTGCGAGAACAGGGGAGGACACTACTGTGATATCATAATACCCGGCAGAAGTTGCAATGGTATGGTTAACAGAAGGCCACCAGCAATTTCTGGCAGCACCGATCACATGTGAGGAAATCATTCAAGTGACAGACACACTATTTGGGACCAAGGCCCCAGGGCTGGATGGTCTTATGGGCAGTTTTAGAAGGCTTACAAGCATGCCCTTGCTCCACGTCTTTTAGAGATCTACGCAGAGCCACTCAAGACTGGGTCCCTCCCTCCCACTCGCAGAGAGGCGGTGATAACGCTCCTGCTAAAGCCCGGTTAAGCACCACAGCTATGCACATCAGGTAAGCTTCTCTCACTTCTTAATCACACCACAAGATCCTAGTCAAGGTGATCACCACGTGGCTTTCGTTTTGATGGAACAAATCATATCTCCAATGCATACTGGTTTTGTTCCCCACACTCCCAACAGCGGTTGACCGTCTTGACGCCAAGGAGGCATTTGACTTGCTATAGTGGCCGTTACTGAAAGTGACACTGACCAAACATTGGACTCCTGCCTGTTTTTTTTAGACTGTATCATGCTACTATACACCAATCCAGTAGCTAGGCTGAGGGTGAATGGTTCTGTCGCATCTCCATTCTCAGTGACTAGAGCAGGGTTCTCCTAAGTCGGTCCAGGATGGCCGGATCTATGCCAAATTTTTAAGATAACCTCATTTATCGAAGTGAGGGATATGCTACCACCTAAAAATCCTGCATGGATCCGGCCCTCCAGAACCAACTTTGGAGAATCCTGGACTAGAGAGACACACTGGGGCTTCCCCTTGTTGCCCTTGCTCTTCATACTCGCACTAGAGCCCCTGGTCAGACAGCTGCAAAAGAGACACCTCTATCAAGGCCTGCGGTTTCGACATGGACCACTACTGGATCCATGTACGCGGATGATATTTTACTATTTTTCAGAGACCCTGTAACTAACGGTGCCTTGTACGTTGGTATACCCCCATGACTGGGCGCATTGCCATTATTAAAATGGTAGTCATCCCCTGTTTTTATATCTGTTTCTGACTATACAAATCCCTCTGACCAACAGTTATTTCACAAATAAGCAGAGCCTTTTTCTCCACCTGATATGGGTGAGCGGTCACCCCAGAATTTGATGGGAGGTTTTAACACTTCCATATGAGCGAGGGGGATTAGGAGTACCAGATCTTCAGTTGTAGTAGCAGCCCAATGTCTTTTCATATATTACTGGTATTATGCATATTACCATACCTGAAACCGGAAAGGGACCAGGCAGGGAAAACCCCACTCCCCGATATCCTATCAGTGGGTCTCCCAAGAGATCCCTCAGATATTTAAAACATTTCTACTACCAGTTGGTGGGGACAAAGCTTCATAGGTGCCTGAGTGGTGGGTTAATGTACTCTCCAGCTACACCACTAGTTCATAACAGCTGGATACCTCTTACTCAGGAAAGACTGGTTCAATGCACTCTGCAGATGCTTAATTTCCATACCATGGGGGACCTCTTTCCAGATGGGCAAGTTATCTCACAGAATGACATTACTCGCTCTGGGGTCCCCTTACATATGGGCCACATCATTCTTCGGCGACTGCACAATACACTTTGCAACTGATTTCCCTCATATCCAGTTGAACCAGAGGACTTCCCCCGATTGACACTGGTGATCACTGCCACTGAGGGGTCTCGATTCATCTCCAGGCATTATCAATCTTGTTTAGCTCTAAAACCCGGGTTGCTGAGAGGGGCCAGGGCTGATTGGGAGCTTGACATGGGGCACCCTATACCAGACAAGTCTTGATGTTATTGTTGCAGGCAAACAAAACTCGTTTCCCCTATTCAAAGGCATAAACTATTACAATACAAGTACTCCACAGAGCATACACCACGCCACACGTTTTGCTAAAATTGATCCCACGCACTCCCATAACTGCCCGGAGTGCAGGACTGATCATGCAGACTTTATACACCTTGTATAGACCTGCCCGTTGTTCAAGCCTACTGGCTTCAGATCCTTGCTTAGATTCCCGCAATGACGGGGGTCACTATTGAACATGATCCCCAATTGATCCAATTAGGATATGTCAAACCCCTTCCACTCAGTTATCGGTGCTTCACTACCATTGGGCTATTTTTGGCTAAGTGTCGGATAGCTCTTTATTGGGGGTAGTAGCTGGTCCCCTACTAAAGACAACTGGCCACGTCTAGACCCAAGGACATTTGGCATTGGCAACCATTGCGGGATTATTTGTTAACACTAGACACAGATATGTTGATGACTATGTCTGATGTGGCCTGATGCTACAGTTCATGCCATTGACCAGCTGTGACTGGAGACCCCATGCCCCAGGCTTCCTCATACTCCTCCCCCCTTATTTATTTTGGTGTACCCCTGTGCCATTTCGTGTATGTAATGAGCCATTGCTTTATTCTTTTTTTGTGTACTCTCGACTGACAAATGCGTGCGTGACCCATCACATTGATTTATTTTGTCTGTTATTTCATTTAATGAAAAAAAGGTTTTAAAAAAACGGGGAAAAGGTTGTGAAGATTTGTGAAAAGGGACAAGAGCTATGAAGCATACAAACAAGATCTTTTCTTTGCTATTTACCTATAACTGCACGTAGATATGATATTTATCAGACAGCGAAAGCAATTGGTAGGGCTAAGTTGTGCTTTCCATAATAATTGACTTTTTTATTAACCTGGGCATCGTTTGATACAAATGCACAGAATGTAGCAGTCGCTTGACTCAGCCAGCTTATTTCCTTTGTTTTATATTTAGTAAAGAAAGGTCATGAGGGGGTAAATTATTGAGGGTGGGGAAAAAAGGTAGGCCATTTTAGGAAGGAGTGGGCCAGTGGAAACTCACCGATCAGGCGTTGGAAGGGGGAAGGGTACATCATTCCCAAACTCAAGGGAAGGTGTTCCAAAATTGTCACCATCGATCCAGAGTAAACGAGCCGGGTGGCTGCCATTTGGTATATCTGGGTCCCATTTCATATACGCTTGTTAAAAAGTAACATTTAAAAAGGAAGAACAGGCCCTGCATTTGGCCTTGAGCAGTGGATTGTGGGAGCTTGGAGGTTCTTCACCGAGGTCCTGGTGCAGGCAGCTGATGGACTGTGCCATCCTGTGCGCATCAGCGGGTATGGGCGCTGGGCAGAGCCAAAGGTCAAGCCTTGCTGCCAGAGCCTGGTGTGCATGGGCATACAGGGGCCATGGGCAGGGCCTGGTCAGACTCCAAGCCAACCCCACTGTGCATGGCCAATAGATGTGTGCAGTGTGTTCTGGGGCTGGATTCTGTAGGGAAAGGTAAAATGTAATGACAGCACTTGATGAGAATACTCATGCCTCACAGCTGATGCATGTTCCAAGTAGAGGAGAGGGTGTGGGCAGTTGGTAGAAGATGTGGCCTAAGGGCCAGAGCTGCCGACCTTGGAGCTGGGTAGTCAGTTTCAAGTCTTGGCATCCGCTCAACATTCTGGGGCAATCCCTTAATCTCCTCGTGCCTACCAAAAAAAAAAAAGAATGTGTTCTTGTGTAATGCAACTGATGCGCATGTAAGGCACCCCGATAACTTCGGGTTAAGTTCGTGCTATATAAAACTGCAAAAAAAAGTAACCTGCAGTTTTCCTAACAACTCCTCACTCTCGTGCTAAGAACTGTAGCCTTATGGCATCTTTTTAAATCCATCTGCCACCATATCCGCCGCTTCCACCACCAGTTCCACCACCGGCTCCATAGCCACCACCTCCACCACCACCACCATAGGGACTGCTGCCAGAACTTCGTCCACCTCCAAATCCGCTTCCACCCTTCATCGGCCCATAGTTGGATTGCGGTTGGCCACCATAATTTCCGAAATCGTTGTAGTCACCACTGCCCCCATAGCCACCGCCTCCACCGCCACCAAAGTTTCCTCCTTCGTTGTAGTTATCGTAGCCTCCGCTACCACCACCACCATATCCTCCACCACCTTGGCTCCCATAACCACCAGGACTACCACCATAACCGCTGCTTCTTCCACCACCATAGCCAGAGCCGCCTCCATAGTTTCCACCGTCCCCGCCATAGCCGTTGTATCCATCTCCGCCACCGTACCCACGGCTTCCACCCCCACTACCGAAGCCTCCTGGGCTGCTGAAGTTTCCTCCTCCACGACCACCGAAGTTGCCGCCGCCACCACCACCATTGCCGAAGCTGCTTTCTCGGCCACCACCAAAACTGCTTGAACCACCACGACCTCTTTGAGAACCAGCCGTCTGCATTTCTTGTTTGGAAAATGCCTTCTTAACTTCACAGTTATGCCCATTGATTGTGTGGTATTTCTGAACAACAATTTTGTCGACTGTATCATGGTCATCGAATGTTACAAATGTGAAGCCTCTTTTCTTCCCGCTCTGGCGATCTTCCATTACTTCAATTGTTTCGATCTTTCCGTACTCTTCGAAGTAGTCTCTTAAATGATATTCTTCTGTATCTTCTTTAATACCTCCAACAAAGATTTTTTTGACTGTCAAGTGTGCACCAGGCCTTGCAGAGTCTTCGCGTGACACTGCTCGCTTTGGTTCTACGATACGTCCATCAACCTTGTGTGGCTGAGCTGTCATTGCAGCATCCACTTCTTCCACGCAGGAGTAAGTCACAAATCCAAACCCTCTGGAACGTTTTGTTTGTGGGTCCCTCATTTACTTTGAGACAATCGTCCATGTGCATTAGGAGGAACTGTAATCTACCACAGGAGGAGCGAAGAGCCTAGGCAGAAAAGTTACTGCAGCTTAAACAGGAGAATCTTCTTGTTCAGGACTCATAGCCACAGTTCGCTAAAACAAAAGTGCAGCTGTTTAATACAATGTAGTGTTGATTTAGATGTACATTCCTGAGGTCTTATTTTTTTATCTGTTGTAGTTTGTCTTTTATTTTTTCATTACATCAGGTATATTGCCCTGTAAATTGTGCTAGTGATGTCAGGAATAAAGAAATTGAGGATTTAAAAAAAACAAAAACTTCTACTAAAAAACCTGATGTTCCCAATTCCTTGTTGGAATGTTGCTTTTATAAAAGCTCACATTTTTAATGAAATACAACACTAACAAAAACTTAATAATAATGTATTCTGTTTAGAGGATGAATTCAAAGGGTCCCATCATGTCTGTATAGTTTATCAACCTCCTAGCAGTTGCATTCTTGGGTGCTTGGCTGCTGACATTGTTCTTGAGCAGATCTAGTGTGTTTGAGACAGTATCTTCAGATCACAGTGATAATATGTATGAATCTACCCAAGCATGAAAACGTGGTGTCAATTAATTATTTCCAACTGCCAATACATTTCAGGATTCATAGTGTGTGCTACTGACCTTGTAAAGTAGTTTGTGATGTTTAAACATAGGTTAAATATTATATATTTGTTAAGTGCTAATGTACAATGTTAACATCTGTAAGTTATACTGAATACAAGGATGTTGTATTATTGTGAGCTGTCCGGCCATTGCTGAGTAATATATAGTTCAGTTTCAGTCGTGAGTTCTTTAAATTATTACAAATATGTTTTTCTCGGTGCAGGAATTCTCAGGCTTGTATATTGTTTGCTACTTCCCTTTCACTTGTGATTTTAGCATTCTCCATCAGTGACATGGCTCTCTGTACAATTAAGGTTGGCAGCTCTATGAATCTCGTCAGCTCTAGAGACAAGAAACTTGACGGCCTGGTTCGTTCCCTTGAAGCACTCCTTTTCTTCCAGCAATCAAATCTAAAACCTTTCATATTAATTAGAAATAAACCTCATTTGAATGTCCTAATCCGCTGCTATCTTCAATTGGCCACAGGCCTATCTTAAACCGCTGAATCACGGAAGTAGCAGGACTGCAGAACTGAATGTTGATTGTACATTTCAAATGCATATTAGTCCTTATGAACTGAGATATTTATTTATACATTTTAGACTTATCGTTTGGTGTGTAGCGTATTTACATTCAGACTTATTATTAAGTGT
This sequence comes from Lissotriton helveticus, assembly GCF_964261635.1. NCBI lineage: Eukaryota > Metazoa > Chordata > Amphibia > Caudata > Salamandridae > Lissotriton > Lissotriton helveticus. The sequence continues at coordinate 586,081,925 of NC_136072.1, forward strand.
GTAGAGTATGAATGCAAATTATTTAGGCCTGATTCAATGATTTAGTACTCCTGTCTTACCACGTGAATTCCAGGAGTAAGTCAGTAGTACTACAAGAATAAGTGAAGGCAACATATTTGTGAATCGGGCCATTATCGTTTAGCGTGTTGAATATTTGTAGTACTTAAGTAAGGTTAATAAGCTGGAGTATTTATTTTACTGTTTGTTAATTGTTTACTTTATTTTAGCAATTACTGCTTGCTTGCACTTGAACTATTTGTTTTAATATAATTGTATTCCAGCATCATAGCTTTCTAGAAGTTTTGATAGTTATTACCTTTGTAAGTATTTTCACAATACTTTCATCAATGCAAATACTTCTTAATACTGTAGGTAGAGACATGCATGAGATTTACAAAAGTAGTGTTACTCTGTTCTTTTCCATGCATTCTGCTATTCGAGTAAAAAATTACCTTCAGCTTCTGTCCCCTAATGTGGAAACGGCTCGTGTCAGCTTACTCTCAGACTAGCTAAGGGGCATATTATCAAGGGCTGGCGATAACATTATCGCCGCTTTAGTGGCCGTTTTCGGACGAAAAGCGCAGATAATATTATCGCTTTATTAACAGGGACACGCTAGCGCGTGTTTCCTTGCCTTAGCGCGCCTCTCATCGCATCGTTAATGAGATGCAAAGGAGGCGTGCCTGACAAAACTCCATGGGCAAATATCGCTACCCCAGCTTCGCAATACTATCAACGAGGGGTAGCAATATTTGAAATTGCTTTAACTATGCCTTAATGCAGGAATTTAATGTCTGTTAAATTCCTGACTAAAGCATATCTAACATGGAAGGTGGATTGTGGAGCTAAGGCCACAGGGCCTTATCATTAAGTTATCGCCGTTTTCCACGGAACATCGCTGGAAAACCAGCGATGCTCCATGGAAAACCCCGCTATTGCTGGAATATTTATTGCCATAGCGCTAAGCATTGATAATACAGGGCTAGCTTGGCGATATATTCCAGCAATAGCCAGCGGTAATTCAAAGCGCGCTCAGCAATAATTATCGCTGGGGCTTGATAATATGCCCCTAAGAAAGTAAGACTCCCATCTCTTTTGTTACCATCACAGTATCAAGTAGATGCTATGGGTGAGCATGCTTTGGGGAGTGACGAAGTCGGCTGTTATGTTACATAGAGATACCGTCCCCAACATTACTGAGCATCTACCCGTGCGAGGGGAAGGACTGTCTGCACTATACTTGCTTCACTCCAAGACTGAGGAGATGAATGCCATAGAAATGTTTTATAAACTAGTCCAACATGTCAGCCCATGATTTGTAGTAATGGTCTCATATTACTCCAAAGGAAAAGCCTCTACCCCCACTGCCAGGCATTCGTCAACTGTTTCAGAATTCTCAGGACTTCCTCCAGCATGGGCATATTGGCTAGCTCATGTACTAGGCTTCCTCAAACCTCTCGCAACAGTAAAGCTCTATGTAGTCTTGAATACTTTCTAGGGGAGCCAAAAAAGATCCCTGTGAATCTACTGATACAAGATTTGTTTTTGCAGTATCTCATCTTGTTGGTATTGCATCTGTTGCTTTGTGTTCTGAATTTTAATGGTAGCGATGTTTACTCCCTTTTCTTTAGCAAAGAGGGGCAATGACTGGCTGTATCTCCTTGCCAATGGCTGCATCTCCTTGCCAACGGGTGTATCTCCTTGCCAATGGCTGTATCTCCTTGCCAACAGCTGCATCTCCTTGCCAACGGCTGCATCTCCTTGCCAACGGCTGCATCTCCTTGCCAATGGGTGTATCTCCTTTCCAATGGATGTATCTCTTTGCCAATGGGTGTATCTCCTTGCCAATGACTGCATCTCCTTGCCAATGGCTGTATCTCCTCGCCAATGATTGCATCTCCTTGTCAATAAATAAAGCAGTGAGCCGAAATCTGTCCATTATCGACCCCTCGAACTGTGCTTCCTCAGATGTAGCGCTCAAGATATCATAGAAAACTGATTACTTACGGTAGTTATTGCTGCAGCATGCCTTATTTCCAACGGACCACAACTGCGGCTCACATTGGAATCATCAAAAATAGGTTAGCATATAAAATATTTTTTGCTTTATCTATATATAGAATCAGTCCGAAATCCCCAAAGAATTGTCATCCAAAAGTATATTTTAATCTTCACTATTGCAATAAATATCATAAATGTTACCAGGCTGCTCAGTGATCAGGTGATCTCACAGTGACATTTGGTGAAGTGAGAAATGTGTATATACAACAAGGGGAGTGGAACGATTAATAAAAGCAATAGATGAGTAGGATAGATCTAATTTCAAACGTATAGATTATTTGCCTTAAATTATCCTCCCAACAATCCCTGGATGAGCGGTGCTAAGAAATTCCAGTCTGGATTAATTTTGCAAAGAAGCATAAGCATTTGAGAACTTAAAAAGAAAGTTTAAGAAAATGGCTTTTTTAGATTAGAATCTACTGAGGGTATTAAGTGTAAGCTTTGGACTCTTGCATGTTGTTTTATGCAGTCTCTAGGTTAACTGCTTTACGCCCAAGTAGCTGTGAACACAATCTGATTTTTGAGCGGTAACACAGAGAGCCCACAGTCTTGATGTGGTCTATGACTAAGCTTGTCAAGGACTTAACAATCTGTGGGGCCAATTTAGAGTATGGGGGACTGTCTGTCTGTGTCCTGGTGTAGAGGGGGTTCTTTCTTACATCTCCAGTCCCAATTCAAAAACACCCGCCCACTTGGAGTGCTCTGCTGGTCTTTGCAAAAAGTCCACTTGCCGACTTTCAGCAAAAACATCATTGCTGGCCAGACTGTCAAATCATGGCTTCTCACTCTGCAATCTTTGTGTTTCTAGGAAACAAATGTCCACGACAAGCAGTAAGCAGTAAATGTACTCCTGCGTTTTATTATTATTAATACTTAAACGTATAATGTGCACAGCTACCCCAAGGGGTTTCCCAGCACAGAGCAGGTATGGAGGATGCAGAGAGCCTGAAAGCAGATTCAGAAAAGCCAGGTTTTTAGGCCCTTGCGAAAGACAAAATGGGAGGGGCAGTTCCCCAGAGAATCTGGTAGAGAGTTCCATAGTTTTGGGCCTAGATAAGCAAAAGACACGCCTTCATACGAGACAAACAGAACCTAGGCACTGTAAGCAAGGCCCGATGTGAGGATCTGAGGGAACAAGAGGGATGATAAGGGAGTACCAGATCCTGAATGTAGTTAGGTCCAGTTCCGGCTTTCGCCTTGAACATATAGCATAGCGCTTTGAATTTGATACGATTCGGGATCATAAGCCAGTGCAGCTCGTGAAGAAGAGTCAAAACTGAGGCCGATTTTGGCAACCGATGGAGAATCCAAACAGCGGCATTCTGCACTAGCTGCAGCATACGGATAGTAGCTTTGTCGGTGCACTAGCTGCAGCAGACGGATAGTAGCTTTGTCGGCTCCCAGATGCAACACATTTTCATAATCTTGTCTGAAGATGATAGGGGCCTGGATCACCGTCCTTTGCGCAGAAACGGGGATCAGCCAGAGGATCTTTTCTAGCCATTTGAGCACTGCAAAACAAGTGCCCATCACCTTGGCCACTTGAGACTTCATAGATAGCATGTCATCCACAAGGAAGCCCAAGTTCTTGACCATTGATGATGGTGTAGGCAAAGCACCTAGAGAAGCAGGCCAATGTTGTGGTCCCCAGAGAGCAGGGTTCTTGCCCTTTTTGGCTGTTTCCTTCCCAGGAGCGCCTTGCATTACATGTTGGTGGTTGATAGCAGAATAGCGTGTAAAATGTAGAAAAATATCATCCAACCAAAATATTGTAGCCAAAATATCAACTATCACAATATCATGAAGCATATTATACACAGGTAACTATAGGTTCACTCTTCTCAAATCTAATTATACATACCTTGATAACATATGTACCACACATATATATGTGCAGGTAAGAAAAATAAACCCTTACTTATCTATTTGTATTTACCTTCACAATATCATGGAAGGTAAAAGTCAGGCAATATTTGTAGGACAGTATTTAAAACACAATATTCTAGTAGGATACTCATGTTGGCCCGGGCACAGGAAAAAAGTACATCTGAAGGTTAATGTTCATAAACCAGCAGATGGCTGCAAATTAAGTAGGGTTGGAGGATAAATCGAGGTAGCTAATATTTTGTTAACTTGCAGTGTATATAAGTTGATAGAGTCAATAGTGCGAATTGAATAAAGCATTTCTTTTGCTAGATAGACAAAGGTTCCAAACAGTGAACAAAATAGTATAAAAATGAACAACCAACACGCGTTTCACCCATTCGCCGCACAGGCCTTGGGCTTTCTGAAGGAGGCAAACTTATAAGCTATCTCACAGGTCGATGCATGATCAGACCACATTTCCCAAATCTTTTTTAAACCTATGTACGTAAAATGAATGAGTAGGCTGGAAGAAAATGGCATATGGCTGAACTTACAAAATGTGTTTTAGCGTGTTCAAATTGGTCAAGGACCACAGTGGACCATCCACAACATTTCTGCTAAAGGACATGGCTAGGGGTGGGACAATTGCACGATTTGACACATCCCTGGTTAACCAGGGCAGGATTCTCCAAAGTCGGTCCTGGAGGGCTGGATCCATGCCAGATTTTTAGCATAACCCCATTTAGATAAATGTAGTTATCTTCAACATCAGGCCTGGATTCGGCCCTCCAGGACTGACTTTGGAGAACCCTGAACTAGGGGATACAACTGCATATCCACTAAACTTCCCCTGGTCTTCCTCTGTAAAAGACACACAGCTGATGGATGGAATGCAGAGCACATCAAACATCCACCCCCAGTCAATGGATCTGGTTTAAATCCATCATTCTTTTGCTCATCATGCCATCCCAGTTGAGACCCAGCCATATGCAAATCAATCTTGCCCCTGTGCCTCAAGGGAAAAGTCCAGTCCGAAGTGCCAAGCCAGGTCCTCCCTGGACGGAAAACAAGCATCCTGGGACCGGTTCCGGGGCATCACCCCTCATCTTCCTCTGTGCAACAGGGGACAGATATTTCCCCTCAGCAGTATCATCATGTCCTGTCTTACTTAGAGGTGTAAATAGAATCCTTTATATTTCTGTGGTGGAATTACATGGCCCTTAAAGAAGTAGCTTTTGTCGTTCAAATGGAATACTGTTGTGAATCTATCTAGGACCCTAATTAGATATCCCGATTCATGCCCTTATGTGGTTATAACAAAACATATCCTTATAAAGGCATAAGAATCATGTCCATATTTAGTAATAGCCAATGCAGTCCACATACGGCAAGGCTACTCCCATAGACTCCTAGAAAGTACAACGCGTTCTTTAAACAAACCAAGCCTCAAGCAGCCCGGGAAATCCCCCTGCTTTTATTTTGATTTGAACAAGAACTCCTGGAGTCCAGAAAGAACTGTTAGTTCTTAGTGACGCCTTATGTCCAACCTTACGTCAAACCCCGCACCTTCCAGGTATAAATATACCAACGTTGCTTTAAGCAAACACACGGTGGTTTGGAGCAGAGCGGCTATCTACTTGCCCAACGCCCAGCTGATGCGAGTGCCGAAGGAAGCCGACCCTCCCATTTGACGCACTGAGAAAGACGCTGTCTTTTCTCCTGCCGAGAAATTCCAGCTCCGGTGTTTCCAGTCACCCTTGCGGGTTGCTGGGAGATCGAGTCCCGAGAGAGACCTCCTTCATTCTAGAACCAAGGTACGGAGCTGATTAAACCCTTGAGAGAATTCTTGATTCAGATTCTTGGCAAAAACCAACTTAACTTAAACTGCAGCTCACTTACTCCTTCCCACGTACTAGGCTTAGGTTAGGTACACGCGGGTAGGCGTATCTTAGAAGCACCAGTTGAGTTCGTTTAGTCAATGATTTTATGTATGTATATATTTTATCCGTTTTAAGTATCATATGGCTCAGAAACCATATAAATGCTTTTACAGTATTATTTCATAATACTCCTTTTACTGTACGCACTTTACTTCATGATAAGTATTGCATTTGTGGCAATTCACTTCTCTTGCATGAGAAAGAAGACTGCTCAATAAATAACACCTTTTATTGAAAACGCCCGTCTCTCTATTTCTCTGCACTCCTGGTGAAACTAAGTATGCACAATTGACTGAGTAAAATATCTGTCTATTATTTTCACAAGACTCTAGATAAATATTCTTTATTCTGAGGGAGCAAAGTTGTCATGTTTATGCGGTTGTCAGAAACTAATCCCTTCTTGTCTAATCAGGAAAATTAACTCCTTCCTGAACATTTGAGAAAGTTTCTAGTGACCTCTGAGCTAGCTGGCAAACCTTATTAAGTCTAACATAGTCAGTAGAGACCTAGATGACCTCAGTCCTACGTCTAAACTGCTGTTATTCCAATGTGCAGAGCCTATTGGGAATATAGGAACTACACTACAATACTGCATCATAGTTCAAACTTAAGCTGAAAGTATGCAATAAAGAAGTATTCCTATATTATAGAACTATAGAGGAAAATATTTAGTCCTGTTTGATGTGTTTTTGGGCAGTTTGCTGGACTGATCTTTGACGATTGTGACTCTCTATTGGATCTCATTATTTTGCAGGTTCTACTAGAAGACATTGTTGCTCTTATGCGATTCAAGACCCCAACACCCAAGGTGTAAACAATGGTAACACATATCTCAATAACAAATCTGTCTGGGAAGCTACTTACTAAACAGCCTCTGGAGCATTATGTTGTAAGGCCCAAAGAACCATGAACAGGTTATGTTAAGATGCTGCAGAGTTAAAGTCATATCTAGCACACGCCCTTCTGGGAGCTAGTTATTTAGGCCAAGAAGTGTGACCTGATCTTCTTCAGGTGTGTTTTCCTTGGGTATGGTCCAAGGATATCCCTCAAGTGGCATTTTTCCCCCTTATGGCACATGGTCAGTCTTTGCTGCTTTTAGGGACACTCACGTGTACACACAACCATATTCAGCACCCACCATCATCCTGCTTCATTGAAAATGGTTCGGAACCAAATGCCATGTCTACTGCCCTGTTACATTGCTACACACACACACACACATGCACGCACACACACGCACGCACACACACGCACACACACACACGCACGCACACACACACGCGCACGCACACACACACACACGCACACACGTTCACACTCACACACACACTCTCACCCTCTCACACACACGCACTCACACACACACACACACACACACACACACACACTCCCACCTGCCGAGGCACTCCTAGTCAAGTCAAGTCAAAGTATGCTTTATTCGAGATTTCACTCATAAAAGCAAGAGCATTCTAAATTTAAAAGTACAAATTAAATTTACAATCAATTATATTAAGAACTAAAGCATAATATTTACAGTTTATGACTCGATGTACAGTTCCAATTTTGAAAGTTTTCATTCAATGCAAAATTAGCAATTTTTAAAAGTAATAAAAAGTTAAAAAACACCTGGATAAAACAATTTTGTAATAAAAACGTAGTTAAAACATGCTGACAGTATATCCAGACAGAGAATAGTCAAGTGACTAGCACTCCTAATTCTGGAGCCAGCCTGTTTGACAAAGCAAGGTGTTCACTCTGCCATGCAGAACTTCAGCCAGGGTTACCACGAGCCATTTCTAAGCACTTAAATATGAAGCGCCTAGAAGCAACTCAGCTAACAGCGTGTACTACTTGCGAACTGAGGTATGAAACTTGCTTTGTTTGAATTCTTTCATGCCGAAAGGCCGAGGACGCCCTTAGCTGACAATAATTTCGCATAAAATAAACAGAGGTGTGCGTTTATTGGGCCGCTGGCCGGATATTATATAATCTCTTCAATTAGTCATAGCTGAGACAATTCACTATTCATCCTGGAGACGGTCTAGGCAACTGCCAGCAAAATAAACATGGGTATAACGCACAGTGGGAAATCCTATCGCATCAGCAGTACCGTGAAGCCAGAATATGCACGTATTTCACACCTCAGGACTCGGCAAGCAAATGTGAAAGGACATAAACACGCCCGGCTTGTGAGTCCTGCCGAAAATATCTATAGCAGATCAGTGGGAGCTCTTAATATTCCTGTGGGTTGTAATTTAGAATATTGTTAGCAGAACTACTCAGAAATGTTGTGACCTCAATATTGTTTACAAAAATATTGCTCCATTTACTTTAGATGTTCTGGTGGAACACTGGACAATTGAGAGCTCCAGTGAGGACAGCAGAATATATCAGGGTCAATAAGGGCTGATAAAGCCGTCTGCTTCAACATTCAAAGGATATGTTTCTGTTCCTTCCTTTCTAATTTAAAACATGCTACCCTTAGTTGCAGTTGGCGGAATGTTCAAAAAGCCTTATACTCAGAGTCGTTTTAATGCATGGGCAAAGAGGGCTCTGGCCCAGGGCCCCCGCCTTACAGGGGGCCCCCTGACAGAGTCAGCTCGGTTCTCCAGAGTTTTGCCCTAATGACCTTGAATATTTCTTAAACAGATTGTTTGAAATACTGTTTTCATTTAATCTATTTTTTATGTACCTGATGTGTGAGAGTCTAGTACAGCCATTTTGTAGAGAAATGTTGTGTTTAAGTTTCATGCAATATACATAAAAAAAGAGTTTATTTTACATCAAAACAAGGCCTAACATAAGAAATAGGAGGGCATCACAGAGATTATTTGCAGTAATATTGGTGAGCTGCTGCTGTGTTACAATATTGAAAACACACAGAACCATCCCTGAATATTAGATGTAAACACATTTTGGGCCTTATTTAATGAGAAGTGATGCATCGCTGTGTGAAAACAGGGATGCGTCACTTCTTAGTGCGCCCTCCTTGCAACATGATGGATGCGTCATATTTACTGTATGAAGCATCATGTCGCAAGGAGTTACTGATATGTCAGTATTTCTGACGTATTTGCAGGCGCAAAAGTGATGCATTGCTATGGTGTGTCGGAAAATAGACGCAACTCCAGCAATGTGTCCTTTCACATGGGCCAAGCCCAATGTGAAAGGGCCCGCATTTATTTTTTGCCTGCTGAGAGGCAGGTGTAAGATATTGATGCAATGGCGTCCTAGAAGTGGTGCACTGAGTTCTCCTAGATTTCAATGCGCCACTTATACGAAGCATTTTGCGGTGGAACACCCACCCTGCATACATTATACCTGGCGCAGGTATAATGTGGTGCTGGGGTTTACAAAGTGACGCATCTGCCTAGATGCATCACTTTGTAAATAGGGCACAACATGGCACATTTTTTACGCAGCAGGTGCGTCACAAAAAGTGACAGACCGACGGCATAAAAGTGAAGCAAGGCCTCATAAATAAGGCCCTTAGAATTTGGATGAGTGTTCCTTTGCACTGTCAGGGACCTAATAAAATGAAATGAAATAGTGTATTTAATAAAGCGCGCAGCTACTCAGACTAGAGTGTCCTGGCGCGAAACAGTGGAAGGAAAACGTGCGTAAAAGACCCATCAGTTATTAAAAAGCCAGATTTTAAGTTCTTCTTGAAAGAGAGTAGGTCTGTGGTTAGTCTCAGAGACTCAGGGAGTCTATTTCACAATTTTGCACCTAAAAAGCTGATGGGTCTACCTCCAGTGTGGGCAGAACATATTTAAGGCATGATGGCCAGGTTGGCAATGAAAGATCTTAGGGGTCTATATGTTGTGTAGTGATTATCGCGCTTATTTAGGTAGCCGGCTCCTAAGCCGTGGAAAGCTGGAAAGAAGATGGTCATCGTTTTGAAGTTGCTCTGTTCTTTTATGCGGAGCCAGATTAGCCACTTAAGAATTGGGGTCATACTAGATGTGGGTTTAGGTCTCATGATGGCTCTGGCCGCTGCGTTTTGTACCACTTGTAGGTGCAGGATAAAGGATTTGGGAAGACCAAGGTAAAAGCTGTTGACATAGTCAAGCTTTGATGTCACCGTAGACTGCATCACGATCTTTCTGCTCCGAAGCAGTAACAGTGGCAGGAATTGTTTCTGCATCCAGTGTATGCCAAAACAAGCACCAGTTTAGATTTTGGATTTGAAAGCGCATGGAGAGTGTCTTGTCTATGTCAATTCCTAAGGTTTTGACTTTCTCCTTTTCCGTGGGCGGGGGTGGCAGATCTTTTGGCCACTTAGAGCTCCAGTCAGGCGTTTCTGGATTACCAATGAAAACAACTTCAGTTTTGTCAGGATTGCACTTCAGCTGATTGATCTTAAGTCAGCTAAAAACCTTTGTGAGGCAAGACCTAATCATTGCGCTGTCAAAGTCGGTTCCTTTTTCACATGTAAAAATCAGCTGAGTGTCATCAGCATATGAAATCATTTTGGCGTCCTCTTCCTCTACCAGAAATGCAAGGGGGGATAAATGGATATTAAAAAAAGGTAGGACTGAGAATGGAGCCCTGTGGGACACCTAAATTCATGGCCGGAATCGGGGATGAGAAAGAGGGGAGCCAGATGTCCTGAGATCTATTTGCCAAGAAGGATGACATCCATGTTAAGGCGCCCCCCCCCCCCCCGGGCCGATGTTAGCAAGTCTCTCCAGGAGCCTCTCATGTGGGACCGTATCGAAGGCCGCCGACAGATTGAGCAGTGTCAGAACAGCCTTGCCTCCCTGGTCCAACTTACCCGTGAGAAATTCAGTCACTTCCAGCAGAGCAGACTCCGTAATGTAGTTAGCCCTAAAACCGAATTGGGACTCATGAAGGAGCTGCCCATCTTCAATGAGTTTTTGGAGGGCCTTGTTTACATGCTTCTCTAATACTTTGGAGAGGGCCGGAAGAAGGGAGATTGGCCTCTAGTTGGCAGGGTCCGTCGGTTTGGCGTTAGCCTTTTTTTATCAGTGGAACAATCTTAGCTTTCTTCCATAATTTCGGCATGCTGCCCGACGAGAGGGAAGCATTAAAGAGCTGGTTTACCGTGGGGTTTATGGTGGGAGCTAATAGGTTCCGGATATTCACTGGACAAGGGTTGGTAGGAGAGCCAAACTTAACGCTTTGGAGAAGGGTAAGTGTCTCTTCAAGCTGAAACACAGGGAAAGTTAGTAAAGATGGAGGATCCAAGAGGTGAAATTTGCTATTAGAACTAAGGTAGAAGGTCAGTTCTTCCTCAGAGATGTTAGTAAAGGCTTGTTGGATCACAGAGATCTTTTTGTGGAAGAATTGAGCTATTTGCTTAGCCATTCTTCTGTGCATGCTCCTTCCTTTCTGCTGGCTTTCGGGCGGTAAAGGATTTAACTATGCTACAGATTTCCTTACTCATATTTTGAGCATTTTCTATCTTGGTTTGAAATAAGTTTTTCTTGGCTGCCTTCACGAGAATGTAATGAGCTTTTAAGGTGTCTTTATACACCTTCCTGTCCTCAGGTAGATCAGATTTATGCCATTTCCATTCCATTTTTCTACAATTTCTTTTGCTAGAACTGAGGGAATCGTTAAACCATGGAGCTGGTGGGGCCGACCTCTTTGAGGAGCGGGAAACAACCGGTACCACTGCACCAAAGTTGGTTCGAGCCTTGAATCTATTGAGAGGGCGTCCGAGTGGGGACAGCCAGACAGCTCCGGTGAGGAACGACCGAGGGCATCTGCTAACATCAGGATGGGTATTTTATACAACGTTCTGTAATTAGGGACCCCCTGCCATGCGTTAGCTCGAGGGCCTGTGGCAGAGTTGAGAATGACGAATTTTAATAGGAGGTGGTCAGACCAGGTAATGGGAAGAGGTAGGCTTACTGATATGTCAAAATTGTGAAAGATTTGGTCTAGGGTATGGCCCTTCTCAAGGGTGGCTGAAAAAATGATGAAAACATGTTGCAGGCCTGCAGCGTGTCCATCAAGGAAATTGTTTGAGGGTATTTTCCATTGTCCATATGTATATTGAAATCTCCCAGAATGAGGCAGTTTTTGTATTTTAAGTCCAGGGAGGTTATTGGGTGCGAGCTTCCTGGGCTGGAGGAGAGACCAGTTGCACTCATTGCATCGAAAGTCTACCTCCAAACTCGGATCAGTCGCTGTACACTGACATAATGGTCGCCCCCTAAGGCTAATCAGTTTTTCCCTATTGTAATATAGTTGAAGAAACTCACTGGAGGGGAACTGGGCAGCATGGACGGTGCTGGATGCCTCCAAGACACTGACGGGCGCAGAGGGGCTTGCCTTTAGTGAACCAGCGGCGCGCCCACTGGGCGTGTCCATTTGCATCGGGAATATATAGGCTAATGCCTATGATGCTGACTGGATCACTAACACAGCTGAGGAAGTGGACACTTCATGGGCGGAAGTGAGGAGCCTGATAGTAGCCCCAGCTCTCCGCACAATCGGTGTATCAGCCGCGGCAGATCAGGACTGGAGGAAAAAGCAATATGCAAATCAGAGCAGCTAAGGAGGTGTAGGCAAACAGAATAAAGTAAAGTCTAAGTGCGCGTAGGTAGGAGAAATCATTAAATAGCACAGAGTAATTCAGCCACACATTTACAATTTTAAAAGTATTAAAAACATAGTTGAAGGGCAGGAAACACTAAATCCTACCGCTGTCAGCTGCGCGTGTCAGTTTACATCGGGAATATATAGGCTAATGCCTATGATGCAAACTGGATCGCTAATGTAGCTGAGGAAGCGGAAACGGCGTGGGAAACAGGGGCTCAAATTGGACCGTAAATTCGAAACTGTTCTGAACAGGGGCCCCCAAAATATGTATGGCCCAGGGCCCCCAAAATCCTTAATATGTCCCTGCTTATACTCCTTCTGCCTCAGGCTATATCGGTTGTTAAAGGCCCTCTCCGTTGTTGTAGGTCTCTACGGGCATTTAACAACCGGTAAAGCCCTCAGCACCGGACTAAAACGCTACATTATTAACTCTAATGGTGATGATATTTTTGTAAACAATATTATGGACAAGATATTTCTGGCAGACAGTATTCTGCACCATTACCAGTCCGGTGCCCCATGGAGGCCAATAGGACTGGACCACAGGCAGTCACGTGTCAGGTACTCTTGACCTGTGAATGGTTCTACCATGGACTTACAGATTATTGTGTGAATCAGCATGTCATAAGTCTTACCATTTCCGCAAATGTCTGTTCGCTGGTTGACTGCACGGCAATAATTTGCATGCCTTAGACCCACAATCCCGGCACTGTCATTTTGTCTGCGTTACCATTCTGTACATGTGGAAGTGGAAGTGGGAGGATTTTTACTTACAGGTACTGCAGCTGAGGTAGTCCCAGGAAAGCATTGTCCTTGATCAGTGTAAATTTATTAGAGTTCAGGAGCCTGAAAAAAAGAGAGGAACAATTTAACAAATTACTGCAACAGGTGAGTGGCTATAAGAAACCAAAGCATTAAGGGCATCTCCCATCAGCGGCCACGGATGGAAAGGGCATGAACATAAAATCCCTCTTCACCTTATTGTCCTGCAAGTGTAGCAAGAGGCTATGCATAGAATCAAGGACGGATGGCATTCATCATGTGGACTGCCTAAAATAAGAGGCCAGGGCTTGACTCTAGGATCACTTTTGCAAAGAAAGAGCCCGGAACCTAAATGTTCATTAGGGGAGAGGAGTTGGCCTAATAGCTAGAGCGGTCGACTTCAAATCTGGGGAACTGGGTTTGAGTCTCAGCAATGACGCTGAACATCTTGTGATTCTGGGCAAATCACTTAATCTCCCCGTGCCTAAAAAAAAATGAATGTGTCGTCATGTAATGCATCTGGTGCTATGTAAAGGGCTCCGATACCCGATTTGGGTCAAGTGCGGGCTATATAAAACTCTGTAAAAAAAAAAAATTAGGAATAGAATACCCAGAAGCTCGTCCCTTACAGCAAGACACCAAGGGCTGCATGATATTGGCTCAGAGTTGCAGCATTTGCCACCTCAGCCTTCAGCACTGCACAGCAATAGACCAAACTTGCTGGGGGAACTCCTCCTCCTCATTCCTTACCAGGTCCATTCCATGCAGAGAGGCCCAGGCCTGCATGACCCAGGGCTCTGAGCTTGATACTGTTACTAAGGGCTTGATTGTGATCTTGGCGGATGGGTTACTCCGTCACAACTGTGATGGATAACCCGTCCACTAAACCATAAATCCCATGGTATATAATGGGATTTATATTTTGACGGATGGGCTATATGTCACTGTTGTGTCAGAGTAACCTGTCCGTAATTATCTAAATCTGGCCCTAATTCTTTTTTCGAAGTGATGCTATACAAGGAGAGAGTTACCCGCCCAAGTGCCCAATGTGTGGAGGTGGTTGCAAATGATGGGCACTGGCCAGTGCTTAATTTGTAAAGAATTAAGTGCCAGGGCTGTTGTCTGAATATCACAGCAGCTTGCATCACCCATTGCGCTACTAATGACTATTCAGACTTTTTATACATTAAAAATGACTAATACCTGCCACACAAGAAATCTTTATGGCTTTGAGTGTCAGATATTAGTAATTTTTAATGTATATAGAATCGTAAAAAAAAACTGTTGTGCCCATCACAAAATTGAGCAAACAGCACCACCATGTGACTGGCTGTCATAAATCTCTGTGTTGACAATTAAGTGCTGGTGCGAGCACCGGAACCCCCTGCTCAAATTATGCACTGGCAATGGCAATCATTTTTGGGGACCGGAACTTATTTCTCATCATCTGACTTTTAGTAGAGCAAGACAGAGAATGGCATGGAAGGGAGAAAGAAGCAAGAAGAGAAAGGTATGAAAATAGTCACAGTGCTTAATTTGTAAAACATAAGTGCCAGGGCTCTCATCGAGAGGCCACTGCACTTTGCACCATACAGTGCCACTGTCATGCTGCCAATGATAGTAACAAAACAACTACTAACCCATCACACGCCTACAAGTGTGACAGTTTAGACTATTTCAGGCCTCCAAGGCTATACGAATGGCTTGTGTGGCAGGTAATTGTCATTTTTAATATACATTGAATTAATAATTACCTGTTGTTGTGATCATCTCGAAATTAGACAGACAACATAACCTGTGGCTGAGTGCTTCAAGTGCCAGCGTTGACAATTAAGTGCCGGTACTGAGCACCGGAAACCACCGGCTCAAATTAAGCACTGAGTGGAGGTGGACAGGGCACTGGATAGTCAAATCACTAAAAAGCCAGGTGCTTGGCTCTAGCTCACACCAAGGTTCTCTTGGACTCTCAAGCTATGAAAGAGCTGAGCCTTCATGTGCTTCATTCACCAAGCCTTCCACTCTGGCTCTCATGCAGCAGAGGAGGTGCTTCCCAGCGCTTCACCATGATCGTTTAGCATATGGGCTGATAGTGAAAACCCTCCAGGGGGCTGTGAAAGTGCTTGGAGATGTAATTTGTACTTCTAAAGCACACTAATACCCATGGGTGTCCTGGCGCTGTAACACATACCGCTGTGGAACCCTTCCTGGCTTTTCCCTGTGAAATGTCCACTCCTGGGCACCCCCAAGGTGAAACCAGGCATCCCAGCGCTGTTGGGGCCGTTGTGGAGATTAGGCAAGCTATTGCCCAGAGTTGCAGAGTGGGACCCATGATTAGAATAGGCACCAAGGCAAGAATTATCAGGTCCGAGGAAATTGAGCCCAAGACCCGCTGAGGCGGGAATTGAACCCTGGTCCCGGGCCAGACTTCTGCATCAGGGTCTGCCGCTCTAAACGTTGAGCCACACTTCTCCACGATGTTAAGCTAATGCTTTTTTTAACAGTTTGCTGTAAGAGCAGACAATTTGAATATAACTAATATTATGTCCCCCTCAGAGCGCTTTCACAACATTCTAAAGGAACTTGATGGTCAGCCCATCTGAAATGGCACCCCCTGCTGGAGAGAGTAATAAAAGATGTCAAAGCTTGCATGGCATGCGCCCTATGCGAATCTCTGCCTGCAGCCAAGCTCTGCACTTCATTTGTGTAATGTGAAGACCTGGAACTCCGTGATGAAGAAGTGAGTGTACTTCGAACAAATCTATGTTTAGCAAGAAGAAAATGAAGCATTTGTTTTAGAATTGTTGTATTAATTATTTCACTTTTGTAGTTTTATATAGATTGGATGGCGCCCTGGTTGACGTCAGAGCGCTTTGTATTGATGACAACATTTAAAACAGAATTGAAGTTTCCACATATCCAGTGCTTAATTTGTAAAATAATAAGTGCCAGGACCCTGACCAGGAGGCCACTGTATCTTGCACCACCTATCGCCTGTGTCATCGCTGCCAAAACAACTACTAACTAACCATCTCTATCTCCTGCAAGTACGACAGCTGACATTATTCCAGGTCCCCAAAGCTAAAGGAATGGCTGGGGAGGCAGGTATTAGTAGTTTTTTTTTTTTTGAAAATGTTTTAATATTAGTAGTTTTTAATGTATATTGTATTAATAAACAACCGTTTTTCCACTCATCACTAAATTAGATGAGCAGCACCACCATGTGGCAGACTGTCCTAAGTGCGGTGTTGAAAATTAAGTGCCGGGGCCTGCACCAGAAACGAATTAAGTGCAAGTGCTGAGCACCAGAAACCACCGACTCAAATTAAGCACTGCATATAGATGAATATACATTTTCAAAACAGATAGAAATGTGGTAATAAGTATAAAGCATGCATGAGTTAAGAGGATATTTGAATAGCAGCCTTCTTCAGAGTATTACTTTGCATCATGGGTATCTTCACGACTTTTAGCCACGCTATACAAATTCAAGGATTATTATTTATTATTATTGTAGAAAGAACGGGTATTTCAGCTTAATTTGTGCTATGTTTTGTGTATTAAAAATGAGATGTGAGGAGTAAGATTCAAGAGATTGATCCTCCATGCACCCCTTTGAGTGTCATTTTTTAAGTCCTAAGTCATAAAGTTTTATTTGCATAACTAATTAAAATTGTTACAAAATTAAAATAACAGTGCACAATTTATTAAAATACTGAAGTTATTGATTCTCAGCCTCTATTTTTTTTAGAGACAATGCGTTTAAGGTCCATGGGTTAGGATGTCCCTGATAGCCTGCCAACTGGGTCAGCCTCCTGTTCAGTTAGTTCTAAGCATTTTCTTGCTTCTGCCAGGAATTTCACTCCACGACATGCCAGAGTTATGGAGGAGCCTCCGAGCCAGCTTGTGACTGCATGTCTGCAAGAACGGATGTGTAGCACGTTGAAGATGGATTTCTATAATAGTCGTCTCTGACTTATCAGGGCAGGACAAATACAGAAAAGATGGACGAAGGTTTCAGTTTTGTACCCGCAGAGGCGACATTGTTTTGTCTGGTGGGACGGCTTCCAGGATGGTAGTAGGTCCTTTGAGACATGCATCCCCATACGATAGGCTATAAAAGCCTTTTTGAGATAGCCACGTAAGTGGGATACTAGATATTGCATTGGTTTTGGGGTTGTAAAGGAGTTCATAATGGTCCAGCCGTGCTGTTGTTGTGCCAATGACTCTTTGTCCTCCAAGAAGGATTTCCTTTTTGCCGCAGCGTTGGCTAATTTGCTTAGGCTTGCTTTCTCTGACTCAGATTTCCAGACTGGTTCCAGCTCCAACTTTTCCACACAGAATTTCAAGTACTTTCCCAAGGTGTTCGGGGTTTCGGTTTCCCCCTGTTTTTTAATTTCCTCCCAGCTTAGCCAGTCCAATGTGTCTGGGTCTGCAGATCGAAGTTTATAACAGAGTTTCACGAAGCCACTCATGCTCCGGAACTTCTGATTTTGCAGTCCAAATTCAAGCCTGACTTGTGAGGCTGAGGCGGATTTTGGCAGGTTGAAGACCGCTTTGTAAATTTTTATCTGTAGATTGTTTAGTAGGTCGGCCTCCTTGCCACACCATGTAACTAGACCATAAGATAGGGTGGGCATAATCTGCGCTGCATTACTTTTAATAGATGGTTATAGTTGGGGCAATCCATTTTATCTTTAAGAGAACGGTACGCAAAAATTAAGGATTGAGCTTTTGCTTTTAATGCTGTTTTGTGATCCTTGTAGTTTGCTCCTTTTGTTATTATTATTCCTAAGTACTTGTAATACTCTTGTTCTTTCACTGTTGTCCCTTGGGCCATCCATTTGAACTTTAACTTTTGTGGGTCTACTAGCCGGACCACTTTGGTTTTTTCTTTATTTAGTTCCAGGCTTGCCCGTTCTAAGTACGATGTTAATTTATTGATGGCTCTTTGTAGGCCGATTGGTGTTTTACTCAACAGAACAATGTCATCTGCGTATTGCAAGTAGTGTATTGGGTTGTTTGCCAAAGATGGAGGGTGACTATCTGCTGATTCGATCGCGCGTGTGATGTCGGAGAGAAACAGATTGAAGAGGGTGGGGGCTAATACGCAGCCTTGTTTTAGGCCTTGGTGTGTTTGGATGCTCCTGGTTGTACTGCCTCCATTTCCCAGTTTGACTCTTGCCCAAGTGTGATGATGTAGGGCTTTGATGGCTATTAAAGATTTGATGTGGCAACCCCCAGCTCTCTAATTTTCTCCACAAGCGCTCTCTATTCACCCGATCGAAGGCAGACTTGATGTCTATGAAGCAGGCATACAAGCGGGTGCCCTTTGCTACTGCTAGGTCCATTAGGATGGACAGGCAAGTTAGGTTAGTGATTGTTCCCATTCCTTGCCTGAATCCTGTTTGAAATTTTGGCATAATCTTTGTTTCTGATATCCAGGCTTGTAGTTCGAGTAGAATGCAAGAGGCGTAGAGTTTGACCTCGATGTCTATTAAGGATATCAGTCTAAAATTTGTGGGATTGCGGTGGTCGCCATGCTTGAAGATGGGATGGATGATACTGCCTTTCCAGGAGGCAGGTAACTCGGCTTGTTTGTATAATTGATTGAACAGAGGCGTTAGGGTCTCTGACCATAGGACCGGGTCATGCTTAAAGATCGCGTTTGGCAGCCCATTTGGTCCTGCTGCACCCTCTGACTTTAATCTTAAAATTATCGTCCTCAGTTCATTTTTGGTGATTAGGTCATCTAGCTCTGTTGGCCTCTTCTGGAGTTTTTCCCGCTCGGATTCCCAATCTTCAATTTTGTTCACTCCTTTTGGTTGCACTGTGTTATCATTGGCTGCCCCATAGCCGTTAACGTGGCCTGAGTCTGCATTACTGTATAGAGTTTGCACGTGTCTGATCCAGGTTTCAGCGCCCACCCCGGCTTCTTGTTGCAGTTTTACCCCTTGATTAAGCTCATTTATGATGCCCCAAAAGTCCCGGCTGTTAGGATGTTTACCCGCAATTAGCAGTTTGTTCCAGATGTTTTCTTTATAATCGTGCTTTGCGGCCCTCAAAGCCTTCCTGTAAATGCTCCTAGCTTCCCTCAGGTTGGATTTGTTTACCGCTGACCCCGAAGTTTTTTGACTTGCGAGGGCTCGGACCTCCTTGGTGACCTTTCTTTTTTTAGCTCTTAGGTCCATATTGAACCAAGGCTCCTTCTTATTGTTAGAGATTCTGTGGTGCCCTGTCCTTGCTGGGAACGTTTGCTGCAGAACCTGAATCATTTGTTCCCAGTTGGGTACTCGGTCTTCCTCCTTTTGGGTTCCAAGGTTGGCCATATGGGCTTTAACTGAGTCCGTAATTTTGCCCAACCCCTCTCCACGCCATTTTAATTTTCTCAGATTGAACTTTGATGCGTGGTGCAGAAGGGAGGCAGTTGTCGGCGCCATGCTTGGTGCAATATTCAGACTTATTATTTGGGGAAAGTGGTCACTTTCTACTCGATGTTCTATGCCAAATGATTCGATACTGGGAATTAACTCATCACTTACTATAGTGTAGTCAATTATTGAATGGGCCCTGCCGCTCAGGTTTGTGACGGCTGTCGGCCTATCCCCTTTTGTGTTGCCATTCAAGATTGACTGTCCATAATCATTTAGGCTAGATGCTAATTTTTTCCCGCCACTGTTTGCGTTCATCTTCACCTTCGCCTTATTTTGGTCAATAAGTGTGTTGTTAAAGTCACCGGAGATAACAAGTGGATATTATGAATAGGTCCTTTGCATGACCTTAATGAGTGACAGCAAAGTCTCATATTTTTCTTTTTGCAACTTTCTGTCAGGATGGATATAAACATTAAATATTAACATTTTCCAAGGTTCAATCCCCGGTGACGGGGCTTCTGTGATTCTGATTACTTGAGCCCACTTCAGGCCGACATCTATCTCCTCAGATGCCCAGTTTTATTTATGGGTTACATATGTTGATAATCTGCCACGGGGATGGCCGTGCATAGAAAGGCTTTCTGCGTATATTTGGTGTTCTTTGAAACCTTGGATTGAAGTGGAGTGTAATTTCCAAGACTCCTGGATGAGAATAATATCTTGTCGTAGAAAGAAGGCCTGGGTTTCATGATCGTGGGCCATTTCGCGAAAGCCGTGCACGTTCCACGAGCAGATTGAAACTGTTGAATTCTTTATTAGATTCTGGGGGAGCCTCTCCTTCTGCAATGTTACGTGGGCGTTTGGGTCTGGGTTAGGTAGCTTTGTTGCTCAGGACGATGGGTATCCAAGACCAGTCCGTTCTATCTGCGTCGTGGGGACCAGATGTTTGTAGTTTGTGACTTGTGCTTAATGGCTCTGGCGTGGTGGCCCGGGCGCCGCGTAGGCAGGAGGTATGTTGGCCTCTGTTCTCTTGCCCCTTATTTTGATCACCTGTGTTAAGTTGTAAGGGATAGAGGTACTTCGGACGCTTGTGTCGCATTATGGATATTCCCCATGATTCAAACTGAGGTCTTGCAAGGTATATCCTATCTACCAGGTCCTTTGAGGCCCAAGTTGTGACTGTTTCTTCAATGGCCGCGTTATTTTTGTTTTGTTGGAATTCAACAGAGTGAAGATCTTGGGAAATGATTTCTTTTAGGACCGATGTTTCTTTAAACAATTTTAACAAATTGCCTCGGTTCAGAATGTCCTGCGTCCCTCTTGTTGGATATTCGCGGATAAAAGTTAGTTTTAAGTCAAACGACTCTTGGTGTTTACTTGGCTCCTTTTGTGTTGGGCCTGCTTTGCAGGCTGACGGGTTGTGAGATTGAATACTGTTGCGAACACGGTGGATCGATTGTTGTTCTTGCTCTTTCTGCACTGCCTCAGTTGTGGTTACTTTTTTCTGATTTGGGGCTGTCTTCGTTGACTTCGTTTGGGCCGTGCTTTCCTCCCTTCAAAGTAGCGAACATTTGCGTTCCTTTTCCAGGACAGTAATTTGCCTAGGGGTTGACACCGGTTTTATTGCAAGTGCTGCTGCTTGTCTGTGAGGTTTGTGTGCATTCCTTTCGAGTATTGTAGGTGATTGTTGATCAATGATAATTTTTGTACCAGGGTTAGGGCTCTCTTTTGGGATGCTTTTTGTGCCCAAACTAATTTTTTACCAGGGCTGGTGTTGGCTCAAGTTGATCACAGCCTCCATGTTCGACCACTTGTGCTGGCTTCATTTTGTCTCTTCCCAGCTCTTGCGCTAGTAATTGCTGGTTCAATCTTATGTCCATTTCACTTTTGTCGCCTATGGGTGGGAATGGGCTTGAGTTGGCTCCTGCCCTGGGGCCTTCGCCCCTTGATGTGTTAGAAGGATTTAATTTGACCACTGGGTCTACAAGAGTAACCTCGCCCGCTAGCGACTCATTCAGAAGATTGGGTTTGTTTTCTTGATGGATGTTGGATTTAAATATGGGGAAGATTTTGCCAGGATCTGCGTTTGGTTGTTTCTTATACTTGAGCCTGGCCTTCCTTGCCCTTTTCCTTTGTCTCGTTGTTGGTTTGTCCTCAATAATGGATTGTTGGGTAAGTTGTATTTCTTCGGTGTCTGAGACTGTTTTTCCCAGACCGCATTCCTTTGATAATTGTTCTTGCTCCATTATTTGTTTGCTTCTTGTAGGGCCATGGATAGGCTTTCTCTTAAGTGTTTGTGATTTCTCCGGGGTAGGCTTAGTGTCTAACGCCTGACTATGACCGCGTGATTGTTTTACCTCCCCTAAGATGTCCATCAAAATGACCGGGAGGCTTGCTAGCTTTTCTAATATACTTCCACAACCACAGTTTCGTTGTTGATTGCTTCGGCTGGTATTGGGCTCTAATTTCCCCCGAGTTGTTAAGAGCGATGATAGGGAGTCCAGTTTTGCGTTTATACCCGAGATATGCCCAGCCACTAATGTGATGAGGTCGATTTGGACTTCCATTTTGTTGGATTGATAGTTCAGCACCCTTATTGCTTGCTCTAGAGTGCTTAACAGAGACTGGGTCCATGATGTGGAGGGCTCGTCTTTTTGGGTTTTACTTAGGTCCTTGGGCTCTAAGTCCGACGTGCTCCCCGAGGAAATTGTGATTGGCACTGGATGGATGGAGTGTAATTGGTTTGCCTGCATGATGATGCTGTCATTAATGCATGCTTTGTGTTGGTCTCTTTTTAGCTCGGGCCGCAAGGGGTTGAGACCAGCATACCCGGACTCCGAAGTCGATCATCAAAACAGTATTCGGCTCGTGGTGCTCTCCCTTGTGAGTCAATATACTTTGTAATTCTCTCGGTTAATTCTTCGAGTTAGGAGTCGTTTGGAAGAAAGAGGGGCTTTAACCATGAGTCCCCTTCTTGCCCGAATGAGGTAAATGGGTTTTTGTGTCCCGTGTTTCCCTCCTGAGCGTCCTTGCTTACCATTACATGGTCACTGGCTTCGACTGGCTCCCCCATTGTCACGCTTTTACTCTGGCTCAACCTGATATCCTTTGCGAGGCAGTTGTCTGAAGTGTCCTTTACGGCTCTACCTCCCTTGATTTTGTTTATGGCTGAGGGGGTGTTGGGACGGTGCACCTGGGCGGATACTAACGCCCGTTTACCTTGGAGAGATGGACCCGAACACAATGGAGGGGATAAACACTCTGGTTTGGTGCTTGACGTATTCTGCAGGCTATTGGCCCGTGAGGTGGAAACATTCAGTGGCGCGATTGGGCTTGGTAACTTGCAAGCCTCCGCAGTTGGTGCGTAAATCGCCGCCATTGGGTGCTTGAGGTAAAAGAATTTTAGGAGTCCGGATTTCCGTATGGGATCCGATGTTGAGTCGGGGGTTGGTGCCGATACCAGCCTCTCCCTGAGATTTGATTCGGGCCCTGTTTCTGATGGCGTTTTTGCTTCCACGGTTGTCTTTCTCGATTTTTTGGGGGGATTTTTTACTTTCCGCAGGTTGGCGCATTTTGCCCGATCTAATTTCCCAGGTCGGGACCTCACGATCCTTTTGACCCTATCTGAGGGTCTAGTCGTGTTAGTTGGTTGCTTTCTTCGGCGGGGACGGGCGTGAGCTAGTGCAGGAACTTGTCAGGGTCGGTGAGGATGTGGACAAGCGTGGATGTGCGGACAGCCCGGCCGGCCGGGGAGAGGGGTTTACTGTCTGCTGTCTTTCCGGATGGTCCCTCTGAAGTTCCTCTGGCAAACAGTGATCTCCAGTGATCTCCAGGCTCTGGACTCCTGGATGGCCCCAGCGGCTCCCGCGGCTCCTGCAGCCTCTGGGGTGACCCTAGTGCTGCTGTTATCTTTGCCCAGTGCCTGGTGCCTGGTGCCTGGGGTCTTTCTGCCCTAAGGCGCCCGCCAAAATGCCAAATGCTCTTCACAGCAGTACCAGCCTTACAGCCCTTACCGGGATGTTACCGGTATGCTCGCTGGCCAAGTAATCCCGCTGCTGCTGCCAAGTGCCAAAAGCTCCCGCGGCCCCCGCTCCGCCGAGAGCCTCTCTGCGGGTCCCGCCTCCACCGGGTCGTTTTCCTGTTGTTTCCGCGTTTGGCCGCGGCCGTGCGAGAGACCGCACTGAGGAGCGGGAGCGGCTCGGAGCAGCGAGCACTGAGCGGGGCAGAGAGCAGAGAGTTCGGAAGTGCCCCCTCTTGCCCCGGCTCCAACCGGCTCCAAAAATGGCTCCGGAGGCTCCGGCGAACCACGGGACCACAGGAGATTCCCTCTTCACCTCGTAGGTTGTGCAGGTTGTGACGGCTGCTCTCGGCTCACTGCTGACCTCTAGCGACCGATATGAAGTGATTATCATTACATCCTTGATTATATTGACGTGTGGTAGCATTTATGTAGCGCTTACCATTAATAACAATGTGCTGAAGTACTTTGCGGATAGGTAGCACGCAGTGCTTAGTTTGAGCCAGTGGTTTTTGGTGCTCGCACCAGCACTTAATTGCCGGAACCTGCACTCAAGATAGCTGCAACATGGTGGTGCTGTTTGTACAATTTAAAGATGAGCAGAAAAACAGTTGTTTGTTAATTCAATGTACATCAAAAACAACTAATGCCTGCCACCAGGCCATTCTTAAAGCTTTGGCTGCCTCGTACAGTCTGAATTGTCACACTTGCAGCAGTGTGATGGTTAGTAGTAGTTGTTTAAGTACAGTGGCAATGTGCGTTGCAAACTGCAGTGGCCTCCTGACGAGGGCCCTGACACTTTTTTATTTTTTACAAATTAAGCACTGGCTAGAGCCCAAGACTTTACATACAGTCTATTAAGCAGTGATGGCAGGGAGATCCAGCCAGCACAGGTTCGCCTCGTCCCACCATAACAACGATCTGCCTGCTCTTTTTAATGGGATCCTTCGATCCGCTGCTGCCCCCTAATGGATTCCCATCTGTCTTGTGGATTTAAAAGGTATAATCCATGAATTTGAACTACACACGTTAACTTTCTGTAAATTTTCTTTACTACGAAAAAAACTATTTTAAAAACATGTCTATTGTGCTCTTCAGCCTCTGACCAGTAGATGGCACTTTAGACCGGAGCATACATTTCGTGTAGTTTGGCTACATTTATGTGAACTCAAGTTATAACAAACGGGCAAACTTTGCTTTCCAAATGTAATGCTTGCCCTGTTTTTCTGTCTGCATTATTTTATATGGCTTTCGACCACTTCCTTTATTTAAAACTAAAAAGATGTTCTTGATTGCATGTTGTGAATTATGCACCAGCTTACTATTGAGCAATGATGTTAATAAAGAGTAGCACTAGCATTTACTTTTATTTTGATTAATTTGTTAAGACCATTCCTCGCACCTCAAAGAATGGCATTACGTTTACATGGTTAAGGTGGTCTCAGATCAAGTTAATCTCGTGCGGCTTCCGGGTAATGATACCAGATCATGTCCCGCCCCTGAGGTCACCTGCGCAGCGGAAGCTCCGGTTCATGCCATTTCCTCGAACCCTTCCCAGGGCGAGTACAATTAATTACCGAGGCTTTCCAAGGCATGGAAATTTCCCGTTGCGAGTAATAAACATTTTAAAACAGGTCATTTATTTGCGGGCATGATTTGATTTTAGGAACACCATAGTGCCAATATCGGCCCACGCACCAGCCCTCCTGGAGCAACATACATGCAGCATAAATAAGCAGACAAGACAACTTTTTGTTGGAGAAAATTTGCTGCATGTTTATTAGCATACACAAATGCCAACATGGTGGGTTATCTTACAGGCGATCCAAAGGCAATATATACCTCTCCCCGCCCCCACTTGGCCAGAAGTGACGACAGGACCCTAGCAGGGTCGCGGGACACTGGGCTGCCCCGTGTGCCATCTTGTGGCACTAAGGGGGCCTCCCTCTTATGTGTGTCCCCTGCGGGGACGTGTCGGTCGGCCCGCAAATGTATCGAAAAGACCCTTGAGAAATGGGTGTAAAGCAGGAAACACGTGTTAGGGTTTGACGTCTGTTAACCCCGTCCTAGTCGCCAGCGATTAAAACACATCACTATCTATAAATGTTAATAATATGTTTATTAAGGCTTGTAAGCGAAACCACCGGGCACATTCCTGCTCTGCTGCCTTAGTCCAACAAACTGGTACAGGAGAACCTTAGAAAAGAGAACCCCAACAGATTGCACATTCCTCTTACAGAGAACAAACTGTCACAGAGACTCAGTTGACAACTACGTCATTGTAAAAAGCCTTTTGGCAACCTATAGTGCAAGGCAACAAAGAAAGGTGATTGAAGGTATTCCGTGCACGAGAGATGCAAGCTTGGCAAAAATGTGTGACGTGAAGAATGGTAATGAGTGTTTGAAAATCTACTCCTTTAAATGTTCTTTATCTCAGTCAAAACCTAGTAGGTATTAAGAAACGTTGAAAAGAAGGCTTGTCAGAGGGTTATGTCAGGCACGGATCACAGACAACATGTGGGGGCCCTCTCTGGTTTTCTAGTAGGATGAGCGCCTCGTTCAAAACAAGCATTTGCAATGCAATAGGTCTCGCATTGCTGAATGTTTAAGGTATTTGCGTTGCAAATAATGCCATGCCAATAGCTCATACTTTTAGTAATGCGAGACCTAGTGCATTGCAAATGCTTGCGTAGTGAGCCAGGAACCAGCATTGAATGTCTCAGTGCAGTACTGCAAGATGCTCCTAGAGATCCCTAGTGAGCAAGGCACCAGGTCTGCATGTCTAGGTGCAGTACCGCAAGTTGATCCTAGAGGTCCCTAGTGAGCAAGGCGCAAGCACTGCATGTCTTGGTGCATTATCGCAAGCTGCTCCTGGAGGTCCCTAAGGAGGAAGGCACAAGACCTGCATGTCTAGGTGCAGGACAGCAAGCTGCTCCCAGAGGCCCCTAGTGAGCAAGGCGCCAGCACTGCATGTCTTGGTACAGTACCGCAAGCTGCTCCTATATGTCCCTAGTGAGCAAAGCACCAGCACTGCATGTCTACAAAGTTGGAGTTATTGGCATTATGAATGGCAATGTTTTTTACCTAGCCATGTTGCATGGTGCAGTACCATCTGTGACCTCTTTTGCTCACATATGGTACTAAATCCTGCAGAAGATGTGGTATATCCACCCTACCCTTAATGCATTGCATGCAATAAAGTACTACAAGTACATTCAAATATCTATGTCCATATATACAATTAGTAGCTTTGAAATGTGACTAAAGAATTATTACATTAATTTTGGATTAGGTTGTACTCTGTGTGGAGCTGAGGAAGGGAAAATTATAGACTTCTCATATAAATGTGAGATGTTCTAGTGAGTGAAGTAACCACTGCCAGCTTAGCTTAGTGTGTGTCCAGCCTGAAGCCTTTTAAGAAAATAGTGCCTTGAGGCTGTAATTAAAACCTAGGGAGTAACAACACATGTAACAGGAGAGTCCTCATGGGAGGTTACAAGAAGAAGGCAGCACTAAGGAGGGACTACTAAGCCTATTGACCAATGAAAAGGCACCATTTACAAAGGACAGGGACAGTAGCCAATTCAAAAGATGGGCGGAAAGCGGGCGGAGCTTTATGCCCATATCCTGAATGCTGGACTGTTCCCATGAGGCACAGGGTCAGACTGATTTGCATATGGCCATGTCTGAACTGGGGTGGCAGAGTGGGCTAAAGAACGGTGATGGATTAAACACAGATCTGAGGACTGGGTGTGAGTGTTTGATTGGTTCAGATGCTCCGTCCATCACCACCCCCTTTTGTACCACTTTGTTCGCCATAAGTTGGCAGGGTATGCTCAGACGTGAGTCCCTTGCTCACTTTGCCACTGGATTCAAGCAAGCCGGGCTGAAGACGGCTGAAATGCCAGAAACCAGTCCTCGGAAGCTTGTTTCCGGTCCAGTGAAGGCATGGCTTGGCAGTTCGGGCTGGACTGTTCCCATGAGGCACTGGGTCAGACTGATTTGCATATGGCCATGTTTGAACTGGGGTGGCAGAGTGGGCTAAAGAACGGTGATGGATTAAACCCAGATCTGTTGACTGGGTGTGAGTGTTTGATTGGTTCAGATGCTCCGTCCATCACCACCCCCTTTTGTACCACTTTGTTCGCCATAAGTTGGCAGGGTATGCTCAGACGTGAGTCCCTTGCTCACTTTGCCACTGGATTCAAGCAAGCCGGGCTGAAGATGGCTGAAATGCCAGAAACCGGTCCTCAGAAGCTTGTTTCCGGTCCAGGGAAGGCATGGCTTGGCAGTTCGGGCTGGACTGTTCCCATGAGGAACAGGGTCAGACTGATTTGCATGTGGCCATGTCTGAACTGGGGTGGCAGAGTGGGCTAAAGAACGGTGATGGATTAAACCCAGATCTGTTGACTGGGCGTGAGTGTTTGATTGGTTCAGATGCTCCGTCCATCACCACACCCTTTTGTACCACTTTGTTCGCCATTAGTTGGCAGGGTATGTTCAGACATGAGTCCCTTGCTCACTTTGCCACTGGATTCAAGCAAGCCGGGCTGAAGACAGCTGAAATGCCAGAAACCGGTCCTCGGAAGCTTGTTTCCGGTCCAGGGAAGGCATGGCTTGGCAGTTCGGGCTGGACTGTTCCCATGAGGCACAGGGTCAGACTGACTTGCATATGGCCATGTCTGAACTGGGGTGGCAGAGTGGGCTAAAGAACAGTGATAGATTAAACCGTGATCTGTTGACTGGGTGTGAGTGTTTGATTGGTTCAGATGCTCCGTCCATCACCACCCCCTTTTGTACCACTTTGTTCGCCATTAGTTGGCAGGGTATGCTCAGACGTGAGTCCCTTGCTCACTTTGCCACTGGATTCAAGCAAGCCGAGCTGAAGACGGCTGAAATGCCAGAAACCGGTCCTCAGAAGCTTGTTTCCGTTCCAGGGAAGGCATGGCTTGGCAGTTCGGGCAGGACTGTTCCCATGAGGCACAGGGTCAGACTGATTTGCATATGGCCATGTTTGAACTGGGGTGGCAGAGTGGGCTAAAGAACGGTGATGGATTAAACCCAGATCTGATGACTGGGTGTGAGTGTTTGATTGGTTCAGACGCTCAGTCCATCACCACCCCCTTTTGTACCACTTTGTTCGCCATAAGTTGGCAGGGTATGCTCAGACGTGAGTCCCTTGCTCACTTTGCCACTGGATTCAAGCAAGCCGGGCTGAAGATGGCTGAAATGCCAGAAACCGGTCCTCGGAAGCTTGTTTCCGGTCCAGGGAAGGCATGGCTTGGCAGTTCAAGCTGGACTGTTCCCATGAGGCACAGGGTCAGACTGATTTGCATATGGCCATGTCTGAACTGGGGTGGCAGAGTGGGCTAAAGAACGGTGATGGATTAAACCCAGATCTGTTGACTGGGTGTGAGTGTTTGATTGGTTCAGACGCTCCGTCCATCACCACCCCCTTTTGTACAACTTTGTTCGCCATAAGTTGGCAGGGTATGCTCAGACGTGAGTCCCTTGCTCACTTCGCCACTGGATTCAAGCAAGCCGGGCTGAAGACGGCTGAAATGCCAGAAACCGGTCCTCGGAAGCTTGTTTCCGGTCCAGGGAAGGCATGGCTTGGCAGTTCGGGCTGGACTGTTCCCATGAGGCACAGGGTCAGACTGATTTGCATCTGTCCATGTCTGAACTGGGCTGACAGAGTGGGCTAAAGAACGGTGATGGATTAAACCCAGATCTGATGACTGGGTGTGAGTGTTTGATTGGTTCAGACGCTCCGTCCATCACCTCCCCCTTTTTTATCACTTTGTTCGCCATAAGTTCGCAGGGTATGCTCAGACGTGAGTCTTTTGCTCACTTTGCCACTGGATTCAAGCAAGCCGGGCTGAAGACGGCTGAAATGCCAGAAACCGGTCCTCGGAAGCTTGTTTCCAGTCCAGGGAAGGCATGGCTTGGCAGTTCAGGCTGGACTGTTCCCATGAGGCACAGGGTCAAACTGATTTGGATATGGCCATGTCTGAACTGGGGTGGCAGAGTGGGCTAAAGAACGGTGATGGATTAAACCCAGATCTGTTGACTGGGTGTGAGTGTTTGATTGGTTCAGATGCTCCGTCCATCACCACCCCCTTTTGTACCACATATACTGAATACAGCATGCCTTGAAGAGACAGCGCAAGCACTATCTAGGCGAGACCTAATAACAACGATCTCCTAGGACACATTTCAAGGCAGCTACAGATGAAGGTACTGCCTTGTGGCGACTGATGTTATCTGCCTCATGAGCGATACCGCACAAAAGCAGGCTAAGCTTGCTGTGCGATTGATATGCACATGCATTTAACAGTAGCAGTGCAAGCTTCAGGGTCATAGGAAAAACTGCTCCTGCTGCTACCCACTTGTGTTGGTTCTGTTTAAACAGGGGCAAATAAATGCACGTGCTTTTATTGCACTCATCTGTATTGTTGTATCGTTTAGGGCAATGCATCGTAGAGACATGAAAGAGCGGAAGACATTTAGCTGTTAAATAAATTTACAAATATTCTTGCTGCAACTTCAGTTTTTCAGCCACAATATAATATGAACACAGATTCAAATGGCCAAAAATAATCCCCAGTTTTTCTTCACTTATCAAAAGGGAGCACTTTCAATTTTAAAGCTTTTAAGGAAGTTAGAAAGAGCGGCCCATTTAGTCTCCACCCTTTATTTGTCTCAATTATTTACTCATACATGACATTATACTCACTGTATGTTTTGATTTCCTTAATGTGTGGCAAGCATTTAAATGTACTAATGAAATGTAACGAATGTGGGAGAGGGAGAGGATGTGGTCTAAAGGCTAGAGCAGTCAACCTCAAAGTTGGAAACTGGGTTCGAGTCTCAGCAGGGACACTTAACATCCTCTGATTCTGGGCAAATCATTTAATCTTGACTATCAAAAATGAATGTGTCCGTCTGTAACGTAACTGGTGCTCATGTAAAGCGCTCTGATATCTTCGGGTCTAGTTTGCGCTATATAAAACTCTAAAACAAAACAATTGTAGTGACTTGATTTTTTCAGTAATCATGTCTTCTTTTATTCATACTTTGCATTTATTCTTAAAGTTGTATGTGCATATGTATAATGATGTATTCCAAGTTCACGCTGACTACTTAGTTAACTTAGCCTGACTACAGACCTCCATTGAAATATGCTTTCCTTGCCTTCATGTTCTTTCTTACTTTTGCAGAAGTTTTATCATATTTCTTGTTAGCTAGAGAAAGGCTTATTGTTTGTAATAGACTGCTGATGGTGAGGCTTGAAGGGAATACCTCGACAGTGACAGTGGCAACCTAATGGTCAGAAGAGACCAGGATGGTGAAATGTTCAAAGTTGCGGTCTGTAGCATATTGATGTTATGTACTCTAGGACCCTTATGGTTCTGGGCGGACTCTGGAGAGGAAACACTTGATATGCAGTGTAGTGTTAGGGTGTGGTTAACATGAAGTATGATGTAATGCGCAGTGTGTGAGTGCATACTGAGGAATAAAGTAATGCTCGATAGCAGCTCCAGTGTGGCAATATTCATCTGCATGCTCCTGGGCTGGGGAAGACGCTACACAGTCTACAATCCCAGAGTCAATGTGATGGGAAACTTAAGTGAGGGTGTGGATGCTTCTCTCAACTAATGATTAGTTTGGTTCTTGCTGGTTTAAAAAATATAAGGATGTTTATGAAACTTCTGTTGGTGTTCACACAGTTGGCAGATTCAGATTCCTTCTTGACTCAGATAAGTACAGACCACACTTTTTTTCTGGGAGCAGGGCCGGCTCTAGGCTCATGGTGGCCCTGTGCAGGGAGCGTAGGAGGGGGCCCCGGAAGAGGGGGTCAGGACGGGGCGGAGCTCAGGAAGGTGTTTTAATAATACGTCCAGAAAAGTCGTTAGATGATTGACCAGTACCTGCGGCTGCTCCTACCCTTCCGAATTCCCGCTGCAACCAGTGGCAAGGGTGCACGGCCACAAGTGGCTCGGGATGATGTTTGCATCTGACCAGATCCCTTATTGCATTTCCTGACTGCACTGGATCACCACAAAATGTATAGGCGCTGCAGAGAAGATTAACGTGCCATGAGACAAAAAACTGTGTGGTAAATCGAGATGCAGTGGGAGGCAGTGAGTATACTTGGGTCAGGAGGAAGAGATGTGCCTCTCCATGTGCGTGAAGGGTGGCCAGAGGAAAGCATCCAGCAAGTAAACTGATTCCACGTCTCAGTATGCAAAGTTGGAATTTTGATACAGTGTATCCAATCTCAAGTATTTGCACATCTGAACTAGGGGTCACTAACACTGAATGCCAAAAGCGAAGGAGAGTCGCAGCGGGCCCTGATGACATTTGTGGAAATCTTTTCTATTTTGTTTACCTGCTGTAACGAATGCGAATTTGGAAATATAGGTTGTATTTTTGTATCAGCTGTGAATTTTTTTTTCCACATCTGCACAAATGTTTTGTTGGTGATAGGTGGTTTTGACGACTAGCCTACAGCACCCCCGTGTCCACAGAGTGCCTTGAAGACTCAGCTGTTCCAGCCGGTGCCAACCTGTGAAAACTCCACGAAATCCAATTATCTGTAACTCCACAACTACTTAACAGTTTCCTCTAAGTAATTATACTGGACTTGTCAGGACAAATGGGCGTTTTGTCATCGGAAGCTATTTCGTTCTTACAGTTGAGCCTTTTAAGTGTAATTTCCGTGTCTTGCAAGTTTGCAGCTTCATTTAATTCATGTTAACAGGCGTGCGGTTCCTTTTGGTTCCCTGTTGTGAGGTCCCACCCCCTCCCCCCGGTCAGCAAAGACAAAGATTTTAATGTTGTGATGCACAATGGAATTACTAACACAGTGTAATTTTAATCTCCAAACATGGTTTTAAAAGTCATCTGTTTTAAAAGAAGTTTAATACAATTGACTTTTTTTTTTTACAAAACTCACCAGGTTTGCCTTTTTTTATCTACAAGTATGAGGTCTGGGATCATTTGAAAACGACTGCCTTAGTATAACATTAAAATAAGTACCATTCCATTCGTTTTATGCACTATGGCATACGTTACACTTGAAGTTGGGATGATACGTGCAGCAATGCAGGTTGAAACCTTTTTGTAAGCTAAATTATTATCTTGTGTATATATATATATTTTTTTTAAACTGTGGGCCATGACACCACAGTATGTTCCCAGAGGTATGCTATCTTGCAAGGATATAAGGAGCTGCTTCATAATCTAAAAGATTTATCGGGGTTGTTTAATCTTACAGTACAGCACTTTGCAAACTGGACTGAGACATGTCTCCGTACCTTCTGATGGTCACTGTCACTGACCTCATTTTGCGTGTCTGTGAAAGCGACATCTCAGCGTAATAATACGTGTGACGGTTCACAGTAATTAAATGCACCATTGCTTTACCAGGAAAGACTGCGTGTGGAGCGCTGGGCTCCTCATTCTCATGCGACATTGCACAAGCTCCTCTTCCTGTTTTGTTCTTTCGAAAGGAAGCTGCTCATTTCAGTGACTGTTCCCACTCGAGGCCTGCACATTTGCACAACAGTGCCTGTAATATTCACAGAATAGATTGAAATTAATCTTTCTATGTTGTGTCTATACCTGCAGTCCGCTGTCCGCGGAGACTCTCACCGTTCCAAATAGGGTCGGGGAAGAGTCGAGATGCCGGAGTCGGACAGAGGTGTTCTCTGATCGTCGGTGGCGCGTTCTTTATTATTCTCACACGATGATGACGACGCACACACTCTCCCTGGCGCCGGGAGCGTGACCACCACCGTGACGCTTCACAGCGCGGCTTAGCAGCAGGTGCAGTTGCGCACAGCGCGCGGGGGCTGTCCCAGGGCCGTCACGTCATTGCTAGTGCTAAGATTGACGGCCCTGGGACCCAAACTGCTGGCTGACTGGGCAAGTGCAACTAAAACAACAACGCTGCTATTGCCAGCCGGGGCGAAGCAGGAGGCCGCCAAATCCTGCCAGGGGGCCGCCAGTGCCACGAACGATCCTTCGTTCCGGATCCGATCCTCGTCGTGGCGGCCCCTGGGGTTTGGCGGCCCTGTGCAGGTGCACACTTTGCACATGCCTAGGGCCGGCCCTGCTGGGAGTGTGGAGCTTCATGCTAAAAACGTATTCACTTTTTCCTAGACTTCTACCGAAAGCTAGATCATGATGCCACCTTCTATGCTCCCTAAATAGAAACCCTGGATGTATGATCCTGAAGTCAATTTATGTTTAGAAGAGAGAAGGGATGTTTATTTATGGAACGCCTATTTACTATACTTTGTTTCTGTATTGTTGTGTCTGTTACTGTTCTGTAACTCATCTTATTCCGACTTAATTTACTGAGATATTTCAGCCGTATTGTTGCATCTTTTGAACTTATTTTTTTCCTGCTTGTATAGTGGATTGATTAGAATTCTAAAATAAATCAATTTAACCATAATTGGTGATTCTTGGTCCTTATTGTGCAGTCACATTGGCTTCACAAGTCAGAAATGTATTGCTGATGTCTTCTCCCTTACAGCGCTTCTAGTCAAACAACAAAGGTTTATACGACCAATGGGGATAACCTTTGAGGAGCTTACTAAAAGATTGAGGTGTATACACCAGCACCCTGCCAGTAAAGGGGCCATCTCACAGGGAAAGCCAGGACGGGTTCCCCAGTGGTACAGCGCTGGGACGCTCCAGGGTAACCACGCGCTCTATAAATCCAACATTCATTCATTCATTCATTCACACTGTGATGGATCATTAGCTGAAATGGTGAGCGAAGAGTTTAATCATGGTGACTTTAATCAATTTACAAAGTTTACTGCAAATCTGAAGGACATATGTGAATGAATTGTGTTTTTGAAAAATCTCCTTTACAACTTGTCAGACATAAAATGTAATTGATATTGATTTCATGATTTCTGTAAATATTTATAAAGGTTTATTTGTAAATCAAAATAAAGTATCCTGTATTTTTCTTATTGATAAGCTGTCATCTGATTCTGCTTGCATTCTTTTTAAACTATAACTTTGTACGGGATTTACCTTATTCCTTTGCACTGTGCACCATGTAGAATACCTCAATTGGCCCACAGTGTAGCACAGTGCACAGACACAGCAGTGTGTACATTTTCTTGTCGCAGGTTAACATTAGTTTCCTCAGGCAGAGTTCCTTTCACAGATCTTTAGGGTTCTTTCTTGCTCTACTTCACGCTATTGTTATTATTTTAAAGTGTTTCACTTCATGGACTTCATTAAAAGCAGCCCAGATGAGGCCATTATAAGTTTCTTGGTGTCTCTGAGACTGGAATTACTGGGTCTGAGAACTCTGAAACCGATAAACACGTGGTAAATGTGTGCAGATTTGGGCCTTTTATTGCTCTCATTAAGGTGAAAACACAAGGATTTGTCCTCAGTATTCCTGTGCCGGCATGAAAGGGAAGAAGTCTACAAAGACATTGCTCCAAATCTCACTCACTTGCCGACCACATGCAACATTTATGTTTGAGGAAGCAAATAAGCTTGTGCCAGAGAAGAAGGCCTGTTTCCAAAGTCTGAATGACTTTATGGACAAAAACACTTTTGTGAATTCGTCACCCAGATTTAACCACCGTTTAGCCTGGCTGGCTGATCCGAAGATGACCCGCGTGTATTCTGCACTTGTCAGATTCCAGCACCCAACCAAGGCATTCCTCTCTCGGGGGTAGTGGTGAGCGAGCCCATGACGGCTAGAGCATGGTTCCAGTCAGATGTCCACCACTGACTCGGCCTGAGCTCCCATTAGTGCCTCGAGCCTAAAGAGAGACAAGTCCAGAAGCTGTGGATTCTACCTCCTGTATCCATACTCCCACAGGCACATAATTCTCCAGGCCCCTCTGGGTGCTCTGGTTTAGAGTCTGTGCAGTGTCTGCCTGTACTTCCACAATTAAGATGCAAAAAGCCTGAGTGACACAGGCTAGAATACCCCCAGGAGCCAGGACCCAGGGAGCTTAGACAATGGCGTGATATCGCTTAGAGGGAGGGGAGACAGAAAGAGAGAGCTAGTTGCAAGAGGGCTGACAACCGGATCTATAGGAGTAAGAAAGACAAGAGGAGAAGCAGAGAAGCAGGCGGTAGAGGGGCATAGGCAGTGAAAGCAAGGGAAAGCGAGAGATGATTGAAGATAAAAAAAGAAAAGGGGCGAGTGAAATTATAGCCAATAAGTAAAGCTTTTGAGCATGTTATGTCTCTCATAAATGTGTAATTTTATTTAATAAAATACAAGAAGTACTTTCTTATGTGTGCAGAACATCCATTATCCTCCTGCTATCAGATCTACAAATTCCTGCACGTCGTGCTATCATCAGGGCCACTGGAATTATGCGATTTTGAATCTGCAGTGTTTTCCGTATAGTTTGGAATTTACTGCATTTGCCTCATAACCTATAATCGACTGTATAATCTTCATCTTTAATAAAATGACGAAATAGCAAGTGTATACTGTCACAATATGCTGCAGAAGTTTGCTAATTGATTGAGTTAGCCGTAAGACTTATTTTGGTCCTCCTTTGCCACTTAATTCCACTTAATTCCAGAGGCCCCTTGTGACAGATCGTACATGCAGCACTTAACTGTCAAAAAGAGCTGGCGGTCACATCGGATAGTGAGTATATTATAGCCACTGGGAAGGACCCAGTTTAGTTGGACTGGGAATTCCCCAGCTGCTGAGAAAATTAATCGGCCGACGGCCTCTACAATTAACATTTATAAATGAAACACTGCAGAAATAAACCAGCGTCTGAATACATTGCTATAGCCTCTACATATGAAACACTTCCAGGCACTGAAGTCTGACACATGATTGTGAAAGACACCGGGCTTTCAGTCAATTTCTACGAGAAAAACCCTCTAACACAGGAGAGAACAGATCACTTCTGTGCACAAGGAAATTACACAAGGTTGTAGGAGTTCGCGAGGCAAGAGTTGGGTAGAAGGGTGCACGGGAGGAGAAAAGAATAAAACGAGAGTGGACAGAAGAAGTTCTGCAAGACGTAAAGGAGAGAAGACAGGATAATGCCTTTAGGAAAGAAAGGAGATTGGGAGTTAGGTTAAGGAAAGTGTGGATGGGACAAAGCGTAATAATTAGAAAGGAAATGATGCAAAATGAGGGGCCACTAGAGAAAAAGTCATGGAATTAAAACAGAGAGACAAGGTGAGACAAAAGAGAAGAGGTAATACAACGGAACGGGAGATACAGGAAAGATAAAGGAATTTAAGAGAAGAGGTAATGCATGAAAGAAACTAAGAAAAGAAAAAAAAGCAAACAATTTAAGGAATGCAGCAGGGACAGTGCGGGCCGCTTCTCGCTCCTGAGCTCCCTGAGCCAGGGCAGAGAGAAGGCGGGACATGCTCCCACCTTTGGCCAATTGCGAGCTGTGTTTAGAAAGATGCACGCGAAGGCCAATAGCGTGTGAGCAAAAAAAAAGCACATGCACAAGCGTGTAGTCCGAGTTGGAAGTCCTTACTAGAAGCCTCGCAGAGCAGCGCATGCGTGCTGGTTCAGGCGAGACTTAAAAATGGTAAGTTCTCTTGGGATCATGCATTCATTAACTCTGGAGTCTTACTGTTTTTATTTAAAGTTTTCCTGGGGGCTGCCGTGCTCCTTGCAGCCACCCCACATTTTCTGAGAACTGCATACTGGTGTTACATGGACATCATAAGATGTAGTACAGCAAGGGCCTGTAGATGCCTAATAACTTGTAAACAAATTTCCTTCCGAGATGCATTTATATAGTTTACACAAGAGAAGATGAGCACACACTGGCAATACATTCACGATGGGGCAATCAAATAACTACATTACAGTTGCAGTATCCTTGCAATATGTTTTTCTAAAGCACATACATAAGCGCTCTCATGGAGAAACACATACTGAGAAGCATCCCGCAAAACTTAAAGCACCAGCCAGTCATAATATTCCCCAGATGAGATAACTTTGACTTTCTTACTGTATGAAGCAGGCTTTTTACGTGGTAGTGCCAATTTAAGGCCACACCATGCAAAAAATACAGACAACCCTTGATTGTTTACAGGACTTACATTAATAATCCCAAGTGCTCTATTTGTGTTAGTGTGGTCAAGCAGTTTAGGCTTATCAGAGAGTAGTGTTAAGCATTTGTTGATCTCACAGGGTCAATAAATGAGACACAAACTTAAAAATAAATCAGAGACCAATTTTGAAAAATAACACAGGTTTTTATATAAGTTTAGACACCAAGATCATCAGACTCAAGTAAGTACTTTGGGAGTTATAGATTTGTGTAGAAGTAGCAAATAAAGTTGAATAATAGTTTTGGGGTTTGAGACCCGAAAGTGGTAATGTTATCCTATGGGAGAAACATACACTGCATACTGCATTGGTATACTTGCAAACGGTTTTGGAGAGTGCCTTCTGGGACTTAAGGTGCTTAGGGGTCAAGGTCCAAGAAACCAACATTGTTCAATTTTATCTGTTCTGATGTGTCTTGGTGCAGAAGTGCTGGTCGTGTTGGTAGCTTCGACCGCTGCATGTTAAAGTCTATAGAAGAAGTACCTGCAAAAGAAAAGCTGTAGGGGAGACTTAGGGACAGGTCTGGTAGAACCCAAAAGAGGGCTTGGCCCTTGAGGGTCTCTGGAGCACAGGGGCAGAGTCGGTTCATGCGAGCCCAGGTTGGGGGGCTCAGGTGCAGAGGTGTTTTGTTCGGCAGGTCGCTGTAGTTAAAGACTCTTGCTTGGCTTTGGTGACCTGGAGAAGGAGAGAAAACAGGACAGTAGGAGACCATGTGGATCCTGAAGTTGCTTGTTGGCAGTTCGGTGTTGGCGCCGGTGGTGTCCAGGTTGGACAAGCAACAAGCCTTGGTAGTTGCAAGGGCTCCGGAACCCAGGGTATTGGTGCTGTGAGGCTCTGAGAAGGGACTGTGTCTAGAGACTTGGTGAAAGCAACAGGGCTGACCTCCTGGACTCACAAAAACATTTTCCTGGTGAGTTGCTTCCTCAGTGGGCCCGTTGGCCATCAAGACAAAGGACTGGGTCTATGCAATCGGTGCTTTCAGATACAGGGGGATGGCTCCTCAACCCCAAGGGAGATGCTATTTGGTTGTTGAAGATATTAACATTCTTACAAGGGTTTGGGGAGGCTGTTTAGCTTCTGGATGAAGTATAAAGTTCCCCGATAGGACTAAGTAAAAGGCGTGTGTGTATGTGTAGTGTAGAGAGAAAGGGAGATAAATCCAAGACGGAAGGAGGAAGGGGGAATTTCCCTCTTGGGAACTAGAACCCTCACACACCCAGCAAGCTAGGTGTCATGCTTCATCATATGGGTCCTGCTCCTCGTCAGACTGGCGCTGCAATGCCTGACGGGGACCCGCGAAGGGGCTCTTTAGCGGAGATCTTTTGTTCCAGCCATATGGTGCATGCGTGTGAGAGGGCAAGTTCAAGTTCAAGTTCAAGAATTTGTATAGCGCACTACTCACCCAGAGGGTCTCAAGGCGCTTGAGGGAGGGTGGGTGCATTACATATCGAATAGCCAGGTTTTAAGTTGCTTTCTGAAGGAGAGGTGGTTCTGTGTAAGTCGGAGATGAGTAGGGAGAGAATTCCAGGTTTTGGCTGCTAAATAGGAGAAGGATCTTCCTCCCATGGTGGATCCGTGAATGCGCGGAATTACGGCGAGGGCTTGATTGGATGATCGTAGTTGGCGGGTGGGTGTGTAGAAGGACAGTCGTGTGTTGAGGCATTCGGGTCCTAGGATGTAGAGTGCCTTGTGTGCGTGGGTGAGGAGACGGAACGTTATTCTCTTGTTGACGGGGAGCCAGTGGAGATCCTTCGGGTGATCGGAAATGTGAGCCTGGCGGGGAATGTCTAGTATGAGTCTGGCTGAGGCGTTTTGGATGCGTTGGGAGTTTTTTCTGTAGTTTGGCTGTGGTCCCGGCATAAAGGGTATTTCCGTAATCCAGTCGGCTGGTGACCAGTGCGTGGGTGACTGTCTTTCTTGTTTTGGTGGGGATCCAGCGGAAGATTTTTTTGAGCATGCGTAGGACGTTGAAGCATGAAGCTGAGACGGCGTTGACTTGTCTGGTCATCGAGAGGGAGGAGTCTAGGATGAAGCCAAGATTACGTGCATGATCTGTAGGTATGGGTGCTGTACCCAGGGCCGGTGGCCACCATGAGTCGTCCCAGGCAGAGGGGGATGATGTTATGTTAAGTTATTTTTATTTGTACCGCGCACAGCTGCCCCAGCAAAGGGGCGTCCTGGCGCTTTGAAAAGGTAAACACAACACAGCACTACAAAAAGGCAGAAAGGAAAAGAGACCCCTCGGAGGGGCTAAACAAATAAAAAGGTCTTGATGGTCCGTCTAAACTGAAGGAGCTCGTCGATGGCCCGGATTTGCAGAGGAAGAGAATTCCACCAACTTGCCGCCAGGACTCGGAAGGAGCGGCCACCAACTCTGCTCAGTTTAAAACGCGGGACCACTGCTAGGTTCTGGCCTAGAGATCTAAGAGCGCGGGAGGGGACATAAGGAATCAGCAGATTCTCCAGGATTTGTGGGGAAGTACCCTTGAGGATTTTAAATGCAAGGCAAAGCACCTTGAATTTAATCCCCTGCTGCACAGGGAACCAGTGGAGAGAGCGCAGGGATTTGGACACCGAGCATCGCCTAGGCAGGCCTGTCACCAGTCGGGCCGCAGCGTTTTGAACCCGCTGCAGTCGAAGAAGTTCTGACTGGTTAACCCCTGCCAGTAGTGAGCTGGCATAGTCCAGCCTGGACAGCACTGATGCTTGGACCACCAGTTGTCTTGTGGGTGCATCAAAGAATTTGAGGCTGGGTCGGAGTCCTCTAATGATGCCATAACAAGAAGCCGATTCAGAAAAGGGGGTGGTGATGAACAGAGTGTCTGAATTAAGCAGACCACTCTTACCCAGTCCTAAGATCAGGGCTTGATCCATCACCCTTATTTAGCTCACTGCCCCATCCCAGCTGTGAGACTAATTTGCATATAGCCAGGTTCTGAGCTGGGATGGTGCAGTGAGCTAAAAAACGGTGATGGATCAAGCCCTGATCTGTTGACTGGGTAGGAGTGTTCTGATTAACTCAGATACTCTGTCCATCACCACCCCCTTTTGAAATTATAACAAGAAGCCGCCACCTTCTTGGTATGACAGATGAAACTGAGAGACGGGTCAAGCCATACCCCCACATTTTTTATCTCTGACACTGGGAGGGGAGTCACACGAGATCCGAAGGCCACCATTTGTCGCCCCACAAAGCCACCTGTTTACCAACCACCATAATCTCCGTCTTCTTGGTATTTAACTGGAGACAGTTGGAATTCATCCAGTTAGCCACTTGCCGCAGACCATCACAGAACCTGGGAGCCTCCAGACCTGAGTCCCCACTCAGTGTGACCGCCAGCTGCGTGTCATCTGCGTAAGAGACCATTGTCAGGCCCCACCGCTTGACGACCGCAGCCAACGGTCTCACATAAAGATTGAAAAGGGTGGGACTCAGTGATGACCCCTGTGGGACTCCCTGGTCTAACGGGTAAGATGACGACTTACCGGGCGGGATCGCCACCTGGAATGACCTATCCGTAAGAAAGGATCGAAACCAGCTTAAGGCGAGGCCAGAGACGCCCACTTCCTCAAGTCGCCGAAGCAGAATCCCGTGCGATCCCGTGTCGAAGGCGGCACTGAGATCTAATGACAATAGGATGATGCTATGGTCCTCATCCTAGGACAATGATCCTAGGATGAGGACTTCCGTTTTGTCCGAGTTTAGTTTTAAACTGCTGTTTTTCATCCATTCGGCTACTTCTTTCATTCCTTCGTGTAGATTGGTTTTGGCTGTGTTTGGGTCATTGGTAAGGGAGAGGATCAGCTGGGTGTCGTCTGCGTAGGAGATGATGTTGAGGTTGTGTTGGCGCGCGATGGATGCGAGGGGACTCATGTATACGTTGAAGAGGGTGGGGCTGAGTGAAGATCCTTGTGGTACACCACAGATGACTTCGGCGGCCTCTGATTTGAATGGGGGGAGGCGGACTCTCTGGGTTCTTCCTGCGAGGAACGAGATGATCCAGTCCAAAGCTTTTCCTTGTATTCCGACGTTGTTGAGGCGTTGAATGAGGGTGCTATGACATACTGTGTCGAAGGCGGCGGAGAGGTCGAGTAGGATTAGGGCAACTGTTTCTCCGTTGTCCAGTAGCGTTCGGATGTCATCTGTAGCTGCGATGAGGGCGGTTTCATTGCTGTGTTTGGCACGGAAGATGGACTGTGAGGGGTCGAGGGAATTGTTGGATTCCAGGAAGGCGGCGAGTTGACTATTGACGGCTTTTTCAATGACTTTGGCACGGAATGGGAGGAGTGAGATGGGGCGGTAGTTCTTAAGTTCAGAGGGGTCTGCTGTGGGTTTCTTCAGAAGGGCGCTGAGTTCGGCATGTTTCCAGCT
This sequence comes from Lissotriton helveticus, assembly GCF_964261635.1. Classification (NCBI taxonomy): domain Eukaryota; kingdom Metazoa; phylum Chordata; class Amphibia; order Caudata; family Salamandridae; genus Lissotriton; species Lissotriton helveticus. The sequence continues at coordinate 586,123,989 of NC_136072.1, forward strand.
TTCCGGGAAGGTAGCGGAGTTGAAGGAACAGTTGATGACATCGCGGAGTTGGGGTGCGATGATAGAGTCTGCTTTGTTGAATATGTGGTGGAGACATGGGTCGGTTGGCGATCCTCAGTGAATGGAGTTCATCAGGCGGATGGTGTCCTCAGTGGTGATTGGGTTCCAGGCGAGAAGGTTGTGAGAGTTCTGTTTTGGTTCGGAGGTGGGTGGAGTGGGCTGTTCATCGGATTGGTTTTCAAAGCTGTTATGTATGTCGGCGATTTTGTTGTGGAAGAAAGAGGATAAAGAGTCGCAGAGGTCTTGAGAAGGAGTGATGTCGTTGGTGCCGGCGGTGGGGTTGGTAAATTCTTTGACGATGTTGAATAGTTCCTTGCTGTTGTGGGCGTTGTTGTCGAGTCGATCCTTGAAAGCAGATTTCTTGGTGGATCGGATCAATTGGTGGTGTTTGCGGGTGGCGTCCTTGAAGGAGGTCTGGTTGTCCGTGGTAGGGTTTTTTCTCCAGGTTTTCTCGAGAGTACGACATAACTTCTTGGATTTCTTAAGGTCATCGTTGAACCAGGGGGCCTTTTTGCTACGTTGTTTGATCTGGTGGTTTTTCAAGGGTGCTAATTCGTCTGCACAGTGGGTGATCCATTGTGTGAGTTTGGTGGCAGCTTGGTTTGGGTCCGCTGATATGGCAGGAGGGTTTTGGTTAAGCGATGTGAAGAGTTGGTCGGTGGTGATTTTGTTCCAGTTTCTTCGAGGGATAGGTCGTGGGGGGTTGTGGGTCGTGGGCTTTTTGTAGCTGAAGTGAACGCAGTAGTGGTCCGTCCAATGGAGAGCTGTGGTGTGATCAAAGGAGATGTGTTTGCTGGAGGTGAAGATAGGGTCGAACGTGTGTCCGGCAAGGTGGGTGGGGGTGTCAACAAGTTGTTTGAGTCAGAGATTAGCTAGGTTGTCCAGAAGGGTGGTGGTGTTGCTGTCGTTATTCTTTTCCAGGTGGAAGTTGAGGTCTCCCAGTAGAATGTAGTCCTCAGAGGGGAGGGCGTGTGGGCTGATGAAGTCAGTGATGTCTTCGCTAAATTGTGCGTGGGGTCCTGGTGGTCTGTAGATGAGGGTGCCTCTGAGTGTGGTCCTGGGGTCGGTGTGGATCTGGAAGTGGAGGTGTTCGGCGGTCATGAGGTTATCGTCGGAGCTGGTCGTGATTCTGATGGTATTCTTATGGACGATGGCGATGCCTCCTCCTGTTTGATTGGTGCGGTCTTTTCGGATGATCTTGTAAGCGCCCGGGATGGCTATGGCGATGTCGGGTGCTGATGAGGCGTTCATCCAGGTTTCTGTAAGGAAGGCGACGTCTGGCGATGCAGTGTCGAGTAGGTCCCAGAGTTCCGTGGCATGTCTGTGGATCGAGCGGGTGTTCAGCAGGATGCACTTCAGGTGGTTGGAGTTGGAGCTGTGTTTGGAGGTAGTGGATTTGGTGTGTGTTCTTGTGCAGGCGAACTTGCAGGAGTGGCAGGCGAATGGTCCATGTGTGTATCCTGGGGTAGTTGTGCAGCATTGTGGGGTGCGTCCGGGGTTGAGGGCAAGAAGGGAAGCGGCGTCGTACGTTAGGCGGGCGGAGTGGGTCTTGGGGTCTTGCGGGGGCCAGGGGGTCTGGCGCTGGGCGCGGTCCAGGCACGGACGGGCGTAGACGGGCTTACCTTTGGCGCACCTTCGGCGCGCATGGGGCGCGTCCGCTGCGCGTAGAAACGTCTGTCATAAGTGTAGAGTGGAGGGGGGGAGGGGCGAGGGAGTATCAGCTGGGAGGCGGGAGCGTGGGTGGAGATCCGGGCAGGGAGCCACAACAACAACAATAAAAACAAAATGGCAGAAGGCCAAAAACCAAACAGTATTGGGGCGCAAACAGGGATAACGCGGTGCAAATGGCAGTGGCACCGGTGCAAACAGGCAGCAATCAGTATTACAGTCAGCGCAGCACTGTTTAAAATCTAATTAAAGCGTACTTTCAATCAAAGTGCTACGAATTAAAAATGCTCATCAGATTCACTAACTATCAGGCAATCTAGCGCTACCGGGTACTTGCGATACTTCGGACAGGCAGTGGCAGAGGCGAGGTAGCAGACAGCAGTCTAGGAGTCAGGCAGAGCGGGGAGCAGCGTGAGGAGCGACCGCTACTGTAAGGAACAGGACGGTGAATGTGTAGTCGTGAAAAAGTGATAGTGGATTAAAAAAGGTGGGTTCGTCCACAAAGAACTTTAATGGTGTGGCTAGCTCCCTTGGTTAAAATAGTGGGAGGGGAGATAGACGCCACGAGTGTTTGCGGCGAAATACCTGCAACCCTCTATTTAGATCGACATGTTTCTTGCTATTCTAGCAATTCCTCAGGACCTCAGAGTCAGTGCGCAGTACTACACAGTGAATTAAAAATTTGTTAATACAACCTTGAATCTTAAGGTCTGTAGTGGGGCAGGCCAACTGGTCCTGCCTTGAATGGCGCAACCTGGGGAGAAAAGGAGAACATATACGGAGGATAGTCAGTGTAGGTCTCCTATAAAAACTAGGTGCGCTCTTCTACACACAACAAAGACACACACTGAAAGATTTAAAAAGGCCCAAAAGAATCTAATCAAAAGAAGATGGTCAAACGCTTACCCTAAGCGTATCCCTAAGGTGCCCCGCAGTCTGCTCCTGTGGGACCTGCACAGAAGAGTCAGGCACCTAAGAAAAGAGGGGGGGGGGGGGAGACAATTTATATCCTCAAACGTAAGCCGGTGTCAAGTCGTGGTAACAACCACTTACAACCGGGCTAATCAAGCCAAGTACACTCCCTGGCGTCTATTGCTCACTGTTCAGAACGATAAAAGTGGCAGATTTGGGCAATCAGGGTTGATTCCGGAAGGGCAGCCATTACTGTGTTAGTGGTCACTGACAGGGGAAGCACCGGGCCTCATCAACCATCTCGAGTCCTCAGCGCTATCAGGAACTGAAGGCGCGGGAATTCGAGGGGAGACTGTTCCCATGCTTTTCTGCCAGTGTGTCATCCACCAAAAGTAAAAGTAGCTGGGCCCACTGTCTCCTGTATCTGCCAGTATGCCCCATGTTTACCGGTCACAGCGTATGCAATGATCCCAGCGTGGAATGGCACAATCGGCCACGACTGTTGTCATGGTGATAACCCGGTAATGATCCGACACGAATCTGGAAGGACACTTACCCAAGCGGTGTGCGGTCTCTGCCTGCAAACCTACCCCCACGCGTAATCCGTAAGGGATCTGGAGCGACTGGTAAAAAGTCGCGGTAGGCAAAGCGCTCTTGTACCCTGCACCTCCGTAATCCAAAGAGTCCAGCGGGGGGCGTGGTCACGCGATCAGTATCCGCGCATGCGCAAAGGCAGATGTATGAGACTAGTGCCGGTCTGTGTTAAGCTGACGGTGTAGTGTAGTTCCTATATTCCCAATAGGCTCTGCGCATTGGAATAATATCTTCAGTAGTGTAGACGTAGGACAGAGGTTAACTAGGCCTCTACTGACTATATTAGACTTAAGTTTTTTGCCAGCTAGCTCAGAGTTCACTAGAAACTTTCTCGAATAAGCGAGGAGGAGTTGAACCTCCCTGGATAGACAAGAAGGGATTTAGTATGAAACTAATAGGAGCGACAGTAAGGGCCTAAAGACGGTTACCAGATGAGATGCCCGTCGCCATGGATCAGGACTTCCCGTAGACGAACTAACTGAATTGATTCAGAACTTTGATGAAGGAATTTTGACTGAGAACAGACACAGACTTTAAAGAAAATATTTTGAGTTCTCTTGGGATTTGTTTAACACTTGTGGAGATTGGCTGACAGTTATAGTGGATACAGAATAGGACACATTGGAAAGGGAGGTAGAGGTCCTGCACCTGAATAGACCTTAAACATAGGCAATACTGTGGTGCATTTATTTTGACGTGAACTTGAAAGAGGGAAGTGTTAAGAAAAGCCTTTTGCAAGCCCTGATGATGTCCTTCATTGGACGAAACGCGTCGGCTGTTTGATGTTATTTGATCATCTTGGATTTACTTGGAGTATTGGAAATGATTCTGGGAACTGTCGTCAATGTGTGACGGACACTTGAACAACAAAGAAAAATTTGGGAATCAAGAACTTTTTGACCCTGTGATATTTGTATGAAGTTGAGTCCAGTCCCTCGAATCATAGAAGTAAAGAAGGGATTTAGTTTCTGACAACCATAGAACATGACAACTTTGCTCTCCCTGATTAAGAGTGTATCTCTAGAGTCGTGTGAAAACAAAAGACAGCTATTTCACTCAGTCAATAAGTGCGTACTTAGTTTCACCAGATTGCAGAGAAAACGAGAGACGGGCGTTTTCAATAAAAGGTGTTATTTATTGAGCAGTCTCTTTCCTCATACAAGAGAAATGAATTGCTACAATTGCAATACTTATAGTTAAGTAAAGTGCATACAGTAAAAGCAGGATTATGAAATAATACTGTAAAAGCATGGATATGGTTTCTTAGCCATATGATACTTTAAAATGGATAAAATAGATACATACATATATACATTGACTAATCGTACTCAACTGGTGCTTCTAACTACGCCTACCCCGGTGTACCTGGCCTAAGCCTAAGACGTGGGAAGGAGTAAGTAAGTAGCAGTTTAAGTTAAGTTTGTTTTGCCAAGAATCTGACTCAAGAATTCTCTGTAAGGGTTTAGTCAGTTCAGTACCTGGGTATTAGAAGGCAGGAGGGCTGGTATCTTTCTCTCAGGACTCGGTATCCCAGTCACCCGCAAGGGCAAGCTGGAAACGCCGGAGGCTGGATTTCTCGGCAAGAGAAAAGACAGCGTCTTTCTCAGCGCGTCAAAAGGGAGGGGCAGCGTCCGTGGGCTCTCGCATCAGCTGGGCTCTCGGGCAAGTAGTCGCTGCTCCAGATTCACCACCACCGTGTCTTTGCTTAAGGCAGCATTGCTATATTTATACCTGAGAGGTGCTGGGTTTGACGTAAGGATGGACATAAGACGTCAATAAAAGATGTCACGAAGAATTGGTCGTTCTTACAGTGCATTACAGGCGTTCTCGGACGAAATCAAAACAATAGCAGGCGGGGATTTCCCAGGTTGCTGGAGGCTTGGATTGGTTTAAGAACTCGGTGTGCTTTCTAGGGGGCTGGAGGAATAGTGCTTGCTTAATGTGACAGCATGCGCTATGACTGAATTTATGAAAAGGGTTTCTATGCCGTTGTAGGGATATTATTGATTTATAACCGGACAAGGGCAAAGAATAGGAATATCGATACAGGTACCTAGATAAACACACTACAACGGCAAAGACGGTTCCACCCGTCGGCCATGTTGGAGGTATGGAATATATGGAAACAGACAGTGGATTTGTAGATAAGCATGTATATTCGTGAAGCTCAAACTAATTAATTTGTCTTCAATATGACCAACATGCTCAGAGATACATATTTTTAAATTTTCGTATACATTTTCCTTAGGGTGGTGAGATTCAACATTGTAAATGGGATGATAACTCGTCATAATAGCGTCAAACATCAATTGATCGTATCACAGGAGAGGGGGAAGGTGTCTGATTCACAGGGAAGGTAGGCGAAGGAGTGGGCAAGGGAGAGTCAATGTTACTTGAAAATAAACCCCAAGGGGGCGCATTAGTTGTTCTGATGGTAGGGGTGAAGGTTTGTCTGTGGGGATGTAACCAGTACTCAGGTAGGTCACTGAGGGTTTTTTTTATTATTTATTAGGATGTACTTGATCTGTAGTGTCTGCAGAGTAGACCACATCAAATAAGTGCATAGAAGACAAGTGATGGTCACTCTAATGGTCTAGTTTTTAAAGGAGGACCACGGGACGGCATCGTTGAGACCCACTGTATCTAGTCTCAATCGATGTACCCATCTTTGTTCAATCCTGAACAGGCCCTGTTTGGTGATTCCAGGATGGCATTCTAGAACCAACCAACGGATGCTATCAGCTGTGTGTCCACGTTGTGTGTAGTGTTGCTACAGTTTAGTGTGCGTCTTAAGGCATCTTATATTACTTTTGTGTTCTTGAATGCGCAATTTAACTTGTTTCATCGTCATCCCAATATAGTGTTGATCGCAGGGGCAAGTGAGTAAGTAAATGCATTTAGTGCTGTTGCAATTGGTATGCCTTCGCATATGCCAGACAAAAGTATTTGACAGTTGTATCTTTTTGGTTACGCTAGTCTGGCGGCACACTGCACAACCCCCACAAGGGAAATGACCCTCTACTGGCGGAAGATCCCATAATGTACTCTGGTTACTTGTATTCAGTTTTTTGGGTCTTGTATGGATCAGCGCGTCCTTTAAATTGGAGGTGCGTTTAAACGCAAATCTCGGGCGCGGAAAATTTAAACCCCCGGAGTTGATAATGCTCCAATGTTTATTGATTGTTTGCTTTATGAAAGCTGAGTTTTTTGTGTAAGAGGTCACACATGTGATCACATCTTCGGGTTCCTTCACTCGAGTCTCCAATAAGGCTTCCCTGGGATTATTTGCCGCCCTTTTGTAGGAGTTTCTAATCAATCTAGTAGGGTAACCCCTGTTTTGCAATTTATGCTGTAGGACATTTGCTTCCTGTTTAAAGTCAGTATTCTTAGTACAGTTCCTGAGGACCCTGAGGAATTGTCCAAATGGGAGATTGTCTCTCAGGGCCCTCGGACGGTAACTTTCGTATAGGAGCAAGCTGTTTCTGTCTGTATTCTTGCGATAAAGTGTGGTGCTCAGACCCCTAGCAGTTTAAGTTAAGTTTGTTTTGCCAAGAATCTGACTCAAGAATTCTCTGTACGGGTTTAGTCAGTTCAGTACCTGGGTATTAGAAGGCAGGAGGGCTAGTATCTCTCTCTCAGGACTCGGTATCCCAGTCACCCGCAAGGGCAAGCTGGAAACGCCGGAGGCTAGATTTCTCGGCAAGAGAAAAGACAGCGTCTTTCTCAGCGCGTCATAAGGGAGGGGCAGCGTCCGCGGGCTCTCGCATCAGCTGGGCTCTCGGGCAAGTAGTCGCTGCTCCAGATTCACCACCACCGTGTCTTTGCTTAAGGCAGCGTTGGTATATTTATACCTGAGAGGTGCTGGGTTTGACGTAAGGATGGACATAAGACGTCAATAAAAGATGTCACTAAGAACTGGTCGTTCTTACAGTGCTTTACAGGAGTTCTCGGACGAAATCAAAACAATAGCAGGCGGGGATTTCCCAGGTTGCTGGAGGCTTGGATTGGTTTAAGAACTCGGTGTGCTTTCTAGGGGGCTGGAGGAATAGTGCTTGCTTAATGTGACAGCATGCGCTATGACTGAATTTATGAAAAGGGTTTCTATGCCGTTGTAGGGATATTATTGATTTATAACCGGACAAGGGCAAAGAATAGGAATATCGATACAGGTACCTAGATAAACACACTACACCCACTCCACGAATTCATGTCCATAATTACTAAACTAAGCAATAGTAAACATATCAAATAGTGCATGTGTATACCGATCCACCCCAAAATACATTTTTTTGCATCTGAAATGGTATATGCGAAATACACGAAAAATGAGTATAGGTACAGTATTTCAAGCAGAGTAATCATTCATTGAATAGGATGCATATATCAGCGGAATGATTTTGTGAAATTACACATGAAATGGCTCTTAATACAGAAAAAAAGTTCGAGACCACTTCATCACATATAAATACAGTTATTTGTAAATATGCTAGAGGCTGAGGTAATATTTTGTCTCTAGAGTTCCTAAAAATAGAAGCTCTGTTCTCTAAGAATAGTTCTACTTTAAGCAGAGGATGAGTGCCAAAAAAAAGTAAATATTTTAGAATCGGGGGAAAAAATAATTTCGTTTTTCAGGGGAAGAAGAAAAAACAGTTCCAAATATTTCCATTAGCTTTTGTTTTTCAAATCTGAAGGCCAAATTCAGAGTTCACTGAACGCTGTGTGCTCGTTTGCTTAAAAGTTATTCTTTCTGTTCGGGGGAGAACATCATTTCAGACAGACTTTCAAAAAAGCAGTGAAAGTTCGACCAAGTTGGAGAATGTCGCTATCATGCAGTCATGAGCATGATCGCTTTCATCGATGTATTGATCAGCATTGCTTACCAAAGGTCGTACCTGGTTGATGCTGCTCTCATCTTGTACTTCACTACCCTTTAATCGCAGTGGTGAAGTTTCCACGAATGCCGTCATCAGGATAGGTAACCGCTGGGGACAACACGATGCATGAGCCGTTACTGGACCTAGCAAAGTATCTGTATCCAATGGTACTTCTGATAGTAGTGTAAGACAGGTGTCCAGCACGCATTCTTCTCCGCACAGCATACATCTTAACACAGGTAAGATACAATTCTGCCAGATGGGTCTGAATGAAAGAAACCAGGTCATATTCAGATCTCTTAGCCGGGCTAATCCAAGGCTTTAGTTATGAGGTCCCGATAGCGTATAGCTAGGATAGTTTCTTCCATTGTTGCTGGAGTCTTGTCTGTGACATGGCTTGCCATAACGAACCATAACGAAGCAGGAGTATCAAAAATAAAATGCCTGCTACGAGTCCCAACAGGAGTGGAAGGCTGCCAAAGACCGAATGGACAAAGTTAGGAAAAATGCCCAGGACTGCTTTGAACGGTGTTAACAGTCCCGAAACAATTGCCTTAAATACACTAGGGATACCATTCGTATCAGAAATGTTTAAGATTTGGTTTAGCATTTCTGCGAAATGTAGGGGGCAATTTGTTGATAATAATGCATGTATCTCTGTCGTTGTCCTTGCAACTTGGAGATCATACGTTTCTTTCGATGACGTCAAGGGCACAGGCGTCTGTAAAACAACAGACTTCATTCTGCTTAAAGTATCAATTCGAATAGAAGAGATTTTCAAACTGGGCCAAATTTTTCCCTCCCTGTCTGGAGTGTCGTTTGGATACAATACTTGCATACAACAAGTGACCATGGACGAAACGCTTACGAGATAAGCTTTTCCTGGCACCAAGCCACAACATCTGTGGTCCACAATTAGAATGTAGCTCCCGTTAGAAAGCAGTCTAAAGAATGGCTCTATTCGAGTTGCAGGTGTGCCAAGCTGGTGACATGAAAGGTTATTTGAAGTCCCCTCACAGGCCCCATGCAAATTTATACCCTGACACAGAAGTATACCACTTAGTGATTTTTCACAATTATTACCACTAAGAAATACATTCTGTCCTTTTTCACTATAACATGTGTGTGTGTTTGGTAATTTCCATGTTGACTTAATGTATCCTTTACCCTACCTTTCATACTGGCCTGCCTGTATATACTTTTGGCAGTATCGAAATTGGAAAGTTGTTATCGGAATAGTTATGATTCCGTGTATTATCCATTCAATGACAGGTCGTTCTGACATTGGCAATGGTAATCTCTCAAGTTTTTCAATGCTCAGAATTGTATATTCTGCTCCCTTTTGTGCCAAGCTGATTTGTGTATCAGTAAGGTTAAAGATAGAGAATAATGACGTTGTGTTGATTAAACGCCAAGGCACGTAGCCTGAACGCAGATTTTGTAACGTCCAGCCAAGCTGTACAATAGAACGCAATTGGGACTCACCGTGTTGTAACATTAGTAAGTCCTGCTCTATTATATCGATTGCAGATGATACAATACTGTCCAGTGAATATATTCTGGAAGACAGAGTCATTAACCCATTGTCCACAACAGAAAGTGATTTTTCCAAATTAATACGGTCAATTTCCCGTATTTTCTCTGCTGTTTCAATTTGAGTTTCTTTCCAAGCTTCGTTGTAAGCTGCATATATAGAGGCCGCTATGAATCGTTTTTGACGCTGTTTGCGCGGTCCCATAATGAAATCACGCAAGTCAGCACCTTCTTTAAGTAAAGTCAAGTGTTGCTTACTTTCTGCCAGTGTGGATGTCTGTAGCCATTCGAGGCAGAGTTTTCCTACACTGTATGTTGTTATTATCCCTGGATGTTGTCTCTGGGAGTATCTAGGGTCTGGCCTGGTCAATTTGAACCCCTGTATTTTGTTCAGGAATCTATCTTGACAGTTATTTGTGTCTGTGGGCCAGATCAACCATTTTTTCCAATCAGGATGTGTTCTGTTTTGGTTTAAAATATGGGATACGTCTATCTCAACATCTGTAGTGCTATTACTGTCAGGTGTTGGCTTCGGAATAGAAGGTTTTTTAAGTTTACTGAAGAAAGTTCTCTTTTCTCGATGTGTGAAGACTTGTGTGGCTTCAGGACCAAGTTGATATTCTGACTTGCTGTGTCCATTGTAATATATTTCCCTCAATGAAATGTCCCAAGCATAGTACCATGATGAGCCAAAGCAGGAGAAAAAATACACCTAGCACCACCCAAAATTCAATCCATGGAGAAATCAGATAGGTTTCTTGTAGTTGATGAAAGAGTTCTTTGGCTTTGCCTTTAAAAGTCTTTGTTGTTGTTGGCTGTTCCCCAGGTTCGCTTGGATCCTCAGAAAAGTCATCGAAGTTGATGAAGTAGCCTGATGCAGTTCTGTCAATTGTTGGAATTGTTTCTGGATTTTCTTTTGCTTTTGGAATTTTCTTTGTTTCATTAGCATAGTCTGTGGCTACATCGTCGTAGACTGGTGTTTCTTGACGTATTGTTGCAATTTGGGTTTTAAGAGGCATAAGTTCCATGGCTTTGTTGCATAGTCCTTGTTGAATCACTGTAGGTTTATCAAATGTGATTAGTCTCTCAGTTTGAACCTCTTGAATTGTAGCAAACTTTGGTGTTCTGCTATTTCTTGGGAGTCCACTTGACCTACTACTTATTATTGGCCACATGATTGTGGTTTAACCAGGTCGATGGATACAACTCGGTTCTCCTTTTTACCAGCAAGGGGCGGTAGTACAACTGATCTTGTTCCGTTGATAGCTAAGACAGGTACTGCTTTTCTTTCTGTAAGAAGGCCCAAATTCCTTCTTCACCGCGATTTTCTCTCTGACCAGATCCCCAATCTTTGGAATCCAGACAGGCCTTGCTGGGACAGGTGGTTTCTCTTCAGTGGCTGTTGGCTCTTGTTTCAACTTAATGTTGCTCAGGTCTTTTCTTTTTTCATTTAAGTCCTGTAAAATAGCCAAACGATCTTTGATATCAAAGCATTTTCCTTTTACCACTGAAGTTTGACTATCGAGGTCCTGGATATGCATTCTAGTCCCGAACAATAGTTCGTACGGACTGAAACCTTTTAGAGAATTTCTTGGCAGATTATTAAGACTACGTTGGACACTTGTTAAATGTTTGACCCACCCAACCCCCGAACCTAATACCTTTGCCGTTATAGATTGCTTTATGTCTCGGTTTTTTCTTTCCACAATCCCGTTTCCCTCAGGATGGAAGGGACAAGAATACCGCAATGCAATGGCAATGCTGGTCATGGCCTCCTTATAAGCTCGAGAGCTAAAAGCAGGACCCTGGTCAGAGTGTAGCATGCCAATTGCGTAAGTGCCGATAAAGACTCGCAAATCTTTTATAACAGTTCTGGCGTCATCCGGGCGCTGGGGCCACATCCAAATGAATCTCGTGCAGGAATCCACTGCGACCATGATATATTTATAGTTGCCATCCCTTTGTAAGGGACCGCAGTGGTCCAGGTAAACACACGCTAATGGTTTATCTGAGATTAGAAGGGGCGTCTGTGCTGGTCGTTTCACTGTTGATACCTTCATTCTTTGGCATATTTCACATTCTAGAACATAGTTCCTAGTTGGTCTTCTCATGTGTGGCCTCCAGTATCTCTGTTTTAATAATGATACTGTGGCCGAAACACCAGCGTGTGCAGAAGCGAGCCCTTCGTCTGCCACTATAATTAGTCCTAACCTATGTTCCATGTTTGGAATTGCCCTATCCCCCACTCCAGGGATTCGAGCAAATGGAACGTTATTCGCATCAGTTATGTATGAGTACTTTACTGGAAAGCCTTTCGGGAGTATTTTTATCGCATTTTTTACTGTAGCGCTGACAGCTTGCAATATTTCGCTGTCTATTTTTGTTTTTGACCGGGTGATGGCAGCTACGGAAGCCGTTTGCACAGCTGCCTTCGCGGCCTCATCAGCCAATGGATTACCTGCAACGTGAACGCCATCACGTTGATGACTCAGTGTATGTATCACGTGAGTCTTTTGTAGTTCCTTTTGTAAAAGAACTACTTGTTCCCAAAGCGTTTTATGCTTGATTGTGCCACCCTTTGCATCTTTGAAACCATTTAGAACCCAGTTCTGCAAGTATTCATTATAAGACTGAACGCAATAATATGAATCGCACACTATGAGTGTGGGGAATTCGCGATCGGTATTTTCAAGCGCCATCTTAAATGCTAGTAGTTCAGCTCGCTAGGCTGAACAATCTCCTAGAGATTGTGTTTTAGTGACCAGTGGTCTAAATTTTCCTTCGTGCCAACGACCTTTAACAATCGCGCACGCAGCACTGTAAGCTTGTTTACCCCCAACTGCGGGCTGTGCTGATCCGTCTGTATATATTATACAGCCGTAGTGTTCAAGAGGCAAGATTTCGGTCGGCAGAGGACATTCAAATTCATATTGGAGGAATTCTAGTGTTTTTAAATTAGGTTCAAATTCGTAGACCACGTCTGTTGCAGCAAGAGAATTAACCCATTGTATCCATCTCGGATGTAGTGCTTTAGCATTCGGAATGCTTGCCTTTGTTACCGCTTCTAAAGCTGGTACTGGTGTAACGATGATTATTCGTTTACCTTGTGCTAGGGCTCTTTCTTTTGCTACCGCAGTCTGAACCGTGGTTAGAATTTTTTCAGTTGAGCTAAATTTCATTTCAGCTTTTGGGTACAAATGTGATTTGTATGCTATTGGTACCGTTTCTCCTTCATTAGAGGTTAGGTATGTGAATCCGCATCTTCCTGGGATGACTCGAATCACAAGGTTGCGTGTGTTATCGCGTGTTTGCAATTTTGTTTTAGCTAACATGTCTGTTTGCAATGACCTCAAAATTTCTGTGTGTTTTTGAGTCCAATTGATTATTTTAAAATATGGTTTTATTAGTTCATAGAGAGGTTTAACCCTCTCTGCATAATTTAGAATGTAAGTTCTTCCGAAATTCAGGAAACCTAGAATTGATTGTAAGTTTTTCAGCGTTCTCGGTGCTTGGATTACAGCACATTTCTCTAAGAAATTGTCTGCCAGGCTTTTGCCTTCACTTGATAATTCATATCCTAAAAACAGGACAGTTAGATGGGCAATTCCTGACTTTTTAAAGTTGAATTTGTAACCCTCTGCTGCGAACCCAAGTATTATGGTGTTCACTCTTTTCAAGTGAGTATCCAAGTCATCATCTGTTAGATAGATGTCATCGACATAAGATAATGCCTCATCATCATACATTTGTAGTAACTCTGTTACTCTTGCTGAGAATAATCCTGGGCTGTTCTTGAACCCCTGTAGGAGTCGACAGAATTTTTCTGCGAGCCCATTATTGAGAAAGCGGTCAAATATCTGCTTTCAGGTGCTATGTTTTGACAAAAGAATCCATTAGAGATGTCTAATGTTGTTTTGTATTTTTTGCGCACAATGTTATTCATTAGTGCTGCACTGTGTGAGTTTTGTACTGCAAAAGTTTTGCAACATGAGTTTAGATGTCTGTAGTCCAAAACTAGACGATATGAATCGTCTGGCTTGGAGACAGGAAACAAAGGATTGTTCATTTGTGAGGTGCATGTTTCAATCACCCCCTGGTATTCAAGTTGATCTAAGATCTCCCTGACCTGTTTTTTATCTTCTTGCTTAATTGGGTACTGCCTCTGTGCAGTTGGTTGACTTTTTAACTGGATTTTGTGAGGAGGAGAGTCCTCATCCCATCCAACATGGTTTTTATATAATGCAGGAGCTTGGGCTACTGCCCACTTTCTTGCAAGTGTATATTTTTTATGAATTGGAATGTGATTTGAGAAGGCAGGCATAATCATTTCTTCGCCATGAGGGCACTCCCTGACAAATTCCGGTGGCCAGTCTTTTTCAGCTAAAAGGATGTCATAGCCTTTGGAGAGGTTATCCCAAAATAGACCCCTTATTTTCCTAGTCTTATCTCCCTCTATACGTAATGTTATTTCGTATATCTTATGAGGTTTGCTAACTCTGGTATCTGCAGTTTCCACCTGAATGTATTCATTCGTGTCCACTGTCTCCAGATGATTCATCAGGATCTTGCGAGCTATGCTCACTTCTGCTGCGCTGTCTAGCATTGTCTGAGCCCACTCTCCGTTTTTCAGCTGTGTCCTCAGTATCCTCGGCATGTTTGATTACTTTAATACTGGCTACCTTCTTTTTTGGAAATTGTAATTTTTTACTTTGATGAGCAGGTTCCTTGTCTTTGGACTTGACGTGCTCTTCCCTGTGTTCTGACCGTCCTCTTCTTTCCGATTTCTGCGAGGAAGTCTGAAAAGATCGAGAGGGACGTGTATCAATATCTTGATATCTATCAGGTTTCTTCAAATTATCCCTATTTCTAAGGTTATATCTTTTCTCAGAGGGCTCCCTCTGGGGAGACTTGTGTCCTTGGACCGGAGATCTTTCTCTCCTCCGAGGAGACCTTCCTCTGGACTGGAATCTTTTTTCTTTGGGAGTGGATTGTTTATTTCCATCCCAGCTCTTTTTTGGAGTGTTTAGAATATTTTTAATAAATATCTTTTCAGGATTTTCAGTTAGTTGGGGTTTTACTGGTTTCCCACCCAAACTATCTCTTCCTAGTTCTTCATAGGATTTTTCTATGATTCTGGCAAGTTCAAATGGCTGTTCTGATATATCTGTTTCTTTCAGTTTCTGGAGGAAAGTTATATCCTCAGTTGCCAATTGAACCAAGTCTCTATATGCCTGTGTTAATTATTTTATTTTAACTAAGAGTTCTTCGCTTGACATTCTATTAATGTCAGGATTTGATGTGTAGCTGGCTAGAACCGGCCATGTTGCTCCTGGTCTACCTAGTGGACCGAGCCTGGTGATGTGATTATTAGGTTTTAGGGCGCCTTTAAACCAGAGCAGGTGCTCTTGGTATTTTAATGGGATTTCCACCTCCTCGAAAGGAGTGTAGTCATCCAGAGGTTCCTCTATTTTGTAATAGTGGAACTCACGTGTAACAGCGTTTGCTGCTGGAAAGTTTATCCATGAATAGAATACCTCTGTCTGCCGATATTCATGTGCCTCAATTACGAATATGACTGTACCACCTCTCGGTGTCAGTCCATTTTCTATAAGTTTAAGAGTTATAGTTTTTCTTATATTGACCGGGATGAGTATTGCATCCGGGTCAGTCTGCAGGAGACTTGCGTCATCCGCTAGGAGTTGAGCTGCTATTCTAGCTGCCTCCCTTTCTTCTTCATTGTCTGACATTTTACTGACAGGAAGGTTTTTGTTGCAGATCAAGTTTCAAGGAAACAAAGATTAGGTGCACAATATTTTGGAACACTGTATCCTTCAACGTTGAATAAACCAAAAACCATACATAGGAGTCTCCTCCGACTAAGTTTCGGCGGATTTTAACCTTTGACCCACTCCAGACGTCTTTGAAGTATTTACGGGAGAAAGGGTCTGTGTGAAAAAGCACGACTGAGTTACTCTAATTACTTGCGTTAGATTTATCGCCTTACCAAACGTTTGGGCGCCATGTAGTGTACTTCCTATATTCCCAATAGGCTCTGCGCATTGGAATAATATCTTCAGTAGTGTAGACGTAGGACAGAGGTTAACTAGGTCTCTACTGACTATATTAGACTTAAGTTTTTTGCCAGCTAGCTCAGAGTTCACTAGAAACTTTCTCGAATAAGCGAGGAGGAGTTGAACCTCCCTGGATAGACAAGAAGGGATTTAGTTTCTGACAACCATAGAACATGACAACTTTGCTCTCCCTGATTAAGAGTGTATCTCTAGAGTCGTGTGAAAACAAAAGACAGCTATTTCACTCAGTCAATAAGTGCGTACTTAGTTTCACCAGATTGCAGAGAAAAAGAGAGACGGGCGTTTTCAATAAAAGGTGTTATTTATTGAGCAGTCTCTTTCCTCATACAAGAGAAATGAATTGCTACAATTGCAATACTTATAGTTAAGTAAAGTGCATACAGTAAAAGCAGGATTATGAAATAATACTGTAAAAGCATGGATATGGTTTCTTAGCCATATGATACTTTAAAATGGATAAAATAGATACATACATATATACATTGACTAATCGTACTCAACTGGTGCTTCTAACTACGCCTACCCCGGTGTACCTGACCTAAGCCTAAGACGTGGGAAGGAGTAAGTAAGTAGCAGTTTAAGTTAAGTTTGTTTTGCCAAGAATCTGACTCAAGAATTCTCTGTAAGGGTTTAGTCAGTTCAGTACCTGGGTATTAGAAGGCAGGAGGGCTGGTATCTTTCTCTCAGGACTCGGTATCCCAGTCACCCGCAAGGGCAAGCTGGAAACGCCGGAGGCTGGATTTCTCGGCAAGAGAAAAGACAGCGTCTTTCTCAGCGCGTCAAAAGGGAGGGGCAGCGTCCGTGGGCTCTCGCATCAGCTGGGCTCTCGGGCAAGTAGTCGCTGCTCCAGATTCACCACCACCGTGTCTTTGCTTAAGGCAGCGTTGCTATATTTATACCTGAGAGGTGCTGGGTTTGACGTAAGGATGGACATAAGACGTCAATAAAAGATGTCACGAAGAATTGGTCGTTCTTACAGTGCATTACAGGCGTTCTCGGACGAAATCAAAACAATAGCAGGCGGGGATTTCCCAGGTTGCTGGAGGCTTGGATTTGTTTAAGAACTCGGTGTGCTTTCTAGGGGGCTGGAGGAATAGTGCTTGCTTAATGTGACAGCATGCGCTATGACTGAATTTATGAAAAGGGTTTCTATGCCGTTGTAGGGATATTATTGATTTATAACCGGACAAGGGCAAAGAATAGGAATATCGATACAGGTACCTAGATAAACACACTACAACGGCAAAGACGGTTCCACCCGTCGGCCATGTTGGAGGTATGGAATATATGGAAACAGACAGTGGATTTGTAGATAAGCATGTATATTCGTGAAGCTCAAACTAATTAATTTGTCTTCAATATGACCAACATGCTCAGAGATACATATTTTTAAATTTTCGTATACATTTTCCTTAGGGTGGTGAGATTCAACATTGTAAATGGGATGATAACTCGTCATAATAGCGTCAAACATCAATTGATCGTATCACAGGAGAGGGGGAAGGTGTCTGATTCACAGGGAAGGTAGGCGAAGGAGTGGGCAAGGGAGAGTCAATGTTACTTGAAAATACACCCCAAGGGGGCGCATTAGTTGTTCTGATGGTAGGGGTGAAGGTTTGTCTGTGGGGATGTAACCAGTACTCAGGTAGGTCACTGAGGGTTTTTTTTTATTATTTATTAGGATGTACTTGATCTGTAGTGTCTGCAGAGTAGACCACATCAAATAAGTGCATAGAAGACAAGTGATGGTCACTCTAATGGTCTAGTTTTTAAAGGAGGACCACGGGACGGCATCGTTGAGACCCACTGTATCTAGTCTCAATCGATGTACCCATCTTTGTTCAATCCTGAACAGGCCCTGTTTGGTGATTCCAGGATGGCATTCTAGAACCAACCAACGGATGCTATCAGCTGTGTGTCCACGGTGTGTGTAGTGTTGCTACAGTTTAGTGTGCGTCTTAAGGCATCTTATATTACTTTTGTGTTCTTGAATGCGCAATTTAACTTGTTTCATCGTCATCCCAATATAGTGTTGATCGCAGGGGCAAGTGAGTAAGTAAATGCATTTAGTGCTGTTGCAATTGGTATGCCTTCGCATATGCCAGACAAAAGTATTTGACAGTTGTATCTTTTTGGTTACGCTAGTCTGGCGGCACACTGCACAACCCCCACAAGGGAAATGACCCTCTACTGGCGGAAGATCCCATAATGTACTCTGGTTACTTGTATTCAGTTTTTTGGGTCTTGTATGGATCAGCGCGTCCCTTAAATTGGAGGTGCGTTTAAACGCAAATCTCGGGCGCGGAAAATTTAAACCCCCGGAGTTGATAATGCTCCAATGTTTATTGATTGTTTGCTTTATGAAAGCTGAGTTTTTTGTGTAAGAGGTCACACATGTGATCACATCTTCGGGTTCCTTCACTCGAGTCTCCAATAAGGCTTCCCTGGGATTATTTGCCGCCCTTTTGTAGGAGTTTCTAATCAATCTAGTAGGGTAACCCCTGTTTTGCAATTTACAGTTTAGTGTGCGTCTTAAGGCATCTTATATTACTTTTGTGTTCTTGAATGCGCAATTTAACTTGTCTCATCGTCATCCCAATATAGTGTTGATCGCAGGGAGTAAGTAAATGCATTTAGCGCTGTTGCAATTGGTGGCCATAAGGGGAACAATGAACAAGACCCCATTTACAACTAAGTTAGCTGAGATTAACCAAGAGATTGCAGAGAACCAGGAATTTATCCTTAAACAAAAGATGACTAAGCTACAGAAAGACGTAGCCAAGTTTGATAAGGAGAAAGTCTACCCCTACCTTAAAGATGGATATTCTAACAATAGGAATAGCTATTCCTCCGACGAGAGTACGGACAATGGGAGCCAGAGGGGCTCCTCCGGCAGCGACTCTAGCGGCAGTTACCCAGCCAAAAATAACCGTAACCAACGACGTGGCAATTGGAACCAAGGGTACAACAATGGACCTATGTTCCATGGGCCACCACAAATGATGCCACCTTGGCAATACCCTTTCTACCAACAGGGACCGCCCCAATTCTACCCTATGAACCCCCTTTTTACGACAGAGGTTGGGGCAGAGGGCGCAAGCGAGGGCCACAAAAGGGTGTACAATGGCAAGACCAACCAGCCACAGCATCCCCGGTGGAAACCAGGAGCACGACCCGGGGAAAGAGAGTTTGATTGTGAATCTTTCTGAGAGGACACTCACCTCCACTGAGACTAACATTCTTGAGAAAGGCTTGGGTTATGTTCCCACCCCCATACCCGACAGCTTCAATGAAATGGTCGAGGTGAGACAACTGTTTAGGAAGGTCCGCCTCCGGTCCTTCTTCCATGACATTGAAAGAACAGACACCGGCTTACGAAACCCCTCCACTTTCACTCCCACTGACAGCATGGTCCCACCTGCAGTGTTGGCATTTGAGGGGGCTGTCCTTAAGAGCCTTGAAAATAGACCTGAGACGCGTTGCTTTAACAACTTGAGCACAATGGAAAGACAGGCTGTTCAGTCTTCAGCAAATGACACCTCTATTGTCATCAAACAGGCAGACAAAGGGGGTGCTACTGTTATTCAGAATAGCAAGGACTACGACGCAGAGTGTAAACACCAATTGGCAAACAACTCTCACTATCACCCTCTCACTGTAGATCCAACTAAAAGACTTACAACAACTATCACGAGTCTAATCCTGGAGGGTGAGACCAATGAGTGGATCACGAAGAATGAGGCTGCCTTTCTACTGACTACTGAACCTGTTACACCTTATTTCTTTACCCTCCCCAAAATTCACAAGGGTACAACACCGGTCCCGGGGAGACCAATTGTCTCTGGAATTGGCTCATTACTTGAACCACTTTCCAAATTCTGTGATTCCTTCTTGCAACCATTGGTCAAGAAAATCTCTTCATTTCTCCAAGACACCAGGGTTGTGCTCCGTCCTATAGACAACATTGAAGGGAGAGAGGGCGTAGACCTGCTCCTGACATTGGACGTGGAAGCACTATATACAAATATTCCACAACAGGCCACACTTGAAGCTGTAGAGGCCACTCTCCAGCAAGAGGAGTGGTGCTCCCCTACACCAATTTCTTTTATCATGGCATGCGCCACCATAGCCCTCACTGAGAACTTCTTTCAATATGGCACACAACTCTACCATCAAATACAGGGGACCTCAATGGGTTCGACCTTTGCCCCTAGCCTGGCCTGCATCTATATGGCTACATTTGAGGAGAGAGTCATCAGAGCACCACACAACCCCTTTCTGGGCAATATAACACTCTGGCGCCGCTTTATTGATGACATCCTCGTCTTTTGGAAGGGAGACCGTCTGTCATTTGAAACCTTTTGTACCTGGATCAATGGACAAAATCCTTACCTAAAATTCACAGGAACAATCTCTTAGCCATCCATCCCCTTCCTAGACCTGAGGATCAACCTAGAGGCTGAGGGTCTGAGCACCACACTTTATCGCAAGAATACAGACAGAAACAGCTTGCTCCTATACGAAAGTTACCATCCGAGGGCCCTGAGGGACAATCTCCCATTTGGACAATTCCTCAGGGTCCGCAGGAACTGTACTGCGAATAATGACTTTAAACAGGAAGCAAATGTCCTACAGCATAAATTGCAAGACAGGGGTTACCCTACTAGATTGATTAGAAACTCCTACAAAAGGGCGGCAAATAATCCCAGGGAAGCCTTATTGGAGACTCGAGTGAAGGAACCTGAAGATGTGATCACCTGTGTGACCTCTTACACAAAAAACTCAGCTTTCATAAAGCAAACAATCAATAAACATTGGAGCATTATCAACTCCGGGGGTTTAAATTTTCCGCGCCCGAGATTTGCGTTTAAACGCACCTCCAATTTAAAGGACGCGCTGATCCATACAAGACCCAAAAAACTGAATACAAGTAACCAGAGTACATTATGGGATTTTCCGCCAGTAGAGGGTCATTTCCCTTGTGGGGGTTGTGCAGTGTGCCCCCAGACTAGCGTAACCAAAGAGATACAACTGTCAAATACTTTTGTCTGGCATATGCGAAGGCATACCAATTGCAACAGCGCTAAATGCATTTACTTACTCCCTGCGATCAACACTATATTGGGATGACGATGAGACAAGTTAAATTGCGCATTCAAGAACACAAAAGTAATATAAGATGCCTTAAGACGCACACTAAACTGTAAAAACACTACACACAATGGGGACACACAGCTGATAGCATCCGTTGGTTGGTTCTAGAATGCCATCCTGGAATCACCAAACAGGGCCTGTTCAGGATTGAACAAAGATGGGTACATCGATTGAGACTAGATACAGTGGGTCTCAACGATGCCGTCCCGTGGTCCTCCTTTAAAAACTAGTCCACTAGAGTGACCATCACTTGTCTTCTATGCACTTATTTGATGTGGTCTACTCTGCAGACACTACAGATCAAGTACATCCTAATAAATAATAAAAAAAAACCTCAGTGACCTACCTGAGTACTGGTTACATCCCCACAGACATACATTCACCCCTACCATCAGAACAACTAATGCGCCCCCTTGGGGTGCATTTTCAAGTAACATTGACTCTCCCTTGCCCACTCCTTCGCCTACCTTCCCTGTGAATCAGACACCTTCCCCCTCTCCTGTGATACAATCAATTGATGTTTGACGCCATTATGACGAGTTATCATCCCATTTACAATGTTGAATCTCACCACCCTATGGAAAATGTATACGAAAATTTAAAAATATGTATCTCTGAGCATGTTGGTCATATTGAAGACAAATTATTTAGTTTGAGCTTCACGAATATACATGCTTATCTACAAATCCACTGTCTGTTTCCATATGTTCCATACCTCCAACATGGCCGACGGGTGGAACCGTCTTTGCCGTCAGCTTCACACAGACTGGCACTAGTCTCATACATCTGCCTTTGCGCATGCGCGGATACTGACCGCGTGACCACGCCCCCCGCTGGACTCGTCGGATTACGGAGGTGCAGGGTACAAGAGCGCTTTGCCTACCGCGACTTTTCACCAGTCGCTCCGGATCCCTTACGGATTACGCGTGGGGGTAAGTTTGCAGGCAGAGACCGCACACCGCTTGGGTAAGTGTCCTTCCAGATTCGTGTCGGATCATTACCGGGTTATCACCATGACAACAGTCGTGGCCGATTGTGCCATTCCACGCTGGGATCATTGCATACGCTGTGACCAGTAAACATGGGGCATACTGGCAGATACATGAGACGGTGGGCCCAGCTACTTTTACTTTTGGTGGATGACACACTGGCAGAAAAGCATAGGAACAGTCTCCCCTCGAATTCCCGCGCCTTCAGTTCCTGATAGCGCTGAGGACTCGAGATGGTTGATGAGGCCCGGTGCTTCCCCTGTCAGTGACCACTAACACAGTAATGGCTGCCCTTCCGGAATCAACCCTGATTGCCCAAATCTGCCACTTTTATCGTTCTGAACAGTGAGCAATAGACGCCAGGGAGTGTACTTGGCTGGATTAGCCCGGTTGTAAGTGGTTGTTACCACGACTTGACACCGGCTTACGTTTGAGGATATAAATTGTCCTCCCCCCCCCCCTCTTTTCTTAGGTGCCTGACTCTTCTGTGCAGGTCCCACAGGAGCACACTGCGGGGCACCTTAGGGATACGCTTAGGGTAAGCGTTTGACCATCTTCTTTTGATTAGGTTCTTTTGGGCCTTTTTAAATCTTTCAGTGTGTGTCTTTGTTGTGTGTAGAAGAGCGCACCTAGTTTTTATAGGAGACCTACACTGACTATCCTCCGTATATGTTCTCCTTTTCTCCCCAGGTTGCGCCATTCAGGGTAGGACCAGTTGGCCTGCCCCACTACAGACCTTAAGATTCAAGGTTGTATTAACAAATTTTTAATTCACTGTGTAGTACTGAGCACTGAGGTCCTGAGGAATTGCTAGAATAGCAAGAAACATGTCGACCTAAATAGAGGGTTGCAGGTATTTCGCCGCAAACACTCGTGGCGTCTATCTCCCCTCCCACTATTTTAACCAAGGGAGCTAGCCACACCATTAAAGTTCTTTGTGGACTAACCCACCTTTTTTAATCCACTATCAGTTTTTCACGACTACACATTCACCTGCCCTCTCACACGCATGCACTATATGGCTGGAACAAAAGATCTCCGCTAAAGAGCCCCTTCGCGGGTGCCCGTCAGACATTGCAGCGCCAGTCTGACGAGGAGCAGGACCCATATGATGAAGCATGACACCTAGCTTGCTGGGTGTGTGAGGGTTCTAGTTCCCAAGAGGGAAATTCCCCCTTCCTCCTTCCCTCTTGGATTTATCTCCCTTTCTCTCTACACTACACATACACACAAGCCTTTTACTTAGTCCTATCGGGGAATTTTATACTTCTTTTTGTTACTAGTGATTCGGACACGTACACTGGACCCCGTTAAATATTGTCCACCCTAGGTTCCACTCCTTGTTGTTAGCTTCTGGATGAGTCAGTCTTTGTGTTTGTCACAGTGCAAGCAGCCTGGCAGGGTTTGGCACCAGATTCCGTGCAGGACCTCTGTTCTCATGACTTCAGCTCTTTTTTGTCCTTCCTTTGGTTCCCAGTAGATAAATCTGAGTTCCTGATGTCAGGGGTATCCCTAACAGCTGAATTTAGGGGCATTTAGGGGAGTAGCCAAAGGGTTATTTACTGCTGGGGTGACCACACCCCCTATATAACCACTTCCTGGGGAGAGGGGACATAGACCTGACCCAGAGTTCCTAGTTTCACCAAATTCAAAATGATGAAACTCTTTCTTTTCTGTCCTCTTCAGGTGGCCCAGCTAAGGGGTGTGCTTAGCCTGAAAGTGTGACACGCCCTCTGACTTACTACTTTCCCGTCTACTCTGGTGCCAAATGAGCACCAGGGCAGGTGATGGCATTCCCTAGGCCTGGGGGGAACTGTTGCTGCTTATCAAGGGTGGCAGAGGCTTCCAAGCCTCTGGCATTGCCAGGATAATTCACTAGCCATCCTACTGGAAGAGATGTGATCACCTTCTACCAGACAATGCATGGTTTCTGACCTCAGAGAGCGTGGGTTCTCACCTACGGGGGTCAGAAACTCATGTGTGGTGGCTGGCTGGGTGATACAGTCAGCCAGCACCCTAGAGGACAAGAGGGTTTTTGGAAGGGGGGCTCTAAGGTGCCCTATGGGTGCATGTCCTAATACATCTAGTACTGACATCAGCACAGATTTAATAAGACCAGGTGTTTGATACCAAACACCATTGGTTTCAGTGCAGCCATCCTGTAGCTGGGTAACTTGTAACGACCAGTGACCAGTACATGTCCTTAAGATGGCTGCCTTTTTACTTGCAATATCTAGTAATGGAACTAGACGGGGAACATCCATTACCACGCGGTTTTTACACCGCACTACCATTATAACGTGGGCTTTACAACGCAAGTCGTTACCACGACTTGCGCTGGAGGGCGCTCTAGGCTAAGGAATAGTAGATTTACTATTCCAACACCTTCCCTACTGTACTTAGGCTGGTGTTGGAATAGTAAATCTTACTATTCCTAAGTCCAGCACCCTACAGCGCAAGCCGTGGTAACGACTTGGGTTGTAAAGCCCGCGTTGTAATGGCACGCGGAGTGAAAGCCCGCATTGTATTGACATACAACTGAACTAGACATCACAGGGGCCTATCTGATCATGCAGATGGGCCCTCACATACAATATAAGGCACCCTAAGGACTGCTGTAGGGGTGACTTACATGTAGTATATGCAGTGTACATGGGCTTGGCACACAGGGAGCGTGCCATGCTGTGTTTTCAAAATGGTTTGCACCATTTCATTCATCTTGCAATGGCAGTCTGCATGCAATTTTTGTCTGGGACCCTTTGAGTGGTACAGTACATGCTGCAGCCCATAGGGGCCATCTTTAGTACCCATGCCCTGGGTACCAGGAGTACCATTTACTAGGAAGTTGCAGGGGTGCTAAAGTCCTTGGCAATTGGGTTACAATTAGGAATTTACCTTGTCGTAAGGGAAAGAGCACTGGCACTGGGGGCCTGGTTAGCAGCGACCCTGTGCACTTTCAGTCGAAAAGCATCAGTACTAGGGCAAAATATGGGTGACCATATCAAAAAGGGGCACTTTCCTGCATGTGCTTATTTCACTGGTTTAGCACACAATTCACTCAAGGTCCCGGGAATCTGTCCCATTACCTGGTCTGTCTTCTATGTCTATAGGTGGCAATTCGGATAACCAATGAATAATAATTATGAATGACTTGTCGATAATGAAGGAAATTATTTATGTAAAATATGTATTGGGAAATTTTTATTGTGACAATTATTCTGATGTTGGATAATCATGCATATAAGAATTACGGGCTATATATGATTAAATCATATTTCTTTCACCTCCATGGACGTCACTTTATATCTGTGGAGAGTCTGCCATGGAATTTACTGTTGAGAAAGGCATTAACCAAAACGCATCGAGCAGTGTTCAGCTGTGTCCTAAATAAACACACTTTCATCACATCCCGGTGTACCAACAACTCTTCTTTGGGGAATTTGGTTGACTATTTCATGGGAGCTACAGCCGCAGAATGAGCACCGGCGCCATAGGTGGATGAGGCTAGGTATGTACACTTGTTGAAAATCCACACACACATATATAGAGGATAGATAGATAAATAGATAGATAGATAGATAGATAGATAGATAGATAGATAGATAGATAGATAGATAGATAGATAGATAGCATGTTCTGTGTATGATATAGAAATCACATTATATTGTTTACATCTGCTCGAGTTTTGGAAATTTGTGAGGAAATGCCTCTTTTTGCATGATCACCCTGTGACCGGACGGACCGGGAGGACACGGCGTAGGGGTTACCAGGAGCATCAAAGGACTGGTGGACTGCCTTACCTCCATCCCTCTCTCTCTCCCAACAGGAGACCTGGGCATGGAATACAGAGCCGGACGATGAGGAGGAAAAAGGACACGGTTCCTTTAACTGGTCTCTATTCTGTGACGAGACTTCGCCCCAAGGGAATCCCGCCGTACGGACATTGGATATAAGCCCAGAAGCCCACCTCTAGGTGTGGAACGTCACTGACGCGGAAGAAGAGAGCTGGAGAGACGCGACCGGAACAAGGAGGAAGGAAGGACCTTTTGATAGCCGTGTGGAGCCGTTCGGGGGAGGAAACGCGGCGCCGGCAGGAGTAAAGCCAGGAGGCCAACGACCCCATCAATCCCCGAGTCACGCTCATGGGAGAGCGTGGCTAACCCAGGTACGTGAACGTATCATGGGTTTGGTAGGGGGGCGGGCCGCCCTTAAGCCGTTTTTGCAGGGTCCTGGCTCAAGCACCCGTCTATCCCCTGTACTTATCCCTCACTCCCTGTACCCTTGTGAGAGACTCAAACACGCCACACGTAAACACCGTAAATAAAGTGCACATACCACGAGTGCCCTAGGTGTTCCCTCACTCCCGGCCCTTGTTTTGGGATGTAGAGTATCGGATAGCTGTATAGTAAAGCTATCCTTTGTTTCTTTTTTTGTTTTGGGGCTCCCTACGATCTCCGGACTGAAGGAAGTTCGAGACCTGGCCAGCTAGCTGCAGAGCAGTACGTACTGAAGGAAGTTCGAGGACATGCCAGCTAGCAGTATAGTAGTACCGGAAACATCCTGCCACCACGGAGCCCTCTAGCTTTGCAGCTACTAGACTAACCAGTAGATACAAAAGAACTGTAAAGAAAATAAAACCTTATTTACCCAGAACCAGTGTGCGTCCTGGTCCTTCCGAGTTGTTACACACCCCCAACAATTTGGGCTGATGGTTCTTAGACATTGAGAGCGCACTGAGGCCTGCTAACCATAACTCAGGGCCAGTGTTCTGACCCTTAAAAGTATATGTTTGATTGGCTTACACACAATTGGTATAAATTTACTGACTTATAAATCCCTAGTATATGATACTAGTGGTACCCAGGGCCTGTAAGTGAAAGAGTCCCACCAATGTTTCCACCCTGGATGTGACAACGTGAAACATGTCTCCCTGCCTGCCACTGCAGACTGGCAGAGCATTTTAAACTGCTAACTCGGCTTTGCCATTTAAACTAATGGCACAGCCCAAACCTCCATTTTTATATGCATAAGTCACCCCTATAGGAGGCCTGTCGAGTCCCAAGGAAGGGTGCTGTATTTTAAAGAGTAAGGCATGTATTGTTATATGTCCTAACAGTATAAAACCCCAAATTATTGCTATTATTGCTGAAACAATAGTAGCTCCATTGGCGAGTACAGCGTTAAACTCTGACAACTCAGCTGTCTTAACTCCTGAATGGGACTGCTAAAGTTGAAAATACAAGATAATTATTGCATTAAACCCAACTTGATGCCCAAGTCAAATTTTTGTAACTTTTTATGAAATGCAACTTTTAGAAAGTTGCCACTCTGTTGCCCAAGTCTTCCTGTGGCCACTTGCAGATACTGGCCACAAGACAGCCTTCTGCCCTCCTGGGGAGAAGTGTGAATGACTCACGGGAGTACAAACAATAGAGATCTGTCGCTGGAAGAGGTGTTACCTCTCCCTGGCAGGAAGCCACACAGGGTTTGAGCCCAAAAGGCGAGCTTCAAAGGAGAAGCCACCTTTGAAGGACAAATGGTGAACACACACAAAAGGGGCTGCTCTTTTCTTGGGGCTAGACATGTTGGTGTCATGGACAGAGAGGGGATATCAGTTGCCAAACCGGTTGTTCAGTGGGAATGTACCGCTCAGGTAACCATACCTCTAGGTAGTATACGAAGCTTCACACGTTTAAGAGGGGTTCTGCTATCTTTGAAGTGGACAGAGAAGTGCATTATTGAATGGCTAGATGCCACACATTGCAGTAAGTTGTCATCAGTTGGAGGGGGTCCAAACAGCCCATTGGCTAGAAGTCACCGTTCCACCTCAAGGGCAATTTCTGGGCATAAATATGGCACCCAGACCTAATATGACATCTGGACTGAAAAGAAGACCAAAGAAGGGATGCTTTGTCGTTCCCTGGACCTGGCAAGAGGGGCTGCACCAGGCACTGGACTGCACTTGCTGAAATTTTGGCTTGCAAAGAGAGGACTGAGCCTGTGGTGCCTGCTCTTGAGCCCCAGACAGAAGAGGTGAACTCCAAGAGGCAGTTGGCTGACATCCTGTTACAGCACAAGGACCACAAAAGCTGAAGAAGCCTGTTCTGGTCAGTCAGTTGCCACAATCACCTGATCACCACTGACCGCCGATGTGCAGCCCTGGCACCCATGTCCTGATGCTCAAAAGTTGCCAGACCTCGGAGAGTCATTGAAGTGCAGTTTGGTTGCCCAAGATGGACATTAGCCTTCACCAAAGAAAACTGCTGGTTTTACTGTGACCAGAGACCAGTAATCCAGTGGCAACTAGACTTGTGCTGGACCAATGGGGACTTCAAGAGACAGCGACCCCTGAGGCCAAAGTCACTCCACCTGGACCGTGGACTAAGGAGTAGCCCCAGGAGGCCCCCTGTTGACCACACAGTATCCTCATCATCTTACAGCATCTTCAGCATTCTGTATAACTTGAACTAGGACCACTCCATTAAAGTCTATGGCGGTTCGCTCATAGTGCCTGGAACAGGGCTTGAGACTACTTTGGTGGCAAGGTAACTGTCTACTATTCCTCACTGACCACCCTGACTTTCCCCTTGTTGGAATTGATCGCCAACAGCAGGCCGGATTAACCAAACACAACCTTTTAAAAGTTTAACTAGCTTTCAAAAGTTTGTGATTGCCATTGCGTGTTCATGTTTTTCAGTGAAAAGCTGTGATTTTTGATTTTCTTAAAAATACATGTCTCCGGAACCCTCTGGTGGGTTCTGTCTGTTCTGATTTCTAAGAAAACATAAAAATAAGATCTGTTTTTATTAAATGGTGTGGATTTCTTTAGTGTTGCATGACTTTCTTATTTTGTTGTTTTGTAACTCTAAATTCTTTACACATTTTCCTTTTTTTTTATGCCTGACCGCTCAAAGCAACAGCTACCCAGGGTTAAGATAAGGCTTAGCAAATAACCCCGACTGGACCCAAGTCTGTAACATGAGTGTATTCCACGGTGGGTTCGCCCAACCACACTATATAATACACCACATTTCCTCACACAAATTATATCTCAATTGCAATTAATTGATAATTAGAATAGAAGAAGAATAGAATAGAAGGGATTTTTATATAGCGCATGGCTACCCGGGAGCATCCCAACGCTGTATGATCACTAGAGTCGGAACTACCTTTTAAGGAAAGAGACAGGTTTTGAGTTGTTTACGAAAAACGAGATGATTTGGTTGTTTCCGCAGCTGCAATGGAAGGCTGTTCGACAGCTTGGAGGCGTTATAGGAGAAGCGACGGCCTCCACTTCTGGTCTTCCTTATCCTTGGTACCACTGCGAGGTGCACCTCATCCGAGCGGAGGCTTCTAGGGGCCTTGTAAGGGCAGATCAAGGATTCGATAATAGGAGGCCCGTTACCCCCTAGAGACTTATAGGCAACACACAAGGTGTTGAAGTGGATTCTTTCTTGTACTGGTAACCAATGGAGTGTGTATAGTGCCAGTTTTGGGGAGCTTTGTTTCTGGGTTCCTGTAAGCAGCCTTGCAGCGGAGTTCTGCACGGTCTGTAGTTTTGAAATTACATAAAGGCGAGCGCACAGGTAAAGGGCATTGCTATAGCCTATCCTTGATAGGAGAAGCCCTTGGACCAATATTTTTTAAGCTTGCTCTGGTAGTAATGGCAGAACTTTATGAATCATTCTTAGTAAGCCAAAACAGAATGCAGTAGTTTTCCTGGCTTGGCCATTGAAGGAGAGATCTTGGTCCAGCCAAACACATAGACTTTTTATTTCTGTTTTTAGTGTGGGTGCTGGGTCCATGAATACTGGCCACATGGTATTGTCTTTAAGAGTAAGCTGGCTACCAAGTAGCAAAGTTCAGACTTATCGCCGTTGAGTTTTAATTGGGAAAGACTCATCCAATTAGTAACTTCCTCCAAGCAGTGGTGGAGATTCAGTGATTTATGGTTGGTCTGAGTCAGGGCTACCACCAACTGGGTATCGTCGGAGTATGTAACTATATGGATCCCAAAGGGGGCAACCGTCTCCGCCAGTGGGTGCATATAAACGTTAAAAAGGGTAGGGCTCAAGGATGAGCCCTGTGGAACTCCAGATTTGAGGGGAACTGATTTAGACAGAGCATCACCTGAGAGCACCTGAAAACACCTATCCTCAAAAAAAGTATTTTAGCCAAGATAGCACCTTGCCGGACACGCCTAGTTTCTTTAGAAGGTGAGTCAGAATCTGGTGGTTCACTATGTCGAAGGCCGCACTTAGGTCTAGGAGTATGATGGCGGCTGTGCTTCCTGAATCAACATTCTTCCTAGCTTCCTCCACCACCGCCAGTAAGGCGGTCTTGGTGCCCTGGCAGGCGAAAACCCGTTTGAGAGGGGTGTAGTGGGTGATTGGATTCCAGGAATGTGGACAGGGTATGGTTAACTATTTTCTCTGTGATTTTGCCAATTGCCGGGAGCAACGAGATAGGGTGATAGTTGGACAAATCTGCTGGGTCCAAGTGTGGCTTTTTGAGCAGAGCTTTTACCATAGCTTTCTTCCAGTCAAAGGGGGACAATCCCTAATGAAAGGGACGAGTTGATCATACAGGTCATACTGGGAGCCACTGTGGATGCTGCCAACTTTAAAACATTAAGAGGAGCAGGGTCCAGTGGTGATCCTGACTTAATCTTCATTAAAGTGGCTAAAAATGACTCCTGAGTCAGAGGTGTGAAGGTCTCCAAATTGTGTTTATCTCCAGGCTGGCAGCCGATTTGAATGTGTCGGTGCTTTTTGGGGGAGATGTTTAAGAATATTGAGAACCTTGGAGGCAAATAATTCTGCCAGTTCATTGCAGTGGTCACCTGACGGGTCAGGGCTGCCGGGAGATCTGGGCTTTTGAGAAGTTTTTTTGCAATCAGAAAAGTCTCTCTGGAGGAATTGGCTGCCTCTGAGATCTTTTAGGCAAAGTAGGATGCTTGAGCTCATTTAATTTCAGCCTTATAGTTGCCAGAGGCAGTCCTATATTCCTGTTTCTTTGCTACCGAGAAATCTTTCCTCCAGATCCTCTCTAGGCGTTAACATTTTTGTTTTAGCATCCGCAGTTCAGGGGAGAACCACACAGTCTTGTTGTAACCTAATTTCTTCTGAATCAGTTTCTTAGGGAGCACTGTATTCAGTGAATCCTCAATCCAGTGGGTGAACTTCCGGTAATCTATGCTGGGATCAAGTTCCAAACTTGGGGCAGTATTTTCCATTACCTGAACCCACTCTTCCAGTGGAAGTTTGGCCCAAGGCTGGGCCAGAGTTCGCGTAGGGTGTGGATGTGGTGCCGGGGTGGATGGGGTCCATATTGTGGAACTGAGGAAATGATCAGACCATGGTATGGGCGTGGGCGCTTTGACACTGAGGTCTGTCAAGTTAGAGAAGATAGGGTCTAGAAGGTGACCCTTGATATGAGTCGCTTGAGAGACCTTCTGGTGAAGTTGACAAGCCGCAAGGTCTTGCATTAATTCACTCGCTGATGATGCTAAAGGATCATCAAAGTGTAAATTGAAGTCTCCCAGCAGTGTAAAATTAGCCGAGGAACTAGCCAGAGTTATAACCGTTTCCATCAAGGATTTATCAAATTAGCCCAGTGGCCCAGGAGGGAGGTAAATAAGAATACCTGAAAATGACAGTGAGGGGCTAAATTTGATTGCAAAGTGCACATTCTCACAGTCTGAGAGAGGACTATCAAGTAGTTTACAAACCAGATGATCTTTGTATATTATAGCAATCCCGCCGCCCATCCCCAGCATTCTGTCTTTCCTCTGGATTAAGTATCCCGGGGGAAGTGCTTGGGCCGTGTCAGGTTCTGAGCTGGGGTTTAACCACGTCTCCGTAAGGAACAGAACTTCCGGCCCCAGAGCCATTAGGAGTGTGAAATCTTGGCTGTGTGTTTGGGCAACGATCTGCCATCAAGCAGAAGGAGTTGGGGGCGCTTGGAGCCGTGTGGGAAAGGTGGGGGGTGAATCTGAAACCACAGAAACTGCACTTATTCTGATGCTCGTCCTGGGACAAAGTATGCATGCAACCAGGGCCCTTGAATTTGTTCAACTGTTTGAACACAGAGCTAGAGTAGTGTAAGGTTTCAGGGCGCTGAGATACATGGGTACTGGGCCCTGGTCCCGGTAGGGCGCGGACAGGCACAGACAGGCTTGCCTTAGGCGCGCCTTCGGCGTGCCAGCGGCACAACCGCTGCTTGCACGTGCCATCGGGCGTATTTGTGCAGCCAGCTGGGCATCGGGTTCAGCAGCTAGAACGCTGACCTGGTGCCGATTCGGCGTGATTCCTAACCCTTGAGAATCCTTCACTTCCCCTGTAGCATTGAACACAGCTCCCCAGCTACCAGACTACAACAGTCAGTGTAAATAGCAGCAATTACAATTTAAAAACGAAGTGACAGGTAAAACAGAGTTAACGCGTAATAGCAGCAATATAGATTTACATTTATTTTTTTAACGGAACTGAGGGAGGCGGCAAGCCTCTTAACGTGGTCATGTACAAGTCGTACCTTTCCTAGTGAGCAATGCGAGCTTGCGGCTTGCACCATCTGCTGTATTTGTGCAGTCAGCTGGGCGTCGGGTTCAGCAGCTAGAATGCTGACCCGGCGCCAATTTGGCGTGATTCCTAACCCTTGAGAATCCCTCACTTCCCCTGGAGCATTGAACACAGCTCCCCAGCAACCAATGGCAGGCTACAACAGTCAGTGTAAATAGCAGCAATTACAATTTAAAAACAAGCACTGGCGTTGCCAGTAGGTCTCGTAGAATGCAGTGCATCCTTCTTGCTGTAGAAGGGCGATTGGGTGGCTGTTGGTAATTAGAGAGTGGCCGGAGGGAAGCCGGATGGGGGCAGGAAAGCTGAGATAGCGTGTTAGGGGAGGAGAAGCCGCAGAGCGCACGCTGGGCGAAGCCCTTTGATGTGCTGTGCGGCCGTGAATGCCAGCGTGTTAGGGGAGGAGAAGCCGCAGAGCGCACGCTGGGCGAAGCCCTTTGATGTGCTGTGCGGCTGTGAATGCCCGTGCTTGTTTGATCACGTGATTCACGTGAACTTAAAGAAAACCGCACGAATGAAACCCTTGGTTTCACGATTGTTTTCAGCACTTGAATTCTCGCTCCCTCAATGCGCTTGCGCGCATTGATAGGTCACGAGACCTAACGAAGTGACAGGTAAAACAGAGTTAACGTGTAATAGCAGCAATATCGTTTCTTTAAAAAAAATTTGAAACGGAACTGAGGGAATTATGCTGTATATGACACCGATTCATAAAATTCCACTGGCCTTTATCATTGTCCATTGCTTTGTCAACCATTTAATCATAACTGGTAACAAGACCTAAGCATTCTGATTCCAATCAGTGGCCGTTGTTTGCTGTACTTTTTAAAGAACAACTTCAATCATCTATCTCTACTTCAGAAAGAAGGTTTTTTAATAATGCTAAGAGTGTTTTTTCTAAAATTCTACATTGTTAACTATATAATTAAATAGTGTGCTTTTCTTTTTATTGCTGTCAATCAAATGTTATATTTCAAAATGGAATTGACTATTTTCGATAAACATTTCCTTGTCTGAAAAAACACATTATTCAAGACAACTTCCCTAAAATAATACACGTAATGACATAAAAAAATATGTAGTGGGTAACTTGCAAAGAATGGTCTTGTATTGCCACCTCTGGGTTGTCGTGATAATTACAAGCCACGAAGCCTTTGGTCTCGTGGTTTATAACGTCACCAGACCTACTCTTGAATGACAATAATGGACCATATTCCATTGGTACCTGTTATGTATCTACTATCACCAATGACATATTTTATGTATTGGAGGGGAGGAGGATTAGATTGAGGTTATCCTATGAAGAAGAGTAATAATGCAGAACAAGCAGTTCTTAACCTTTCTGATTATATATGATCGACTATTGCTGAGACTACTAAGGTACAAGTATTGCAGCTAGATATGCCATTATCCATTAGAATAAGTTTCATGTTTTCATTATGTGACACCAATGTTGCAATAAAGTCATCTTGACGATCTGAGGGAGTGCATACAACCTTCATTTCGGGTTGAGTTGTAGAGCAACTGGTATATGTAAAAAACAATTTAAAAAAAACAATATGTGTATGTATATATATAGATTGAGAAAGGCTTCTGCGAAGCCAAAACGCGTCTCTCTAGCCTCGGGGTCGGAGGTGACCTGAGAAAATAAAGAAGCTCTGTCCCTCATCATTCAGCATCTTCAAAAATGTGCCTTCACAGTCCTCAGATCTGAATTTGTATCACTCTACAATTTACACATATGCAGATCCAGTATTTGGCCCAGGGAGCCAATCTTCAGAGGGATGAAAAGAAGTGTCTGCAATGCATAAAGGGCCTGGAAACACAACTCCCCTCTTCCTTAGCTCCAGTGATTCCATTTAAAGTGCTTCTAATCATTTTTGGCATTCTATCAGCACCCTACTTTGCCCTCCCATCTATCTCTAACCCCCTGTGGACACACATCAAACACCCCCTCCCCAACCCATCAAAGAACCTGGAACCAGCCAGACAGAACTACTTTGTGGATGATCCAGGTGAGCTGGGGGAGGTGTGGAGATGCGTGTTCAGAGGCAAGTCGCTGATCTGAGGTAGCCACCTGGATACTGACCCGTAAAAAGGGGCTGGTGTAATTCTTAATTTGAACCGGTGGTTTCTGGTGCTGGAACTGGCGCTTCATTGTCCATACCGGTGCTTATGACAGTCAGCCACATTGTGATGCTGTCTGTCTAATTTACAGATGAGCACAACAACAGTTGTATATTAATTGAATATACATCAAAAATGGCTAATACCTGCTGCTCAAGCCATTCATATAGCTTTGTGGGACTGGAATAGTCTGAATTGTCACACTTGTAAGAGTGTGTTTCTTTGTAGTTGTGTTTGGACTGTTATTGGCAGCTTTGGCAGGGCCAATGAGTAGTACAAGTTGCAGTGGACTTCTGATAAGGGCCCTGGCATTTTTTTTTTTTTTACAAATTAAATACTGGTCTGGTGTCTCATTTTATTCACCAGCAGTAGCGAGGATGACCAATATCTTTCTGCCCAGGGTGCTACGGAGCACGTATGAATTAAGGATTGCGCAAAAAAGGCTACATTTTCGTGTGGAATTCAGCCCTTGTCATTCCGCTATAGGCGTTTGATATAAGTGCTACTGACCACGTCATGGCAATCTTATTAACAAAGACCAAAACTGGTGTGTCGCCAAATGGGCCTAATCCCCACCGCCCCTCTACCCGGGCCACCACCATCCATCCCTTGTACATTATCATGTGCAGGTGCCATTTTGTGTTGGTTGAAAATGGTACAAAGCCATTGACTCTGTAAAGTATCAAATAATTTTTAAATGAGGAGTTGGTGTGTTGACATAGTAAGATTATCTTCGTGTACCTTACACTGTCGGTGTGAATATACGTTTTATGATGCCAGCAAGCTTCCTGCCGCCTTCACTTTAAATTGTCTACGAATTTCCATCTCTGCAGCAAATTTCACACTTTTCTAACCACAATAATAAACACTAACATTACCACGGTAGTAAAGCTCAGAGATTTAGAAAAAAAATACCAAATTTCCCGTCCAAAAAGATCCTACCGAAAAGTTTTTCTCCCTCTTCAAATTTGTGTTTGTTTACATTCAGTTACATGAACAGAATGTCAAATAGTACGAACGACTGGTTTGCTACTGAGGATCACCAGACAGACTGAAAAAAGAAATTCCTATTGTTGGCAGAAAATAAAAAAATAAAAAACGAATACGCGTGAAGGAGAGCAAATGTGGAGGGGGTGGGGGTTACAGATGAGGGGGTGTCCAGTGACAGGCTACGTACAAGTACTGCAGGTTCGGCAGATGAGCGAAGGCCTCTTCCCGGATCTGTGAGAACTCCGCACTCACCAGGGTCCTGCGGAGGAAGAAGGGTGCAGCGTCAGCTTTGTCAGTGTACATATCACTCCGCAGCACGCCTGTCCTGCGGCCCACACACAGCCCTGCCAGTGCACTCACTCTTTGGACTATATGCTAGGACCCCACCCAGTACTATAAACCACGCGCTGCTGCGCCTGGGTCCTGTGGTATTACCTCCACTGCTGTTGAAAACAGGGGCCCAAACACAGCTCTGTCTATGCACCTCAGCCATGACCTGCTACTGCAACACTGTGACTCCCACACTTGTTTATACCGATGCACGTGAATCAGGGCCTGCAGCGCCCCAGCATAACACACACAACCTCCACCAGGGCTGGACTGCCCATAGCTGGCACCGGGCGTTTCCCCGGTGGGCCGCTAGGGTGGGGGCCGATTTTGGGACCTTGGGGTCCGTTTTTTGTTATAGGGCCGTTTTTGCATTGGTTCCCAGTCCGGCCCTGACCTCCACACCTAATAACAAAATAGGGCTGGCTCTAATCAGTACAACAACAAAGGGGGAAAGGGGGGATGCCAGTACTGATATATTCTTTTCCAAACAATTACTTTCACCAAAGTACAGACACCGGTTCAATACCTGGGATTTGCTATTAAATAGCTATTTATTCACAATGATTAAAAAATCGGGCACCATTTCAAATTTAATGCGTCTTTACAGATTATATTCTTCACAAAAAGGGATTTAGGACACAGAACAATAAAAAGTTTCAACCATATCATCACTAACCAAGCATGTCACATTCACACCACTCTCATTCAAACAATGGTAAAATACATAGGGTCAACAGAAAGGTTGTAAAACAATTGTTGGAAATAATGCAAACAATATATACACCACTATTATTTCATATTTAAACTTTCAGTTGTCAGAAAAAATATATGACACTAAATGTGTGTATAAGCACAAAACCAAGTGCCGGATAATTAAGCACCAGGATAGCGAAAGTTGACCCTACACGGTCTACGCGTTTTGAATCCTTATTAATCACAGGATTCTCTTCAGGACCATAGAACGCTCTGCAGAGGAGACAAAAAAGGGGGAAAAACAAAGACCAAATCTAAGTATCCAATCAAGTGGTTATAGCAACCTCAAAAAACTCATAAGCACTGCTACACCGGAAATCCAATATCAGCTTACCCGTCAGAAGAGCGGACGGAGATTTATTCAGGAAATTATAGCTTCTATATGAAAATAGAAAATCAGAAAGGAAAGCAAATCCAAACAAAAAAGAGAGGGAGAAGATGGGGTATTAGTGACACTTCTCTAAGGCCAATGTGAGTTCTAAATATCAACTCGCCACATCGGTTACCTTTACGGAAAATGTTGGCTTTTCTTGAAAGGCAAAAGTCCAATCTTCAACGAGATGCGCAGCCAGCTGGGATGACCCTGGTAAACCGCATGTGCACAGTTTAATATAAACGTTTCATGGATGTACGGCAAACAATTAAACACGTAAATCAGGGCTGCCGAAGTAAGTTTACCGGGCGGGGTTCGTGGTTCGAGCCCGAATGGGGTTCCAACAGAATTAGTTGATGGGAGCGGGGTCGGCGAAAGTATCAGCACGCCGAATATCTAAAATGAGGCAATCGCCAAACTCGATTTAGGACGGGCCGTAAACATGAGTTAAAAACCGCAGCAGCTAATGGCAGGGACAAACGATCTTACCGTCAAGGAGCCGCATCTGACGCCATGGGTGAGCACTTCGTCAATGGCCAACGAACGACTGATTGCGCAAGGGTGGCCCTCAGCAGGCTGGGTAATGTAGTTTCCGGGGCGCGAGAGAAGTATTTGCGCAGGCGCGGTACTACTTCTGCTGTTACAGGGTCCCTCTGAGTAAAACAAGGGGGCCGTCACAACAAGGGAGTGAATTTTCATAATTAATAAACAGGAAGCCAAATTCCACTGTCGAAATCATAGTGAACGGTGAAAAAAGGGAAGAGAGCTGCCATACAAACATAGGATTAAAGCTTATAAATTTCGGACAATTCATTGAGACCTGACACGGCCGTGTCAAATTTAACAATGAGGAGGGCTTCCCTCCTAGATAGTTTTAGGTCCCAATCACCTCCACGAGGGTCTTTTTCTACTTTGGAGATGACTGTCCATCTCAATTCGTTTATCTGATGTTGACATCTATTCCAGTGGTTGACCAATGGCGCAGTTTCCACTTTCTGTTTTAATCTGGACTTATGTTGCGAAATCCTTTGGCGGATCTCTTGATTGGTTTTGCCAATATACAGTAGTCCACACAGGCATTTTATTCCGTAGACAACGTATTTCGATTTGCAATTGCTAAATGTTTCGTGTTTCCACGAAATTCCATTATGTTGGAAGAGTGTCCCTTCCACAGTAAGGTCACAACACAGACATGTACCACATTTGTGGTGACCTGTAATGGGGGGCAAACCCATAAGATGTCTTAAAGTGGGTTGTGGTTCCTTCGGTGGAGCTGCTCTCACTACATAGTTGGCAATAGATTTTTCTTTTTTTAATGCAAACAGGGGAGACTCCTGTAGACTCTCATGTAAATTCTTCACTAGATGCCAGTTCTGTCCTATGATTTTTTTGAGTTTGTTGCCATTAGGACAGAAGGTCGTGACGCACACTTGACGTTTCAGTTGGAGTTTCTTTTTACGTTCAAAAAGGCTTTCCCTTGGTGTCCATCTAGCACGTTTCAGTGAGTTTCGCACTAGTTTTTTTGGGTAGCCTCGTTCGCAAAGCTTTTTAACCAGGTTGCCAGCGTGCAAATTATAATCATCATTGTAAGAGCAATTCCTACGCACGCGTAAAAATTGCCCGTAAGGCAGATTTTCCTTCAAACTCCTAGGGTGGTTGCTGGAGAACAATAAGGCCTTGTTTCTATCGGTTGGCTTAGTAAATAATGAAGTCGCCAATTTCCCTTCAACAGGAAAAACTTCAACATCCAGGAAGGATATTCTCTTATCTGATTGAACCATACTGAACTGGATGTCGAAGGTTCTGGCATTCAACCAGTTGTGGAAAAGTTCCAATTTTTCTCTCCCTCCTGACCAAATCATGAACACGTCATCGATGAACCGTAGCCATATCTCGATGTACTCAGAGAATGGATTGTTATTATGTACATAGGTGTCCTCGTATAGTGACATAAACAATACTGCCAACTCGGGGGCAAAAGGACACCCCATAGCTACCCCTTTCGTTTGGAAAAAGAATTCCTTCCCGAAACAGAAATAGTTCTTTTTAAGGGCAAAAGAGGCCAAATCCACCAAAAACTGTGTGGGAACTTGAACTGGTCTTGGTCTCAAGTCTAGGAAGTAGGAGAGCACTGCCACGGATGTATGACGATACATCGTGCACATTCTCATCGCGTGCCTTAACCACGCGTCTTTTACCTCGCACAGAACATTACTTCGTCTACCTTTACATCGATGGCTGTTGCAACGCGAATGCGTTGCTTTCTATTGGGCAGAACATCACACCGCAGAACATGACCTCGCACGCCATAACAACGAGTTTTGTTGGTGTCCTACAACAGTGTTTGCTATCTGTTCTGTGAACCCCTGGCCCCCACTGCCCACCCCACCCCCCTACCCCGACGTAAATTCTTCTATTTTTATTACGTGTATTGTGTTTTGTGTGTGCAAATTTATTCTGTAAATTTAATAATCGAAATGCCTGTATTTTTCGAACGCTTTCCTTGCCATGTTTTAAACAAACAGAGACAGGTGCACAATATATGATGTGTTAAAACCTGCATGACAGTCACAAATTCACAATTTGTTTTATCGTTTTGAAAGTCAGTTTCAATTTCATGCCCATGGCATATAACCCTACTTCACCCGTTCAATGAAAGGAAGCTATCGTGTATATTATTTTCTACAATTTATCAAGAATAAATGTGGGGATTTGATGAATGAAAACATTGCAGGCGCAAAGGATGCGAACATGTTCAGTTGGCATAAAAAAGTACAACGTTTTGGATGCGCTTGGGAATCCATCTTTTAAATCGTGTCCTAAGGTCCAATATTTTATGGTTTGATGCTCATTCAGCCTTAATGTTACCTATAAGTAAATTCTGTTGCACCACCAGGAAGGACGGCATCTCTGCGCCTTCGGTGGAGTTGCTGGTGTGGCATTTCCAAGACGCTGAACTTTGCAAAGAGGGTCCCACCAGGGGCCCAGATGATGTCAATGGCTGGGTCGCATTGCAGTGCATCTATAATGTCAATAGGCACGTCGTTGCAGTGCACTGGATTCATCCAGGACAGTGCAAAGAGGCCATTCTCAAGCACTGACAAAGTACTGCCTAATTAATATTTATGGGGCGTGATTCCGGACTGGCCAGGCATTTCCTCAGTTGGCTGTAACTACTGGAGGCCAGATTGAAGAGCCCAGGGTGGCGACTGGTAGCTGTCACTCTCCCCAAATCACCCAGATTAATTGCAGCAGGTACAGGGGACTTCAAGCAAGAGGGAAAGAGAGGGAGAGGCATGGAGAGGGAGTCAGAGAACAGAGAGGAAGAAGAGAGCGCGAAAGGGAGAGAGAACGGATGGATGAAAAGAGATATACAGAGGAAAGGAGGGAACAGGGCTGGTGTGAGCATTTTGTCAGGGCTGCTTTCCCCCCCCCCCCCCCCCCCCGCCCCAGTCCAGCCGTGAACCGTTTAGTGAAATGATTGTTAATGCAGAGGTGGAGGCCTGCAAGGAAGTGCAAACCTCCGTGCTTGCACTTGTTTTCACAAAGTGCTGGCATTGCTACTGCACTGTTAAAACTGTGCCCACAGCACTGCCCACAGCTGTCACCCGCACGACGGATGATTTCCTTCTCCGAAAGTTTTCACTTTGCAAACACTAATCAACTGACAAGGGCAGTCAGTCACTACATTTTCAATGACTATTGATACATTGCCTTACATATTGAAAAGAAGGGGGGACGCCCATTTACAGCCCCCTTTAAATTGCAATTTGCACGTACTCGCCATCTGGGCATGAGATGTGGTAACAACTCTTCTAACTAGCATTGTATATAATTTATTGTTTTTTATTTTCTCTCAAGCTTTGCGAAGGGAATCAAGATTCGATATCTGTCCCTGATAAGCTCCCGATGTTTTATCGTCTTTCCACTCATCCATCATGCATCCATCCGCCCATCCACCCACCCATCCACCCACGCACCCACCCACCCACCCATCCACCCACCCATTCACGCATCCATCCACGCACCCATTCACGCATCCACCCACCCATTCACACATCCATCCATGCATCCATCCACCCATCCATCCACCCACCCATCCACGCATCCACCCATCCACGCATCCATCCACCCACCCACCCATCCATCCATCCACCAATAACCCATACACCCACGCATCCACCCACCCACGCATCCACCCACCCATCCACGCCTCCATCCACCCACCCATCCACAATAAGTGTTACAAAAACACTTAAAATTTAGTAAGTGTATATTTGGGATTCTCGCACGCAGTATACCAAAAATTAATATATTGTATTATTGTTTCCCTTAAAAACAAAATATATATGGTGAGCGTTTGTTTTGGGAGACGTGACAGGAGGCTCGAACCTTAGTTCCCAGCACTAAAGTTGGCAGCGTTGGCCTCAGACCACATCGTTTCCCTTTATGTGCTCGTGAATCATTTGTAGTATTTGGGGGCCTCGCACCCATTGTAGAGTTTGTGATCGCTCGTAGTGTCAACAAAACACATTAAAATGTGTAAGTGTATATATATTTGGAGCCTCGCACGCTGCTCAATTAAGACATTTTGTGAGCGTTTTTGTTTACATTTCATTTTGTTGAATATTATATCGTGCATTTTTCCGTGTGGTGAAACATCACTTTTGCAGTTTCTGGCCCTCGCAGGTTTTAGAGGAATTTTTGTCTACTTTATATTACATCGTTTATCCATCACTTTTGTTTACTTTCCCTATCACTGGCGATATCACATCACTTTTGCAGTTTTTTATCCATCACTTTTGTTTACTTTCCCTATCACTGGCGATATTACATCACTTTTGCAGTTTCTGGCCCTGGCAGGGTTAAGAGGAATTTTTGTTTACTTTATATTACATCGTTGATCG
Organism: Lissotriton helveticus; assembly: GCF_964261635.1. Taxonomy (NCBI): domain Eukaryota; kingdom Metazoa; phylum Chordata; class Amphibia; order Caudata; family Salamandridae; genus Lissotriton; species Lissotriton helveticus. Next base: position 586,165,922 of record NC_136072.1, read on the forward strand.
TTTCTGGTCCTCGCAGGGTTGAGAGCAATTTTGGTTTCATTTTACCCATCACGATGCGATGTCATCACTGGTCCCCATCCTGATGCGATGTCGATGTCATCGCTGGCGATGTAATGACTAGCGATGTAGAAGTCATTGCGACGTCTTAGCATGCGGCGCGGTAGCATGCGGTGTGCAGACATCCGCGATGTAATAGTCGCGATGCGATAGCCACGCGATGCAGTACTTCCGCTGTAACGGGTGTTTCCCACTGCCACTGCTTCATCCTGGGGAATTTGTGTGTACAGGGAGGTCACATCCATTGTAACTAATAGGTCCTTCCCTGTGGTAAAATTGATTCTTTCCAGTTTTTTGATGAAGTCAGTGGTGTCTTGTATGTAAGAAATTACATGCACCATGAATTGTTTCAAAAAACAGTCCACATAGTTCGCGATTGGCTCCAATAGAGAATCGCAACCCGCCACAATTGATCTTCCGGGCGGGTTGGTTTGGTTCTTGTGAACCTTTGGTAAGATGTAAAACAATGGAACTTTGGGATGTTTATTCTGTAGGTAGTCGTATTCTTTCGGTCCGAGGAAGCCTTGTTCATAGCCCTCTTTAAGTAGAGAAAACAGTTGGTTTTGTAATTCAACTGTGGGATCTTTTTCGATTTTCCGGTAACATGATATGTCATTGAGCTGCCTCATGACCTCAGATGTATATTCAATAGTATCCCAAACCACGATCGACCCACCTTTATCAGATTGCTTTATTGTGACAGTGGAGTAATTGCGTAAGGTTGTCAAGGCATTAGTTTCATCCTTTGAGATGTTAAATTTAACAAATTTCTTTTGTTTTTCCATTTCAGAGATAGCAGATAATACCGTTTTCTCAAACAGGATAATTTCCCTAGGAATCTTGTTGCCTGGAGGGCAGAAGGTCGATTTTTTCCGTAATCCTGTTACTTCAGGTGTCGGGGTAACTGAGCTGTCTGCGAAAAACAAAGTCAACCTCAATTTGCGGCAGAATTCTATGAATTCAGTTTTCATTCGCACAAAGTCAGTTCTCCTAGATGGCACAAAAGAAAGTCCTTTGGCCAGGACGCTTTCTTCCGCCTCATTTAGAATTCTTTGCGATAGGTTGAAAATTGGGGAGACCGCTAGTTCTTGTAATGTTGGCGGCGGGTTGTCATTTCCCACGGTTGTGTGTATCTTGTTTTTGCTCTTGACCTGGGTTAACCTCTTCCTACAAAAGAATTCGAAGATTGTCCTTGGGGTTGTTGTTGTTGGTTCCATTTACGATTCCTGTTTGGTCTCTTGCTACTGTTATCGCTGTCACTGCCTGCCGATGAGGACGTGTCAGAGAACGTGATGAATTGGTTGCGTGACCGTCCTCGATTGTCACTTAAAAAGCGTCTTGAGTCCGACTTTGTATAAAAGTCTGCTTGTAGAAAGGGGTAAACGTTGTACAATGAAAAGTTTTTTTAATCTTTTTCGAATTGGTTAGTTTTTTGCGTGATAGTGTAATCTCTGAATTCCTGGATTTCCTTATCCACTTTTTCAAGTAGCAATTTTGAGTCTGTTATGGTTTGGCTGTTACTTATTTCGGATTCCAACTGGGCTATTTCCTCAAGTTCTTTTTGGGAGATCCTAGCTGCCGTTTCTATAGTAAGGACCATAAGGTCCCTACTACATTTCGTTTCAATGCAGCTGAATCCTTTTTAGGTCTCGCCTGTCGATGCGCATGCGCATCGAGCTTGCGAGCCTATTGCGGCTTAAACAACCTTTAACTAAGAAGCAAGGAATCGTGGCGATTCCTTGCAGTGCCCGTGACTTTTAAGCTCAATGCGCATGTGCATTGAGCTTAAAAGCGCGTGCACATCAGTTCCCTCAGCCGCAATCGCCGTCTGTTCCCTCAGCCGCATTCCTCCCGACACCTTTTGAAGTGAAGCTTAGCTTCACTTCAAAGGCCCCGGCTTCTTCACACCCACATGCCGCTCTCCCCGCTCCGCCCCCTCCCCTGCCCGCCGTGTGCATTTCTCCTCCACCCTCTCCCCACAGCAATGCCCTCCGTCTTGTTTGTTAATTTCCTCCAACTGCCCATCTCCTTTCAATACGTTTCCATTTAATCGCCTACCTCTCGATGTCCCTCATCCTCATCTCAACTCATCTATCACTCCAGCTATCTCCTCTTACACGTTATACGAATATCTCTCTCTTCACCTCCGTCTCACGATCTCTCATCTCTCTTCCTTTCACCCTCTAATCACGATCGTCTATTCTGTTGCTCTCCCCTCGCTAGCCCTCTCCCCCACCTATTAATCTTTTCTGTTTTCTACGCATTTTCACCCTCTTACGTCTTCCTTTTCTCCCTCGTGCTTCCTTCATCTTTCCTTCTCTAACCATTTTCCTTGTCCGCCTCCCGCCATCTCTATACACCTCTCCCCTTCTGTGACCGTCACTCTCCTTCCCTGCATCTCCGTCGCTCTAAGCACCCCTATATCTCAGCCCTCTTACCCCCGTCGCACCTATTTAATCTCTAACTTCTGTCATGTCTCCCCAGTACCCATCTACTCCTGTTGGGTCACCTCGTGCTCTTCTCCTCTGTCCCACATGTCCTTTCATTTTCCCTCTCGCAATCCCATTTTACAGCTGCTCTTCTGATGTGTTCTCTCCATTGCTGCATGTTTCCTCTTTCTACTTTTTCCTATTGTCTGTTTCCCTACCCTCGCTCTCCCCAGCCCCCGCCTCCATTTGTCTCCGCTCACTCTCTATCCATTTCTCTGCACGTTTCCATCTCCCGGTTAAATAATATTTTATTGGCAAGACAAATCAGCTAGACATTCACGGAAGAGAACAGGACGAGCTGCCAGCCCTCCAGCCCTCGACCCTGTTCAATATGCCCTGTTCAGTGACGAGGGAAGGCATATGCTGAGGTGCCATTTCTGACAGGGTGGAAATAAGCCGTTCTGCAGGCCTGTGCGCGTTTCCCTCAGGGGAAAGAGTCCGAGTTTTTGTGCCGCGCTATGTTGCCGTTTGTGGGAGACGTTCGCTTGCTGTGGAGCACGATGCCATGGTGTAAATCTACATGATGTCACCCCGTCCTTCCGAATCCCCCCCCTCACCAGTTTCTCACAACTCAGGGATAGTCGTAGAAATTGAGTTCAAGGGGTACCCCAGCCTGTCCCAGCCTCCCCCTGCAGGAGCCTGCGCTACGCCCCTGGCTCCATACGATTTTTTTGCTACTCGCAATCACTCACCCTCACTCACCCTCACCCTCACTCACCCTCACTCACCCTCACTCACCCTCACCCACACTCACCCTCACTCACCCTCAACGCCTCAACCTCACTCACTCTCAACCCCTCACCCTCACTCACCCTCAACACCTCACCCTCACCCTCACTCACCCTCAACCGTTCACCCTCAACCCCTCACTCACCCTCACTCTCACTCACCCTCACTTACCCTCAACCCCTCTGACTCACCCTCACTTACCCTCAACCCCTCAGCCTCACCCTCACTCACCCTCACCCTCACTCACCCTCAACCCCTCACCCTCACTCACCCTCACCCTCACTCACCCTCAACCCCTCACACTCACTCACCCTCACTCACCCTCAACACCTCACCCTCACCCTCCCTCAACCCCTCACCCTCACTCACCCTCATCCCCTCAGCCTCACCCTCACTCACCCTTGCCCTCACTCACCCTCACTCACCCTCACCCTCACTCACCCTCACTCACACTCACTCGCCCTCACTCACCCCCACCCTCACTCACACTCACTCACCCTCACTCACCCTCACTCACCCTCACCCTCACCCACACTCACCCTCACCCACACTCACCCTCACCCTCACTCACCCTCAACACCTCACCCTCACTCACCCTCAACCCTGTCACCCTCACCCTCAATCAGCCTCAACCCCTTACCCTCAATCACCCTCACCCTCACTCAGCCTCAACCCCTCACCCTCACTCACCCTCAACCCCTCATCCTCACTCACCCTCAACCCCTCACCCTCACTCACCCTCAACCCCTCACCCTCACTCACCCTCACTCAGCCTCACCCTCACTCACCCTCACTCACCCTCACCCTCACTCACCCTCACTCACCCTCACTCACCATCACCCACACTCACCCTCACCCTCACTCACCCTCAACGCCTCACCCTCACTCACTCTCAACCCCTCACCCTCACTCACCCTCAACACCTCACCCTCACCCTCACTCACCCTCACCGTTCACCCTCAACCCCTCACTCACCCTCACTCTCACTCACCCTCACTTACCCTCAACCCCTCAGCCTCACCTTCACTCACCCTCACTTACCCTCAACCCCTCAGCCTCACCCTCACTCACCCTCACCCTCACCCTCACCCTCACTCACCCTCAACCCCTCACCCTCACTCATCCTCACCCTCACTCACCCACAACCCCTCACACTCACTCACCCTCACCCTCACTCACCCTCAACTCCTCACCCTCACTCACCCTCAACACCTCAGCCTCACCCTCACTCACCCTCAACGCCTCACCCTCAACACCTCACCCTCACTCACCCTCACTCACCCTCAACCCCTCACCCTCAACACCTCACCCTCATCCCCTCACCCTCACTCACCCTCACAACACATATTGTGTTACAATAGGTGTCACATTTGCGGAAGATAAAACTATCTAGAGATGTAGCATAACGACCAGAGCTGCCATATAAGTCACGTAAATACTAAACATGTTGCATTCCAAATGCTATAGGTGTCACATTTGCAAAAGTTATAACTATTGGCATTGTAAATGACAAAGCCATCAATATAGCAATTTTAACATCGCAAAAAAAAAAAATTATGTCATTTACAAGACCAATAAGTACAACTTTTCTAATGCGATACTTATTGCATTCCAACACCACTCACACACGCAACGCCACTCACACACGCAACGCCACTCACACACGCAACGCCACTCACACACGCAACGCCACTCACACACGCTACGCCACTCACATACACAACGCCACTCACACACGCAACGCCACTCACACACGCAACGCCACTCACACACGCCACTCATCCATGCAACGCCACTCACACACGCAACGCCACTCACACACGCAACGCCACTCACACACGCTACGCCACTCACATACGCAACGCCACTCACACACGCAACGCCACTCACACACGCAACGCCACTCACACACGCCACTCATCCACGCAACGCCACTCATCCACGCAACGCTACTCATCCACGCAACGCCACTCTTCCATTTGCAAAAAGAAAAATGTCTAACTATTCTATTGCGAGACCTATTGCTTTTTCAATGCTTGTTTAAAAAGGGGGTCCTCGGTGAAGATCACGGGTATATTCTTTATTTGGAGGCCTCCTGGAATAGTACCTTCCCTAAGATGTTGGAGAAGGAAATGGCCGTGCAGATCAGTTCTGATCTGTTTTTTCTTTAGTCTCAGTAGTTTGTCTGATTCGTTTTGTGAGGCAGCAGAAGTACTGAGGGAAACTGAAGTGAATTTTGGTGGAGCGCTCAAGAGGTTTTTTATATGGTCTTCGCTATAGGCAAAGGCGTCCTTCTCTGCCATAACCTTTCAAATGTTAGTAGATGTAAAAGAAAAAATCAAACATAGGGGTACTGAAAACAAGTAAAGCCAAAAATGTTTAAAAAAGAAACAAGAGTAGGCAAAGGAAAGAGGAGAAACAACCTCTGCCTCCAGTAAAAAGGCACAAGTCCTCGATGCACCCTCTCATGTAGGGTTTCCACAACAAGGAAAAAAAAATGCCTCGCAAGACTGCTCCCGCGATCACAACTAATAACAAAATAGGGCTGGCTCTAATCAGCAACTATCTAGGAGGGAAGCCCTCCTCATTGTTAAATTTGACACGGCCGTGTCAGGTCTCAATGAATTGTACGAAATTTATAAGCTTTAATCCTACGTTTGTATGGCAGCTCTCTTCCCTTTTTTCACCGTTCATTATGATTTCGACAGTGGAATTTGGCTTCCCGTTTATTAATTATGAAAATTCACACCCTTGTTGTGACGGCCCCCTTGTTTTACTCAGAGGGACCCTGTAACAGCAGAAGTAGTACCGCGCCTGCGCAAATACTTCTCTCGCGCCCCGGAAACTACATTACCCAGCCGGCTGAGGGCCACCCTTGCGCAATCAGTCGTTTGTTGGCCATTGACAAAGTGCTCACCCATGGCGTCAGATGCGGCTCCCTGACGGTAAGATCGTTTGTCCCTGCCATTAGCTGCTGCGGTTTTTAACTCATGTTTACGGCCCGTCCTAAATCGAGTTTGGCGATTGCCTCATTTTAGATATTCGGCATGCTGATACTTTCTCCGACGCCGCTCCCATCAACTAATTCTGTTGGAACCCCATTCGGGCTCGAACCACGAACCCCGCCCGGTAAGCTTACTTTGACATCCCTGTTTTACGTGTTTAATTGTTTGCCGTACATCCATGAAACGTGTATATTAAACTGTGCACATGTGGTTTACCAGGGTCATCCCAGCTGGCCGCGCATCTCGTTGAAGATTGGACTTTTGCCTTTCAAGAAAAGCCAACATTTTCCGTAAAGGTAACCGATGTGGCAAGCTGATATTTAGAACTCACATTGGCCTTAGAGAAGTGTCACTAATACCCCATCTTCTCCCTCTCTTTTTTGTTTGGATTTGCTTTCCTTTCTGATTTTCTATTTTCATATAGGAGCTATAATTTCCTGAATAAATCTCCGTCCGCTCTTCTGACGGGAAAGCTGATATTGGATTTCTGGTGTAGCAGTGCTTATGAGTTTTTTGAGGTTGCTATAACCACTTGATTGGATACTTAGATTTGGTCTTTGTTTTTTCCCCTTTTTTGTCTCCTCTGCAGAGCGTTCTATGGTCCTGAAGAGAATCCTGTGATTAATAAGGATTCGAAACGCGTAGACCGTGTAGGGTCAACTTTCGCTATCCTGGTGCTTAATTATCCGGCACTTGGTTTTGTGCTTATACACCCATTGAGTGTCATATATTTTTTCTGACAACTGAAAGTTTAAATATGAAATAATAGTGGTATATATATTGTTTGCATTATTTCCAACAATTGCTTTACAACCTTTCTGTTGACCCTATGTATTTTACCATTGTTTGAATGAGAGTGGTGTGAATGTGACATGCTTGGTTAGTGATGATATGGTTGAAACGTTTTATTGTTCTGTGTCCTAAATCCCTTTTTGTGAAGAATATAATCTGTAAAGACGCATTAAATTTGAAATGGTGCCCGATTTTTTTATCATTGTGAATAAATAGCTATTTAATAGCAAATCCCAGGTATTGAACTGGTGTCTGTACTTTGGTGAAAGTAATTGTTTGGAAAAGAATATATCAGTACTGGCATCCACACAGCTTTAATTAAAGCATCTCGCGCCTGACTCAGCATAGCGCTACATGCTCCTCAAGTACTGTGAAGTACTACACGGATTATTCATTTTTAAGGTTGCCAGGCCCCACCCCCTGCAATTATTGGTTTGGAGCGCCACGCACACCTGCTGATGTACTTCACTCCATTGCTGTCCCAACACTGTCATCACACACCGCTCTGCTGATGCACCTCGGCTCTGACGTGCCAGGCTGCCCCTCCAGCATGAGACTCACTCGCGCACAGCTTTGCTAGTGGCCTCATTTCTGCACGCTCCGCAGTAATCCACCTGCAGACTCACAGACACACGTGTTACACAATGCAGCAGCTCTCGGGGCAATGCAGCAGTTCGGCAGCTCCTGACCCGCACTGCCACGAGAGCTGCAGGTCAATAAACAATCGATATCCCCCCGTTTACGCCCCCTCATGTCTTCTGAGGCTCAGCAGCTCCCTCTTCATCGGGGCTGGCAGGGGGGGCGGGGGGGGGGGGTCAGTCAGTGACGTAGAAAGGGTGCTGTGGGCCCTAATACAAGGAAGGCAACTGAGCCCCCACCCAGATTTCATTATTATTTATTTTTTATAGACGTTAATTGGCGGGAAGTAGGCCCGTCGCACTTCTGGGCCCCGGTGCCACTGCACCTGCTGCACCAATGGGAGCTACGCCTCTGCCCACATACCATATCCAACCCTGCCCTGGCCCCTCTCATTTCAGGGCTAGTTTTAAATATGCCCGCCTGTCCTGTGACATTTTATTTCACCGCACCAGATATGACACATTCTGCACAGATTTGACTATTTAATCAGCGCCCAACCTGATTTTCGCCCCCTTAATGTAGGTTCTGCCCTCCCCGTTACGCATGCCCCTACTGCCCCGTGGCTTTCGCTGCCCCTCTACCTCTCTCGACTGTCCCCTGCTCCTCCTGCCCCATATATTCGCACCTGCGCCTTCTGCCCTTGCCCCAGCCTCTCTCACCGCATCAAATGCCCCACTGGCGATACTCACAGGGAGATGACTTCGGGGGGCAGTCTGGGGGGCACTGCTTGGGAGTCCACGCAGAAGGCGGTGTCCCGGGTGCAAGAGCAGCTGGTGGGACACGGTGCGGTCCGGGGGGGCGGTTTGGTCTCAGCAGGGAGCCACAGGCAGCCCAGCATCAGGACCAGGCAGAGCGGCATCACTGTTGAGGGCGACACCCGCGCCCCCAGAACAGGCATGGCGGAGGGGCTCAGGGCACGCTGCAGGGTGGGCAGAAGGCACCCCTCTCCCCCCAGACACCTGCACGCACCGGGCTCAGCAGCCGGAGAGTGGAACCAGAGAAGCAAGATGGGGGTGGGAAGGAGGAGGTGAGTGGAGGGAAAGGAAGGGTAAGTGGGAAAGGATGCCCTTGGGACTGAAGGACACGTTACTGCGGCCGGAGCGGGGGGCAGGGGGTGTTATATGATTATGAGTATTTTCATGGAGGGGGATTCCCGGTGTAGAGGCAAATGTGCCCCTGAGAGAAAAGGTGAGGCCGGGGGTCACTCTTTAGTGAGGGAGCCGGTCTTCGAGGCGCCTGGGGAAAAGGGGGACGTGGGTGCTCCTGATGAGAATGTGGGGCGGCTCTGAGGCGAAATATTGGTTGGTCCCTCGGGTTGCGCCTCCCTCTGGAGCCCAGAGCTGCTTAGATGCAGCCGAGGGTCGGGGCGACATCCGCAGCCCCCTCCGCCTGCCGACTTGGAGGGGGAGACGGAGGAGGGGGTGCGGTGACACGAGCAATGAGCCGCTGCTGAGAGGCACCGCTGTGTGTGCCTGAGAGACTGTGCACGTGTCTGTTTATGAGACGCTGCGCGTGTACGGTGTAAGGGTGTCTGAGAGGGGTTTGGGTGTGCGTGTGCTTGAGTGAAATACTGCGAGTGCATATGTGTCTGACAGGTGTCGCGCGTCTGAGAGAGAGCGAGAAAAGGGAGATGGGCTACAACTACTTTTATATTATGTGTGTGTGAGAGAGAGGTGGGGCAGTTCTTGTGAGTGAGTGTCTGACAGGTGTCGCAGGTGTGTGTGAGTTAAAGAGAAGGACAGAGAGGGAGTTTGCATGTGTGTGCAAGAAAGGTGGGACCGTTGTTACGTGTGTGCGTGAGGGACAGAGAGGGACTTCAGCCCAGGTTTCACGAGCACTTGCGTTGTCCGTGCGTCAAGCAAGGTGACGTAAGCACAACACGAAGGTGTCAGCAACATTTACAAAGTCATTCAAGCGCCTCCTTGCATGTCTTTGTAAACAAATGCAACGCAATGCAGCAGCTTACATTTCAAGCTGGGTGGCATTCCATGCATGAACGTTCACATGCATCCCCCCCATGGATTTTGGCGCATTCTCAAATTTATTAAGGCCAGTAAACACGGGAATGCATCAAAATGTTACGCCTCCCCCAGTGAGGCGTAACAAGTAGTAATACCTTTATTTCTCAGGGAAAGCTTCAGGGAGAGCAAACATGTAACGTGGTGTAGAGAATTGTACCGGAGGGTGTCCCTTTGCTAGATATCATATGTCTAATACGGCTGGATTGCCTTTGCTCCTGGGTGCAGGACTGTGTGTCATGCTAAATAGCCTTTTTTACGCAAGCACTGGCAATTATATCATTGCTTGATGACGCTCTCTAGCGCAGCACGTTTTCCCATTTTCCGCACAAGACAGCTCAGCTAATGCCATGCAACACACCATTGAATGAAGGATAGTAAATGAGGGCCTATGTGGCTGAGAGTGGTTGTTTCCTTGTCTGCTTGCATTTAAAGGGACACTCTGTGAGTCTCTTTCTCTCTCTCTCTCTCTCTCTCTCTTAGGACTTGATGTATGTATAGACAGTTCCCAAACAGTGGGTTAAAACTGCACACCACCTTTTTCCAACTTGCCTTTCCTTTTGTGCTCTGATCTATGTACTAAAAGGCCACATTGCAAAATGCCCATTTCCCCGGGTGAAGGGTGGGGGTAGCAAATTGACTCGCCTAATGAATATGAATGAGAAAAGTCTCTATTTGCCCCCCTTCGATTTCCTGCTAATGCAGGGAGAGTGCCAGCAGACCTACTTCCCTGCATTTTCATTCCCAAATGGGAATATATATATGTCTTTCCATTGAATAAATACGTCATTCTGCAACTCACTTGAGGAGTGATTCTTTTGCTTGTAATTATTGTTCGCTACATTTGAAGAGGATAGCTGGAGGTCCATACCTGTTTGGTTCCGCTGCTCACTGACGGAACAGGAGTGTTTCTTCATATATATATATATATATATATATATATATATATATATATATATATATATATATATATATATATATATATATATATATATATATATATATATATATATATATATATATATATATATATATATATATATATATATATATATTCCTGCTCCGTGTACACCTGCCTGCCGCACTCGTGGGGTGGTGCTTGCTTGTCGGGGGTGTGCCCGACATGTAATATCTGCTCAAAAGGGGTCCCAACCGCTATCACGCGGAAAAAGAGATAGCAGCACTCAAGGGGTAATGCACAAGATTTATTCAACAAGAACGCGCTTTCGGCACTCGGCCTTCTTCAGTTATCACTTAGTTGCCACAAACAACATTCATTTAAAAGAAACAATCACGTGACTTATGGACAGAAAGGACGGACTCAATTACAATAATCAAAGCAAATAGTCGCCATTTTGGAATGGTAAATACATGAAGCTGCATGCAGCACGTTATATCGTGTCATTTCCTATGTATTCATAGCCAGTTATTTAACCCTAGATGGGTCCCAAATAATCATCTTGCTTATACTTGGCCATTAATTTGCTTTCATATACTAATCTCGCCCTGGATGGGCTTGTCCCAACTTATGTGTCCATGCCAACATATTATATACAAACAACATTTCATATTTTTGTCATGTTTCCAATTCATTACAGAATATCTTAGTTTATATAATCACGGAACCATATTTCATCTACAGTCATATCAAATGAACCCCCAAATCTTCATGTATGTTTAATCCCATCGGTATCTTCGTTTGAAGATCGATTATGTATCGCGACTCGAGTCGCCTTAATTTTTGTAACCTGTCTCCCCCTCTCTCATTTGGCGGAACAGCATCCAGACAAAAATATGATAACAGATCCCTGTTACGAGCATGTTCTAAGTCAAAATGCCTGGCTACCGGATAACTGGGGTCTGCGTTTTGAATCGCCCTCTGATGCTCCAAAATCCGCAATTTAACTGGATTGGTGGTACTGCCGACATACCTTCTGCCACAAGGACATGTCAGACAGTACACCACATATGGTGTGGTACAGGTTAGAAACTTCAATATCTTTCTGGGTTTTCGCATCCCCGGAACAGTATATTGTAGGGTTCGCTTACTCCCCTTGCACGCTTTACAGCGCCCACAAGGAAAGAAGCCTTTCAAGGGTTCTGATTTTGGATTGGATTTCTGTTCTTTATGGTGACTGTGTACCAGATAATCTTTTAAAGCCCTAGCTTTTCTAAAAGTTACCAATGGATGTGGAGGTAAATCGTTTTTCATAATATTGTCGGTCATCAGAAAGATATTGAAGTACCACCAATCCAGTTAAATTGCGGATTTTGGAGCATCAGAGGGCGATTCAAAACGCAGACCCCAGTTATCCGGTAGCCAGACATTTTGACTTAGAACATGCTCGTAACAGGGATCTGTTATCATATTTTTGTCTGGATGCTGTTCCGCCAAATGAGAGAGGGGGAGACAGGTTACAAAAATTAAGGCGACTCGAGTCGCGATACATAATCTATCTTCAAACGAAGATACCGATGGGATTAAACATACATGAAGATTTGGGGGTTCATTTGATATGACTGTAGATGAAATATGGTTCCGTGATTATATAAACTAAGATATTCTGTAATGAATTGGAAACATGACAAAAATATGAAATGTTGTTTGTATATAATATGTTGGCATGGACACATAAGTTGGGACAAGCCCATCCAGGGCGAGATTAGTATATGAAAGCAAATTAATGGCCAAGTATAAGCAAGATGATTATTTGGGACCCATCTAGGGTTAAATAACTGGCTATGAATACATAGGAAATGACACGATATAACGTGCTGCATGCAGCTTCATGTATTTACCATTCCAAAATGGCGACTATTGCTTTGATTATTGTAATTGAGTCCGTCCTTTCTGTCCATAAGTCACGTGATTGTTTCTTTTAAATGAATGTTGTTTGTGGCAACTAAGTGATAACTGAAGAAGGCCGAGTGCCGAAAGCGCGTTCTTGTTGAATAAATCTTGTGCATTACCCCTTGAGTGCTGCTATCTCTTTTTCCGCGTGATAGCGGTTGGGACCCCTTTTGAGCAGATATGTATATATATATATATATATATATATATATATATATATATATATATATATATATATTTCTAAAAGCAGCACCTACATCAAAGGGAAATTTCTGCTTTTCTGAAGTGTTTCAAGTTAGGGAAGACTTTGAGTGCAGTAGGCATTGAACTACAGCATGCTCTACCCGAGGCCACACAACACTATACTCAGAGTGAAGGTGACCTTGGGAACAGCTTCACCTATGCAAATCCTTTACCACCTGAACGTAGAAGTTAGTACCGTTTTTCAGTGGCTGCAACAGCATGTGCGGTCACAAACCATTGACACATTTAAAGACAATTCACATTTAGGAGGGGAATCCTCTTTTGGCCCCCTCCAAATCGTGATTTGTAGTGAGTAGCATGAGCTCCTCTTGTGAGTCAGTAATACCTTTCCAACTCGCAAAAGGGGTTTTGTACATCGCAAAACACACTTTTTTTGGTCACGAACAATGTGATTTTCTAAATTGCAGTGTCTACAACCACAAACGTGTTTTGTACATCAGGCCATATGTCACAAAACAGTGTTTGTGAGAGCTCTGTGATCTGCTTCTGCGTTGTGTAGTACCCACTGTCATGATTGTGTGTGATGGGAGGCAGCATAGAACCGCCTCCTTATAAACCAATCACAAGGCGGAGAAAGGCCTGCAAGTGCAATGCCTCTGTGGAACTGGTATACTGCTGTCCTCCTCCCTACCGCTGAGAGAGTGCCTGGAGGTCAAGTCTTATGTATGTGCAGGGCTGAGGGAGTGTGATGTACCTGCAAATCCCTCAGGGGGGTGCCACATATAGTAAACTCCTTACATCTAGGAACTGGAGTGACTCCCTGCATAGTACTGGGCTGAGGCTTCTCGTGAAGACCCAGAGGCTGGGATGGGCTTTTCTTCCAGACGGGACAGGGTCCTGGGGATCTACCAGCTGGAAGGGCTTGCACCTGGCTGGTTTGAGCCCCTGTCACTCCTGACTCCCATGACATTTCTGTAGCATACTGTAAGTGCTAACGGCTAGGGTATTCGACCTCGAATCTGGGGAACTGGGTTTGAGTCTCCGCAATGACGCTGAACATCCTGTGATTCTGGGCAAATCACTTAATCTCCCCGTGCCTAAAAAAGAATTAATGTGTCCTCATGTAATGCAACTGGTGCTATGTAAAGCGCTCTGATACCCGATTCGGGTCAAGTTCGCGCTATATGAAACTCTGGAAAAAAAATAAGTGAAATAATTTGGTACCTAGATCCACTAGGCCTCTCAAGTAGCAATGGGTGATGCATGCTAGGTAGAATTATTATAACTCCTAACCAAGGTGGGACTCTACTTTATGTCCATGTTGTTGGCCTACCATTGACGAGGTCTTGGGGGTTTTGTTTTGATGCAGACAAAACCACAAGAAATTGGCTTCATGGACATTTTGTGAAACTGTGCAAGATTTGCAAAATGTTGTGTGATTTTCACCTCCGAGGGACTAGTTTGAGCAGAAAACGTCTCACAGAAACAGTAAAACCAAGATTGAGAGACATTTTCTCCTCGAATCAGTCTCTTGCTGTTATCTAACGTGGTATTAGAATGTGAAGTGTATTGCCAAATACATTTAGCAAAACCTCACGTCATTTTGCACAATTTTCATAACATTTTGAGAAATATTGTGGAAAACAAAGTTTGTGATTTCAGTAACCCCTACCCTATACAGACCTAGGTGGCAAGCCATAGTTCCCAGCCAGGTTGGCAATGCCAACGTTTGAAGATCACATCCGGACAAATCAGGTTAACGCGTTGCACACATCACTGTGGCCACCAGTTTGTTCTGTGTTCTAGAGAGCCCTTTAGTATCCAACCAGATAAAATGAGAAGCACCAAAGTATCTGTTTGGGAGGGAGAACCTACCCCTGGACCAAGAGAGATGACAAGAATTTGATGCGAGAGTGGCGCCTTATTCATGAGTCTTTGAGGGGTACAAGTACCAACTGTGCATGTGTCTTCCCCTGGGAGACTGTAGCCTATTATATGCAGCGCTTTAAATGCAAATATAGAAGTTCTGGGACTCACTAGCCACAGTACCTGTTTGCACCTGAAAAGTGCTGGTACTTTCCCATTAAATGCCTTGCAACAGTACTCAGAAATGTAGGTACTCTTCCTTTCAAATTAAAGAAATAGAGGTGCTCACTATCGAATGGGGGCCTGACTATCTAACGCACTGATTATTTGTTTTCTGTTTATCAGGCTAGCCATGGTGTCTGGTATTTATAAATATCTTGAAATTTGAGCCTGCAAGATGGCTTATATAATGGGCCATGCTTTAACGGGGCGCTATTTATTGTAACAATACCGACCTGAACAGGGCACCCAGCAAAGTTACCTCAGTGTGCATACACACACACACACACTCTTCCATGTGTGTACGTGCGCACATACACTGCGCCCTGTCCCCCCTGTACTGTGAAGTAGGGTGTGCGCCCTCTCCGGCTTAGGTAAGTGCCAACATTCTTAAATTGCCAGAGGGATGGTGCCACTGGGATGGGTCAAGAGCTCCTCTTTGGTTACAACCCTTGGATTATGTAATACAATTACAAAGAGTTCACCATGGTGGCTTGTGTATGCAGAATGTGCATCAGTATTTTAGGTCTCCCTAGGCAGCGCTTGTGCTGTCTCTTCGAAACATGCTGTATCTAGGATATGGGCTTGAAAAAAACACACATCTTTTTCGTTGGTTCCTGTTGATGTCGTTTAGAAATGCTTTCTTTTCATTGTTGAATACACTTGGTAGTCCCTTTTTTGGAATGTTGTTATCCTCCCATGAGGACTGGCCCTCTTACATGTGTTCTTACTGTTCATATTATTTATACTTAGAAAGAACTCTTTTTTTAGTTGACCTCCCTCTTTGCTCGTTGAATGTTCTGTTTACTTTGGTCTCATCATTTGATTGCTGTCACTTTATCTCCCTGTGCCTCCCCCTCACCCCTCCCATAACACTGCTTTCGTAGCATCATGTCCCTTAATCTCCCCGTGCTTGCCCCTCACCCCTCCCACAACACTGCTCGCAGGCCCACACCACCCCTCCAAGGCTACTGCAGTGTTGCTTGTTTTTTGTTGTTACTTTAAGCATCATTTCCAAAGCAGTTCCCTCATTTAATATCCCTTTGCCGTCTACCTCATCCCGCTGCACAACACTGTTTGCCCGCCTCCGAAATAACTGTATTGAATTCTTAAGTTATTTAACATTAAACACTTTAATTTATATAGCACATCTAGCCATGGGCTTGGGGAACAATAAACAATCAGCCCATTATCTCAGGAGGTTGAGCCAACAGCAGACTTGAATACGGATCCCCAGCTCACCAGTCAACAGCTCTCACTGCTGCGCCATACCCTTTGCCTAACCATGTTTCAGGGTTCCGTAACATATATTGCCAAAAGAGGTCCTAAGGGACACCTACTGACAGTCTGTGGTGCTGCACCATCACAACACTGCTTGTTTTTTTGCAGTTGTAGTGCATACCCGGCCAGAGGGTATTGGAGCGCTTTACGTAAGCATCATCTTTCCAGTTCCAAAGTGGCAGCTTGCGAAAAAAAGGTTCAAAATATGAAACAAGGAGGAGCTTGGCGGGCATCCGAGATGGCCGCGTGAGCACAGCGCTCCCCGGACCCCCGCCACTCCCGGCATAATATCCTGAACAAATCCTGATTTTCCACGAGGATTTGTATAGAGGACGTTGGGCTGATCTACCTGGACCTTTCAGAAATTTATTTTGACACCGGGTGCCGGAGTTACGGTGATTCGAACTTTTGGGCTCCGCCCTTGAGGTGCGCCCGGGACTGGGTGAGGTTCAGTGGCCGTCTTGGAGTTGAACAACAACGGCAGGGGGATTGGACTTGTGGGTCCCCCTCTTAAGTTTCGGTTTCGATTCTACCTCAGGCTGAGACATCGGCTAGAGAGTCGGGCCAGAGCTGGGTCCAGGGCACGAGTCGGCTGTCGGGCCTTTGGCTGGACTATTCTCCTATTTGGCTGTCCCTATCCTAGCGGTACCCTTGTGGCGGTCCTTTGGTCCCGAGGCCTCCCTTTCTGGTGCCCGATCCGTTGACCCTGGTGAATCTCCTTGTGACGCATCTCCAAAATGGCGGGCAGAGGGGAACGGGAGACTCGGAAGACGAAGACACCTCTGCGCGGGGGTCCGGTCCAATCTAACGTCATGGACCGTTATACCCACTCTAAGGGGTCCCCCGGAGCTGCCCTGCCCGGTTCCAGCGTGTCTGGCCACATCGTGGATGCGTCGACGGAGCCTTCCTTGCAGGACATCATGGGCGCCATTTCTGGCATGAGGGAGTCGATAGGCCAACAATATGAAACCTTGGCCCACAAAATTGACACCGTGGCCATTGATGTGAACTTAATTCGAGCCGATCTATCAAAAACCAATGAAAAGGTGAAATCATTGGACATCAAATCCTCCAGCCTCACGGCAGACGTCTCTGAGATACAGACGGAGATTGGCAATCTCCGTAGGGTGAACGATTTCATGACCCGGCGCTTGGAAGACTTTGAGAACAGGGCACATCGCTGTAATGTTCGCGTGGTTGGTGTTCCGGAGAATCCAGAACCCCACTCGGTTGATCTCCTGGTTGAAGACCTGATCCAAAACCACCTCTCTCCATCTGGACTGAGTAAATTTTTCACAGTGGAGCGTGCACATCGTGTTCCGGGGGGCCAGGGTAAGCCAGGTGCCCCGCCGAGACCTATTGTTGCAAAACTTTTCCACTATAGGGATCGGGACGCTATCCTGCAAGCATCACGTGTGAAGGGCCCGGTGGCCTTTGAGAATGCCACGGTGAACTTTTATCCGGACTTTTCCCAACAGGTCCAGAAGCAGCGAATGGGATTTCGTGGTGCCAAGAAGCGTCTTAGGGACATGGGGATGCGCTACGCTATGCTTTTTCTGACCAGGCTGCGGGTTGAGTACAATGACCGAACTCTTTTCTTTGATCGGCCGGATGCTGTGAATGACTGGCTGGACTCCTTGCCTGACCGACCTCCTGAAACTGAGTCCGATGCCCACCCGGGCGGTGCTGACGGTGGTGTAGAGAGCTGAACATTTCGTCTTCGCCTGGTGCCTTGTCTTGAATACCTTTTTCCAGGAGTGTATGCCTACGTTCCTCTACTGCTTATGTGATTTGATGTATGTTTTTTCTCGTTATTGGTCTTGATCGGGGTGGCGGGTGGGACGGAGCCTTTCCTCCTCCGGGGTCTTTGTGTAGAATGGGGGTTCTTGGGCGACAGGCACACTGCAGGTTGGGGTGGCTTTTTAGCTTTTTGCAGGGGTGCAGGGGTGCAGGGTGGGGGGTGTTCTCTTGTTAGTCGGGGGGTGGGCGGTTAGGAAGTTCGTTGTTTGTGTGTTCTGTTCTCAAGGCGACTCTATCCTGTATTTGATGATGTTTCTTGTGTCATGCTCATTGGTGGGGGGTCTTGGCGTTGTTGGGTGGGATGGGGGGTAGCGGGTTGAGATTTGTTTCGTGGAACGTTAACGGTCTGGGGGACCGAATCAAACGGAGTGTGGTGTTGAAATGCATACGACGTTTATCTCCAGATATTGTTTTCCTGCAGGAGACTCATTTGGTGGGCAATATCTGTCATGCGATGAATAGGTGGGGCTATCGCCTCGTAGCACATTCGGGGTTTACCTCGGGTTCTAGGGGTGTGGGTATCCTTGTTCGGGCTTCCCTCCCCCTAGCTATTGATGATGTGATTCTGGATGATCGGGGGCGATATGCTGTCCTTGTGGGTCGCTATGAGGGTCGTGCCCTCTCCTTATTTACGGTTTATGTGCCCCCCGGCCTGCAGACTTCTACCTTTTCCGATTTGGGCCGTGTGTTGTTGGACCTCCCTAATAGTACTCTATTTATGGCTGGTGATTTTAATTCGGTGTTCTCCGGTCTACACGATCGCCACCCCCCTAGAGATACTCCTGCGGCCCAACAGTGGTTGGGTGGGTTTTTGGATACATTTGGCTTGGTGGATTGCTGGAGGCTTTTGCATCCTACTCAGCTTCAATACACCTTTCACTCTGGGGCCCATGGGAGTCTGTCTAGACTGGATTATTTCCTGATGCCTGCGGCTCAGTCGCCAGCGGTGCGTGAGATTGTACACCTACCCAGGGGCATTTCTGACCACTCTCCACTCTGGCTCCGTTTTGAGGTTGGAGTGGAGGCGGTGGGCCGGGTGGCTCCTATCAACCCGTGGTACCTTACCTCCCCCGAGACCTGCAGCCTTTTGCTTAAGTCTTTGGACGCATATTTTCTGGATAACGAGGGGTCGGTTTCCTCTGCGGTGTCCCTGTGGGAGGCTTTTAAGACGGTGATTCGTGGGCAGGCCCTCTCCCTTATTGTGGAAGCTAAGAAGGCGAGGAATCGGGAGGTGGTGGACCTTGAGGGGGAGGTTTCTGCATTGGAGGCTGCTTTGGAATCGGGGGTCACGTCCGCGAAACTCCACGCCCTGGGTCTGAAACAATTTGCCTATAAATCTATGGTCACGGATGCTGCTAAATTGATGTTTCGGGAGCAACAGGGTCGTTTGTATGATGTGGGGGACAAAGCGGGTAAATTGCTGGCATGGTTGGATAAGAAGGAGAGAGCTAATCGTGTGGTGCCCGTGATTCAGTCATCGAGTGGTGAGAGTGTGACGGACCCGGTTGGAATAGTTGACTGTTTTACTGAGTATTTTCGCGTGGTTTATACCCCTGTGTCTGTGAGGGATGTGGCTGACTCTCGCCTTCTGTTGCGTGATATAGCTCTGCCCAGTGTTTCCGATTTGGATCGTGTAGCGTTGGATTCCCCCTTCACTGTTGATGAGATAGCTACTGCCATCCGTTCACTCCATTCGGGCAAAGCATTGGGCCCGAACGGGTTGCCAATTGAACTGTACAAGCTACGTCCCGACAGAGTGGCGCCATATCTTCGCGCCATGTTTCTGGAGTCCCGGGAACGGGGTATTCTCCCATATGATCAGCGTCTGGCCACGATAGTTGTCATCCCCAAGGATGGTAAACCGCGGGACCTTTGTTCATCTTATAGACCCATATCCCTGCTGAATGTTGAGCCCAAGGTATTGGCGAAACTCCTGGCGACCCGCCTTCTGACGGTCATTAGTGACTTGGTCCATCCAGATCAATCCGGATTTATCCCGCATCGCAACACGGCTCTTAACCTACGTCGTCTCCACGGTGCGATTGCGAGGGCGGGGCTTCTGACGGAGCCGGCCATTTTGGCGTCGTTGGATGCCTCGATGGCTTTTGACACTGTGGAATGGCCTTATCTTTGGGCGGCTCTTGAGAAATTTGGTTTCGGGCCTGAGTTTATTGGTTGGGTCAAGTTATTGTATGCTGAACCCCTAGCACAAGTAGTGGTAAACGGTAGAGTTTCGACCCCTTTCACCCTTGGCAGGGGAACCCGTCAGGGTTGCCCCTTGTCTCCGTTGCTTTTTGCACTTTCCTTGGAACCGTTAGCTGCATGGCTTCGGTGGGAGCCTTCGCTTAAAGGGATTCGCTGGTCACCGGACTTTGAGGACCGCGTCTCGCTTTACGCGGACGACATTCTTTTATATCTCACCTCCCCGCGTAAATCTCTGACTGTTTTATTTGATGTTCTTACTTCATTTGGAGCCAACTCAGGCCTCGTTATTAACTGGGCCAGGTCCTGCGTGTATGTTCTTTCGGGTGTTTTACCCCCATTGCCGAGCAGACTTCCTATACAGGTGGTCCAGTCTGGCTTCGAATATTTAGGGATCTTCATTACGTTGGACTCCTCGCTCCGATTTGAGCGTAATCTCCTCCCCCCGTTGCTTAGATTGCGACTGGACGTGGCCCGTTGGCGTAAGCTCCCTTTGTCTCCTCTGGGCAGGGCGGCTCTGTTTAAAATGATGTCCTTGCCGCGGTTCCTCTATGCGCTCCAGAATTCCTATGACGACATCCCCAAGACCTACTTCCGAGAGATCGAGAGTCTTCAAAGGCAATTGATTTGGGACGGGCGTCCACGTATTGCCCTCGCGAAACTCACCATCCCTTGGTACGACGGGGGCATGGCGCTCCCCGACATCAAGAGATATTATTGGGCTTCCCAGTTGTCTGCTATTAATCACGTGATGTTTTCACCGGGTCGAAATACTGCATTTGAGATGGATAAACTCCAGCTGCCGGGTGGGGACTTTAATAGAGCGCTTTATTCTCGATCAGCCGGGCGCCATCTTGTGGGTCCGTCCAGGATTGCAGTCACTGTGTGGCGAGCCGCGAATGTGAGTTTGGGATGGGAGGATCGAATGACATTGGCGACGCCGCTTTATGCCTCTGAACGTTTGGGGTGCCTCTGGTCTACTAAGGGCTTCGACCGCTGGGATATGATTGGGATATGTAAGGTGGGTGATGTCTGTTCGAAAGGTAGTGTGAAGTCGTTCCAGGCCCTCCAGGCGGAATACGGTTTGAATGGTAGAGAATTTTTTCGTTATCTGCAGGTCCGACACGCCCTCGCCTCAGTCCTGACTCCTGATGAGACCCTGCCCGAGTCTTCCCCCCTCGAAGATCGTGTCCTTGATGGCCACCTGCCTGATAGCACTATTTCCCTGATCTATAAGAAGCTGATCAATAATCGGGCAGACTTATTGGTCCGACTTCGGGAGGTTTGGGTCGGCGATGGGTTGGAACTGGACGACGAGGATTGGCAATCGGCACTCTCTTCTCCGAAAGAAGTAGCCATCCCTGCCCGTCTCCGTTTGGTTCAACTTAAAATCCTTCATCGAGTTTATGTCACTGGTCCGCGTCTGGTGACAATGGGCTTTTCCCCGGATGGGTTATGTAAGCGTGGTTGTGGGTCGAGTGCTACTTTTTTACATATTCTTTGGGAGTGCCCAGTGGTGGTGGCCTACTGGACTGCTGTGCTTGAGGTGATGACTGCTGTGACTGGTGTTGCCCTGCGGCCGGAGACACGACGGTGTCTGTTGAATGTGTGGGAACCCACTGACTACTCTGTAGCCCAGACCAGATGGGCTACCTTGGGTTACATGATTGCAAAACGGGATATTGCGCAACTCTGGGGCGCATCCAGACCCCCTGAGGTCTCGAAATGGGAGGACAACATGGACTGGTCCATGTTTCGTGAGAAGACTGTATATGTGGCCAGGGGCAGACCCAGGGCGTGGACGAAGATTTGGGGCCAGTGGAATGAATATCGTGGGGATATCTGTACCCCTCCCCTTGTTGGCACCACTGATGTTACTCTATCTCCCTAGGCGAGCGTTCCCGGAACCTTTTCATACTGTCTTGTGCATTTCCGGTTCTCCCCGCTGTTCCCCCCCCCCCCAACCTTATTAGAGTCTCAGGGCTCTTGTTATGTTCTCCTGATTGCTGACCATCCCCTCCGTTCTTTGGGCTGACCTTGATTACTATGCATTCGCCTTTTTTAGTGTTTGTTGTGTTTATGTATAAAACAGAAAATCAATATGCTCTGTGATATGTTTGGAGTAATGCTTGGTACTTGATTTGTGCCTGACCACGGGAATACATTTCTACTTATTTCCTTGTGCCTTATTATTAGCGGCCAGCCCGTGAGGTTGTAGGCCCGTTCTTGTATTTTTCTATGCTTGCTCAAATAAAGGTTTTTGAAAAAAAAAAAAAAAAATATGAAACAAAAAAAACCCAAAGAAAGCAATACAGAGTGGTCCCAAAATGGCCAGATTGGTTTTGTTCACAACCACATACATTAACACCACTTTACAAATTTTGCCAGTGAAGTGCTACTTTCATTTTCTCCTCTTTCTTTAAACAACATTGTTTTTCCCAGATGGAGAAGTGCACCATTCCTGGAGGTACTGCAATACCTGGTTGATGCGTAAAGTGGAAAGCTGTTGATGTGATCCTTATGAGCGTTTTTCCTTATTTTAGTTTATAAAATGTGTACCACGGCTCTGTGTTCATTGATATGGTATTTTTAAACTGTACTTCTTATGTTTTGTATGTATACAAGCAATGGACATTGAAACAGGTCCTTTCCGGCCCTGTAGTCATGTTCTTAACTTTTCAGGCAAAAACACTTAATGATTTCTGAATATTAAGTGTAAAAACGTTAAGGTAACTATGTTATTCCTGTTTACATTTCACAATGCTTATTTAATCTTGCATTCCCTATGAGTGTTTGCTATTTCCAGGATGTTATTACTTTTTTTTCAGTCAGTATGTTACTCTTCTCTACCCTCCCTCATAACGTATTTCCTATTTTCTGGTTCTCCAGCACCGCGAGTTCATACAAATACCAATAGCACTATGCAAATATCATCACTCCACTGCATACAAAACATCAAAAGTAAAAACCATTGTCATTTTCAATGCCAAGAGCTCTAGCTTTAACAAATGCGAAACCAATTGCATTTCAAATGCTTGTTTATACCTATACTCCATTCCAAACCAAAACACATGGGTAAAATTCATTGTCATTTACAACGCCAATACCTCTAACTCTTGCAAAAGCGTGACCTATTGCTTTGCAAACGCTTGTTTGATTTCGCGCCTAGTGATTGCATTTCCTGCACCCTTATACTTATCTTCATGTTCATTAGACGAATACATAGAAAGGAACATATGAGTACTGGTAAGTTAGCTGAGTGGAGCAATGCATCCATTGTAGAGATCTATGCGTAATCCACAGGTGACAGGTTTGATCCCTGGCAAGCCACTCAGTGCATTATTACACAACTATATGTGAAGAAAATGGCCTTTTTCAGAGAGCCTTCCCAAAAGCTGTGTAGTAGGCTGCTATCATATCGCTTAAGGTCTTTTTTTCAGAGAGTCCTGTATTAGAAATTGTGAAGTTTCAATCCATTTGATTAAAGTCTGAGTCATTTCCGGTCACTTGAGAAGAACTGGCCCATATGCGTAATAGATTGAATCCACTAATTGTGGCTTACGGCCTGAAGAGACCAAACGCCATGTCTGCACTGGGCTGCTTTCCCAAGAATTCCTGATTCTTATGTGTGAAACAAAACAAGACTCTGTTTTTTATGTAAAAGAACTCAACAACATCTCCTCCATCCCCTGAAGATTTTTTGCGCGCTCTTTTGCCAAAAGAAGGCTCTAGTTTTGCCAAAAACGCAGCAAACAGCTGCTCTGTGTAGATTGCAAGGCAAGGCACGCACACGTGTAGAGACGGAAGTCCTTAAAATGTGTGAGGAGAGCTGGAACCTCCTGTCCTCACTTGACGTTTTCTTCCTGACCTTGTGCTTTCTCACTGTGGGCGGATTTCATCTGGGGTTTTTAAATACTCACTTAGACACACAAACACACACACACATGCGCACCCCCCTCCACCCACACACACACTTTTACATTCTCCTCTGTGTTTTAAGGGGCATAAAGATGGTAATTTTACAAAATACGGTGGGCCTAATTTACAATATTTTGCAGTAGGGCAGCGTTGCAAGCCTTCCTGCTGCGCTCTTAAAATAAAAGGGCAGTAACGCGCTGTATCTATCAGATACAGCCCATTCGTGTCCTCTTTCCATGCGTTGGTGCTCAATTAGGTGCCATGCACCAATGCAAGCATTGTAGGGATGATTGTTTTTGTGCAGGATAAAACACCTCCCTGCAGAAAAAGAATCAATGGAGGTGATTTCCTCTTTCTATGTATTTTGCAGAATGTAGCACACATAAAAAGAGGAAACAAGCATTATTCAATGCAATAGGTCTCGTATTTGCGACAGCTTAAGGTATTGGCATTGTAAATGACAATGACTTTTATTTATCTGTTTTGATAATTAACACATAAATAAAAGCCATTGTCATTTACAATGCCAATAGCTCAAACTCTTGTAAATGCGAGACCTATTTAATTTCAAAGAAGCGGGCTCCATTGTCCCGAGCTGCTTGGAAAGTGAAAGCCTGCATGGCGTGCTGAATGTTGCAGGAAAGCATGTCCTGCCTGCAGTAGGAGAAACCAATTAAAGAAAATAGTGCTTACAGATTAAATAAGACATACCATGTAACAACCAAAGTAAAATGGCCAGTCCTCATGGAAGGTAACAAATGAAGACAAGGCGGTACTAAGGAGGGACTAACAAGCCCGTTAACAAATCACAAGCCAGCATTTACAAAGGAAAATGACACAAGCCAATAAAATATATGGGTGGAGAGTGGGTGGAGAGTGGGTGGAGCTTCAAGTCCATACTGAAATACACCATGCCTGGCAGACCAGCGCATGCGCTACCCAGGCTCGACCTAAAAATGAGGGGAAATAATGTTATTTCTCCTTGTTGCTCCTCCCCTACACCACCCCTGGGAAGGTCTAGGTTTTTGGCACATTCCCAGGTTTACACTTTGTTGTAAATCTGGGAATGTGTCAAATGCCATGGGTGTTATGTGGGAATACCCACCATAACGCCCATGGCACACCTTCCTATCTTAGTGTGAGGCAACTCAGTGACTTGCGCTGCATTGCCTCACTCCATCTCTACAAGGCGATGAAAAGCCACCCACGGTGGCTTTATGTGGCCTTATAGCTATGGCTAAGTCCTCTGCGCTACGGGAACGTCGCAAAAAGTGACGTCATGGCGGCGCACAGGTTTTTATAAATGAGCCCCTGTGTTTTAAGTACTTCCTACAATCCGCACTTCTTTCCCTTTCCACTAGCCTTTAAGGCCCCCCTCATGCGCTGCTTCCCATATAATGAGTAATATGATATGCCAGTGTGATTGCCAGAAAATCTGAAGCTTACACCACCGCAGTCTTGTTGACCAAGCTACACCTCTGACAATGCTCTGTGGGGCATCAAAACAGTACCTCTACCAGCAGTGCCATCTTAAGGGTTTTTTGGCGCTTGGGTCAGGCATATTATTGGGCTCCACAGTTCAGGACAATTGAAATTATTACCCATTTTCAGTCATGTTGAGCCCTTGCGATGCCTGCATCATAGTGAATTATATGTTAAACTTTCAGAAACTGGGCATGCACAAACAGTTCAATGCTCCAGCTGCCCGGCAGCTAGTCAATCAGTACAAAAAGAAAGCTAGAACAAGAATTGGTAACACTTGTTCATTTTAGTGTTGGATCTAAAAAAAAATTGTATCATGGAACACATTTCATTTACATGTAATTCAGGTTCCTAACCAGCATCTTCCTTCCACTGTAGGTAAGACACATATAGAATGACTTGGTGGATGTTCAGTGAATTAAAGCACGATATTTAAATAAAACATATTGACATAGTACTTGAAAGTGCATCTTTAGTTGCCGGGTATTCCAAATCAAAAATAAATTCCCATTTGAAATTGGTATTTTTGTTGCAACACTAAAAATCAAAACTCTGCTCTGATAATTTTTTGCCATTTCATCGAGTTAAATCTGAGAATTTTCCTCTTAATTCTCTTCCCGTTCCTTATAATTCCCCTGCTCTTTCTGTGTGTACTGTCCTTTGGCTAAGCAGTGATACCCGGCTTTACTAAGAGAAATAAAAGGATGCTGGAGACAGGAATAGGACTGAGAGGCAGCAGCGCACCTCCATAATGGCGGAAGAGCATTGCCCCACTGCTCAGAGCCAGTAGATGAAAAATCGAATGATAATAAAACAATGTTATTGTCATTTTATTTTTCACTGACTGACTGAGACGATTCCAGTTTAGGGCGGGCCGGGACGGGTTATGGCAAGGAGGAGGAGTGGTGGGCACTGTAAGTGCGCATGTCGGTTTGTCCGGCCATCTTAGGATGGCCAAACCGACATGCACACCTATATTTCTCCAACCCAGCTGTGTTGCGATACCGAGTGGAGATTAGGCACAGGCTCCCTGTGCCTGAGTGAGCATCAAACCAGCCTGCTCATGCCAACCCCAGTTCTTATCTTATGCTTGGTAATAACATGAGAGCAGCATCTGGATTGGGTGGGGGAGTCTCGGAGCCTGGGAGTCTGTGCTGTGTGGCAGAGGAGCACTGAGGTGGCCAGCAGCATCAGGTAAGTCTTTTTTATTTATTATTATGTCCCCCGTTGCCGTACCACTTTATAATGCAAGCAGTCACCACTGCTGAGAGGTAAAGAGGAAACTGTAGTGAGAGAGGTGAAATAGAGGAAGAAGTAAGTCAGAAACACAGATGAGGTAGAGAGATAGGTGAGATAGAGATAGATGTAAGGTAAAGAGGGAAGGGTGAGGGAGCCGGAAGGATACAGAGAAGTAAAAAGAGGAAGAAGTAGGTAGAGAAAGAGTGGTAGACAGAAAAGTTACGTTTTAGAATGAGGTATAGAGTGCAAAGAGTTATACATTTAAAGAAGGAATGTAAAGAGATTGAAGGAGGTGGGTTCACAGAGGGAACATGACAGAGGTAAGGTAGAAAAGTAAGTGACTTAGAGATAGAGGAAGACAGATAGAGATAAACACGTAGAGTGGTGAGGTAGAAAAGTATATTGGTGCAAGGTAGAGAAAGTGGTGAGGTGAATGGTGGAATGAGAAGCACAGAATAGAAAGACAACTCAGTTAAAGAGAGTAGTGAGGCAGTGAGAGGACTGAATGGTACAAAGAGGGGGTGTAGCAGGAACTGATGGGAAATAGAGAGAGAAGAATGGTAGAAAAAGAGGAAAGGTGAAGTTTATCCAGAGGCAGAGAGAGGGAGAAGGAGAGAGAGTTTAGTGAGGAAGAGACAGATGAGGTAGGGAGAGGGCGCCTAATGAAGGGCAAAAAGGGTAGCGGTAGGGGAGAATGGGTACAGAGAAAAAATAAAGTAGCAAGAGAGATGAGGTAGAGGGAACAGAGGAGGGAAGATAGAGGGAAATGAGATGTAAGGTAGCGAACAAATGGTGATGTAAATTTAGAGGTTAGGTTGAAAGCGGGAGAGGTAAGTAGACCAGAGATGATGTTGGTGTGAGAGGGATGTGAGGCAGTGAGACAAATGAGGTAGAACGAGAGAGGTGAAGAAGAAATTGTGAGCCACAGAGGCGTGAGAATGAGAGGTGGTGTATTGGGGCGTAGCTTAGTCAGTGAAGTACAGAGGGGTATAAATCTCAAATTTGCCAACTAAAAGTGGTGGTTCGCAAGGTGGAGGGGTGAGATGACCAAGGTTCGGGATGGACTGTTCCCATGAGGAACAGGGTCAGTACTTATTTGCAATAGGTGGGCGTCAGTCCAGAATAGAGCAGTGGGTGAAAAACAATGGTTGGAATTAGGCCTGGGCAAAATGTAATTATGCCTGAGTATTGTGCATAATTTCACAGACCTGGGCTACGCTTATGAGAAATTCCCAAAGTTACACCATTATGCCACTTTGCTTAATTATGAGCTGTTCACAGTATAAATGTACTTCATAACACGCCAATTGCAGTAAAAATTTAGTACAGTGAAAATGTACTATGAATAACAGAATGGAAGCGGCTGTTGTTCATGGTCCCTTGTTTGAATGCCTCCTTGCACTAAAAATTGACGTGAGGACATATCTCAAGTAAAAATATATTGCAACATGACAGATTTGTATTTTGCATACTTATGTTTAATTTCATATATTTTTGCAGAAATTTTGAGCAATTCCATGGAAGCAAATTATGCACATTTCGCACAGCCCTAGTTAGAATGCTACTCCGAGCAATTGTCAGTGGTTAGACTGTTCACAAGCATTCATCCCATCACCTTTTCGGAGTTTGATTTCCAGTAGTATGCCTCGAAACCTGACATCAAAAAGTAGCAAATTTGCAACCATTCAAGGAGCACTTTTGTGTGTGCTGATTTATTACTTTTCTTGCAAACCAGTCACTATGGGCCAGATGCATCAAGCATCCATTTTGCGATTCCTTATTAGCGAAAAATAAGGAATCGCTAATAAGGAATAGCAAAATGGAATGCATCAAGCAATCACTACAAAAATAGCGATTCCTTAGAATTCCTTAATTGCGACTCACAAATTGGGAGTCGCAATTAATGAATACCTCCCCATACATTCCTATGGGCCTACAGGCCCATAGGAATGTATGGGAGATTGCATGAGCAATTAGCGAGTACCAGTAGGTACTCGCAAATTGCCCATGCAATTTCAAGGGTGCAAGGGTGTCAAAATGACACCCTGTTGCACCCCTGATTTTGATCTATGCACATATGTTGCGCACACACATGCCCTTAGGGCATGTGTGTGCACAACATGAAACTTTGAAATATGCACAAAAGTGCATTTTTCAAAGTTTTTGCAAATTACCATGAAGTTGTACTTCGTGGTAATTTGCGTGCCCTGTTAGCGAATTCGCTATTTTTGAAACTTTCATGCATTGCATTTAAGGAATCTCAATTTGAGATTCCTTAAATGCAAACAATCGCAATGTAGCGAATTCTCTATTTCCGATTTTTGCATTTGGGATGATGCATCCCAAATGCAAAAATACCGGTCGCAAAGGGGCAGATTCTGAGAATCTGCCCCTTTGCGACCGGTTTTTTGCTTGATGCATCTGGCCCTATATGTATTTAAGTTCCTGATACAAAAATTAACAAGTTCAAACCTTTTTGTGAAATGAGAATGACGAGAAAACCCAACAAAGTCCTAGAAGACACGACTCAGGGCCCCTCAACTACCAAGGCAAGAATGCATTTATTTGGGGGAGTGTCAGACCCCAAACAACCCCCCTCCCCTCGGTTCCCGAAGCTACGCCCCTGGTGGTGTGACACAGAGAAGTGCGGTAAAGAGACACATTTGGTTCAGAGTAAGATGGAATAGGTGCAGCAGAGATACAGTGAGGTAAAATGGCCAGAGAGAAGTGAGGGGATAATTTAGAGAATTGGGGTGCAGTGACCGAGATGGTGAGGTAGGCACAGAGATTGGTAGGAAGAGTGTCCTGATAACTTTTCAGTGGGTGTCATGGATAGGGAGGGTAGACCGAGCAGTAGCCCACTCTGCCAATGGCTAGAACAGGCTATCTTCTACTACCTCCTCAAATGTTGAATGGACATTGACGCTTGATGGTGGCTGTTAATTTATGTCACTTTTTACTTGTACTGGTGGGAGAGCATATAACGACCAGCTCACAGAAAATCCTCTCAGTCCTTAAACAACGCCTTAAATGTGTATGGCTTGCTTGTACTTGTGTACACGTGTTGAGAGCGGATATGTGTAAATGTAAATGTCCAGTATTTGTAAAGCACAAACAATTACCCGAGGGTGTCTAGGCGCTGGGGTACGTCGGGAAGATTAAGCGAGCTATTGCCCAGAGTCACATGGTGCTGGGCAGATCTGCCACCGGCACCGGTATCGAACCGTGAGCCCCCGGGTTCTGGAGTCAGCCACCTGGCCGCTGCGCCACACCTCTTGACATAGCAGCTTCCGACCAGGCACTCGCTGGAAATGGTTTATGTAAGAGGCGATTCCATTTCGCCAAGATGGTGACTAACAGCTCAGCGCCACCTTTGATGTCAAGCCTGCAACGTCTCTATATATATCTGTGGGGACATTTCTCACCCTGCCATTGCTAGCGGAGATTCCAGATATTGCAGGTGGCACTCCAACCTTCGGGCTGGGCCGTTGTCTTCCACTTATACCCCCAATTTCCTCCCAGGTAGTAGCCAAGCAGTACTTCATATTTGCCTTTACGTGAGAGCTGGGAGCACAACCAACAAACCACCTTTTCAATTTCTTTTAGTTTATAGAATGTGATTATTTTATTTTTAACCTATTTGCTTTTTTGATTGTCTTGTAACCTGCAAGAGCCTAACCTTTGTTCATTACCATTGTTCTTGAAACATTTTCGAGGTATCCTCAATTTTCACTTAGTTTTACTTAGGCAACACCTTTAATGATCTTTTAGTGAGCATTTTTATAGTTGGGCTGTATTTTTGTAGTCATCCCTGTTGTTCCCTGCCCGTTTCCCTCCACATATCTTTCTTCCATTTAAATTTCTGGGTTTGGTATTCCTTCAGGAGTACATGCTCCTTTGCTGGCTCTTACTGTTACCTGCCTCTTCTTTTCTATATTTAAAACTACCTCCATGCACCTGCTCAAAGTAAGGCAAGGCAACCACCACTCCCCGCCCCATCTCTGCAACAGCCTTCCTTTTTTATTATTTGTTTCATCCGATAGAATGAAACCTTTTTATGTTTATCTCGCCCCTTTATTATATGCCAAATAATAAAGCAGCTGGCATTCGTTTATGATTCTTTGCCTGTTTAAACAGTTTCTTTGAGCTTTCTTTAAATTGTAACATTCTTTAGCTTTTTTTCTTAGTTTTTTTGTACATATTTCTATTCTTAGCTGTATTCTTTCTTTTGATCCCTCTGGTTCTGTATGCCTTCTATGGCTTTTGGTCCATTTCTAACTTTGATCTCGGTTTGGTCATCCCACACATATTCAGCTGTTGAAGAATACCTATTGTCTGTAATACATTGTACAGTGTTGTTGGCGTTTGGTCAGCCCTCTAGTCCTGGCTGAATGGTTTCATCAGTTTCCTGTTTCTTATTCAACGTCTTTCCTCTATATTCTTGTGTTTCAGTTTGTGTCCCCTCTGCAGCAGAGATCAGTTGTGAGTGGAAGACTTGTATGGGAGAGCACTCTCTCTCTCCCTCTCTTTCTCTCTTCCACTCAATAATGCACCCCTTCAATAGCTCTCCCACCCCACCCCTCCCATACTTTATTTTTCTGTATAGTCTTTTTTTTATGGTCTGGCTTGACAGCACGACTGTTGCCAGACAATTATGTGACCATCACTAGAGAGGGACCTTGGCTCCACCCACATGTTATGTCTCAAGAGTACATGTTTTCATTGGGCAGAAGTTGTATGCTTCCACCAGTAGCGGCTGCTACCTGACGGGGGTGGTGAGGCGGAGGTGGTTAATTAACAGAACAAAAAAAACACACTTCCCTTGGAACGGCTGGCCGTCAGCAGGAAGCACTTGGCACACAGGTTCCCCTGAGCCAATCACAATGCTGCAATGCAGCGTTGTGACTGGTCTGAACGGCGTGGATCGGTGCTCATACTGGAACAGGGAGCCTGTGCATGTTCCTGATCAGGCTGTATAATGCAGCCTGGTAGGAACATACAAAGTGCGCATGAACTGTTTGATCGGCCCAAGTGGGAATGCCAAACAGTTCATGTCCACTTTGGGAGTGCAAACCACTCCTCCCTTGCTCTGGCTAGCCCTGCCCCGCCACACACTGGCCACTGACCGATGCAATCGTAAAAATAAAATGACAATAACGATACTCGTTATTGTCATTTCGTTTTTCTTTTTTACGCAGTGAGGCAGCGCTCCTCCGCCTTAGTGGAGTAGCTGCCACTGGCTTCCACAAAAAAAGTGCTTACCACACACCCAGCTGTAAACATTTTATGTGTACATCCAGCCCAACTTTTAGGGGCACACACATACATTCTAATGCTATTAAAGTGTCTTAGATGACTAGATAATTTATCTTGTTTTTCTCTGAAAGCAGCACAGATAGGAAGTGGCCAGACATTCACCTGCATGCAGGGCCGGACTGGGAACAGAAACCGGCCCTGGCAAACTGCCCAGCCGGGCCACCCTGGGGGGGGAGTGCAGCTGAGCAGATTGCGAGGGCCGGTTGAGGCCGATTTTGTTACAGGGGGCCGATATTGCCGACCTCCGGTAACAAAACTGGCCTCCACCCTAGTGGCCGACCGGGGAAATGCCCGGTGCCCGCTATGGCCAGTCCGGCCCTGCCCGCATGGAATTTTAGGCCTGGCTTGACAGTTCAACTGTCACCTGACTTTTTAACCTACACAAATATTACTTGAGTTATTTGCTTCCACATACATACATATCTATTCCCAAGCTATTAACTTTTAATGCTTCACATACCATACACATTTCTTTAAAGCCAGACCTATTGTTATTCCCAATGCTTGTTTTGTTAAAGTTGCTTGTGCGAGGCCCCGGCAACCGCAGACGGTTGCCAGGCTCCTTGTCTTCTTGTCCCTTGCTCCTCATCAGTCTCCCCACAAAGCCTGCATTTTTTGTTTATTCTTGCGCGTTTTCTTTTATTTCTGTGAGGGCCTGGCAGCTGCACACTGCTGCTGGGCCGCTCTCCATTGGCTCCCCACACCCTGTCCCGATCGTGTATTTGTGTGTGTTTTCTATTGCCTCCATGGTGAAGTGTTGTTGTCCTGTGCCGGTCCACCTGCATGATGACGTCAATGAATCATTTCAAGAGGCCTGGAGCGCTGCAAGGCCTCTGGCTGCTACGAACTGACCGGAATGTATTCAGTTCTGGAAGTTGCAGGTGACCTTGAGCAGGGGCGAGGCTTCCATTGGTGCAGCAGGTGCAGTGACACCGGGGAATATATTTTATTTATAATAACCTGATATATTTTGGGCCTACTGAATCAGGTGGTCAGAATAAATCTTTATACACATTATCTACAAACTATATACATATTTATACATTTGCTGAAAGAATATTGTCATTAGAATAAAACCCAACCATTTAAACGACCACCATAGCAAACAGCTGCTCTGTGTAGATTGCAAGGCAAAGCACGCACACGTGTAGAGACGGAAGTCCTTAAAATGTGTGAGGAGAGCTGGAACCTCCTGTCCTCACTTGACGTTTTCTTCCTGACCTTGTGCTTTCTCACTGTGGGCGGATTTCATCTGGGGTTTTTAAATACTCACTTAGACACACAAACACACACACACATGCGCACCCCCCTCCACCCACACACACACTTTTACATTCTCCTCTGTGTTTTAAGGGGCATAAAGATGGTAATTTTACAAAATACGGTGGGCCTAATTTACAATATTTTGCAGTAGGGCAGCGTTGCAAGCCTTCCTGCTGCGCTCTTAAAATAAAAGGGCAGTAACGCGCTGTATCTATCAGATACAGCCCATTCGTGTCCTCTTTCCATGCGTTGGTGCTCAATTAGGTGCCATGCACCAATGCAAGCATTGTAGGGATGATTGTTTTTGTGCAGGATAAAACACCTCCCTGCAGAAAAAGAATCAATGGAGGTGATTTCCTCTTTCTATGTATTTTGCAGAATGTAGCACACATAAAAAGAGGAAACAAGCATTATTCAATGCAATAGGTCTCGTATTTGCGACAGCTTAAGGTATTGGCATTGTAAATGACAATGACTTTTATTTATCTGTTTTGATAATTAACACATAAATAAAAGCCATTGTCATTTACAATGCCAATAGCTCAAACTCTTGTAAATGCGAGACCTATTTAATTTCAAAGAAGCGGGCTCCATTGTCCCGAGCTGCTTGGAAAGTGAAAGCCTGCATGGCGTGCTGAATGTTGCAGGAAAGCATGTCCTGCCTGCAGTAGGAGAAACCAATTAAAGAAAATAGTGCTTACAGATTAAATAAGACATACCATGTAACAACCAAAGTAAAATGGCCAGTCCTCATGGAAGGTAACAAATGAAGACAAGGCGGTACTAAGGAGGGACTAACAAGCCCGTTAACAAATCACAAGCCAGCATTTACAAAGGAAAATGACACAAGCCAATAAAATATATGGGTGGAGAGTGGGTGGAGAGTGGGTGGAGCTTCAAGTCCATACTGAAATACACCATGCCTGGCAGACCAGCGCATGCGCTACCCAGGCTCGACCTAAAAATGAGGGGAAATAATGTTATTTCTCCTTGTTGCTCCTCCCCTACACCACCCCTGGGAAGGTCTAGGTTTTTGGCACATTCCCAGGTTTACACTTTGTTGTAAATCTGGGAATGTGTCAAATGCCATGGGTGTTATGTGGGAATACCCACCATAACGCCCATGGCACACCTTCCTATCTTAGTGTGAGGCAACTCAGTGACTTGCGCTGCATTGCCTCACTCCATCTCTACAAGGCGATGAAAAGCCACCCACGGTGGCTTTATGTGGCCTTATAGCTATGGCTAAGTCCTCTGCGCTACGGGAACGTCGCAAAAAGTGACGTCATGGCGGCGCACAGGTTTTTATAAATGAGCCCCTGTGTTTTAAGTACTTCCTACAATCCGCACTTCTTTCCCTTTCCACTAGCCTTTAAGGCCCCCCTCATGCGCTGCTTCCCATATAATGAGTAATATGATATGCCAGTGTGATTGCCAGAAAATCTGAAGCTTACACCACCGCAGTCTTGTTGACCAAGCTACACCTCTGACAATGCTCTGTGGGGCATCAAAACAGTACCTCTACCAGCAGTGCCATCTTAAGGGTTTTTTGGCGCTTGGGTCAGGCATATTATTGGGCTCCACAGTTCAGGACAATTGAAATTATTACCCATTTTCAGTCATGTTGAGCCCTTGCGATGCCTGCATCATAGTGAATTATATGTTAAACTTTCAGAAACTGGGCATGCACAAACAGTTCAATGCTCCAGCTGCCCGGCAGCTAGTCAATCAGTACAAAAAGAAAGCTAGAACAAGAATTGGTAACACTTGTTCATTTTAGTGTTGGATCTAAAAAAAAATTGTATCATGGAACACATTTCATTTACATGTAATTCAGGTTCCTAACCAGCATCTTCCTTCCACTGTAGGTAAGACACATATAGAATGACTTGGTGGATGTTCAGTGAATTAAAGCACGATATTTAAATAAAACATATTGACATAGTACTTGAAAGTGCATCTTTAGTTGCCGGGTATTCCAAATCAAAAATAAATTCCCATTTGAAATTGGTATTTTTGTTGCAACACTAAAAATCAAAACTCTGCTCTGATAATTTTTTGCCATTTCATCGAGTTAAATCTGAGAATTTTCCTCTTAATTCTCTTCCCGTTCCTTATAATTCCCCTGCTCTTTCTGTGTGTACTGTCCTTTGGCTAAGCAGTGATACCCGGCTTTACTAAGAGAAATAAAAGGATGCTGGAGACAGGAATAGGACTGAGAGGCAGCAGCGCACCTCCATAATGGCGGAAGAGCATTGCCCCACTGCTCAGAGCCAGTAGATGAAAAATCGAATGATAATAAAACAATGTTATTGTCATTTTATTTTTCACTGACTGACTGAGACGATTCCAGTTTAGGGCGGGCCGGGACGGGTTATGGCAAGGAGGAGGAGTGGTGGGCACTGTAAGTGCGCATGTCGGTTTGTCCGGCCATCTTAGGATGGCCAAACCGACATGCACACCTATATTTCTCCAACCCAGCTGTGTTGCGATACCGAGTGGAGATTAGGCACAGGCTCCCTGTGCCTGAGTGAGCATCAAACCAGCCTGCTCATGCCAACCCCAGTTCTTATCTTATGCTTGGTAATAACATGAGAGCAGCATCTGGATTGGGTGGGGGAGTCTCGGAGCCTGGGAGTCTGTGCTGTGTGGCAGAGGAGCACTGAGGTGGCCAGCAGCATCAGGTAAGTCTTTTTTATTTATTATTATGTCCCCCGTTGCCGTACCACTTTATAATGCAAGCAGTCACCACTGCTGAGAGGTAAAGAGGAAACTGTAGTGAGAGAGGTGAAATAGAGGAAGAAGTAAGTCAGAAACACAGATGAGGTAGAGAGATAGGTGAGATAGAGATAGATGTAAGGTAAAGAGGGAAGGGTGAGGGAGCCGGAAGGATACAGAGAAGTAAAAAGAGGAAGAAGTAGGTAGAGAAAGAGTGGTAGACAGAAAAGTTACGTTTTAGAATGAGGTATAGAGTGCAAAGAGTTATACATTTAAAGAAGGAATGTAAAGAGATTGAAGGAGGTGGGTTCACAGAGGGAACATGACAGAGGTAAGGTAGAAAAGTAAGTGACTTAGAGATAGAGGAAGACAGATAGAGATAAACACGTAGAGTGGTGAGGTAGAAAAGTATATTGGTGCAAGGTAGAGAAAGTGGTGAGGTGAATGGTGGAATGAGAAGCACAGAATAGAAAGACAACTCAGTTAAAGAGAGTAGTGAGGCAGTGAGAGGACTGAATGGTACAAAGAGGGGGTGTAGCAGGAACTGATGGGAAATAGAGAGAGAAGAATGGTAGAAAAAGAGGAAAGGTGAAGTTTATCCAGAGGCAGAGAGAGGGAGAAGGAGAGAGAGTTTAGTGAGGAAGAGACAGATGAGGTAGGGAGAGGGCGCCTAATGAAGGGCAAAAAGGGTAGCGGTAGGGGAGAATGGGTACAGAGAAAAAATAAAGTAGCAAGAGAGATGAGGTAGAGGGAACAGAGGAGGGAAGATAGAGGGAAATGAGATGTAAGGTAGCGAACAAATGGTGATGTAAATTTAGAGGTTAGGTTGAAAGCGGGAGAGGTAAGTAGACCAGAGATGATGTTGGTGTGAGAGGGATGTGAGGCAGTGAGACAAATGAGGTAGAACGAGAGAGGTGAAGAAGAAATTGTGAGCCACAGAGGCGTGAGAATGAGAGGTGGTGTATTGGGGCGTAGCTTAGTCAGTGAAGTACAGAGGGGTATAAATCTCAAATTTGCCAACTAAAAGTGGTGGTTCGCAAGGTGGAGGGGTGAGATGACCAAGGTTCGGGATGGACTGTTCCCATGAGGAACAGGGTCAGTACTTATTTGCAATAGGTGGGCGTCAGTCCAGAATAGAGCAGTGGGTGAAAAACAATGGTTGGAATTAGGCCTGGGCAAAATGTAATTATGCCTGAGTATTGTGCATAATTTCACAGACCTGGGCTACGCTTATGAGAAATTCCCAAAGTTACACCATTATGCCACTTTGCTTAATTATGAGCTGTTCACAGTATAAATGTACTTCATAACACGCCAATTGCAGTAAAAATTTAGTACAGTGAAAATGTACTATGAATAACAGAATGGAAGCGGCTGTTGTTCATGGTCCCTTGTTTGAATGCCTCCTTGCACTAAAAATTGACGTGAGGACATATCTCAAGTAAAAATATATTGCAACATGACAGATTTGTATTTTGCATACTTATGTTTAATTTCATATATTTTTGCAGAAATTTTGAGCAATTCCATGGAAGCAAATTATGCACATTTCGCACAGCCCTAGTTAGAATGCTACTCCGAGCAATTGTCAGTGGTTAGACTGTTCACAAGCATTCATCCCATCACCTTTTCGGAGTTTGATTTCCAGTAGTATGCCTCGAAACCTGACATCAAAAAGTAGCAAATTTGCAACCATTCAAGGAGCACTTTTGTGTGTGCTGATTTATTACTTTTCTTGCAAACCAGTCACTATGGGCCAGATGCATCAAGCATCCATTTTGCGATTCCTTATTAGCGAAAAATAAGGAATCGCTAATAAGGAATAGCAAAATGGAATGCATCAAGCAATCACTACAAAAATAGCGATTCCTTAGAATTCCTTAATTGCGACTCACAAATTGGGAGTCGCAATTAATGAATACCTCCCCATACATTCCTATGGGCCTACAGGCCCATAGGAATGTATGGGAGATTGCATGAGCAATTAGCGAGTACCAGTAGGTACTCGCAAATTGCTCATGCAATTTCAAGGGTGCAAGGGTGTCAAAATGACACCCTGTTGCACCCCTGATTTTGATCTATGCACATATGTTGCGCACACACATGCCCTTAGGGCATGTGTGTGCACAACATGAAACTTTGAAATATGCACAAAAGTGCATTTTTCAAAGTTTTTGCAAATTACCATGAAGTTGTACTTCGTGGTAATTTGCGTGCCCTGTTAGCGAATTCGCTATTTTTGAAACTTTCATGCATTGCATTTAAGGAATCTCAATTTGAGATTCCTTAAATGCAAACAATCGCAATGTAGCGAATTCTCTATTTCCGATTTTTGCATTTGGGATGATGCATCCCAAATGCAAAAATACCGGTCGCAAAGGGGCAGATTCTGAGAATCTGCCCCTTTGCGACCGGTTTTTTGCTTGATGCATCTGGCCCTATATGTATTTAAGTTCCTGATACAAAAATTAACAAGTTCAAACCTTTTTGTGAAATGAGAATGACGAGAAAACCCAACAAAGTCCTAGAAGACACGACTCAGGGCCCCTCAACTACCAAGGCAAGAATGCATTTATTTGGGGGAGTGTCAGACCCCAAACAACCCCCCTCCCCTCGGTTCCCGAAGCTACGCCCCTGGTGGTGTGACACAGAGAAGTGCGGTAAAGAGACACATTTGGTTCAGAGTAAGATGGAATAGGTGCAGCAGAGATACAGTGAGGTAAAATGGCCAGAGAGAAGTGAGGGGATAATTTAGAGAATTGGGGTGCAGTGACCGAGATGGTGAGGTAGGCACAGAGATTGGTAGGAAGAGTGTCCTGATAACTTTTCAGTGGGTGTCATGGATAGGGAGGGTAGACCGAGCAGTAGCCCACTCTGCCAATGGCTAGAACAGGCTATCTTCTACTACCTCCTCAAATGTTGAATGGACATTGACGCTTGATGGTGGCTGTTAATTTATGTCACTTTTTACTTGTACTGGTGGGAGAGCATATAACGACCAGCTCACAGAAAATCCTCTCAGTCCTTAAACAACGCCTTAAATGTGTATGGCTTGCTTGT
Source organism: Lissotriton helveticus (assembly GCF_964261635.1). Lineage (NCBI taxonomy): Eukaryota > Metazoa > Chordata > Amphibia > Caudata > Salamandridae > Lissotriton > Lissotriton helveticus. Next base: position 586,205,070 of record NC_136072.1, read on the forward strand.
ACTTGTGTACACGTGTTGAGAGCGGATATGTGTAAATGTAAATGTCCAGTATTTGTAAAGCACAAACAATTACCCGAGGGTGTCTAGGCGCTGGGGTACGTCGGGAAGATTAAGCGAGCTATTGCCCAGAGTCACATGGTGCTGGGCAGATCTGCCACCGGCACCGGTATCGAACCGTGAGCCCCCGGGTTCTGGAGTCAGCCACCTGGCCGCTGCGCCACACCTCTTGACATAGCAACTTCCGACCAGGCACTCGCTGGAAATGGTTTATGTAAGAGGCGATTCCATTTCGCCAAGATGGTGACTAACAGCTCAGCGCCACCTTTGATGTCAAGCCTGCAACGTCTCTATATATATCTGTGGGGACATTTCTCACCCTGCCATTGCTAGCGGAGATTCCAGATATTGCAGGTGGCACTCCAACCTTCGGGCTGGGCCGTTGTCTTCCACTTATACCCCCAATTTCCTCCCAGGTAGTAGCCAAGCAGTACTTCATATTTGCCTTTACGTGAGAGCTGGGAGCACAACCAACAAACCACCTTTTCAATTTCTTTTAGTTTATAGAATGTGATTATTTTATTTTTAACCTATTTGCTTTTTTGATTGTCTTGTAACCTGCAAGAGCCTAACCTTTGTTCATTACCATTGTTCTTGAAACATTTTCGAGGTATCCTCAATTTTCACTTAGTTTTACTTAGGCAACACCTTTAATGATCTTTTAGTGAGCATTTTTATAGTTGGGCTGTATTTTTGTAGTCATCCCTGTTGTTCCCTGCCCGTTTCCCTCCACATATCTTTCTTCCATTTAAATTTCTGGGTTTGGTATTCCTTCAGGAGTACATGCTCCTTTGCTGGCTCTTACTGTTACCTGCCTCTTCTTTTCTATATTTAAAACTACCTCCATGCACCTGCTCAAAGTAAGGCAAGGCAACCACCACTCCCCGCCCCATCTCTGCAACAGCCTTCCTTTTTTATTATTTGTTTCATCCGATAGAATGAAACCTTTTTATGTTTATCTCGCCCCTTTATTATATGCCAAATAATAAAGCAGCTGGCATTCGTTTATGATTCTTTGCCTGTTTAAACAGTTTCTTTGAGCTTTCTTTAAATTGTAACATTCTTTAGCTTTTTTTCTTAGTTTTTTTGTACATATTTCTATTCTTAGCTGTATTCTTTCTTTTGATCCCTCTGGTTCTGTATGCCTTCTATGGCTTTTGGTCCATTTCTAACTTTGATCTCGGTTTGGTCATCCCACACATATTCAGCTGTTGAAGAATACCTATTGTCTGTAATACATTGTACAGTGTTGTTGGCGTTTGGTCAGCCCTCTAGTCCTGGCTGAATGGTTTCATCAGTTTCCTGTTTCTTATTCAACGTCTTTCCTCTATATTCTTGTGTTTCAGTTTGTGTCCCCTCTGCAGCAGAGATCAGTTGTGAGTGGAAGACTTGTATGGGAGAGCACTCTCTCTCTCCCTCTCTTTCTCTCTTCCACTCAATAATGCACCCCTTCAATAGCTCTCCCACCCCACCCCTCCCATACTTTATTTTTCTGTATAGTCTTTTTTTTATGGTCTGGCTTGACAGCACGACTGTTGCCAGACAATTATGTGACCATCACTAGAGAGGGACCTTGGCTCCACCCACATGTTATGTCTCAAGAGTACATGTTTTCATTGGGCAGAAGTTGTATGCTTCCACCAGTAGCGGCTGCTACCTGACGGGGGTGGTGAGGCGGAGGTGGTTAATTAACAGAACAAAAAAAACACACTTCCCTTGGAACGGCTGGCCGTCAGCAGGAAGCACTTGGCACACAGGTTCCCCTGAGCCAATCACAATGCTGCAATGCAGCGTTGTGACTGGTCTGAACGGCGTGGATCGGTGCTCATACTGGAACAGGGAGCCTGTGCATGTTCCTGATCAGGCTGTATAATGCAGCCTGGTAGGAACATACAAAGTGCGCATGAACTGTTTGATCGGCCCAAGTGGGAATGCCAAACAGTTCATGTCCACTTTGGGAGTGCAAACCACTCCTCCCTTGCTCTGGCTAGCCCTGCCCCGCCACACACTGGCCACTGACCGATGCAATCGTAAAAATAAAATGACAATAACGATACTCGTTATTGTCATTTTGTTTTTCTTTTTTACGCAGTGAGGCAGCGCTCCTCCGCCTTAGTGGAGTAGCTGCCACTGGCTTCCACAAAAAAAGTGCTTACCACACACCCAGCTGTAAACATTTTATGTGTACATCCAGCCCAACTTTTAGGGGCACACACATACATTCTAATGCTATTAAAGTGTCTTAGATGACTAGATAATTTATCTTGTTTTTCTCTGAAAGCAGCACAGATAGGAAGTGGCCAGACATTCACCTGCATGCAGGGCCGGACTGGGAACAGAAACCGGCCCTGGCAAACTGCCCAGCCGGGCCACCCTGGGGGGGGAGTGCAGCTGAGCAGATTGCGAGGGCCGGTTGAGGCCGATTTTGTTACAGGGGGCCGATATTGCCGACCTCCGGTAACAAAACTGGCCTCCACCCTAGTGGCCGACCGGGGAAATGCCCGGTGCCCGCTATGGCCAGTCCGGCCCTGCCCGCATGGAATTTTAGGCCTGGCTTGACAGTTCAACTGTCACCTGACTTTTTAACCTACACAAATATTACTTGAGTTATTTGCTTCCACATACATACATATCTATTCCCAAGCTATTAACTTTTAATGCTTCACATACCATACACATTTCTTTAAAGCCAGACCTATTGTTATTCCCAATGCTTGTTTTGTTAAAGTTGCTTGTGCGAGGCCCCGGCAACCGCAGACGGTTGCCAGGCTCCTTGTCTTCTTGTCCCTTGCTCCTCATCAGTCTCCCCACAAAGCCTGCATTTTTTGTTTATTCTTGCGCGTTTTCTTTTATTTCTGTGAGGGCCTGGCAGCTGCACACTGCTGCTGGGCCGCTCTCCATTGGCTCCCCACACCCTGTCCCGATCGTGTATTTGTGTGTGTTTTCTATTGCCTCCATGGTGAAGTGTTGTTGTCCTGTGCCGGTCCACCTGCATGATGACGTCAATGAATCATTTCAAGAGGCCTGGAGCGCTGCAAGGCCTCTGGCTGCTACGAACTGACCGGAATGTATTCAGTTCTGGAAGTTGCAGGTGACCTTGAGCAGGGGCGAGGCTTCCATTGGTGCAGCAGGTGCAGTGACACCGGGGAACAGACGTCTGAGGGGCCACCTGAATACAGACGATTGCCCTATTTCCTACTTGCTGGCGAGGAGCCAGTGCGAAGGTGAAGTAGGACAAATGTCACATTTGTGATGCACAATCTGGCTTCTGAAATGTCATAGCCATACCACCACCCCTCACCTCGCGCCCTTTTCCATGGCATAATGGATATTCTAACAATGTGTGGAAGCCCCACATTGTACCAGGTTGGGCCCGAGCTCACCAAGTCCTGCACACACCGCTGCTTGTTCTTTTGAGTCATGGATGGTTGATGAAGTCCAGAACCGAATTAGAGATAATGCGACAATGTCGACTGCTCAAAGCGGAAATGTGGTGACGCCTTCTGGGCGAGCCGGTCCCCCAGCAGCTGTCTCACTTGGCTGACTTTGTTGACCTAACATCACCTTCAACCACACGTCCCCCTGCCCCTCTGTCCAGGTTGAAGTATTATAGTCTTTCCAGTATTCACTGGATTATCATGAAATCATGATTAATATGCATGGTGACATTGGATGATGTATGCATGGATGATAGTGAATGAATGCCTGGGTGAGGGTGGATGATGGCATATGTGTGGATGTGTGTATACATATGGGTAGATGTGTGGACGGAAATATACATTGACAAGTGCACCATACACATGAGTAGAACCTAGAAGGGTGAATAGATTTAATATTGAGAATGGGTGGATAGATGGGTGCAAGGTGAGGGTGGTATAGATTTCTATCTGGGGATTGAGCTTCAAGGCGTGGCTGGATTCACCCATCCACCCACACTTGCATCTACCAACCATGCAGCCACGCCCATCCATCTGTTTGCACCTGCGCCCATTCAACCATGTATTCATCCATCACCCTCAAAGCCATCAATCTTTCGATACAGCCATCCAACATCATGTCTCCAAGTGCCATATGAGTGCTGATTGGCTGTGTGTGTGGGGGAGGGAGGTATTATCTGGGTGTGTATGGGGGCCTGTGTATTTTCAGGTTGTGCATCCAGACATATCACACAACAACATACATTACAGCAAAGCATGCATAAGCATACAATAAACCAAACCAATTTGATTTGCAGATCCCTATCGGACTATCGCTGGTTAGCTTGCTCCTTCTGCTTTCCCCACAGACTGTCCAGGGCCAAGGACCACCTTGCTGACTCTTGAAATATGACTCATGTTGACCTCAATCACCTGCTTTAAGGCAAACAGTGTTTTTCTTGTCTACATGGATCTGACTTCCCTGAGAGATCTCGATAGTGACAGGGTTCCCGTTTTTAACTTTGCCGAATTATTAGGCGTAATTGGAGGCACAATTATATGCCGTCCATTCGAGTTTTTACTCTCTGGAGAGACTTGAGAGGACCATTGAGTGGTTCTTTGACGATATATTGGAGTGCAGTTAGCTATTCCTTTCTCCAAGCTTAGAATTCTTGCCTAAACTACCAGTCCATTTATGACTGATCTGTCTGTTTACGAAGTAATTGTACGCTCAAGCAACCTTTTGGTCCTGATGATGACCGCATAATAACCCAGCCGTCGAAACGCCGTCGACGCCTCTGTGGCCGTAATTCATAAAGGATGCATTATTTTGTTTTTGTTGTTCCTTCTGTATACATAATGTTTGTTTGTTAGCCACTTGCTTGGCCCGTGAATTGTTTGTTTTTGTCTCTGCCAACGTTATTCTTGAGCGTTAATGTTTTTAAGAAATTTTAACTTTAATAAATTCTAATTGTTTTTTTCTAAATTGTTTTTGGATATGTATAGGCTTCTTCTTCTTTTTTCTAACCTTTTTTGTTTTAATTAAGTGTTTCATCCTTTGTATGTGATTTTTTATGGTTTCACCTGAACCAACTGTTAGGTGTTATATTCGATTGTCCCTGGTTCAGGGTCGTTGGACAGCCCCTGTAGTCTGTCAATGATTCCCTGAGACCCGGGCACACCCACAACTATTTTGGCATCTTGATGTCCATCTGACCCCATTGGTGTGGCGTCGCGGCTAGGGCGACTGACTCCGGAATCTGGGGATCACAGTTCAATCACCGGCGGCAGATTAGCCCAGCACCATGTAACTCTGGGCAATAGCTTGCTTAATCTTCCAGATGGCCTCCAGCGCCTAGAGACCCTTACAGGTGATTGTGCGCTTTACAAATGTGGATTATTATTATTATATATTTTTGGCATGGATCGAGCACTGCATTTGTGCCTGCTAGGTGCTTTGACAGTGTTCATTCAATTTTCATGGACATTGGACTTTCACCGCCCTCCCACCCCGCCGCCGACCCACACGTGCAACAGTTGCTCCATGTTCAAATATTCCTTTTCCATTTTTTTGCCTTATTGAGGCGGAATGGCCACATCCGTTCTAAATATAGAGACTTGGCTCAGTGGCTACCATGGATCTGAATTTCAAAAGCCATCATCCCTGTGTTTCTGACCCTAAGGAAAGACCAGGCCTCAGATATTCATGGCGGTGGTCTTTTCCTAGTAGTGTGGTGTTAGATTGATATCTACATATGGTCCCCACCTCTCCCTGTTGAGTATGAACTTCTAATTACTGAATGTGATATCTTGCACAGTTACACCAACTCATTACTTATTCTTCATTTTCAATGGATCTTTCATCTCTGAGTTTTCAGAAATTAAGAGATCGTTGCTTTTGACACCTGACAATATTATTTTAATTGGAGACTTGAATTTTGGTCAATGGCCCTCAGTATTTCTTGGGCTATGATTTCATACATCTAATAGAAGCTCTTTGCTTTCACGCTTCAACTGTTGTCAACATGAATGCCTCTGCCAATCTCACACCTCTTGCACCAGAGCCTGCATATTTCTTGATCATCTCGCTTAGACTTGTGTCTGGTCACACAAGTGAGGTTGTATGAAAGGAGTACAATGGTACACCCTGGTACTTAAGATGCAGGTACGCTTTCCCAAACGGATAAGGAAATTTATTTATAAGTCTTAGACATGTGGACACTATAAAACATCAAAACAGCCTATACATTGGAAATGCAGAAGTCTCGTTTTAGCTATTTTGTAAACACAGTCAAGGAGAAGAAAACAAGCAGATAGACATCCTCGCTAACATGAAAGAGAATTCTTTGCTTGTTTCTACTACTTTCACAAGATGCAGAAATCCAATATTTTTATAATCACGTCACTATTTGCACATACCTATAATCTTCTGTCTCTCCAATTGTACAGGATTCGACCATAATTAAGTTTGATAACTTTTGTACACTTCATATTCCCCATATCCCCAGTACAAAGTTCCAGGATACCCTTAACATTAATTCAACTCTCTTCGTATCAGGACTTATTTGCTGCTTCTGGTGTTGTGTTTCGGCTGTATACATCACAATACAACAGCCTTAATCAGGACTTATCATGCCTCACAAACTCTTCCCATCAGAGCCTTTTGACAGCGGCTAATGTCCTGGATAAATATAACATAGGAATTATTTCGAATATGTTTTATTGGACATATTTTGTAATTTCGTAACTATTAGATTTCTCTGGCCACTAGGGTTAGGACAATTATCAAGAAGGTATATGAAGGAATGAGACAAGGATTGTGTGTAGTTTATGGAAAAGGGCTGCTCTTGAACTTTGGGTTTTATAATATTTCAATCCACCTCTCATTAAGATATGACAACTTTAACTTAAGTATGCTGAAGACCTGCAGTTCTGCAGCGACTGTATCAAGTTCCTTATCCTTTGTAAGTTGCCGGATTTTGTACTCTGTGCCCTGAAATTGTTAGGAGGACCGAAGCGTCGAGTTGCTGTTCCCCTCTGGACTGAAAAGATGCTTCAGCTGGCTTCATTGATATGCCTTACTTAGCGAAGATGAGCTCTCCTGCTTAAAGGGGACAGAACTATCCACTGACCTTGAGGACCAGACCAAGGCCCAGCAGACATGGAGGACAACTCAAGGATGATAGCGGGCCAAGAACCTTTGAGGAGCACAAAGTCCAGCTCCAGTGCATCTCTTATATATCTGCATCATGAGAGAGCTGAGAACATGCCAGGCACACTGGAAGACTGTCTCAGCCGGTGACATTTCTGTGCCACATTGATTTGCCAACCTAGACACCCATCCTGTAGGTTAATTGTGAGCGCATGGGACCACGACCCACTGGTAGACAACAGCATGTCCTGAATAATGTCAGTGAAATCTGCTGGAATCTATTGGAGCCTTTACTATCCATGCCAGAAACAGAGAAGGAAAGGATTCTGTCTCTAATATTTGACACCTAGGTATGTTGCATTGGCTGAGGCAACCTCTGTCCCTGGTAGGTGCCACCTAAACCCATGAGTGCCTTCTGTCTTAGGGTTGTCCCTTCTACTAAAATGTCTTGGCTGGGACCAACTAGTAGAAAGATTCAGGCCCCTGATGTTTGCTATACTCATTTGGTCCACACGGTGCGGTGCTAACCCATCTTCCAGAGCCAATTAGTATCCAGAACCTTTTATGACACCGGTTTGAAGCTTCTACTCATCCTTTAACTGCTACCTGATGGTCCTGTGGCCAGAACTGCAGTTTGAAGCTCTGGTACACCGGATGCCCTTGTGACTTAGTCTGGTTCTCATGTTAAATCAGTAGCACCTAATTTTAAGTTGTCCTCATAGTTTCTCCTTTGGGTAGTGGGGTTGTGACATTTTCTATACATTCCCTGCAGCATTGGCTTAGGCCCACCAATCTATCTTGTCTCTACCCTGACCTGGGGAAGAAACGCTGGACAAAGGACAGACATATCACAGCACCTAGGATACATTGTAGCCATTGACTGGGTTGTAGTTAATGCTCTGAGAGGATTGTGGTAGTGATTATCGAAGACCGAATATCGAACGGCCACAATATTGTAACCAAAATATCGAAAACTAGAATATTGAGGCGATAAGTGCTCTGAGGGATGTATGGATGTATTATTCTTAACTACGCATCTACGTACCTCGAATATATTTATATCACCAAGTTACGTACATGTGGAGTTAGGTATATAAAAATCTATGCAAACTTACTTGTTGATATTTTGGTCCTTGCTATTCTGGTCATGATGTTGTGGCAATTTGAAATTCTGCCCTCGCTCTTTCCCGCCCACATGCTCTGAGAGTTTTGGCTTCACCAATGGACAGAGAGCTGAATTGTTAAAGGCGTTGCAGTTTAAGGTGTAGTGACAAACCCAATACAGTCCCATAACACAGGTGTGGTTATTTGCGCCATAATCGTCAAATCCATGGATTTATTTGATGTCATATTTCGGTCATGGTTCTGGGTATCACCTTCTTTTTTCAGTGTTGCGCCTCTTTATAACTGTTCTACCATCCTATATGTGAAAAGACACAGGGGCAGATTTACAATAACTGGCGCATCCCTGCATATCTGCAGGGTTGGGCCAGTTATTGTGCGCCATGCCTCCGCCACCATGGATGCACCGCATTTACAATGCGGCACACTATGGGGCAAAAATGGCACAGATGCGTGATGCATCTGTACCGTATAAGCAGCTCCAGCAATGCTCAGGGGGGCCCTATCTTGTTAATGCTGCGTCATTCCTTATGCCTGCTTCAAGCAGGCGCAGGGTTTTGACACAGCATGGGCGCAAAAGTGACTGAGTGAAATCTTGTAGATTTCACTCAGCCACTTTTAGGAGGCGTTCCTGCGCCGGAACACCCCCCCCCCCTGCACAGGAACGCCTCCTTCTGGCGCAGGGCTTTACAACGTGATGCATCTCCCAGATGCGTCACGTTGTAAGTACCCAGCACCATGGCGCATCTTTTGCGCCGCTGCTGCGTCAAAAGAGTGATGCAATGGCGGCATAAAAGGGGCGCAAGGGGCTTGTAAATCTGTCCCACAGTCTTTTTATCTGCACTACTCTGGCTGGACATTCATTTATCACATTTGATTTATTTGCTATATTTCTCTACTTCCTTTCTCCTCCCTTTTTTCCCGCCTTTTTGCTAGTAGTCAAAATCTAAGGATGAAAAATAAGTTCAAGTCTGCTTCCTAAAAAAGTGAGTGCCCGAGCCCACCACCTGCAACCATCGGAGCGAATTAAGCATTGGAGAAAAACTACACGGACTGACCAAGACCCTGAAAAAAATGAAACGCTTTGCAGCAAGTTTTAATCTCTTCAGTGTGGAAATACGAGAAAAAAAACATCTGAAGGAAGCAAACAGGTTGGCTGATCGATGCGTTATGCTAAGCATCATTACACATAAAACAGCTTTATTTAAGAAGCATTAGACTCTCCAACAATGTTGAGTGCTTTTATTGGGGTATGCCCCCCTGTATTAATAGGCTTCTGAAGATCAGCAGAGTAAGAAATACGTAGATTTGTTGCTGGAACAGGGATACATTCAGGTCAACAATTCTTCTGTGTTGTGGCAGGAGCCCATGGTGTTCTTTTTGGGACATCGAGTAAGTATCTGCCGCTCGCAGCAGGTCTTTGGCGTTCGTTTCCTTTCTGAACCGGTGTTGGTTCATCCCTCTGCTGTTTCCCTTGCCGTGTCCGTTTGGAGGCTGATATCGTGTGGAGGACCCTGACAACTAGGACCCACAGCGGGAGCCTGGGACTGCGAGGACCAGCATTCCCCCTAACATCTACAGCTGGTGCCTCTTTCCGGGCGTGCCCCGCCTCCTTTTTAGTACTTAATTAACGTTCCCACCGCGCATCGCGGGACGCGCGCGGGACTTAGCCCGGGCAAAGGAGACCGTGTAAGGCCGGGCCGGGCCACCCCTCTAACTTCTGACTCCAAGATCGGACTAACATTTAGGTGCACGTTTTATATTATATTTCTTTGTCTTCCAATTGCGCATATTTTGTATAGATTATTATCAATATTTCAAGAAAAAGTGGTTCTGTCGGGTGGACCTGCAATTATTTCAAAGTACAGTACATGTAATACATCAAATTATACTCTCAACACACACAAGAACAAAAAACCAAAACTATAAAATATTGCTCAATTTTTTATCAGAATTACTTCATTCTATACCGAGCTGTCAGTTTATCTCAAAAAATGAAATCGATTTATATATCAGATACAATTCAGTGACATTTGTGCATAGTGAAACAGTGAATAGGTGCACAATATATACAATGACAAACAATTATTTTGTCTAAAATCATATGTACAAGAGAGGCCAGAGTTCAATTTATAACCACAGTTTCATCCTTGTTATAGAAACCAGGTCATCCTGGACCTAAGAATTACGTCGACGTTTCGGCGGTCGCGGCGGGTCTTTTTCAAGACGGGGATGCGGGGATTAAATGTGCACGATCCTGATAGGCATCGAAATGTTATGCCTAAAATGCCAATGAGCAGCACATCCGGTGGAGTTAATCCGGTGGAGTTAATCCGATTTTGCGAAGTAGCAATTATGCATTAGCCGGACCTCTGTCTCGATCAGCAGTTGTAACTCTGTCTCGATCAGCAGTAGATTATTGTCAGTCACTAATATTGGATAGTTATGTGCACAAGAGGGTCTAGAAGTAAAACGGCAGCGGGGGGGCTACCACAATAGGTACTTTGGATAATTTTATCATTAGGGCTAACTCTTTTATAGAGCAAGAAATTTCATCGATGGAACGCAGAGTATCCCAAGACCTTGCCCTCGCAAAAAGATCTTCTATGGGCCACTTTGCTACAGCCAAAACCCCCGAACAACCAAAGGGTCTGGTCCCCCTAGAAACCCCTGTAATAACTAACGCGAACATACACGCCCATAGACAGAGTCTGCCCGGTACGGTAGACCTATCAGTGTCCCATCTTTCATTAGACTCACAACTAAGTGCAGACTTAGAAAAAACGCCGGATCTAGCCGCTATCACCTCACCCATTGACTTGAGTACGACCCAGCTCAAGGGTAAGAGGGAGGGAGCCATCCCCAAAAAACCCAAGTCAAAAAATGCAAGGGAAAGGGGTAAACAATCGAGAAAGACTCCTGGGGCTCTTGTCCCAAACCCGATTACAGCTCCTGATCCCCTTAGTAATGTCCCTATAAATGAGGCATCGTCTAGTGTGAGCGCAGAGGCCCTGGATATTTCAGATAGGATTAGCGTTAGGGATGATGAGGTTAATATTTCACTCCTACCTAGGATTGCTGAACTTTTCAAACTCTACCTCACCCCTATCGAGACAAGACTAGCCCATATTGAAAAACAGATAGCTGGTTTGTGTGCTGCCCCAAAAAAACTAATCCCGCAGGGGACTCACAAAACAGGGGGAACTAACTCAAATTTAGACAAACCCACTGTTCCTGTCATTAAAAAAACATCAGCACCAGTGATTAACCCAAAACCTAAGTCTGTTTTGGCCACTGCGAAGTTAACCGCACCTAAAACTAAAATCTGTGCTACCCCCGCCCCCCCCCCCCGAGAGGGGCATATTCCATCCAGGGATCACACGATGCAGCCAAATAAGAACAATAACGACGGAGGACCACATAGGAGACGACCAGTGAACTTGCCCCCCGAGGCAAGTCCCTATGTGGGGGTCATGACAGGGGTCCCAGAACTGGGTGAGGCCGATGAGGAAGCCAATTGGTCTCTAAAAAACAAAGTTCAACATTGGCTTAATATAAATCGGCCCTTACCATCTAACCAAACAAGCAAGATTCTGACGGTGCGCAGGGTAACATGGGTGGGTCACGAAAGGAAAACAGTCCAGGGTGATTGCCTCCTGGTTAATTTTGCAGACCCTCATACAGCTGACTACGTATGTACTTGGAATACACAGGATAGGTATGAGGGGATCGCAACCCGACGCCTTTCCTTCTTTTACCCCCCCAGGAGTGGACCGATACGTGACTGGAACAATTATAGTGATTGGCACACTGTAGGGCATCGCGTAAGGAGTAGAGACTGGGGGACCTGGGGGGCACAGGGCTCTAGAGATCAAGCATATAGGGACAACTGGGATGGCTTCCCAACTGCTAATAGATTCAGCTGCCTAGAGATGGTCGACTGACAGCCAAATCCTACTAGCTCACCAAAGGGTGGGAGGATGGACCTTGAAGCCCCAAGGGGGGATTAAATGGGCACTGTGAGTTTACCGCACCCAAGCCAAGCAAGAAATCCTTCCCTTATACCAACAAGAGGAGTTCCATCCCTTGTGACCGGAATCATCTGCAGGCCATGCGGGATTTATTTGATCCATCTGTAGATGGGCCAAACAATTGTTCTAATGTAGACCTGCACGATAGAGGTCACATCTCCATTGTTTCCTGAAATTTGGCGGGTCTGGTCAACAAACTTGACTCCCCGGATTGGGGGGCATTCATAGATTTACATGACGTCTGCGTCTTTCAGGAGACATGGGCTAGAGAAGACCATCGGCGTCCAGGGTTTGATACATTTTCAATCTGGGCGAATTGGAAGGGGAAGGGACGCCCGTCTGGCGGACTACTCATTTGGGTGGCCTCCCATCTGGGCTGCAAAGCGAGGGCTCTCGTAACAAATTCTCCAGATGTCCAATGTGTACTCCTGGAATGGCCTAACACCGTAAAATTGGCGCTGATTAATGTCTACTCAAGACCAATGTAATTCCTCGAGACGACAGCGATCATAACGCGCTGATTCTAAAAATTTCGGTCCAGGGCGTTACTTTTCCTACGCAGGGCGGTGATGATCCCACGGACTCGATCATGATTTTATCCACCAACCGGCGTAGAGTTCGATGGCCCAAAATTATAGGAAACCCCAAGGACGTCCAGAGGCAGTATGCAAAGACTGTTTCAGTCTTGCAAAAAGTTGATAACTTCATTCACCAACTCCCGTCTGAGGAGAGCCATGGAGAACTTGGTGCAATTCATTTGGAGTTGTGTAGCACCTTAGCCGATGTGCTGAACCCTGTGCAGAGGGCAAAGAAAGGAAAAGGCAAGGGGATGTGTGCCTCGTGGTACAACGCCGTCTGTAGAAAGGCCAAAGCCGACCTACTAGTGGCTATGAAGCAACATGACAACATCTCCCTGGTTAGAACTAAGAGGAAGGAGTACAAACACCTTATTTCCAATGCCAAGATTGAATGGGATAACAACAACTGGACAGATATGACGGTCGCTCTCAAGCTCCGAGACGCCCGGAAATTCTGGCAGATTGTTAAAAATGGCTCGGCCGATCCCACTCCGGCAGTAGAGGCTAATATCGCACCCAGTGTATGGGAGGATCACTTTAGATCTCTGTATATCCAGGCCAACGTAGATCTCACTGGGGACCAAGAAGACCTGGTGGCAGGCCTGGCCCCTACGCCATTTCTGGACACGGACAAATTTACCTTGGCAGAAGTTGGGACAGCTATTGCCAGACTTGCTCCAGAAAAAGCCCCAGGGTTGGACAAACTGCCTGGTGACTTATTTAAAAATGAACCCACGGTTTGGGCTCCCTACCTACAGGTCTTATTAAATGCAATTCAAGAGGGGATGCCGGTGCCTACTACTTGACTGGGGGCAGAGATTGTTCCCATCTTCAAGAAGGGTTCACCCCTGCTCCCAGTCAACTATAGACCCATCAGCTTAATCGACGTCCCCCAAAAGATTTTTGCCAGGCTGATCTTGGATCGCCTATTAGAATGGATGCTAGACCACTCAGTCCTGAGCCCATATCAAGCTGGCTTCAGGAACAAAGTATCAACTATAGATCAAGTCTTCCGTCTTGCCATCTTATTTTGGAAAACGGTACAGTTGGAGGGTGGCAGCCTCTATACTGTATTTGTTGACCTACGAGCGGCTTTTGATCTTGTACCTCGTAGGAAACTTTGGTCCGTGCTCTCTGGCCTGGGGGTTCCGCAACATCTTTTAAATATGATTGTCAGATTACATACTGATAACTATGCTCAGGTCAGATGTGGAGGGAGGGAACATTGTCCAATAGATTCCCCGTTGGCAGGGGGTAAGAAAGGGTTGTGTGCTCGCACCAACCCTGTTTTGCCTCTACGTCAACGGGGTAATCGCCCACCTGAATGGGGTTGAAAACAGCGATGCCCCCAAACTTGGAGGCAGCAGGGTGCCGGCAATCATGTTTGCAGATGACACCCTGCTGCTTTCCAAGTCGCCAATGGGGATTCAGCGAGTTCTCAATGGTTTCGAGGCATTTTGTAAAGATCATGGCCTCGAGATCAATGCACTGAAGACAAAATATATGGTCTTCAACCCTCCATCTAAAACTCGCCCCAATCCTTACATTGGTCCTAACAGGCTAGAGAGGGTTCGAACCTTCGAGTACTTGGGAATCACCCTAAATGAAAAAATGTCGTGGGGGCACCAACGGGAGAAATCTCAACTAAAGCTGGCCCAAATAGCAGGTGAAATTATTAAACTGGTCAATACAAATAAATCTTCTTCTAAGCCGGTTGGTCCCCCATTAGAGATCTACAGAGCACAGGCTAGGGGTGCGGTCATGTATGGAAGTGAACTCTGGGGCTACATGTGCAACCGTGATCTAGTAGCCATAGAGAATAAATTCATTAGACAGCTTTTATCACTTCCCCCTAGCACCCCCCTGTTGCCAATGAGACTTGACTTGGGCTTGAGACCCCTTGATGAAGATATGGGACTACGACCTCTAATATTCTGGAGCAGGATATGGTCTGTACCAGAGCTAGTTAATTACAGGCTAGAACTGCAGGAAATCCTTAATCTCCCAAATGTTGGGAAAATTCCCTGGTTAAATTACATAAAGAAAGAACTAGGGAAACTAGGGTTATCCACCCTATGGTCTAACCCACTGTTATCATGCCCCAGGGTCACACGGAGGCAGCTCAGCACCCAGTATCAAGAAAGCAAACTTGTCGCACATCTACAAGGAACACGCCTAGGCACTTTAACGGCATCATTTTTAATAACTAAGGACAGCTATAGGTTCGAAACTGTCTTAGATGTCATATTCCCAACAACTATTAGGAAACTGTATCTCTAATGGAGGTATGGCAGTTTGCCATTACGTGCCTATACCAGTAAATGGGCCGAATCTTCCCCGACCCATTGCCCAGGGTGCAAATTCGAACAGGAAACTGATCTGCACGTATTGTTTTTTAGGTCTCGCCTGTCGATGCGCATGCGCATCGAGCAAGCGAGACTATAGGGGCTCATCCAGACTTATCTAACTTGCAAGGAATCGTGGCGATTCCTTGCAGTGCCCGTGACTTTTAAGCTCAATGCGCATGTGCATTGAGCTTAAAAGCGCGTGCACATGCCCCCAGCCGCCTGCCTTGCCTACTCTCTCTCACAGCCTCCCCCAGCTCCGCCCCCTCACTACTTGATTGCACGGCCGCTAGGCCGTGCCTCCCCTACTCTCCTCCCCCCTCCTCCTCTCCTCCCCTGCCTGCCTGCCGCTAGGCCGTGCCTCCCCTACTCTCCTCCCCCCTCCTCCTCCTACTGCCGTGTCGCACCTCTCCCCTCTCCGCCCCCTCCCCTGCCAGCCGTGTTTGTTTATTTTACCCGCCGTGTCTCTGCTGCTTCCCCCTGTCCTGTCTCTCCTCCTCTCCCTCTCTATACCCTCCCCCTCCCCCCCACCACTCCCATCAAGTCCCTCTGGCCCTTCCCTCCTCCCCGGACCCCTCCTCCCCTGCCCCCTCCTCCCCTGCCCCCTCCACCCTTTTTGTTTTGTGCATGAAGACGCACACAGATTTATCATCGCCTCCTGTGGAGGAGAAGTTGCTGAACCTTTATTACTCCGCGGCTCTCCCGCCTCCTTTACAGTGCATGATGGGCTTCATGGGACACTAAACAGTGTGGCTGTAATCTCTCTCTGACACAGGTAACCTTTCCTTATCACTTGTAATTGTTTTTTTCCGCCTATGTCTTTCTGCCCGTGTTTTTAAATGTCGGGTTCACCCTACGGGAGTTCGTTAGTGCGGTTAATTATCTAAATTCCATCGGCACATCCACCCCGTATGCACTCACTTTTATCAGCACGTCCTCCACTTCTGCACTCGACCCTTCAGGTAGGAGCCTCTTTAAACGTGTGCACGACATTGTTGTCATTTTATTAAATAAAAAATAAATGCCTGCATTGCATGTTTACTTTTTCAGAAACTGACTGGGGTCACCTACTGATATGGCAGGGATCTTACATTCCAACCCTCCAGAATTGGGTGGGAGGTTCAGGGCGCTTGCTTTTATTTCCTCCAACTTCGTCGTTTTACCCTGCTGCACCGAAAGAGGCATTCCTGGCCTTGTTATACCGGCCATCAATCACAGTGAGCCCCCACAATGCATTTCTTGCATTCAATGTGCTTTATAAACACAGCACGTTCACCTGACGGTTTTTAAAATAAACTAACAGTTTAGATTTCTGTTTTGCTTTTCTTTTTTTCCCAACATGGAATGCATTTTTAGGACGCATTTTCCTTGGTACTTAAAAACCGAAACATAAATCATTCCTGTTAGTTTATATACAAAAATAAACTCCCATCAAGTGACAGCATTCTGTTCAAATGCATCTGTAACAACATTAGCTATAAAGTGCCCGTCCTATATCTCGCCTCCTTATACCGGCCATCAATCACAGTGAGCCCCTGCAAATGCATTCCATGAGTTTTCTAAACACAATTTGGAATGCAACAGGTATCGCATTTGTGAGTGTTTAGCTATTGGCATTCTAAATGACAATGCCTTTTATTTATGTTTTAAAAACCAAAACATAAATAAAAAGGCATTATCATTTACAAAGCCAACAGCTCAAACTCTGGTAAATGCGAGACCTATTGCATTGCAAATGCTTGTTTGTAATGCTTATGCGCAGGCGCGGAGTAAATGGATTGTCCCAGTATGTAAAAACCTGGGGTTCTCTCACTGTCTGCATGCATACAGGGTCTTTAAGACGACCTATCTGGGCATATAGTTTTTGCATTAGCTAAATATTTGGGGATAGTTTGGCACAAGAGGAGATATCTCTTAGTCGGGGATGTATGACAACTGTAAAAATTATAAATTTACGACATCAATAATATCAGTACTATTAGGAAACTGTATCTCTAATGGAGGTATGGCAGTTTGCCATTACGTGCCTATACCAGTAAATGGGCCGAATCTTCCCCGACCCATTGCCCAGGGTGCAAATTCGAACAGGAAACTGATCTGCACGTATTGTTTTTTTGTAATGCTTACGCGCAGGCGCGGAGGAAATGGATTGTTCCAGTATGTAAAAACCTGGGGTTCTCTCACTGTCTGCATGCATACAGGGTCTTTAAGACGACCTATCTGGGCATATAGTTTTTGCATTAGCTAAATATTTGGGGATAGTTTGGCACAAGAGGAGATATCTCTTAGTCGGGGATGTATGGCAACTGTAAAAATTATAAATTTACGACATCAATAATATCAGTATGTTTAATGGCTGGCCCCTATATCTGTACATTGATCTTATATGTTTTTAAAATCTTTTATATTTTAGCATTAGTTGTTCGAGATGTAATGTTATTTGTACCTTTCATGGCATATGTTGCCGAAATAAAGATCAAAAGAAAAAGTATCTGAACTACGTAATGAGTTAAGTACTCCAGCTCAAGAGGCCTTGAATCAAGAACTTGAGAGCATTGACGGTCAATGCTAACACAACACCGCAAACCCCGCCCAGCTCCGACGTCATACATGCCCTGACCTGTGCAGGCCAGCTTCCAGGAAGAGAACAGCCTCCCGCTGTCTCTCTAACGTCATCCCTCTCAAACAGTGCAGCTTCCGTCTCTCAGTGCTTGTATTCCCAGCTGCGGGGGCCATGGCGTGAGGGAGTAACTAAGTGATGAATGTGTTGCTTGTGTCCTGTTGTGCACGCTCATTGTCCTTCTTCTGGAGAGGGAGGGTGATGGATTACTGCGTGCCAGGATGTGCACTCTCCATGCTCTCCTTACTTCCGTCCCCATGGAGCCCGGCACGTGTTGTACAGCGTGGGTACTCGCAAATATTTTCCCGGGGGCCGAAAAGTTTGGTCTCTGGTGTGACCAAAGGCCGCACTGAAGCCAGCAGGCTTGCAGTGCAGCTGGTTGGGAGCATAGAGTGGATGTAGGGGCAGCAAAACATGTACACCTAGTACCTGAAACGGACTGCACAATGTGGAACCAGAAAACCTGGGATGAATCTTGGCATCCCCACTACTACAAACTGTGTGATCCTGGGCAATTGTTTTATTTCAATTTTCCTCTTTTTTCTTCATTATGACATGTAAGAGGACCTTGAAATACATTACTTAAGGATGCGTGCTGTACAAAACCTTCTCTTGTGTTTGGCTGTAATCATTAATTGCATTGTTGTGAGGGTGGAGTGGGGGTAAGAGTGGATGTTTCTAAATATATTTTTGAAAATCATCACTTAAAAAAAATATTTCTGAATCCACTGCTATAAATCTGATTTATTAAGGTGAAATGGTTCTGCAGGTTAATTAAATACACTTTTTGAATTTTGAAGAGACTATCATATTTTTACAAATTTGACGTCTTTAAAAAGGAAAGTGTTCCTAAAGTTAAGGGGTTCAGTACAGCCAATTTACTTCTTTTCTTAAATTGAAATAAACCTTTAAATAAATACTTGCTGTTTATTTAACTTTTTTAATGTTAGTGCTGAGTTGAGTAAACAGCAGCCCAGTGCTGAAGGGCCACATGTAAAGGTTAAGGAGGGCCGCATGTGGCCCCCGGGCCGTACTTTGAGTATTACTATTTTACACGGTATATGGGCTGTGCCAGGGTAAGTGAACTGTTTGAATTACCGCTCAAGCAAATAGTACTTTCAGGCAAGACTGCCCTTTCAGGGTGCCCATTACTTGGGGAGTGGGACTCCAAGCAGTTCACTCTGTCTGCAGCCTCTGCGTTTGAGATAAGGCCATCGAAAATGGCTCCCTCGGTCAGTTCTACTGTTCTAGTAGTTGATGCAGCTGCATTGTGCAACACAGCTTTGATTTCACTAATGCATATTTGACAAATGATGTTTCAACACCTGCCCTGGTGCTAGGCAGTGTAAAAACTCAGCTATCACTAGCGAATGGATATGTGTGAGAGCAAGTGTTAAAGTGCATGTGAGAACTTGGCATGCTGAGACAGCATGTGAAAGAAAAGGGATAGGTGAGAGAGAAAGTGTTGAGGAAGGAGCAAGAGGGGTGTGAGAGAAAGGTAAGGACAGGGCTTTGGAGGAACAGATTATGATCGATGAGGGCATTAGAGAACTTTGTGAGGGAGTTTAGCGTGAGCATTACGTGAGAGTATTTGTGAGAGAAGCGAGTGTGGGAGAGAGAAAGGTGTTAAGGAGGGATGTACACAGGTCTCTGCCGTGTTTGGGGTCCCCATTCAGCACCCTATTTACACGGTACGGGAAGCCAGGGATGCCCTCACCACATTCTACAACCCCCCTCCTCCCCCCCATGATCTTGTGTTAGGCCACTGGAGGGAATGGTTGCGAGAAGAAACTTGTGATCAGAGTTTGTCGAAAATAAGTTGTGAAAGGAGAATAAGCAAGTGAGTGTGATGTGCGAGGGGTGAGCCAGAGGAAAGTGGATGGAAGGAAGAGGGAGCGAGTGAGCAGGGTGTTAGAGGATGGACAAAGCTTGGAAATGAAATAACCTACTTTACAATAGGAGGGCTGGAGCAAAGGTGGTGCGAGATAGAGGAGGAAAGTGTTAGAAATGTGAGGGTGAAAAATTCGAAAGTGCGGGAAACATGCAAATGAGGTGAAAGGAGGATGCATGATAAAGAGGAGTTAGTGAGGATGGTGTGTGTGATAAACACGAGGACAGGGAAAGATACACCAGGTAGATATCTATCACACTACAGGAGAAGCCATATTTATACCACAAGAAGAAATATAGCAACACTGATGGAGGGGGTGTACCAGAAAAAAAAAACCTTCACCTAGATTTGCAAACAAGTTATCCTATAAGGCAGAAGGGTAGTGCACAGCTCCTGTTCCTTTAACTGAACAGACACTGAATGGTCTTGTATAGGAAGATGGAGGCATTTTACGGTAAACACTAGTAGCCAAGGTGACATCTCCACTGCAGTCCTGGATTGACACAGACAGCATCCTCAACAGTAAACACCCCATTGTTTTTAGTGCCAAGTCTCTGTGAGTCATCTTAGACAAAAGACTCAACCAACATGCTCAAATCAACGCCGTGGCCAAAAATGCTCACGATCAACTATGCCTTCTATGGGGAATCTGCTGTTACATCCCAGAACAAGAACTTAAACCTCTTACTCATATGCTGGTGCTCTCCAAAATAGACTATTGTAACTCTCGTCTGACTGGTCTCCCCAAAACCCATCTCACCCCCCTGAAAACGATTCTACACTCACCAGCATGGTTCGTCTACAGGGCCAAAAGAAATTACCACATTCCACCCATGCTGATCACTCTCCTATGGTTGCCAATTGAAGCAAGGGCTGTCTAAAAGACTGCCCGCATCACCCCTAAGCACTGCACACAGCTACGCCTCGTTACCTGGAGGACAAACTCAAGCTATCAAGTGGCTCCAGACCATTGCGAAATGCCAAAGCAATGATGGCACAATCCTTCTTGGGAAGCGCATCCAGAATCTCGAATTCACTACCTTCAAATTTTCGTACAACCACCTCGCTGGTGACTTTCAAAACAGACCTGAAAGCCCTTCTCTTCCAACGGTATTTTAACTGAAACACTGTGGTAAATTCTTGGCACCTCTATACTACCTCAATCTTTTGACGACTGTATACAAACTACCTAAACCTTTTTACTGCCATATATACCTATTGTACACTCGGTACGCTACCATAAACTTTTTACGGTATTTCGCGGACTTTGTATAATCTGTTTTATGTAATGATTTACCTTGTTAAACGTTTAACCATAGTAATTACTTATAGTTGTATTATCTATCTTAAATTATCTGTAACTTCCAAGTAACTACATATTTCTCATGTAAAGCACTCTAGCACCTTTGGGTAAAGTCTGCGCTATATAAATATGAATAAATAGAGATACATTGTAAGGAGCCTTTTTCTACGTGAAGAGCACTGACCGGAATCCTACTTTGTTAGCTGTGCAACCACTCTCAAAATTGGTTTATAGAGACTAGCCAGACCAGGCTGGGTCAGACTGGGACAGAAAACAGGCCCAGGCACCAGAATAAAAGTGGACTCAATTTGCAGATCAGATAGCTAAAAAAGTACCCATGTTTGCAAATCAGGGCAGTTTTGAACCTTATGGCAGGGTGTATATATATTTTGCAACATATGGAAGACTGTAGGCATCTGTGCTTGCTGCAGGCACTGTTTGTGGTAAAACCAGATAAACAATAGGCCCAACGGACCACAGAACAGGCCCACAAACAGACAAAAAAGGTCCACACTCTGCCTTTCAGCCCAGCCCTTCAGACACTGCCTGTTTGCCCTTTATACCATGCTGAAGTCCTACCCAAATGATTATGAAACATACCTCAGCTGAGGTTGCTGCATGAAATCCGTTGCCCTCTTCACTTTCATTTGAGCTGCCCTCACAGATTTTGTGGATCATAGTTCCACCCACTCACTTCGATATTTTCCCTCTAACCAATTATTTGGAGGTGGTAAGAGTCTGAATGATAGCTGTTCTGGAAGAGAATGACAGCATTATTCTTGATGGGTAAACATAACAACTCGACTGACCAGTAGGCTAGCCAGTGTGTCATGGGCCATAGTGCAAGTCAGGAAATGGGCCCCCTTAGTTGGTGTTTGAATTGTACACTACAGCAATATTCAGGGTTCACTGGACTCCTCAGGCAGAGAGGTGCTACTGCACCTGCTGCACCAATTTTAGCTACGCCCCTGGGACTGGCTTGACCTCACAGCAGCATGAGTTACAGCAGTGACAGACAGTACGACTCACAGGGAAGCTTGTACTGTCGCTGGCCTGGTGCAGCTCTTTGACATGAAAGGAAAAAGAGAGTACCAAAAATACATTTGGCATAAGGTGAAGAATAGCATAATAAAGACATCATGTTCACAAATGTTACAATAGTAAAAAGTAATCTTATCTAAAATTCCTAAAGTACATAAAGAGAAACAGCCTTATGCATTAAAAATTAATGAAAACACATTAAAGGTACATAACAAAGGAAATAATGATATAAGAGTAACTTTTACAGCAAAGAATATGAAAGAAAAGAGGGGGAGAGAGAGGGAGAGAAAGAAGAAGGGAGGGGGGGGATAGTGAAAAGAGGTTAGTGTAAAGAAGGGTGTGAAGATAAATAAGAAGTAAAGGGAAGCCAGAGTAAGTCAGATTTGATTTTCTGAGATAATGTTAACGCTGAAACAGTAGAAATTCTATGCTCATTACAAATAAGATTCCATCATGTTGATGAACTGTAGTGTAGTTCCTATTATCCCAATAGGCTCTGCGCATTGGAATAATACCTTCAATAGTATAGGCCTAGACCAGACGTTAACTAGGTCTACTACTGTCGATATTAGACTTAAAGTTTTGGGTTTGCCAGCTAGCTCAGAGTTCACTAGAAACTTTCTCGACTAGGCAAGGAGGAGTTGAACCTCCCTGGATAGACAAGAAGGGATTTAGTTTCTGACAACCATAGAACAGGACAACTTTGCTCTCCCCTAATCAAGAGTGTATCTCTAGAGTCGTGTGAAAACAAAAGACGACTTATTTTACTCAGTCAGTACGTGCATTCTTAGTCTCACCAGATTGTAGAGAAAAGGAAGAGACGGGCGTGTTCAATAAAAGATGTTATTTATTGATCAGTCTCTTTTCTCATACAAGAGAAATGGATCGATATTATTGCAATACTTATGGTTAAGTAAAGTGCATACATTAAAAGCAGAAGTATAAAATAATACTGTAAAAACATTGATATGGTTTCTAAGCCATATGCTGGTTTAAAATGGATAAAATAGATACATACACATATACATTTGACTAATCGTACTCAACTGGTGTTTCTAACTACGCCTACCCCAGATGTACCTGACCTAAGCCTAATACGTGGGCGGGAGTAGAAAGTAGCAGTTTAAGTTAAGTTTGTTTTGCCAAGTGACTGACTCAAGAATTCTCTGTGAGGGGTTATTCAGTTCTGTACCTGGAGTCTAGGATGAATGAGGGATGGTATCTCTCGTCTCTGGTCTCGATATTCCAGGCTGCCTGCGAGGGCTACCCGGAAGCGCCGGAGCTGGATTTCTCGGCAGGAGAAAGCAGCGTCTCGTTCTCAGCGCGTCAGGAAGGCGGGGCTGCGCCAGCGGGGTCTGCTCTGCTCTGGGCTTCGGCAAGTCTGGCTGCTCCGATCTCGTCACCACCGCGTGTGTTTGCATAGGGCAATATCGGTAATATTTATACCTTTAAGGTGCCGAGATTGACGTAAGGATGGACATAGATATGTCAATAAGGATGTCATACGACCTGGTCGTTAGCACATTCTTTTGCTGAAGTTCTCGGTGAAATCAAAACAATGGCCGCAGGGTTTTTCCCAGGTCTGTCATAGGTTTGATTTGTTTTGAGAACTCCGTATGCCTTATCAGGGGCTGGAGGAATATCGCTTGTCTAATTAGATGGCAAGCGTTATCACCTAATCAGATAACACGTTCCTGTGCCGTAGTGTGGCTTAATCAGATAACGGTTCCTGCATCATGGGGGTTTTCTGCCTCATGGGATGGCTGTTAGTTAACTTGTTAACCAGAATAGGGTCAGGAATAGGGGGATCGATACAGAACCTATAGGAATACATCACAGAACAAACTTTAGAATGATCTTTCCAGCAAGTTAAAATACCTTTAAAAGCAAGAGCAATACAAAGATGGAGTAATTTCAGCTTCAAAGAGGAGTCACAGAAATCATAAGACATGGATCCAAGAAAAACATTTTGAATTGATAATGGAATACGGCATTGAAATATCTTATTATTATTATTATTATTATTGAGTTTTATATCGCGCCTGGTTACCCTTGGGCATCCCCGCGCTCTTCCAAAAAAAAACAGCGCACCATAACAGAAGAGAAAGACATTAGACAGGGAACAGGTGGGTCTTTAAAAGTTTGCGGAACCGTAAGGAACTCGTTTCAGAGCGTAGGAATAACGGAAGGGAGTTCCACAAAGTTGCAACGTTTATGGAAAATCTTCTGCCGCCAGTCCTGGCCTTCCTTACTCTCGCCACTTGTAACAGGTGTTGATGATCCGAACGCAGGGTACGAGGGGCCTTATAGGGTTGGACCATCTCCCGTAGGATCGGTGGCCCTTTACCCTGCAGGATTTTGTGGGCCATGCAGAGTGCTTTAAAATTCACCCTCTCTCTGATGGGAAGCCAATGAAGCGCCTTAAGCGCCGGGCGGGCAGATTGGCACCTGGGCAGATCCGTCAAGAGCCTGGCAGCAGCATTTTGTACTTGCTGTAATTTGTTTAGGGTTGTTTCTGGAGCCCCCAGAAACAGCGCATTGCTGAAATCCAGCCGTGAGATGATGAGTCCCTGGATTAGCAGCCTCCTCGAGGCCATCGGGAGGAGAGGTAGGATCTTCCGGGCAGACCGGAGCAGACCAAAGCACACGCCTGCTGTCTTTTTGGCGTGAGTCCTAAAAGAGAGGTCCTGCTCTAGCCACACCCCCAAGCTCTTAATCTCCTGTTTGGGGGTGGGTGCCATTCCCAGGCAGCTGGGCCAGCTGCTTGGTGAGAGGGAGGGAGGGGAGTTCCCTAGCATCATCAATTCGGTTTTCGAACCGTTAAGTTTGAGTGCCGAGCTGCACATCCACGTAAAGATCTGAGATAAACAGGTGTGCAGCCGGTCGGGTTGGTTTGGCGCCTGGGAGAGCCCTACCACCAACTGGGTATCATCAGCGTAGCTGATGATCTTAATACCCAGTGGCAGCACCACACTCTCCAGAGGGGCCATATAAATGTTGAACAATGTAGGGCTCAACGATGAGCCCTGTGGCACACCACACTGGAGAGGGACTGATGTTGATTTCTCCTGGCCTTCCCAAACCTCAAACGTCCGGCCCTCCAGAAATGACGCGAACCATTTCAGGGCCATCCCGGAAACCCCCACCCCCGCCAGCCGATGGAGTAACACCTGGTGGTCTACGGTGTCAAATGCCGCACTGAGGTCCAGGAGGATGACTGCCACCGATCCCCCTGAATCCAAAATGCTCCTGGCATTCTCCACGACTGCGAGCAGGGCAGTGTCCGTCCCCTGACCAGGACGAAAACCCGTTTGGGAATCACCCAGGAGGGAATTGGATTCCAGAAAACCCGATAGGCGCTTATTCACGAGTTTCTCCGCCACCTTGCTAATGCCGGGGAGCAGAGAGATGGGCTAAAATTAGCAAGGTCGGCGGGGTCCAGGCTAGGCTTCTTCAAGAGGGCCTTGACAACCGCTCCCTTCCAACTGGGGGGCACCACTCCTTTGGAAAAAGAAAGGTTTATAAGGTCAGTCACAGGGCCGCCGATGGTAGGGGCGACCTGCTTCAGGTATTTCATCGGTACGGGGTCTCGCGGGGACTCACTCTTCACAGTCGCCATGACCCCGAGAGCTTCCTCCACAGTGACTAGACCAAAGGAATCCAGCTCCACTGACCGCGGCCCGGGTCGAGGCCCTGGGCTGCCACCCGAGTGTGTCTCCTGGGCTAGCCGAGGGAGAGATGCCAAGATGTTTTCGACTTTGGTCTTGAAGAAAGAAGCCAGTTCGGAACATTTCTCACGTGGGTTGTCGTGAGTAACCGGGGGATCAGGAGTTTGCAGGAGTTCTCTGATAACCCTGAAAGATTCCTTTGAGGAGTTAGAAGAGAGACCTATTCTCTCCTCGAAGAACACAGCTTTCGCTGCCTTAATGGCAGATTTATAGGCACCGAGAGCCACCCGATATTCTGTCCGGCTGTTTTCACTCCAGTCCTTTCTCCAAATCCGCTCCATCCTCTTGCAGCCCTTCCTGAGTGTTCTCAGCTCTGGTGTATACCAGGGGGCTGATCCCACTCTTCTACCCCTGGTAAGTAATCTTTTCTTCGGGAGAATGGCGTCGAGTGAATTGGTCAGCCAGGTGCTAAGATTCACATCGGCTACCAGTGGATCAGACCCAAGAAGGGGCCGGGACGACTCCAAATGTGTTGCCCAAGTGTCCACTGGAAGCCTAGACCAGGCTCTTTCAACCATAAATACCCTGGGGGTTGGTGCCACTGAGACATCGAGCTGCCATCGGGCCGGGACCATAAAGTGGTCTGTCCAGGGCAGAGCCAACGCGGGCAGTACTTTGAGGCGATCCGAGTTTGAGAATATAGGATCAAGCAGATGTCCCTTCACATGCGTTGCACCCGAGTTGGCCAGGCTGATCTCAAACGCCTTGAGGTCGAACTGCAGATCTGCACCCGGAGAGCCAGAAGGGTCATCAAAGTGAATGTTGAAATCCCCCAATGCCACAAAGTTGGCAGTAGAGGAGGCAAGGAGCGCGACCGTTTCTAGGAAGGAGTTGATAAAATTGCCCATAGTCCCAGGGGGGCGGTAAATAAGAAGGCCCGCCAGGGACGCCGTAGGCGACAGACGTAGGGAGAACTGACAGCTCTCGCAGTCGCTCAGCCCTCCATCTTGAGCCTTACACACTAACGTATCCCTGTAAAGGATGGCAATTCCTCCGCCCCGCCCCACAGGTCTGTCTAGATGAAATATAAGGAAGCCTGGTGGAAGTGCTCTGACCATGTCCGGGCCGGAGCATGAGGAAATCCAGGTCTCCGTTAGGAATAGGACATCCAGTTTATGATCAAGAATAAGAGAGTTAATTTCGGTCGCGTGGTTGGGTAGAGAGCGACAGTTCAGCAAAGCTAGTGATAACACAGAGTTATCCAAATCCGGAATGCAGGCCCCACAGGGGAGGAACGGGTATCCATCTGTCAGGCTCCGTCGGACTACTCCTCGGGGCTGTGCTGAAAACCCTTTACCCACACCCTCGTGACAATCCTGCTGTATGACTTGGTAACCACAAACTAGCAGAATGGTCCCGTGAGCGCGGGAAAGGAAGGGGACAGCAGGGAGGGAGATCTGAAACAACAGAAATAACACGTTTTACACTAATGTCCACTTTCTTATCTTTCCCTCTCACATTTGCATACCCCAAGGTTAACAACAAGAGAACCCTGTATGTCTACCCTCCTACCTGTAAAGAAAAAAATAGGAGGTCTTATAAACAGGAGAGAGAGGCTAGGGTTCTATCCAAAATGGCAACCAACTGAAAGAGAACAAGAAAGAATATCAGGTGATGCTATCTGCCTCACGAAGTACATGCACATTAGGTCAATACCTCACCTACCACTTTCTTTCAGTGTTCTCTCTTAGGCTGCACGTCCTTTTGATTAGATACCCCCCCTTGTAGGTTCTCTCCTGCACTGGAGAAAAGATAACAAAACAAAGTTGTCGGCAGACAAATGATAACTTCTCACTGAAGGTTGAATCACCCTCTTAACAGTTCAGCTCACACCTTTATGAGTGAATGTACATGTGCTTTTAAGAGTTTTTTATACTCCTTCGAATTCCACAGAAGTCTATACTCAATCAGTAGCGTGAGCCCACACTACTTGTCACATGAGAACAAGATGCCATAGAACCACAATAAGTTTTTGAATTCACGTTCTGCTCCTGTGATAACCAAAACACTCCAAAATTATATCAAGTTCGTTTTCCCCGCAAGAGAATGCAGCCGCACTTCTCAGCCAACGGGGAAAACAGACGTATTCACTCAGCCGAGTGAATCTTCAGAAACACACCCTGGACACAGCCTGAAACCACTCCGATAAACTCCAGGCAAATCTCTTCGCAATAGCTGTACTCACGGTTGTGTCAGGAAACCGGACTCTACAAACCTCTTACCCGAACTTGGTAAGAATTATCGGCATCGACAGCCGCCGCTTCGTTTGTTTTATTTCCGGGAATTGCGTGGTAGCGTTGTCGCGACGCGTAACCACTTGGCCCTCTGGGAAATGTAGTTCCGGTTGGTTGAGGTGCCAAATGCTACGCATTGCGCGGACAGCGTCCCGTTCAGGACCGTATTCCTGACAGTACATCCCCCTTCACAAGGGGCGCTGTCCAGGAGCAGGCTTGTCCGGATGCAGTCTATGGAAGCGGGACACAAGTCGGGGAGCATGTACCGAACCAGCCGGTTCCCAGGAGTTCTCCTCCGGGCCAAACCCTTTCCATGAAAGCAAGTATTGGAGCCTCCCCCTCACCCTCCTGGCGTCCAACACCCGCAGAACCTCGTATTCCCGCTCATTCTGCACCCAAACAGGCAAGGGAGCCCGACAAACAGGGACACGAGAGGGCTTCAGGAGAGACACATGAAACACAGGGTGAATTTTGAGATGAGCAGGCAACTTCAATTCCACAGCAACAGGGTTCACCCGTCTAACCACCCGATAAGGACCAATGAACCTTGGATTAAACACACTATGTCTCCTGAATCTGATGTGTCTTGTGGATAACCACACTAAGTCCCCTTTTTTGTACACAGGACTCGGCCTTCGGTGTTTATCCGCCTGTGTCTTGTACCTCACTTTGGCCCGAACAAGATTCCTACGCGTCGCCAGAAGTATCTTGCGAATGCGCATCAATCTTGCTTTAACGTCTGGCAGCCGAACATTGTCGTTTGGGAGCACCAAGGGATTAACCCTAGGATGATGACCATAGGAGCTGAAAAAGGGGGAATGACCTGTGGAAGAGTGTTGAGTGCTATTATACGCTAGCTCCGCCACCCACAGCCAATCCACCCAGGAATCTGAATCTGCTTGGACATAACAACGGAGATATTGTTTCAGGGATTGATTGAGCCTCTCCGTTTGGCCATCGGTCTGGGGGTGAAAACTAGTGGACAAAGATGAGGATATATGCAGTGCCGAACACCAGACTCTCCAGAAACTGGCAGTAAACTGGGCCCCTCTGTCCGATACTATCACTTTAGGGAGTCCATGCAACCTCACCACGTGTATCAATAGAAGGTGTGCTAATCGACCCGCAGTTGGCGCCTGATCACAAGCGATAAAATGTCCCATCTTTGTAAGATAATCCACAACAACCACGATGGCTGTCTTACCCTGATCCTTCGGTAGGCTAACGATAAAATCCACGGAGAAGCTTTCCCATGGGGTCTCAGGAGTGGGTAAAGGTTGTAAGAACCCCTGAGGTTGTTGTCGATCTGATTTCATACGGGCACACAGCTCGCACTGTTTTCCCCAGTTGCTTAAATCCACACGAATGGAAGGCCACCAGAATTGCCTTAACGCCTTCTCCAGAGTCTTCACATGTCCCATATGACCTGCACTAGGTGTGTCATGACACCATTTGAACACAGTTCTTTGCAATGCTTTGGTAGGTACTAGCACTTGAGTCCCTTTCATGGCTATTCCTTGTTTCATTGTCCATTCCGGATGGTGGCGAAGCCAAGTTCTCCATACGCAGGACTGTATCCCTGAACGCACTGCTTGCAAGAAATCTCCGGATTGGGCAACACACACCACCTTAGTGGGATCTATGATGGATCGGTTTGGGGTGATGGCATGCATCCCAGGACTTTCTTGCCGGGTCAAAGCATCTGCCTTTTTGTTGTTAATTCCGGGTCTGTAAGTGACAACAAATCTGTACTCCTCAAAAAACTGCATCCATCGTAACTGTCTGGGAGTGAGATGACGTGCCGCTCGTATGAATTGTAAGTTGCGATGGTCAGTATAGACCGTAACCAGATGAACCGCTCCCAACAACCAATGTCTCCACTCTAAGAAGGCGTCTCTTATTGCCAATAGCTCCTTTTCGGCGATGGTGTAATTTATTTTTGCAGGACTGAGCTTCCTTGACATAAAAGCAATGGGGTGTAAGATTCCTGTGTTTTCGTTTCTCTGGGACAGAACAGCCCCTAAAGCTACTTCAGACGCATCTGCTTCTACCACAAAAGGCAGTTCCGGATTGGCGTGAGTCAAGACAGGTGCTCGGGTGAAGGCCTCTTTCAAACCATCAAACGCACGTTGCGCTTCAGCATCCCAAAGAAACGATACGTTCTTTCTGGTGAGGCGGGTTAAGGGGGTCACCAGGGCAGAAAATCCACTGATAAAGCGCCGATAAAAATTGGCAAATCCCAACAAGCACTGGATGTCTTTGACTGTACATGGACGAGGCCATTCTTTTATGGCTCTAACTTTTCTTTCTGCCATAACCAGACCAGAGGGAGTAAGCATTACCCCCAGAAACTCAACTGTTGTCACATGAAATTCACACTTTGTGATTTTACAATAAAGATGATGACACATCAAGGCTTCCAACACCTTGCTTACGTGTATTCGATGTTCATCGGTTGAGTTGGAGTATACCAGGATGTCGTCGATGTAGACGACTACGAAGCGCTCCAGAAACTCCCTTAGTACCTCATTCAAAAAGTATTGGAATGCGGCCGGGGCATTACAAAGCCCGAAGGGCATTACTAGGTATTCAAAAAGCCCATACCGCGTCTTAAAGGCCGTCTTCCATTCGTCGCCCCTTCTAATTCGGACCAGATGGTATGCTCCACGTAAGTCGAGCTTTGTGTAGATAGTAGCTGCTCTGACTTGTTCCAGCAAGACCGGGATCAAGGGCAAAGGGTACTGATTCCTTATGGTGATGGAATTCAAGGCGCGATAGTCTATACAGCACCTCTTCTCTCCGTTCGCCTTAGGGATAAAAAATAAAGGCGACGACGCCGGTGATCTTGAAGGACGGATGTACCCAATGGCCAGATATTTGTCCAGATAAGCCCTTAGATACTCATTCTCGGGTATTGTAAGAGCGTAGAGCCTGCCGTTTGGCACTATTGATCCTGGTATAAGATCAATACGACAATCGTATGGTCTATGAGGCGGAAGCGTCTCGGCTTGCTCCTCGCAGAACACCTTCGAAAAAGCCTCATAACAGGAGGGTAACTCCACTTCTTTTTCTGCGGCAGTGGCGATGTTATGTAACAACGCCAAGGCTCGAGATGGACACTCCGCGGACACTGAGCAATGTTCTTTGCAATAATCAGAAACGAAAAACTAATCGTTTTAGAAGTCCAATGAATGTACGGTTCATGTTTTTGAAGCCAGGGAAGCCCTAAAATGATGCCATATTGTGGTGCTTGTATCACATTAAACAAGATCATCTCCTGATGGTTACCGTTGTGGATACACTGGTATTCAGGGGTATGGTATTTGATGGGTCCTGCTATCAGTTCACTGCCATCCACCGCAAATACCAGTTCAGGTTTTTTCTTGGGAATAAGCCGTATTCCCAATCGTTCTGCTTCCGCATAGTCTATAAAAAAACCTTTGGCCCCAGAGTCCACCATAGCTTTGACTTCTCTTTCTCCGGATTCCATGATTAAAGACAAGGACAAAAACACATGATTCTTTTCCTGATCACAACCAGGCGTGATAGAAGGGATGATGATCACGCTTGAGGGTTCCCCTTCTTCTGCTCTCAAGCATTGAAGTTTTCCGTCTTCTTATCGGAGGCACCTGCAGCGGCTTGTCCTGTCCTATACTTTCCAGTTTTAGGCTTTGTTGGGCATTCACGTAGATAATTACCTTTTTTCCCGCAATATAAACAAAGGCCGTTCTTTCGGCGATATTCCTTTTCGCTAAAGGATAAAGAAGCCCGCACTGCTCCTATTTCCATGGCGTCTTGTGCCGAGGTCGTTTTGTCGCCACCCCCTCCTCCTCGATCCGGAGCCACCGCTATTGGCTCTTTCTTTCTTAGTTCGCCTTTCCGCTCTCTTATCCTATGATCCAGGCGTAGGGCGAGTTCTATGAGAGCCGAACAGGTACGGGGCTGCAGGTCGATATGAGCCAGTACGTCCTTCATTTCATCGTTGAGGCCCTGATAGAACAAAGCAGATTGTTTAACCTCGGGCCAATCTGTTTCTGCAACCAATCGCCGGAAACTATTCAAATAAGTCACCAGATCTGTGTTACCCTGCTTAAGGACCAGCAACTCCCTGTCCGCTGAAAACGTTTCAGCTCTGCGATCGAAGGTTTTTTCGAACTCTACCCTGAATTCGTCCCAGTCGTAGAGCAAGGGGTCATCTCTTCTGACCACTGGGACAGCCCACTGCGCTGCTTCCCCCCCAAGGTAGGAAATCAGAAACGCTACCCGAGCCTGATTGGTTGAGAACATTTTAGGTTTACACATGAAGTGTAAGAGCACTTGGGTCATGAAAACCTGGACCTTTTTGTTATCCCCATAAAACCTTTCAGGGGGAGCTAGTGGTATTTGAGTGGGCATTTCTACGACTAATGAGGGGGCAGGTGTAGCGCTCGTCCCGGCATCAAACGTATTCCCCTGCATTCTATCCATACGAGCTCGTAATTGAGCATTTTCAGTTCTGGAAGCCGCCACTTCTCTATTGGAGGCTGCCAGTTCTGTCTGCACTAAGGCTAGGGCTGCCAGGACGTCATCAAGCGTGGCCATTGTCTTTCAACACAGCCAAGAGGGGGACCTTTTTCTTGGGCCGATAATTCTGTCAGGCTCCGTCGGACTACTCCTCGGGGCTGTGCTGAAAACCCTTTACCCACACCCTCGTGACAATCCTGCTGTATGACTTGGTAACCACAAACTAGCAGAATGGTCCCGTGAGCGCGGGAAAGGAAGGGGACAGCAGGGAGGGAGATCTGAAACAACAGAAATAACACGTTTTACACTAATGTCCACTTTCTTATCTTTCACTCTCACATTTGCATACCCCAAGGTTAACAACAAGAGAACCCTGTATGTCTACCCTCCTACCTGTAAAGAAAAAAATAGGAGGTCTTATAAACAGGAGAGAGAGGCTAGGGTTCTATCCAAAATGGCAACCAACTGAAAGAGAACAAGAAAGAATATCAGGTGATGCTATCTGCCTCACGAAGTACATGCACATTAGGTCAATACCTCACCTACCACTTTCTTTCAGTGTTCTCTCTTAGGCTGCACGTCCTTTTGATTAGATACCCCCCCTTGTAGGTTCTCTCCTGCACTGGAGAAAAGATAACAAAACAAAGTTGTCGGCAGACAAATGATAACTTCTCACTGAAGGTTGAATCACCCTCTTAACAGTTCAGCTCACACCTTTATGCGTGAATGTACATGTGCTTTTAAGAGTTTTTTATACTCCTTCGAATTCCACAGAAGTCTATACTCAATCAGTAGCGTGAGCCCACACTACTTGTCACATGAGAACAAGATGCCATAGAACCACAATAAGTTTTTGAATTCACGTTCTGCTCCTGTGATAACCAAAACACTCCAAAATTATATCAAGTTCGTTTTCCCCGCAAGAGAATGCAGCCGCACTTCTCAGCCAACGGGGAAAACAGACGTATTCACTCAGCCGAGTGAATCTTCAGAAACACACCCTGGACACAGCCTGAAACCACTCCGATAAACTCCAGGCAAATCTCTTCGCAATAGCTGTACTCACGGTTGTGTCAGGAAACCGGACTCTACAAACCTCTTACCCGAACTTGGTAAGAATTATCGGCATCGACAGCCGCTGCTTCGTTTGTTTTATTTCCGGGAATTGTGTGGTAGCGTTGTCGCGACGCGTAACCACTTGGCCCTCTAGGAAATGTAGTTCCGGTTGGTTGAGGTGCCAAATGCTACGCATTGCGCGACAGCGTCCCGTTCAGGACCGTATTCCTGACACCATCCACGTGAGCAAAACTACAAGTAGATGCAATTGGGGACCGCCAAGAAATAAGGTCATCCCTCCTATACCTGATACAAGTAGAGGGTGGCTCCTGTGAGATAGGCAGGGGGACCAGCCCTAAGCCCGTCTGTGCCCGGACGGGCACAGACGGGCTGAACTCTGGCGTAACTCCGGCGTCAGTCTGGCGTCCCCGCTGCGCGTGGCCGCTGCGCGTGGCCGCTGCGCGTCAACATGGCTACCTAAGTACTCTCCTAGCGAGGTAGAGAGAGGACTTCAACACGCGCTAGGACCCACTCACCTAAAATGGCCGCCACGAGTCAGGGGCAAAGGACCCACAAAGAGCGGTGATTTCCACTATTATAGTGCAAGTATGGTGACAGAGTGGAGGGTATGCGAGGCCAGGCTGATTAAGAACAAGGGATAAGTATTCCTAAACAAGATAAATAAAAGACAAAAAACTGGTATTTTAAAAACAAGGAACTGGCAAATGCAGCACTCCAGGTATAGCGCTCACGCTGGAATAGGGCGGCGCTGCAGGATTTGCCTACCTAAGTACTCTCCTAGCGAGGTAGAGAGAGGACTTCAACACGCGCTAGGACCCACTCACCTAAAATGGCCGCCACGAGTCAGGGGCAAAGGACCCACAAAGAGCGGTGATTTCCACTATTATAGTGCAAGTATGGTGACAGAGTGGAGGGTATGCGAGGCCAGGCTGATTAAGAACAAGGGATAAGTATTCCTAAACAAGATAAATAAAAGACAAAAAACGGGTATTTTAAAAACAAGGAACTGCCAAATGCAGCACTCCGGGTATAGCGCTCACGCTGGAATAGGGCGGCGCTGCAGGATTTGCCTACCTAAGTACTCTCCTAGCGAGGTAGAGAGAGGACTTCAACACGCGCTAGGACCCACTCACCTAAAATGGCCGCCACGAGTCAGGGGCAAAGGACCCACAAAGAGCGGTGATTTCCACTATTATAGTGCAAGTATGGTGACAGAGTGGAGGGTATGCGAGGCCAGGCTGATTAAGAACAAGGGATAAGTATTCCTAAACAAGATAAATAAAAGACAAAAAACGGGTATTTTAAAAACAAGGAACTGCCAAATGCAGCACTCCAGGTATAGCGCTCACGCTGGAATAGGGCGGCGCTGCAGGATTTGCCTACCTAAGTACTCTCCTAGCGAGCTAGAGAGAGGACTTCAACACGCGCTAGGACCCACTCACCTAAAATGGCCGCCACGAGTCAGGGGCAAAGGACCCACAAAGAGCGGTGATTTCCACTATTATAGTGCAAGTATGGTGACAGAGTGGAGGGTATGCGAGGCCAGGCTGATTAAGAACAAGGGATAA
Organism: Lissotriton helveticus; assembly: GCF_964261635.1. Lineage (NCBI taxonomy): Eukaryota > Metazoa > Chordata > Amphibia > Caudata > Salamandridae > Lissotriton > Lissotriton helveticus. Next base: position 586,240,236 of record NC_136072.1, read on the forward strand.
GTATTCCTAAACAAGATAAATAAAAGACAAAAAACGGGTATTTTAAAAACAAGGAACTGCCAAATGCAGCACTCCAGGTATAGCGCTCATGCTGGAATAGGGCGGCGCTGCAGGATTTGCCTACCTAAGTACTCTCCTAGCGAGGTAGAGAGAGGACTTCAACACGCGCTAGGACCCACTCACCTAAAATGGCCGCCACGAGTCAGGGGCAAAGGACCCACAAAGAGCGGTGATTTCCACTATTATAGTGCAAGTATGGTGACAGAGTGGAGGGTATGCGAGGCCAGGCTGATTAAGAACAAGGGATAAGTATTCCTAAACAAGATAAATAAAAGACAAAAAACGGGTATTTTAAAAACAAGGAACTGCCAAATGCAGCACTCCAGGTATAGCGCTCACGTCTTAAAGGACGTAGACCAAATGGAAGTCCAGAATTTAAAAACAGTAGGGCAGTAATAACGTAAGAACGTATCGGTCATATGCGGCATACCTGAGGTGATTTTGGCGGTCCATAGGAGTTGGAGTCGGAGTGGCGTACGAATCTCCGCTTGCTGATCGGCAGCTCAGCAGCCCGGCGGTTCGGGGGTTTGGCAGCTCAGCGACTCCGGGATACACCTGAACGCCGCGGCCGGAGCAGCTGATGTGCTGGGGGCGGGTTTCCTTTCCTGCGCCCTACCGCTGGAGAGAGGCAGCCGTGGAGCTGCGAAGAAGCCGGAGGGCGGCCACACACAGCTTTTTCTCGAGGAGAACAACCTCTGCAGTTGCAAAAACACGGTGCGGTAAGGGGGATCACCAGGGGGTGAGTCAGCTAAAGGACAAAGAGCATGCTATATTAGACTCCAATAATATTGGAAATGTTACAAGCTTAAACGATGACCTCCTCAGGCACAAATGCACTGATGTAGATATAGACACTGACACTGACAAAAGTTCTTTTGCACCTAAAAATCAGGACCTTAGCTCTGTGCAGATCGTCGGAAAAGGTCTTCACCCAGTCTCTACCCCAAATTTGATTAGTATTAAGAGAAAATTGCAAGTTCTCTCTTGTGTAGCTCTAACCCAGGAAAACAGCAAAGCACAGCCTCAAAAAAAAAATTTAGGAGCGAAGAAGGGATTCACCGGCGAAAACCTGGGGAAGCGAAAGGGGAAGGGAAAAGGGAAAGGGAGTAAAAAGGATAAAGACCTAGGAGGTTTAGCGAAAATTGATGCTATTGAACCGGTGCAAGATCTTGAAAGAAGCCCTGAAAGACAAACTGTTACAGAGTCAGAGACTGAAACTGAGTCAGACTTACCACAATCTCTGGGCCTTAAAGCGCAGAGGAGGGGAAAGAGACATGAGCCATTATACACTAGCCCGAAGGAGCTACCTCATAAGGAAACTCAGAGCAAGGGTAACTCCAAAAAGATCAAAACCTCCCGAATTACACCCTCACTAAAGTCCTACTTTAAGGTCCTGCCTCAGGTTCTTTTTTTTTTTTTTTTTTTAAACCTTTATTGTGCAGAAATTGCTCACAAATACGGGCCTACAACCCATCGGGCCGGCCACCACAATTATAGAAGCACATTGGGCAGGACAGAAGCTCCAGCAGGGTACCACAGTAATCCAAACGGGAATCAAAGGCGAAAAGCCACAGAGCAACCACCACGAGCAGGATGAGAGAAGGTTGATTTTATAATAGAAAAAGGGGTATAGCAGAAAAATGGCAATCATTAAGGTCCAGAGGGCCGTGGCGGGCCGCGAGCAAGCAGTAATACAGAACACAGGAAAATTCAAAAAGAACAGTTACATTTTAGCAGAGGCAGAACGTGAGTCCCACATTAGTAAGCAATTGCAACCGCTGCCCAGCGCCCACCCACCACTACGAGAACACACAATGATACACAGAACGGAAAATAGGCTTGCAAAACAAAGAGCCCTCCGCTACAACAACCCACGGGAGGGAAGAAAAAAAAAGGAGGGGGGGAAAAAGGGAAAGGGCATCGGGAAAAAGGGGGGAAGAAAGAACGCGGCATCACAGCATGCGCCCCATGGCTAACAAAGCACTCAAAAATAGACCGGCACAGGGAACCAGTGGTAACAGGAGTAATAGATGCGTAGTAAACCGTGACGGCAGGGAGACCAGAAGGCCCATGCTAGCAAAAAACACCCCAGGGGGCCCACATGCAGACACCGCGTCCCGAAAAAAGGGATACATAAGAGCCATAGAACCAAAGAGGGAAAAAAGGGGGAAAAAACAAAATGACAGACCCCCCCCCACCCCGCACACCCCACCCTGCACCCCTGCAGAAGGCTATTGCCTACCCCCCCAGCAGCGTGCCTGTCGCCCTAACCAGAAACCCGAAATATAGAAGAGTTAAAAGTAAAGAAAGAACCACAAAGACAAAAAGAAGAAGGGGAAATAGGGAAACAACGACGGGAGAGGAGCCACATAATCAAAACCATCAGCTCCCACCCCCCTGTCCAAACATACTCAGTGCCCACGGGAAGATAGTAATTACAAGGATAAGCTCCAGGAACATGATGGAGAATCGAACATAGTCATACAGTCACAAACGGATCATCCGACCATACCGCAAAATAATAGTCCACCGAGGCAAGTTCATCTCAACCCTGTCCTCGTCTATCCAAAGCCGTAGGCATACAATGCACCAGGAACCAGGTCATGAGGAACCAGAGGCGAATAGCAGGGAGTCCAATCGTCAATCCACAAAAGTCATATCGATTTCGACCCAGATGAACAGGAAAAGACGGCAACCACCGCAGGAAATGCAGGCACAGTTCCGCCGACAATAGGAGGAAAGCCGTCTCGGCGGAGCAACCACAGGATCTTCGTTCGGCCATTCGAGGCAAAAAAGGAATGGGAGATCCAATGAGACCGGTCCGGACGGGACCCGGCCGGCGGACCCTCAGCACAGGGGAAATCACATGATGATTGAGAGCAGCGGGCATCCGTACACCCAAACAAGCGGCAGCCGGCGGGTCCACGACCTCCAGGAGAGTCCCAGCAGCACACAGCAGCGATGAAGCCGCACACACCGAGGAGGGCCCAGCAGGCCCGGCAAAATGATCATCATCCAGTCCAGCGATAGGTGCGGTCATGGAAGCACTCCAGGAGCGCAAGGCGGCGAGAATGTCGCCAAACGTAGGCTCACCTTTACGGTATTCAGCAAACGTGCCATGCGGCGGGCAAGCGTCGCCAGCCTCGGCCAGGCTGAGAGACAGGGAGCCAGCCGCCATCTTGAAAGCCCGGCGGGGCCGCGGCAATCTCCGACCCCCGTCCGGCCACAAGCGGGGTCACACAGGATACAGCCGACCACAAGCAGAGGCACCCCCAGGGCAGGAAGGCGGGCCACCAGGATAAGGAGGGTCGCCGGCTCCCCCACGCCACCGGCTCCGTTCTCCGAGTCCGGGCGGAGGGACTCAAGATGGCCGGACAGGAGAACAAAGGGGAGACGAGCCACATACACGGTCAACCCCCGTCCATGGAAGGCAGCGCCTCAACACCAGGCCGCAGGATCGCCGGTCCAGGCCCGGAGAGCCGTCACCGGTCTAATTGCACATCGGCCTCTCCGACCGAGCCCACACCGCCACCAAGGGCCGGCTACAGCGCTCCGCCCCGCCCGGGCGCCGCCGAGGAGTTTCAGGCCCGCCCGCTCCGGAGGCCCCGAAGCGAACAAGGGCGCAGCTCAGGATCCGCGGCACCTAGGAACAGACGGATCAGACGGTAAGTGCCAGTGAAATGTCTTAGTTCCATAGTCTACCAAAGAATACTTCCCGGGGCAGGATAAGACACAGGATAGACGTTCCAGGCAGGAAAGCGAACGGAGCCGAGCTAAAACGCGGCCATCGCGGACGCGAGCTTGGCTCCTCCCTGCCTCAGGTTCTTAACATTAATCAAGAATCTCAAGGACTGTATATTACTCAAAACACACTCACCCCAATTGAAGTTTCTGACTCGACACCTATACTCAGCAACCTCAAGGGGTTAGTAGTGGAGGCAGCGGAGGTAGCAGAGGCAGTAGAGCAGGAAAATAGCGTAAAGATGGGTGATGCAGTAAAGCAGACTACAATTATGACGCCCCCAGTAGACTACCTAGCCGCTAACCTAGTAGAGACAGAAAGCGCAAGCGTAACAAAAGACTCAGATCTATGCTCAGGGGGTAATAAAGAAGATAGCGAAGACACCCTCCAACATATACTTCTCAATATGAGGAAGGAGATCAAGAACGGGTTTGAGGAGTCAAAAAAATGCTTCGCTGAATCAAGACAAAACCAGTCTGAGATCCGGACCATGTGTGAAAATTTGGAGACCAAAGTGGATGGGCTCTTTCTAAGAACTGGGAGCCTAGAGAATACGGTCGGTGAACTTAAAGCAAAGCTAGAACACGCAGAAACTAAGATCTTGACTCTACGGAGAGAGGGAGAGGTAGTTAAAGAAAGGGTTGAATCCCTGGAAAACTTCTCAAGAAGGAACAGCCTGAGGTTTCTAAAAATTCCGGAGGGGAAAGAGGGAGGTGATATCAAGAAATTTGTGGCAACCATACTTAAGGACTCCCTTAACTTGGAGGAGTCTGTGCCAGAACTGGAGTCTGGTATACAGAGGGTACACCGTGACCCCTTCCGTCTCACCCTGGCAGAACTAAACCCAGAAAGATCCTTGTAAACTTTCTAACTTATACATTAAAGGAAAAGATACTGAACTTAGCACTTAAAGCCAAGACACTGAAAACTTCAGACTTCCCCTTCGAAGTTAGATCGGACCTATCCAAAACCACATTGGATAGGCAATGGGAACTTGGTCAGCGGATGGAGAAATTTAGAGCTCTGGGAGCTACTGTACAGATGCGAATCCCCGCCTTCCTGAAGATTATGTTCAACAACAAATTGCACAACATCAAGACTCCTCTCGAGGCGGATGAGCTACTAGTCTCTATCAGTGAATTTGCAAAAACCCCTTGACACCTGGAAGTAGCCAGCACAAAAATATAAAAAAAATACATATATATATATATAAAAGAGTGGCGTTAATGAATGGTAGAGCCCATGGAAAAAATAACTAATTAAAAACTAAATATGAATACAGAAAATAGGGTAAAAATTGGGTCAAAAAATATAATAAAATAAATAAAATAACTAAAAAAAAATTAAAAAATAAAAAAACAAAGGGAGAAGTAATTGAGTGCTCCTATAGAGAGAAAGGGAGAAATACAAATGTAAAAATAACAACAACAAAAAAAATTACCACTATCTGATCTCTCCCTCCCTTCTCCCTTTAATCATTTTTGATAAGAAGACCCGATCATGATTCACTCTTTCTATGATCTATTTTTCATCACTCGGCATTTTTTGCAATCTAAGGGGGAAAAATATATATTTTTTAAAACCATTAAAAAATAAAATTAAACACTCACCACCTACACAATATTGAGTATATTGGCCGACAAATGAGACAATGGGGACCCCAGACAGGAGCACGTCGGAGACGATAACCTGGCAAGACATCCAGCCAGAGTAAGTTGGGGGGGGTTTCCAGGGGTGGGGGGGGGGGGGGGGGGGGGGTGAAAGCACAAAACAAAAGTTCTCATATGCTAAATCTTAAATTCTTAAAAAATACGGATCCAACGGCGCGATATAATAAATGTTTGGTCGAAATAGAAAACAATAGGCAGATAACTAGCAGGACGGCAGTAGAGCATTTGGATGGCAAAATTAAATGAGAGACATCAGATTTCTATCCTGGAACGTTAATGGTCTGCGCGTACGAGGGAGAAGACATAAAATCACGCAGTACCTCAGAGACTCACCCGCGCAGACCATGGCGATCCAGGAGACACATCTAAATAAGCAGGAGATTACGGATGTACTAAAAAAACTGAAATGGGTTGATAAATTCATAAGTACAGACCACAACGCCAATATTCGTGGAACTGCCATCATTTTCAAAAAGGGAGCAAGGGCTCAGATTGCTGACTGGAAAACGGATGCGAGTGGTAGATGGATGATAGCCAATGTCCGGATGGACTCAAGGTGTTTTACTCTTGTAAGCTATTATGGTCCTAATCAGGATGATCCTTCTTATTTAAACATATTACAGAACCATCTGATTACCATCACGGACCCAATAATATGGATGGGAGATTTCAATCTAGTGCTAGATCCAAAATTAGATAAATCTCCCAGTTCCAGGGCTGTAGTGCAAAATAACATGAGGGACACACTTCGGAGCTGCATGTCAAACTTGGGACTAAATGATCTTTGGAGGCAAAGAGCCGGGAAAACCACGGGTGTCACCTTTCACAATCATAAATATAAACATAAATCGCGATCGATTACGCCCTGTTTAGCCTTTCTCTAAAAGACTCTATAAAAAAAATGATATATCTACCTCAGCACTTATCAGACCACTCAGCCATCCTCTTCTCGTTAAAATTAGATCAGGAACCCATCCATGCATCATGGTCCTTTGATCGAACCATATTACTAGAGGAAGAGGAAAGAGAACACCTCATATTTGAAACCGCCTCCTTTCGAGAGTGGAATATAGGCTCTGCCTCTTTGGTAAATGTATGGGAGACCTGGAAAGCTTACATAAGGGGCAGTATTACTAACAGGGCCTCTTACTGGAAAAAAAAATACAGAGAGGAGATACTAACAATAGAGCAAGATTTGACTCGCTTGGAGTCGGTAGATCAAGCTCCCTCAGCCAATCTAGAGGAGAAAAGAGAACTAAAAGGTAAATTAGAAATGCTATTGCAGGAGAGACTGAATAAACAATGGCAGGCCAGTAAACTCTCTCACTTTGAATACAGCGAATCTGCAGGGAAGTTACTAGCCTGGAAAATAAAAGCTGACCAGACTAGAAATTATATAAAAGAAGTGAGAGTAACTGGAGAAACGGTCAATAGGAAGACTGATTTCGACATCGGTGAAGCCTTCAGTGCTATTTTCAAAACATTTATACAGAAGAGGTTAATACTAACCCAGAGGAAAGATCGGAATGGCTAGATAAGGTAACTCTTCCAAAGCTAAACAGGCCCCAAAGTGAAAATCTTGATAAAGAAATAACCGAGATAGAAGTTGAAAATGCTATTGAACAACTAAAACAGGGGAAGGCTGCAGGACCGGACGGTCTTCCGGGAGAATTATACCGGGTACTTAACTCTACCCTCACCCCGGTTCTAACGAACCTATTTAACAATATATTAATAAGAGGTGAGATACCACCTAGTTCCTGGGGAGAAGCAAATATAGCCCTAATATTAAAAGCAGGTAAAGACCCGGTAGATTGTGGATCATATCGTCCAATCTCGCTTCTCAACAACGATTATAAGATCTTTTCATCAATTTTGGCCGCACGTTTGGGTAGCGAGATTGGATCAATTATCCACCAAGACCAAAAGGGATTTATTAGAGGCCGACAACTGGCTGATTTAACATATGACTTAGTCGGAGCCATTGACATCGCCTCAACCTTTTCTTTACCCCTTGCAATCATGACACTTGACGCTACAAAAGCTTTTGATAGGGTTAATTGGTCCTACCTAAATGCAACCATGGAAAAATTTAAACTTGGCCCTAAATTCTGCAGAGCGATAGGCCTACTATATAACAACCCTAGAGACTGTCTGCTAATCAATGGCACGCAAACAAATCCCTTTAAAATCAGCAGAGGGACAAGGCAGGGGTGCCCCCTCTCTCCCCTCCTTTTTAATTTATATGTGGAGCCATTTGCACAGTCCATAAGAGAAGATACTAATATCCCGCATTTCTCTTTTTCCGGATGGGAGAAGAAAGTTGAATTATATGCTGACGATATTCTCATCTACACAACGGACCCGGCCCTGGCATTTCCAACGGTCATTAGAAGGGCGGAGGAATTTAGAAAACACTCAGGCTACGAAATAAATGCCAGGAAAACAGAAATAATGGCTTGGAATATTACAAATCTTCAGCTTCCGGTAAAACCCTCAATGAGATACCTGGGGATAACAATCACCAAAGACCTAAATCTCTTGGCCCAAAATAACTTAGATCGGATCTCTCGTGAATCTAAAACCTTGATGAAATCCTGGTCCTTTCTCCCGCTTACCATCTATGGGAGAACCAGTCGAGTCAAAATGAGCATTCTCCCCAAATATACATTTCTTTTTAACACCATCCCATTAATTTTTAAAACCAAGCAACTTTCAAAATGTCAACAAAATATTAATTCATTTATCTGGGGCTATAAGTCAAGCAGACTGGCATGGAAGAAACTGAGAAGGAGAAGAGAAAAGGGAGGACTCGCCTTGCCAGATCTGGAATACTATGCTTGGGCGTTCCATCTGACCCACTCCAGGATGCTACTTAAGATCCCGTTAGACAATGCAAATGGCAATATGTTTAAAGCAATGCTATTGGGCTCGGACCTTCCACTGAATGGCTTCTTATTCAAGTTCGTACACCAGAAATTCTTTAAAAAGTTAGGTTGAAGTCACTACAGGGTCCCATAAAAGAATGGACACAAATCAAATCTAAGGCTGGGATAGGGTATTTTTCTAACTACGCACCGATTTGGGATTTACCTGGGTTCTCCCCACAATATACTGAGACGGTTAAAACGGTCTTACTGGAAGCAGAAATAATACGATGGGGGGAGTTAGTGGCAGGAGGATCCCTTATGAAATGGGAAACATTCAAGGTCAGGGTAACATCATCACTCTCCTGGCTTGTATACATACAACTGGCCAGCTGGCTGCGAACCCAAACTAAGAAAAAAATAATAATGGGTGGATACAGCTCTCTAGAAAACAACCTAGTTGAGAAACCCGCTGGAGGCAAGGAAGTTGCATTGTACTATTGGAACATCATAGAGGATGGGGAGGGCGAGCTCAACCTTCCGATAAAATTGTGGGGAGGAGAGGGAGAATTCCAGGCAGAGGATAAATGGGTAGAATCCTTCACCCTTCTCTACAAAATCATAAACCCAGCATGGCTGAGGCGCAATCAACTCTTTACACTACATCGGGCGTATTACTCCCCCAAGAAACTCTCGAAATTCCAATCCGGAAAATGCTGCAGTAAATGCTTTTTCCCAGCAGCGGCTCAGACCTACATATGTTTTGGGAATGTCCGAACATCGCCACCTATTGGCAAGAAATCAAGGTATCACTTGAATCAATTCTCAGAATCTCTATCCCATTTTCATGGTCTTTAATTATCTTTGGCCTAAACGAGAACATCAAGGGATTAGAAAGAGAATTTCTATACTATGCTATTCTACTAGCAAGAAGAGAAATCTGTAAAAACTGGGTCAATATGAACTCCCCGACCCATGCAGAGTGGTTGTCTTCACTATATGCAACATCAAAGGTAGACCTAGCTAGAATATGTAGTCCTCGTACTGTGAGATTCTGGAATCTGCTGATTGAATGGAGACGGAACAGTTAACCTACCCGGGGTTTTTTTTTTTTTCTTCCCCCGGGTCCGATGATTAGGCCTAAGTCTCCATGTCCAATGGGAGGCACCCCACGCCATATTGGTATCGGACTACCAGCCAATAAAAGGCCCGAATGGAGATAGTACGTGCAGGGTTCTTCATTGCCTGAGACATCTTGTCTGCCTTCCTGGATATTATGAGATCACTTTCTGGTCTCTTGGTGATACAGAGGCGACCGGGTCTTGTGGTTGGAGCGCCCCATGATCGACTATGTGGCTAATGAAGACAATTTTTTTTTTTTTTTTAAAACAGTGCACCATCAGAAGAAAGACAGGACCAACAAAGGGGGGAGGAAGAAGGATTAATCTTATGAATAAAAACAGGTGCGCCAACCACTCCATTGTATAAGAAAAATGTGAGTCGAGAGGATAATCAAGAGGTCTTGTTCCCAGGCTAGTTCAACTGATGGTTTCTGTCTATCAGTTATATGAGTAGTTAAAAGGTTGTATATAAATGAAGCTTTGGGGCAAGAGTCAGAGGAGATATTATACAAGTGGGTCAGGTGGGTAAATGGAGTGGAGTCATCAGGGAAATCTTTGGATAATAGGAATGATCGAAGTTCCAATGCTAATTGTGAATATTGGGATATATATGATGAGGGTAAGTTAAGGTAGTAAAGGGTATGATAGAGTTATGTTATACCAGTTGGTGGACATAGAAAATATCATTTTCTTTCCAGTGTTTGAAAGAGAAAGGCCTGTGGCGAAACGTAATAAATTTGTTGTACCAAATGCAAGAAGCAAGGAAGGCTTGATGAAAGTTGAAGCCATCTGTAAATAAGGAGTGTATTAAGTGTTGTGAGTATTTTAGAATGGGGTATTTTAAGATAAAAGTACATTTGGACTTGAAACAAGTGTCATAATAAGAGAATCCATGTAGCAAGGAGCGTTCAAAATTAATCCAGCGAGGTATCGGTGAGTCTTCATACTGCTTATTTAGGGCATACAATTGTCTAATTAAAAAAGCAGTATGATATAATTTAAAATTAGGGAATCGTACACCCCCTTCAGTTTTAGGTTTAATTAATTTAGATATAGCAATGTGGGCAGGTTTGTTGTTCCATAAAAATGTAGTACAGAGAGAGTTCATTTGGTTAAAATAGTAATTCAGAATTCTAAAGGGTAGCATAGAAAGTGGGAAAAGAATAAGGGGGCCAATCATCATTTTGACAGTATCCAATGTACCCCACCAGGATAAAAAGAGAGGGGACGAAGAAGTGAGTAAGTCTTGAATCTTAAGTTTTAATGCGTTAAAATTATGGGAGAGAATTTGAGGAATGGTTGGTGAAAACCAAACACCTAGGAATTTGAGTTTGGACGGACACTACTTAAAGTTGGTATTAGAAAACATGTATTGGTAAGACAAAAAGTATAAAGGTAAGACTTCAAACTTAGAGAAGTTTAATTTATAGCCGGATATTTTGGAGTGCAATTCAATCTCCTGTAGAAAAGGGGGTAAGTAAGAAGTAGGTTTTGAGCAATAGATCAAAATATCATCCGCATAGGTAGATAATTTAATTTCATGAGAGTTGTGTTGAAAACCTGTTATAGAAGAATAGTGACAAGTTTGTTCAAGAAAAGGTTCAAGACATAAAAGAAATAGGAGAGGGGAGAGGGGGCAGCCTTGTTTAGTACCTCTATATAACCTAAAATACAGGGATAGAAACCATTAACAGAGACACAGGCACATGGTTCTGAATATAATAACTTAATAAAATAAATAACTTTGGGGCCGAATCCAAACCAGTGAAGAGTTTTGCACATAAATTGCCAGTTTATACGGTCAAATGCCTCTTCAGCATTAAGGGATAAAGCAGCTAGAGGGTCTGGATATTTTTCCCCGTGCAATAATATTAGAGAACATTCTAGCTTTGTCAGAAGAGAGCCTACCTTCAATAATACCAGACTGGTCAGTTTTGATGAGCAAAGGTATAACATCATCTAGTCTAGTGGCAAGAATTTTCGCAAAAGGTTTGCAGTCATAGTTAATTAATGAGTTTGGGCGATAATTTTGACATAGGGTATGCTCTTTATCAGGTTTGGGAATGATTATAATAAGAGCATCTAAAAAGGAGCCTTCAGGTTTGGATTTTGATGTAAAAGAGGAGAAAAGCTCAAGTAAATGAGGAGCAAAATAGGATGAAAAGGAGGAGATAAGTTCAAAAGAAAAGCCTTCAGGGCCAGGGGCTTTGGCTTTTTTGAGAGAATTAATGGCAATCAGAATCTCCTACAATGAAATATCTTTTTCAAAAAGAGACATGACATCCGGTATGGAGGAAGGAGGAGGAAGATTATCAAAAAATGATAGGATATCGTTTTCAGTAGGATGAGTATCATCCATATATAGTGAGTTTTAATAGGACAGGAAAGCATTTATATTGTCAGAGTCAGCGTGTAGTAAAGTGTTAGTGAGGATATTACGAATAGGACCAATGGTTTTCTTTTGCGTTTTCACTTTTAAATAATTTGCCAGCATTCTACCCACTGTATTTTGGCCCCCATAATATTTAGATTTTATTTTGAGTAAAATGTTGCAAGCATTATTAGTAGCTAGTTTATTTAAATCGGACTTCGCCTTGACAAGATCCCGGAGGTGTATAGGACTATTGGATGTGAAGTAGGTGTGTTCAAAAGTTTTGATATGTTGGAGACAAGATAGACATTGGGATTTTAATAATTTTTTCTTCTTGGCAGTATAAGCATTGGTAAAGGCTCTGAAAAAGGCTTTAAAGGCATCCTAGTTGTTGTGGACAGAAGTATCATTAAGCTTGTGAAACAGGAAAAATTTGCGTATAAAGGAGGTAGCCTCTGAAACGTATGTTTGGTCAGATAATAGGGAATTATTGAATCTCCATCGGGCATGTTTGGACGTAGTGAGGGACAAATCAAATGAGGAAGAGACGGGGGCATGGTCAGAAATAAAAATGGACCCAATCTCCGAAGATTGGATGGAAGGAAGTAGAGATTTTGAAACCAAAATATAATGAATAAGTGACATGGTATGGTGAACATTAGAGAAAAATGACAATTCATATTTGTCAGGATTACTTGTCTTCCATACATCATAGAGTGGACGAGAGGCAATGGCCGATTAAAATGCTTTATGGGATTTATCAGGTTTAAATTTACAATTTGATTTCCTGTCAGCAAAAGGATCAAGCCAATTGTTAAAGTTTCCAGCAACAATGATATTGGGATTAGTAATGGAGGACAATTTTAATTTAATCATGTGCCAAAAGTCTGGATCAGGTTTGACCGGTCCATAGATGTTAAAAAAGGTGACCTGTTTATTATGTACCATGGCATTAAGTATTACCCATCGTCCACTTACATCACATTCAGTAGATAAAACCTGAAGCTTTAAGGATTTGTGACAAAGAATGGCAACACCTCCCGTATGAGTAAGAGCAGGTGAGAAAACAACTTGGCCCACCCATTGGCGTTTTATTTTGAGTGATTCAATATCATTACAATGAGTTTCTTGTAAAAAAAGCTCTTTGACAATTAAGTTTCGATAGATGAGAGAGTACCTTTTGACATTTAATAGGATGACCTAGACCACGGACGTTCCACAACACAACATTAAACATGTTGTAGCAGAGAGACAAGGATACAGGAACAATGAAGACATACTGCAAAGACATAAATGAAAACAAAAAGACCCCGATTATTAAAAATGGAGCAATGTAAGACGATTACAAAAAACATGGAGAATTGAATCCAAAAGGCCCTTATAAAGTTATAAATAAAGGTGAAAGGGGATAAAAGGAATGGAGCGAATTGGTAAGAGTGAGAGGAAAGGAGAGAGGAAGGTAGAAAAAAGAAGAGACAGATCAAGAACATGAAGCCAGATATGAAAGAAAAAGAGAATGAGATGAGAAATGGGCATATCAGCACCCAAGACAAGAACAACACCACAGGAGAAAAAGACAGTAATATACAGATAACATTTCAGCCACGAAACCGGTACAAAAAAAAACAAAACTAGGAATTAAAAGTAGAAACAACCGTTAGAGGTTAATAACCATACTGTAACAATAAAGTAACATTATATATTTGTGTCTATAGGTGCCCTGGTGATGGTTTGCAGAAACAACTTTAATTTGGTTGGATCTTCAAATGAGAGAGAAACACCTTCGTAGGTAATTTTGAAGACAGGGATTTAATATGCCATAGCTAATATTCAGAGATCTCATTTGAGGATGTAGTGCCAAAAATTCCTTACATCTAGCGTTGGTTGCATTAGAAAGATCCTGAGAAATGAAGATGTTATGACCAGACCAAACAAGACGACGTTTCTCTCTGGCACTCTTTAGTACGCACATTAGGTCAGTGAATTCTAGGAAGAGCATTATTATACCACGCGGTTTGGTGGAATGCGGCTGAAGGCGACCAAGGCGATGTGGTCTTTGGATGTTTAGAGGAGCAGGAGACTGAAGACTTAAGAGTTCCGGCAAAAATTTCTTCAAGAAGGTGAGCAGATCAGGGCCTTTAATGTTCTCCGGTAACCCGTAAATACCCAGATTGTTCCTTCTGTTACGATTTTCAAGATCCTCTATGTGAAGTTTAAGTTTTGGGATTTCTTGTTCTAACAGAGAAATTTTAGTCAACATGTCCTGGAGATGGCCCACACGTTCCATTTCAGTGAGTTTGCACTCCATGCTGATCCAAATATTCTCAATCAACTACAATTTTTGTTGGTGGTACTCATGAATGGTTTGAGTGCACGTAGTTCGTCCAAAATTGTATCCAGGACCGCATTTGAAGATGACTGAATTGGAGATGGAGGATCATTCTTGACTCTTTTAGGTTTGATACCACAAGAGGATGCCCTGTATAGGCTAAGTGAGTCAGTAGACATGTTAATGATGTGCCCTGACGATGCAGAGGTTTTTGAATAGGAGAGAGTTTGTCTATAGAAGTATAAGGAGGGGTTCGTGAGATACCACTTCGCAGCAGGTGAAAACATGCTCACTATACATCACTATACCTCAGGAGCAGGCACAATAGAAAGTAGATGTAGACTTGATCCAACTGCAATTTATGCTCAAAAGGTACTGTAGGATTGTATAGGAATACGAGGAGGTGAGAACAACCAGCTCCAGATTACATGCTCTGTGGGCACCAAAATGAATATAGACTCCATTAGTAGGTGCTTATTCCATCAAACTATTTCTATGCGTCATGTTGGTAATGAGATACCCAGAGGACCAGGTAGAATTAGAGGTTTGGCAAAGTACCATAGAATTAAAGCATCACAGCATTGGTTTGAAATAAAATCATGGCAGGAGTCAGAGAAGCAAGTGGAGTAATGAATAATAGTGAGAAATGAGCTAAGGCTGACCCAGATAATGTTGGTAGCAAGAGGCATCTGAGAAAAAAATAATGCGAGCGCTGCACTGCACAAAATGGCGACCGCTTGCGAGTGAAGAGAAAACTTGCCTTGACAAAAATTGATGAAAAAACGGGTGAGGACAGTCTCCCGTTGACTCAAAAACTTGCCACCACAAAGCTCTTTAGGAGATCGGCTGCAAGAGCACTGGGCATGATCTCAAAGCAGTCCATAATAAAGTTTGTAGCTGTCGGTTAAAAAGGATCTTTGGCCAGAAACTATGGTTACCAATAACAAATTGGATATAACTGTTTTGTTTAGAAATTAATTATCGGCTATTATCCTTTTCTTTGTCTTCTGATGAACTGTTGTATTGTAACATACATAGTATTTTGTATGTATCCCTTATTCTGTAAACTTTCCACTGCCATAAAATCAATAAATAAAAAAAATAAAAATAAAAATTCGTATTTCCGGGAATATACAGAGCGCAGTAGACAGCCGCCATCATGCTTGGATGTGTAAGCCACTCCCTAGGCAAAAGTAACTTTGACAGTATACCACTTGCTCAGCTTAGTGGGTGTTATGTAATGACCAAACAGGTTTCCATAAGTTGGCAATCGTTATTTAGTTGTAGTGCAAACCTTCAAGCACATTTGGATAGATTGCAATATTTTCCTTTCACAAATATTGCGACTTTTTACTTGCCCATGACTATAGATGTACTTGTGCTTGCTCCATAAAGAAGTGGAATTAAGCAGCAACCATTCTTGGGGAGACAGCAAGGTGCTAGGTCGCTATTTGGATTAGGTTCAGAATTCTGCCTTTGCTTTTCTATGAAGGATAAGGCATCTGAGGTGAACACTATTTGTGATGAGGATGAGAAATAGAGTAAGACTCACCCAGATAATGTTGGTCGCTTAAGGCAACTGAGGAAAAAATAACGCGCGCACCGCACTATACATAATGGCGGGCGGGTGAAGAGAAAATTTTGCTGTAACGAAAATCGATGAAAATCGATGAAAACGGGAAAGTAAAGTCTCCCGTTGACTTAAAAGCTTGCCACCACAAAGCTCAGCAGGAGACCGGCTGCAAGAGTGCTGGACGTGGTCTCAATGTGGTCTAAAATAAAGTTCGTAGCTCCGTGAATAAAAAGAGCTCAGAAGACAGCTGCCATCTTGCCTGGATGCTTAAGCAAGGCCCCATGGAGAGGAAGATTGAACTGATGCTGCTTGATCTGTATCCACCCTGGGAGGGAAGAAAGCTTGCATGGCCAGTGCTGTGTGTGTGATGGAATTGTGCACTGGTGCTACTGCCACCTTTACCTTTTCTTTGTATTGTGTTAGAAAAGTTTGCACATTTTGCTGACCTTGCCACATGTGTCTTGCCTGTTAGTGTAGCTTACTAAAAAGAATTGTGCTGTTCACAACACAGATCAAATGGCATTTTCAATGCTCGGTTTCCTACATCGTGCAAATTAAGCAGTTCCTTACTATAACGTAGGTGAAATAGGTTTATATAAGGTATTGCACGTGAAACAAGCAGTAATAATGCTAGACATGGGCTAAACTGATTTGTTACAGTTAAAAGAAAAACTGCCAAGTGACTCCTTCAGCTAGTCCTGACCTTTTAGCCAGCAACAATTTGCACATTGTCATTTTCAGCCCTCGCTTAATCTTTTAGGTTTTATTGATAGTTTTAGTATATGGGTATAACAAAACAATACAAACTAAAAGGTCTCATAAACTCCTATATAACAACTATTCACTATAGTTATGCTATTGATATTTGTATGATGCAACCATGTGTGTGCATTCATAAAAGTATACTACCAACACATAGATTAAGAATTAAATCTGACTGGAGCCCCTGGCTGCGCTATTATGAACTAGAAATGTGCGACGAGTCAGGCACTTCCCTAGCAGTACTAGAAGAACAGTAGTAGGATATGGGGAACCCCCACTCCCCGGAGTTGTAGTGATGATAAATGTACTACAGGAGAGCTGGTGGAGGGGTAACATGTATATTAGTCTATAACGGTATGTTTCATGAATTGCTTTGTGTGATACTAACTGTGCAAACTCCCTCGTCTATATTGTATTGTTATGCCTTTCTCAAAAATATCTATTAAAATACTTTAAAAAAAAGAATTATGTCTGACACAATAAAAGTGCGTGAGTCTTATCATTAAATATTTTCTCAGAAGCCTTACTAAAAGCATGCTTTCATAAAAATGTAATAACTTGGTAAAAAACAAATGCACACTATGCTGCAAAGTTGGCTTAACTTAAATGTAAATGGATTCATTGACAGATCCTCTGCCGCCTTTCCAGGTACATCTGCATTGAATACGCTTAATCTGAGACAATGCAGAAGGGAAGGGGGAAATGGAATGAAATAGTAGATATGAGAACTGCATCTGCAATTAGTAGCTGTGCTGCTGTGCTCCTTCACACTGCTCTGCTTGCTGATGTTCCTCACTGCTTTTAATTCAATGCCTCTCTTCCTTATGATTACATTTTGAGGGCATAACACATCAATGATAAAAGACAATGTTTACTATACCACCCCACCACTGGATGCGCAATCCCCTTTGTATCCTCCCTTGTGTGTGAAAACCCCACCATATCTTGTTTTTCCTTATAGTCTCTGTTAGCTGGAGGGCAGAGTATGAATGTCCAACCTCGAGATTTTTTGACTATAGAAATGCGCCTTAGTCTCTTGCACTCTCAATTGTGCAAAGAAGTTGTTACCTTTATCTGGTTGTTGGGTCTTGTTCCTGTCAAGGGGACCTCAAATAATCATGCTTAGCCTCACACAATATCTCACAAATTCTCTCTTATATCGAAGATTAGTCTCTCCTATTTCTAGTTAAACAACATGTTAAACGCCCATATTATAGTTAAGGGCAAATTGTACTCATTTGAACCCTTTCTTTTGCAGGTTTCATAGTGCCGGAATTGATGATTCTTGGATGCTGTCCTCTGCAATGACTAGACAATCAAGACTGAAGTTGTTCCAGGATGCTGGATAGGACTGTGCGGGTAAGTCTGACAATCAAACAGGAGCTTTCGTCTGCTGGTGCAGAGTTCCCAAATGCCAAGCAGGGCATGGCAGACAGGCGTAACTTTTATAGGCTGTGGATTCAAAATGGCTACCAAGAATATTCCAGAAGGTTCTGGATTCAAAATGGCAACCAATAAGATTCCAGAAGGTTTTCAAGATTGGTAGCCTAGGGTAGTTGGACCAAATCGTATTGGTAGTAAATTCTGTGGACATATTGTGGTAAATAAATAAATAATACCTCTATTTTTGAATGGATAAATGAATAACAGATAGCTCAATAAATAAGAGTCAAGATTCGAGGTAGTAGGAGTTTGCAGGTTTAATACAGCATAAAGGACAGGAACAGGACAACCTGCACAGGAATAGGATGACAGGGCCCGGCAGCTGCCGGGGCTGGATATGGGATGAGCGCGCTAACTTTAATAACAGTACACAAGCATATATACTAAAACAGTTGCATTACAGCGAATACAATAGGCGGAGCAGTGGGTGTGGTCAATAGCAGTCGCGAAAGATAAGAGTGAAAGTGGGTGTAACAAGAGGCGTGTACATAGACATGTGATGTAAACGTAACAGAATATGTCATAAATGGGGCGGAAACATGGAGGGGGCTACCTAAGGAGCCGGGACCTCTAACCTAATGGTGCGCGCAAACTGACAATGACGTGTTACTAGGAGAAGCTGGGGGCTATGAACTCTGTGCTAGGAGCAGAGACTGAAGTCTGGAGAGTCAGGGCGACATGTGCCTAAACAATATCTAGTATCTGATGTTTAGAGAACATGTTGATAGAATCCAAAAGTTATCGGGGTAAAGGCTAACAGACTCTAAGACTGATGCATGCATTATTCTACATGTAGTGCGTGTTGAGGAATATTAAATGACCAGTAAATGCAGTATTTCTCTTACATGGAGACGTAAAGGCTAGACAATGACGGAAACTATTGATGCGATTCAGTAGCTTAGGAATGCAGAGAAGGAGGGCTGGACTAATAACTAGAATCATAACATACTCTTGGCAGACTCGTAGGCAGAGCCAGGCCGAGCCGGGCACTGCGAGGCAGGAAGTAAGTGAAGGGTCGAGGATACAGGTGGGGGCTGTATCGCTCCTCAGCGAGGGTTCAGGAAACAGGAGCTGAATCTGTTGTCCAGGCCCTTTTGAGGCCTAGAAACGGGGACTTTACAATGAAATAACGTGCACACTGAGAAACGTGGCAACGTAACTTTACATAGGCCTAATACTCGTAGCTTTCACGAGAACTGGAAACTGGCATACTAGAGATGGACACAACTGTAATTGCGTCTTTAATCGAATCATGGGGAATACATATGCATATTAATCATGCATATATAACATAAGATGGGGAACACGTAGGGACACAGAACATGGCAAAATTTACTTTTCCACATTCCCTCCTTGTCACTACGTTTTCATCAGGAAACATCAATATTCATGATACCATCTATCATTTCATACAGTATCATTTGCTCGTCTCGAATTTTCTTGGAACTGGATTTAGAACGGGACTTGGGACCAGGAATACAAGAGGTAGCACAAATGCCGCAAATCGCGGGGCCACATTGTATACAGAGGCAGCAACTGAATATGATCGCTACTGCAATACCCAGAAATGACAATACTTTCCATCCCCAGGCGGAAATTATATTCCAGAACCAACCGGACCATGTCCAGGTGCCTGGATCTTGGTGTAACATATGGGCAATTTTATGGAGTCTGGTTATGGCTGAATAAGCAGACGGCGCGTTATTAGGAATGAAAATGCAGCAACTAGATCCGATGACTCTACAGGCCCCGCCCCTATCGGCCAGTATGACGTCAAGGACGAGACGATTCTGGAGCACGACAATTCTCATAAAGGATTGCTCTTCGGTTAAGTTACTTAGAGCAGAAGTAGTCTCAATCACTACTGCTTCGAGGGTTCTGGTTAATCTACGTATCAGTTTACTATTCACAACAGTACCTAAGTAGGGAAAGACACCTTTATTGATATCTATGTATTGTTCTAGAGCAGTTTCAGTATAATCGACAATCGGGAGGTCTCTCTTGTGTCTAGTATGTACTAGGTGGGGATTCCTATGATAGTCAGGTGGGGCTAGGAAAACTGGTGGCAGTAGGAAGGCAATGTAACAGGTTCCCTCCCAATCGAGGGGTAGACGAACATATGCGGTCTGACCACAAACAAAATAAGAAATGACGTGAAGCTTTGAAAATAGATTTCCTACTGTCACTATACTTGACAATAGTAGTACAATCACTATGTCCTACGTGTATGGAACCATTATTTCGGACACATAATTCGCCTTTAACTGGTAGTACTGACATAGCAGGTAAGTCTGGAGTAGTGTCAGACTGAACATTCAGGACCATGAAATTCGAAGAATAATTACCTAAATTATAAACTTCATTTTCTAGATCTAACCCTATTCTGTGGGGAAGACCTTGCTTGTCTGGAAAACATGTACTGTTAAGAAAAGACATATCTGTTGAGGATGACGTTAACGTGGACCATGCTCCACACGAACCATTATGTGAAAATGGATAAGGAAAGAGTGGCAGAACTCCCTTCGGTGTCTGGAAAGGGGGGAGTCGACCACACACCCAACAATTAGTGGCATTGCTGGTCTGGTGTGAATAATGTAACATGCGGATGAAGGAATTATTACGCATAGCAAGACGATATGAGAGTTCATGAGGAGGCAGATCACTAAACGTGTGCTCTACTGTAACATTAGAAGACTTATTTACATGAGGAACTGGAGAATACAAATAAAAGGCATAACTTGTGCAGGAAATCATAATGCTAAAATATAGCAGAAAACATAAAATAATAGTGCAACTTTTAGAGTTCTCATTAACTCTCTCTCTGTGGGGGTCTATTATATACATATCAGAAACCGGTCTAACCGTTTCACCTAGGGGAGGACTTAGACAATCAAACTGGCTGACTTATTTTACTAGACCTTAATTTAAGCTTATACTCCTGCTGCGGAGTTTTCTCTAACAGGGAGGGTTTAGTATCATTGTCTTTTGCGGGACAGTCCTTAAGAATAGTACTTTGGCAGTCTTTCAAATCCTCGGAAATGTTCTTAGAAACAGGCTTTAGTCCAAAAAATCTTTTCACATGTGACAGGTGGACCCAGCCCTTCCTGCCTTCCAGCTTGACGGCAGTACGGGTGGCCAGGAGGACCTGTCGGGGTTCCTTCCAGCGAGGCTCCAGCGGACTTGAACGATCAAAATTCCGGACAAGAACCATGCATCCGGGAACGATGTCATGCGGTGCCACCTCGGTATTGTCTGGAAATGCGGCAGCAACCTGTGAACGACAAGAGTTGAGGGCAGACATCAAGGAAGCTAGGTAATCTGTCAGCATATTACTTGAAACATCTGTAATACTTCGAGGTCTAGGTGTACCCCACATGTTAGGGGGGCGGCCGAATACGACCTCATACGGGGACAGACCTGATCTGGAATGTGCGACCATGCGCATATAAAATAAAGCGACTGGCAGAGCTACTAGCCAGTCCACACCTTTCTCTTTACAAATCTTGGCAATACGGATTTTCAGGGTCTGATTATGTCTCTCTACTAGACCAGCTGCTTCAGGATGGCGTACACAATGGAACTTCCACTGGTACCCTAACAACAGGGAAATGTGTTTCATAAGCTCGGATGAGAATGGCTGGCCGTTATCAGAATATACGACTCTAGGGAGTCCATAACGGGGGAAGAATTCACGAACCAACTGCTTGGCAGTGGTCGCGGCTGTGTAATCTGGGACTGGATATGCTTCTGTCCACCTGGACAAAGCGCATACAACTACAAGGACATACTTGAAACCTCGACATCGCTCCATCTGAATATAATCCATCTGGAGGACTTCAAAAGGGTGGTCAGGGGGCTGGAATCCACCTTGTTCCACCGGGACACTTTTACCTGGATTAAACTGACAACATATCATACAGGTACGGACTTTCTGTTTGGCTGCAGCTCGTAAATGCTTGTTAAACCAAATGTTCTGGATACTGTCTAACATAGCTTTTTCTCCTAAATGTGCTGGACTATGTGCGGTATTGATAATGACTTGAACCATAGAGTCGGGGAGAAACCATGTGGCTTTACCCTTCGTTACCCATCCCTGATCTGTCTAGACCCCTCCTTGTTCGGACCATTTCTTGATTTCATCGGGAGTAGCATGTAACTGAATATCTATGACATCTTGAGTGGGGTCCTTAACTGTCATACATGTAGTCTGATCTGGAGTATGTGTCTGTGTCGGGTTAACTGAAATGTCTGGAGTCTGTGCTGTAAGCTTGGCTGTGCGATCTGCTAGATCATTACCTTGGGAAATAATGTCAGTAACTTTCGTATGTGCTTTGCACTTCATGATAGCAATAGATGTCGGTAAGTGTATGGCATCTAACAGAGCCTGAATAAGGAGACCATGCTGAATCTTGGTTCCATGAGAAGTCATGAAACCTCTCTCCTGCCAGAGCACTCCAAAGTCGTGTACGACTCCAAATGCGTAACGTGAATCTGTGTAAACATTGACTTTCAGGTTCTTAGCGTGTATGCAGGCTTGGGTCAGAGCAACTAGCTCTGCTGCTTGAGCAGACAGGGTGTCAATACGGTGTGTTTCTATAACTTCAGTGACTGTAGTCACTGCATACGCGGCTACTAGTTCTCCTGTACTTGTTCTCATACATGAACCATCCACATAAAGTGTCAGGTCGGGATCTGGTAATGGAATATCTGTCAGATCTTGTCTTGGCTTAGTCATAATGTTAACTACTTCCACACAGTCGTGTGTGGCAGGATTTGAATTAACTGATGGTAACAGTGTAGCAGGATTTAGAACGTTGCAGCGTCTGATTTCTATGTGTGGCTGGAACAGTGTCAATTCATAACCTGTTAAACGTGCAATTGTCAAGTGCTGAGTCTGTGTTCGGTTTAAAAGAACTTCCACAGAGTGTGGAACTTGTACTGTCAAGGAGTGTCCTAACACTATGGAATCACTTTGTCTGATAGCTAGTGCTGTGGCTGCAACTGACTTGAGGCACGCAGGCAGAGCCTGGGCTACAGGATCCAGTGTGCTCGAAAAATAAGCACATGGCTTGTATTGTCCTGCTTGATCTTGTGTGAGAACAGATAATGCTGTACCTTCACGTTCAGTGACGAAAAGTGTAAAAGGCTTACTGTAGTTCGGTGTAGCTAGAACAGGAGCTTGGCATAAAGCTTTCTTTAACTCATTGAAACTAAGTGTATGTCCAGATGTCCAAGGGAGGACAGTCGATACGGCTGCCTCCTGTGTCGTTAACTGTATCAGTGGCTTGGCTAGGAATGCATACTGAGGAATCCATTGTCTGCAGTAAGAAGTAAGGCCGATAAAAGCACGTACCTCCTTCTGGGTCTTGGGCTGAGGAAGACTCGCTATTAACTGGATACGGCCAGGTGTCAACTGCCTACCCCTCTTGGACAGCAAGTGGCCTAAGTAGATCACTTGCTGTACACAGAATTGAAGCTTCGAAGGGGACACCTTGTGCCCCATCTCGGCAAGGAAATACAAGACTGTAAGGGATGCTCGCTCGCAAGCACGTTCAGAACGGGCTGTGATTAGTAGATCATCGACATACTGGAGCAGGGCAGTGTCAGTTGGCATGTGAATGTTGTCTAGTTGTCTCTTAAGTGCTTGACTGTAAATACTAGGACTTTCTGTGAAACCTTGAGGAGCTCGTGTGAACATATAGCTCCTTCCATTTAAACAAAATCCGAAAAGAAACTGGCTGTCTGGATGAATGGGGACACTGAAAAACGCGTTCTTGAGGTCTATGACTGTGAAAAATGAGGCTTCGGAATCAATGGCTGTCAATAGGGAAGAGATATCTGGGACTACTGGGTACTGGGGAATAATACATTTATTGAGTTCTCGAAGATCAATCACTAATCGATATACTGGGGGTGCATTTGGATCAGTACGTTTCATGACTGGAATGATCGGAGAATTACATACATTGGAGTCAGTTTCTACAACTACTCCTTGAGCCATGAGCTCGTCAATAATTTTGGATAAGGCTGCTACAGCCTCAGGTGGCAATCTGTACTGTCTGATTCGTGGTAACACTACACCTGGTTTGAGAGTCACACGATGGGGTGTGATTTGCATATAACCAACATCAGTTGGACCTTGTGCCCATAGATGCTGCGGAACATTGGACAATCTCGGATCAAAATCTCGTAATACATAGTGACCCTTGAAGTCACGTAGGAACAGGCGTATTCCTTCTGGGGAGCAGCAAATAACTGCACCTAATTCTTTCAGTGTCTTAATACCTAACAAATTTTCTGGACATGACTTCGTAAGTAACAGATCAGTAGTGCGGGACAATGGACCTACTTCTAGAGTAACTGGCTTAGATATCTCGTTTACAATAGGCTTTCCTGAAAATCCAAGGGAAACATTTCTAGAGCCTGAGAGCGGAGCCCCTGGAACTTCGGCGTGACTGATGGTCGTCCTACTTGCCCCTGTATCAATCAGAAACTTTCTGTCTTTCCCTAGTACTTGACTATGAACATAGGGACCTTCTTGATCTACAGGAATCTCGATGAGAGGCAAGCCTACCTCCCTCTCTAGGCTGTTTCATGAATATGGCTGATACTCTGGATACTCTGTCTGAGCATACTGGTACATCTGCTGTGTAACATGCTGTGTTGCAGCAATAGGCTGCGGTGCTGGAACTGTCTGTTGTGCATTCTGTGGCTGAGAAGTCTGTGAAACTTGTTCTTGTCTAGGCGGACGTGGTCTTTCTTTAGTTTTACCAGTAGCTATATTGTGTTTCAGAACTGCACACTCGTTTATAAAATGACCTGGCTGTTTACAATAATTGCATGTCCCTTTAACGGGAACTGCAGGATGACTGGCTTGATTCGTACCCCTCTTCTGACTGTCTTGAGGAACAGATTGTGCAACTAGTACTTTCATTTTCGTGTCTTTCATACGTTTTCTCTCGTGTTCTTGCTCTTCTCTGATTCTATTCTGGTGATACTGAAGCATCTGTAACATCTGGGACGGGGTACTAGCTTGCCAGGTACTTTCGACTTTCAAAACTCGGTTCTTAACTTGTGGACTTGAATTCTCGACTAATTTAGTAACAAAAAGATGAGGGTATGACTCACTACTTGTCTTGAGGCCACTGTTTATACTAAAGCATTTCTCAAATCTAGAATAAAAATCACTAGTGTCTTCGTCTTGTTTCTGTTTACAGGCTGAGATTGCATCCCAGTCTTCCTTTTTAGTGGTTAATAATCTGGGCAAAACTTGTATTAACAGTTCTGGTAATTCTTTACATTTATCTCCAAGACCGGTACCTGGTACTCGTATCTTATCTTCAGCTTCTAGAACTGCCCAATCGATCTTTTTCTCTCCCACCTCCCAATCTTTTTCCTTGAGTTTCTCGTATACCCCTGCGGGCAACAGGACTTTTAACATTTTAATAATATCTGGATACGTGTATTCTCCCATACGGAGCATGTCTTTTAATTCTCGGTGGAACCCTGCTGGATCTTTGTCGTGATAAGGAATTAATTTCTTCATCTCTAAGAGTTCCATCTTTGTAATCGGGGTGTAAACAAACACTCGTTGCATTTCACCATCTGTTGTCCTGACTGGGTGTACTTCTCGTAACGGGTTCTGTCTATCTATGTAAAAGGGTTTACTTTCTGGGGGTGAGACATGAACAAAATGAGGGTTCAAAAACATACTATATTTGTGGCGCTGTTCTAGAATGACACTAATTAAATCGGTACCTAGACCTTTCCATCTATACTGGAGTAACTCGTTCAGGACATCGTGTAACGGACCTGGATCAGAGTGTTGACCCTCATACAGAGTAATGAGGTGCTGGATCATATACATACCCACCAGTCGTTGCTCGGCTGGGGGCAATTTCAGAAACATTTGTGCCACTATTTCGTCTGGGAAAGTGGTAGAATCAGTAATCCATCGGACTGCTGATCGGACTAGTTCTTGTTCATGCATAGTACTTAACTCACTATAACCGATTCGTGACTTCAAAATGTGATCGGTAGCTTGAAATACTTGTTCTAGAGAACCTTGTTCTGGTGCTGGATGATGAAAAACTGTCTTGTGTTCTAGGCATAAATGGCGATCTGGAAATCTAGATTTTCCTACATACGCTATTCTAGTGGGATTCTGGTCGTCTACCTCTTCGGTAGAGTCATTTTCTTTCTCGCTTACTTGTGCTGCTTTACGTTGTTCGTGTAACTTTAGTATTTCTTTACGAATTTTCTTGTACATACTCTCTATACTACTGATAGTCTTGTGCTTACCCTCGGCTATATTATCACTCCACCTTGTCAGGATTCTCATTTCGGCCGGATCTTTAGTCGGGTAGTCTTGTTCTCTTATTAGACAATTAATCAGAAACTTTAATATCATGAGCTGGATTTCAGCTTTCCTTTGAGACATGGCTTCGCCAATACTTTCTGGATCATTCCCTGTACGGATGAAACGATATATTCTGTCTAGATCTCCTTTCATATCTGGTAGGGTGTCTAAATACCCGGTCACCCGTCTTACACGGATGGAATATATTACTGTACTATCATCACCTGCAACCGGATCATAGCGGCATTCAGTAAGAGCTCGTCGGATATCTGCAACGGACTTAAATTTGGGCGTACGTTGTAACGCACATTCATGTAACTCGGCCAACGTTCTACGTTGGTGTGGTGGCGGGGTACCAGGAGGACCTCCTCCTGCGGCCCCTAAACTGGAATCGTCGACTGATACTCGTCGTACCGGTGCGGTGGGAAATTGTAATGTAGGCTGGACCGGGGGTACCGTAGCGGGTACTGCAAAGGGTGCCCCGGTGTCTGGGGGAGCAGGAATTGCCTGATTTACAGGGACTGGCGGAACAGGATTTGCATATTCCGGGACTGTGTCGTCCAAATAGGACGAGATGAAAATATCAGCTGCGGTCGGTTTGTGACGTAGCTTAGTCGGAACTAATGGTGGCGGAAAATTACTGGATGCCTCCGGGGTCGCTTTTGGCAAGCCCTCGGCAAGAAGAGGATACATACCCTTAATAAGGGCATGCCTCTGTCTGTCTGACTGTTCGGTTTTGACTCGTTCACCTATCTCGATTAATTCCCTTTCTTGGGCTCGTTCTAAAGATTCTCTACTTAATTCTGACTTTCTGATTTCTTTTTCGGTTCTCTTATGAGATTCTTTGCGCCATAACTCGATGGCATCTTTCTGTGACTGTCTGGCTTTCTTTTTCCATAATGCTTCTTCTACTCGCATGATGCACTCGGCATCCCATGTGCCTGATACAGGCCATCTATACTTTTCCTCTAACTGTTTGGTATACTCTACCCATAAATCTAGATATAATATGGCACTTATGCCATGCTTTTGATACATAAAATGACCTGGACTGTCCCTAGGCGGGACAGGAACTGCTGCTTCTAGCAGACCTTTTCTGGTTTTTAACTGACGTAGTTTAGAAAATAAGGGCATGACTGAACTGTAACCTAGACACAATACGCAATTACAATACACAATGAACACGATAAATACTCCACATTCATACCACGACATTACAATACATGAAAAACATTTAAAATAACAGTTCGAACAGAATACTACCTGGAATACTGGAAACAGAATACATGAATTTTCTCGAGAAACAGAACTGACTAGAACAGAAACTAGATGTACTGCTAAAACAGTACGAAACTCACCGGTCTCATAAAGAGACACGTTAGGACCCGCATCCACCAAAGTGGACACTTCGTTTTGGGTCTGTGTACCACCAACCCACGGACCAGAGTCAATTTAGATTGACCCTGTCTAGATACTACCCCAGCAATGGTACTCACCGGGCAGCAAGAACGGAAGGCCTCGGACTGGACTGGACTGCTTCGACGCCGGACGGACGAACTTCGGACTTCTGTTACGGGTGGGCCTCCGGATACCTCGGACCTTGGACTCTCGGCTTGGGCTCTGGTCGGGAATCGCCGCGTTCCTCCACCGCCTCGTCTGGATGCTGGACCGCAACCTCCGTCTCCTCCGTGGGCCTGAGGGATACTTGAAGCAGAAATATCTGCCGGTGCGCAGAAGAGTTCCGTCACGGCAGCAGAGGGTCAGGGGGCATACGTGGCTTCACCGGCGCGTGGGGAAAGGGCAAGTCCCTATTCGGGCGCCATTATGTGGTAAATAAATAAATAATACCTCTATTTTTGAATGGATAAATGAATAACAGATAGCTCAATAAATAAGAGTCAAGATTCGAGGTAGTAGGAGTTTGCAGGTTTAATACAGCATAAAGGACAGGAACAGGACAACCTGCACAGGAATAGGATGACAGGGCCCGGCAGCTGCCGGGGCTGGATATGGGATGAGCGCGCTAACTTTAATAACAGTACACAAGCATATATACTAAAACAGTTGCATTACAGCGAATACAATAGGCGGAGCAGTGGGTGTGGTCAATAGCAGTCGCGAAAGATAAGAGTGAAAGTGGGTGTAACAAGAGGCGTGTACATAGACATGTGATGTAAACGTAACAGAATATGTCATAAATGGGGCAGAAACATGGAGGGGGCTACCTAAGGAGCCGGGACCTCTAACCTAATGGTGCGCGCAAACTGACAATGACGTGTTACTAGGAGAAGCTGGGGGCTATGAACTCTGTGCTAGGAGCAGAGACTGAAGTCTGGAGAGTCAGGGCGACATGTGCCTAAACAATATCTAGTATCTGATGTTTAGAGAACATGTTGATAGAATCCAAAAGTTATCGGGGTAAAGGCTAACAGACTCTAAGACTGATGCATGCATTATTCTACATGTAGTGCGTGTTGAGGAATATTAAATGACCAGTAAATGCAGTATTTCTCTTACATGGAGACGTAAAGGCTAGACAATGACGGAAACTATTGATGCGATTCAGTAGCTTAGGAATGCAGAGAAGGAGGGCTGGACTGATAACTAGAATCATAACATACTCTTGGCAGACTCGTAGGCAGAGCCAGGCCGAGCCGGGCACTGCGAGGCAGGAAGTAAGTGAAGGGTCGAGGATACAGGTGGGGGCTGTATCGTCCTCAGCGAGGGTTCAGGAAACAGGAGCTGAATCTGTTGTCCAGGCCCTTTTGAGGCCTAGAAACGGGGACTTTACAATGAAATAACGTGCACACTGAGAAACGTGGCAACGTAACTTTACATAGGCCTAATACTCGTAGCTTTCACGAGAACTGGAAACTGGCATACTAGAGATGGACACAACTGTAATTGCGTCTTTAATCGAATCATGGGGAATACATATGCATATTAATCATGCATATATAACATAAGATGGGGAACACGTAGGGACACAGAACATGGCAAAATTTACTTTTCCACAATATGGCCCTTTAAACACTTGATAGCTTAAATGCTATGATGTTAGGCCTGACCACTGTGTGTGCCTTAAGCTACACGTCTGACTACTGTGTTCCTGACTTCTCCTACTGGCCGTGACACTATCTCATGTGTTGTTTATGACTACAATGTTTCAGGGTGCTACAGGTGATCTTGCATTGATAGGGGTGACCGAGGGCAGAGGACATAAGGGAGCTCTGGGTGGTTATGACAGTACCCTCGTTCAACAACCGCTACCTCAGTGGATTTCCGGGTGTGGAAGGGTATTTCAACTGACAGTTTTTCACTAGCAGAGGAACTTGGTGGGGATGTTTTGCATGCTCAAAAGACCTCTCCTAAGGCCCAAAACCTAACGAATCTGTGAGGTAGTACAATCGACATCTGACTTCCTTACAGTCTAACATGTGCTTAATCATGTATTCCGGTTCTCCTTCTATGGTAAATGGGTCCAAAGGGGCTCTCAAATGAACGTCTGGATGACATAAAAAGGAAACCTGAAACACTGGAAGAATACGCATATTGGTGGGCAATTTTAATTTAACTGCCAATGGGTTAGTATTTTCGGGATAGGGAAAAGTCCAATGTATCTTAGGTGCAGATAAGTAACTCCTTTATTATCCTTTCTTACTCTTATGAGCCTTGTCTAATCCTTTTTATTATCTATTATTTTTACAGTGGTGGACTAACCCCCACACCCCTCCCCTATCCCTCCACACCGATCTCCAATTTACGGACATCTCCCTTCCCCCCCTTTTTAGGGCTCACCCCTTTCCTATTCCGCAGGAATAGGAAAAGAGCCCTAATGCAGCCAAACCATACTTCAGGCCAAGCAAGGGCTCTCCAGCGGATTTTCGGAAGTGCACGCCTCGTGCACGAGCTTGCCGCCTGCCTCCACATCAAAGCCATCTGTTGCTTTGCGCTCGGCCTCAGGCCGGCATTTCTCCTCCCCTAATTACCGGCCGGCACATCAAAGGCTGCTGCTCCCCATGTGTCTTGTCACCCGCCTCCGCAATGCCGAGAAAACACAAACCCAGTATTGACTGCTCATATATTACCCCACAAGCAATCAGGTATTCCGTTTTTTTTCTGACAGATGCGTTCAACCAATGAAAGAAGTTTAATGTATATAGAATTTTTTTATGCACCACCATACATCGCTGGGCTGCTGGTTCTATGTGGTGGAACGAGGCAGCAACTCCCTATCGAGACTGAGAATTACACAAAGTAGTCGAAAACCAGGGAGCACGCCAATGGAAACATGATCATTTAAATGAAGGCGCAAAAATCCTTGCGCGTTACCGAGCAAGCTGTGGGACAATCGAGACAGTTGTGTAATATATCCAGAACAAACTAACGGAAACTTGTGAACCCCCTTCTATGAAATGTTTCTTGGTTTACTGAGCGTTTCCCGCTCCCCGTCCCTCGCTCTCTCCGTCTCCCGGCACATGGCGGCTTTACAGCCGCAACAGATGGCGCCTTTATTCACCACTCAATATTTAAAGCTCCTCTTAGTCGTCTCCAAAGTCATTGCTGCTTTACGGCGAGTTTGCTCGTCACACCTGCCCGTGCAATACATTTTACTTTTAAAAACCTCACACATTGCGATCCACGCAGTGTATGGCATATATGCACGTTGCTAATTCTCAACTTTTATCCTAAACGTATATATCGGTTTAATGTATGCATTGGGAAGTGTGCATTGTAAAACTCTACCATTTACCTTGCAGTGAGCACTCACGCGGTGTGCGCTGTTGTGGTTCACCGGTGAGTTACAAGCTTTCCTCACCATATAGCGCCTTCCTGTGCGTGTATTGTGGCGCATCGGTATTTCCTGAGCACTTTCTGTATCCTTCCAGCTGCTCCTGGCGCAGTATTGCAGTACACTGGTGATTTACACATACTCTAGTCCTTACCGTACGCTACGTGTGTGTAAAGCATGCTTGGTGTACTTTACACCATCACCGAGACGCAGGCACTGTATTGTGCATGGAGTCAGGTGTAGGAGCTTTAGTCCTTCTTGGCCAATCACAGAGGGTACTTGTATAATGCACACAATGCCCGCATTAAATGAGCAGTTAAGGCTTTTGGAGTGTGTAATATCCCATGTATGGTATTTAAACTGTTTCTCCTAGTCTGAAATGTTTATAATGTCCTAATGTTCAAATTATATATGCATTTGCGTTCATGCAGTCGATGACATCACGTTCATTCGTACTTTACACCTGCTTTCCTAATCAAACAAACCATGGGTGCATCCTGTAAATTACACGTGCATTAGGGCTCATGCGGCGCAAACTTCAAAGCGTTTTCTACTGGAAGAGTTGTCTTACTCCGGCTTAAATGGGATGTAATTAAAGAACAATTATTCATAAACATTCCTCGGGAATCAGCTATGAACATTCAGGAGTAAATCTCTTATAACATAGGAGGAAGCCACAAATAGCCATAGAAAACAATTTATGAATAAGAGCAAAACTGTGGAGTATTTTATTGATTTTACTGTACTGCTGTTCCTCCGAAAATAGTTTTCATATACTTTGCACGTTCTAGCACTTTTACTCCAGTCACACCAGATCGATATTGGTGCAAGATAGTGGTGCTTATAAGTGTCAGAGGTTGGAGACTGAACACTTGTGATTGCCCACAATGTTACTTTTGTGTGAGAGTAAATCTACCCCGCACTGGGCTTGCCCTTACCCTCGCAGAGCTGCCCACCTTTACAAATACACCCTCATTTTACGTCAGTGCAATGTATGCTCGCATTGAACACATTACACACACGTGGAATGTGTAGGTTGTGTGTCTGTGAATGACTATGAGCGAAGTGTGCTTCACGCAGGACAGACTTTCAGGCTAAGCCTGAATTATGCTTGGTGAACAGAAGGGTTCACCCCAACAGCTCCTCGAAACTCAAACATTTTCAGAATGTAAGGAAAGAAAATGGAAGGAATGCCGGCCGGCACATCAAAGGCTGCTGCTCCACATGCGTCTCGTCACCCTTCCTCCCTTGTTGTTAATTAAAGGCATTGAATGTGGCTGGCTGAGGCTACTGATAGCATCGGCACTGCCCTGGCAGCTAATCTGACATCAACATCTACGACTGACACTTCAGTCCTTTGCCTTTGTCCGAATGTCTGGCCATTTCCTCTTATCTTCTTGTCTGGCCATTTGCCTACTGTCTCCTCCCTTTCCTATGTCCTCCTGTCTGCCTCTTTCCTTCCTCCTCCCGAATGTCCTTTCCCCACTCCTTCTATCCTTTTGCCAGTTCTCATATCTGCCCTTCTGTTCTGACCCACTGCCTGTCCCCTCTAAGCTGCCCTCCTCCTCATCCCTTTATCCTTCTGTTTACTGCACGTTTAATGCTAATTTGTTTGTATTCTCACGCCTAAAACGGAACAAAAGAGGAATGCATTTAGGTATTTGCAAACACGTATACAGAAGCTCTCCCCACTCGTTGCCTGGTCAATTACCCCATAACAACTGTATTTCTTGCCACTATATTTTGTTCTATTTTCTCATTTTAATTTATGTTGTTTGGGCAGCTGGTCGTTTTTGATATGTCCGGGAGTTGGGTGTTTGGGCCTCGGTTAGGCAGAGTGTGCCATCAGTTCTGCAGCAGGAAAGCAAGCTTGACACGGATGTTACTTCTACACTTCTTTGTTCCTGTGACTGCCCCTGACAGGGACGATTCTGACTTGGAGTAGCTAGTGTACAGGCTCCATTACCAAGCTATATACTATACACTTTATACCCCTTAGGCAAAATGTACGCATCACATTCCATCTACCATCACTCACCCTCACACCCCCTCACCCCCTCACAACGCCTCACACACCTATACTCACCCTCACACCCTAACAACTCTCACACCCCCTCACCCCCTAACCCTCACACCTCCTCATCACACACCCTCACATCCTCACACCCTCACCCTCAACCGCCCTCAAACACCCTCACAGAGCCACAATCACCTACACACCCTCACACCCCCTCATCCATCCTCACACACCTTCATTCACCCTCACAACCTCATCCCCCTCACCCTCACAACACTCACACCCTCACCCTCACACACCCTAACACCCTCACCCTCACAAACTCTCACACCCCTCATACAACAAATCAGAATCACACACCCTCACACAACCTCACTCACCCTATCACCCTCACACACACTCACATCCACACTCACCCTCACCCCCTCACCCTCACACTCCATCACTCACCATCACACCCTCACACACCCTCACACCCTTACCCCTCTCACAACACTCACACCCTCACACACCCTCACACCCTTACCCCTCTCACAACACTTACACCCTCACTCACCCTCACACCCTCAGCCTCAGTCACCCTTACACACCCTCACCCACACATCCCCACACCCTCACACACTGTCACACCCTCATCCTTACTCACCCTCACACCCTCACCCTCACAATACTCAAACTCCACCCTTCAACTTCACCCTCCACCCTCCAACTCCACCCTCCAACTCCACCCTCCACCCTCCAACTCCACCCTCCACCCTCCAACCTCCAACTCCACCCTCCACCCTCCAACTCCACCCTCCACCCTCCAACTCCACCCTCCACCCTCCAACTCCACCCTCCAACTCCACCCTCCAACTCCACCCTCCCTCCAACTCCAACCTCCAACTCCAACTCCAACCCTCAATGCCACTTCACCAATCAATGCCACAACACCACTTAATGTCACAGCACCACTCAATAACTCAGCACAGCACAACACAACAGCACCACTCAACGCAACAGGACCACTCAACGCAATAGCACCACTCAACGCAACAGCACCACTCAACGCCACAGCACCACTCAATGCCACAGCACCACTCAACGCCACAGCACCACTCAACGCCACAGCACCACTCAAAGCCACAGCACCACTCAACGCCACAGCACCACTCAACGCCACACCACCAATCAACGCCACACCACCACTCAACTCCATAGCTCCACTCAACGCCACAGCAACACTCAACACCACAGCACCACTCAACACCACCGCATCACTCAACTCCACCGCATCACTCAACGGCACTCAACGCCACAGCAACACTCAACACCACAGCACCACTCAACAAAACAGCAACACTTAATGCCACAGCATCACTCCGCAACACTGAAGGCCACATCGTCACTCAACATAACAAAAGAGAAATTGCCAGTACTGATAATACCACAGTAACAAAAATTCAAAAACAGTACTTGAAGAAATATTCAAGACCGAATGCTAGTTGATAGCTTTTATTCTTATTTATGATTTAATCAAAAGATACTTTTTTGTTTTTCAAAAACACACATGTAAAAAACAATTTACTATCCACAATTAGAACTAGGGATGAACATTCATCATAACACTCATATCACAACCATACGGTAAACAATCATTCAAGGAGAGAAGGAAAGCACTAAAGCAAAAAGCTACAACAATTGGAAAAACATACAATATTTACAATATCATACAGTACAGTACCAACAAAAACTAGAGAAGCCAATGTCTGCAAAAACACTTGGAGAATATTTTCTTCTGATATACAAGCAATTTTGGCGTACATTCCTATAGTCAAATGTAAAAACTACTTCTAAATTCTTTTTGAGAGAAGGAGATAATGTACGAAAAAACTACGTGATAAGCTACAATTATCATAACATTCGCGCTTATCACTGCAGCAGACAGTAGGGAGGCTTGGGCCTACGCGTTTCGAATCCCAATGACTTGCAGAGATTCTCTTCAGGGCCTTTGAAATTTTCTAAACATAGAAAGACAAAGCAAAAAAGAGGGGGGAAAAAAGATTAGAACGCAACTCAAACAGGTACAGTCAATTATAATCACAAGATCAACATCAGTCACCTACACTCAGTTAGCACCCAGGATTTCTCAAACTAAATTATGCACAAACTCCTGACTACTACAAGAAGTCCTAAAAATACCGCAGGCGATTTTACTCACATTCTTTAGTTGTGAGCATTAGTAGTCTCACGGGGACAGTTGGTTGGAACCCTTGGTGGGAGGTAGACCTGAAACCGAATTTATGATTTTTTCAAAAACGGGCAAAATGTTATATTACATTGGCGGTGCTTAGCGTTTAAAAGAGACTCTCACCTAGTAAGAATGTATGGGGAGACGATTCGACAGGCTGTTCAATTGTAGTGACTGGACGTTTCTTTTAGGAGAATAAAGAAATGTCATGTTTAGTATAACCTGGTGGCATAATCTGAAGCCGTGGTAAACAGAACAACAGATATGTATCAATTACCAAAAACGTGGTATTACGGGGCGTTGAGGTAGCACTTGTTCGCAGGGCCGTCTACACACGAGGAAGCTTTCAACGTGTAGCTCGTCTAGAAAAATAGATAAATGGAGAACCTCGTTAGCCGGCAGCGTGCTTTCTCAAAGAGACGGTGAACTAAGACGGCGGCGGCCGCTTACCAGCAAGACAAGTCAGCTACAAGTGGCCACGATAAATCCAGCATGCGGTGGTTTGGAGTTCAAGACGCCAAAAGGCGGCACATTTTCACGATCAGCGGTAATTTTTAAACTAGGAAGGAATGAAAGTACCAGAATTAAAACCTAAATTAGACTATCCAAACAAAGCGTGAATCCGCACGTTTGCCAGCTTAAAGTACTTACTAGCTCTAAATATATCCAGTTTTCAACAGAAACGGCAACGTCCAAGACAGCACACGCTCGCGTCTCCTCCGCAGTAGCAGGCTCTGGTTAAACTGCTCTGCCTATATACCTGGTTAATGAACCCGGGACCCGCCCATTCAGTGGCGACGGCTGCATAAAAGTCCTGGGTTGGATCCAAGAGGGATTTACGGATCGGAATTTTGAAATTTAAACGAACAGCACCAATGTTTACTTCAATGCATCTCATCAATACTTGGAGATGAATTAACTATGTGCCCTTTACAATTTGAAGATTTCGCTCAGTTAATTGAGTCCAGATACTGCCGTATCGAACTTTACGATAAGGAACGCTTCACGTTTTAATAATATCAAATTTATATCACCACCTCTGGGATTCCGCTCTATCTTAGAGATTACTGTCCACTTGAGGTCACTCACAGAGTGCTGCAGTCGCGTCCAATGGTGCACCAAAGGAGCATTTTCAACTTTCCTATTAATCCGTGATTTATGCTGCGAGATCCGCTGGCGGATCTCTTGGTTTGTTTTGCCAATATACAGCAATTGACATGGGCATATAATGCCATAGACCACATATTTGCTCTTACAATTACTCATCGTGTCATGTTTCCATGACACTCCATTATGCTGGAACAAAGCACCTTCAAGGGTTGATTCACAGCATAAACAGTTTCCACATTTGTGGTGTCCCAGGATGGGTGGCATCCCCATCATTTGGCGCAACGTTTGTGGTTTGGGGATGGGCATGGCAGCTCGAACAATATGGTTCGCAATATTATTCTCTTTCTTGAAGGCAAATAGTGGCTCATTGGCCAGACTCGAGTCGAGGTTCTTGACCAAGTGCCAGTTCTGTTTAATTACCCTTTTCAAGCGGTTGGCATTAGGGCAGTATGTGGTGACACATACCTGCTTCTCTAGGGAAGGTTTGGATTTGCGCTCCAGCAGTATTTCCCGTGGGGTCCATTGAGCTCTTTTCTTGCAATTTTTAACAAGTTTCTTGGGATAGCCCCTCTCACATAACTTGGATGTCAGATTTTCTGAGTGTTGTTCGAAATCTTCTTTAAAAGTGCAGTTTCTGCGAACACGCAGAAACTGCCCATATGGGAGATTTTCTCTTAAATTTCTGGGGTGATTGCTGGTAAACATCAGAGACTTGTTACGATCCGTAGGTTTAGTATACAGAGTAGTTGCTAGCTTGCCTTTGGAAGGGAAGACTTCCACGTCAAGGAATGCAATCCTGCTGGTGGATTCAGAAATGCTGAATTTTATATCTGCTGTTCTATCATTCAGCCATTGGTAAAACTGATTTAAAGAGTCACCATCACCTTTCCATGTCAAAAAAATATCGTCAATAAAACGGAACCAAGTTCCGATGTATTGAGAAAACGGGTTGTTGTTATAGATGTATGCATTCTCATACATGGCCATAAACAGGACCGCTAATTCTGGAGCAAAGGGGCAGCCCATAGCCACCCCCTTGACTTGGTAATAGAAGTCACCATTAAAGCAGAAATAATTCCTTTTTAAGGCGAAAGTAGCCAGGTCCACTATGAACTTAGTAGGCACCCGCGCTGGTCTTGGCCTAGAGTCAAGAAAATAAGTGAGTACTGCTATAGCCTCATCCTGAGGAATCTGGGTGTATAATGCAGTAACATCTAGAGTGACAAGCCTGTCACAGCCTTCATTGAAATCTATGTTTTCAAGTTTTTTTATGAAGTCAGTAGTATCCTGAAGATAGGATCTGACCTCAACCATAAATTCTTTCAAAAAGCAATCCACATATTTTGCCGCAGGTTCTAATACCGAACCACACCCCGCCACAATGGGTCTACCTGGTGGATGGTCTGGGTCTTTGTGTATTTTTGGCAAAACATAGAACATAGGAACTTTAGGATGTTTATTTTTCAAGTATTCAGCCTCCTTAGGGCCAACAAAACCTGAGTCAAAACCCTCTTGCACAATGGCAAAGAGCTCATTCTGTAATTGTGAAGTAGGATCTTTATTTATTTTGCGGTAACAAGCAGGGTCTTGAAGTTGTTTTAATACTTCAGCGGTGTAGTCTTGAATATCCCACACCACGATTGCCCCGCCCTTATCCGCTTGCTTGATTATAACCGTGTTGTCAGTTTTAAGGTTATTTAAAGCCGTCATTTCTTTTTTAGTGGTATTAAACTTGATGTATTTTTTCTCCCGTTCCATAGCCGATATGGCAGAGAGTACACTTTTCTCAAACGTTAAAAGGTTTTTCGGGACTTTATTAGCTGGGGGGCAGAAGGTTGACTTATTTCTGAGACCAGTCACCTCTACGGATTGGATAGTAGGGTTCTCACTAAAGAACACGGTCAAGCGTAGCTTTCTGCAAAACTCTATAAACTCAGACTTCATTTTAACGAAGTCGGTTCTTTTGGAAGGAACGAATGACAACCCTTTTGCCAAAACACTAACCTCGTCCGGTGTCAACACTTTTTTAGAAAGGTTAAAAATAGGCGACACGTTTAGTTTTTGTAGTGTTGTCGTCGCGTTTTCATCTCCCACTGGACGTTGCTTCTCGCTCGGCCCCTCGGGAGTGTTTGGCCTCTCCCTAAAAAATTCGCCGATTGGTTCTGCTGTTGCTGCTGGTTACTGTTCCAGTTTTTATTTCTGTTGGAACGATTATATGAGCTTGCAGCGTCACTATCTGTTCCAGAGGAGGAGGTGTCAGAAAAAGAAATGAATTGTCTTCGCGATCTGCCCTGGTTTCCTTGAAGGAAACGTCTAGATTCCGCTTTGGAATAAAAATCAGCTTGTAAATAAGGGTATATATTATCTAAAGAAAAACCTTTTTTATCTTTTTCAAATTGGTTCGACTTTTGAGTAATCGTGTAGTCTTTAAACTCTTGTACTTCTTTAGCAACTTTTTCTAGAAGAGTCTTGGCATCGGCTATGGTGGGGTTACCACTAATTTCAGACTCTAGCTTGGCAATCTCAGCTAATTCTTCCTTGGATATTCTCACAGCTGTTTCAACCGTTAAGACCATAAGATCCCTACTACATTTGGTCTCTATCATAGAGAATCCTTTTTTGAAAACTGGGTCTTCTGTAAAAATCACTCAGCACCACTGAAGGCCACAGCATCACTCGGCACCACTAAAAGCCACAGCATCACTCGGCACCACCAAAAGCCACAGCATCACTGAACGACACAGCATCACTCTTTGCAACCAATCAACAACAACTGGTTCTAATATGTTCTCTCAATGTTTTAAGCTTTATTAGAAATGTTACAAAATAATGGTAATATTTCACTTATGTTCTTGGATTTTCCTCACAGTAAAATACACTGAACATAATCTTCCCATAAGTTATTTACAAAACTTTAAGCTATTGCCACTATACATTACAATAACTTTTATTTAAGTATTAATTATTAATAAAAATAAAAGCCATTGTTATTTATAATATTAATACTTCAAAGTCATGTAAATACAACACATATTGCATTAGAATGAATTAGAATTAGAGTGTCACGTTTGCAAAAGTTAAAAATATTGGCATTGTAAATAACAAAGCTAATAATTTCGCTACTTTCAATACAGACACATAAATAAAATATTTGTCATTTGCAATACCAATACCTCAAACTTTCCTAATGCGAGACCTATTGCATTGCAAATGCTTGTTAGTTCCTTTCTTATAAGGTAATCCTTCAAAATTACATTGTCTCAAAACCTTTCAATGATTTATTAACTTTTCCTTGCAGGTTTAATGTGATTTTATATTTTATATTCCCGTTTTTTATCGTGCACTCCTCACTCACTGACTTTGCGTATTCGCGCCCAAGCGTTCCCGCTTTTGACCCTGGGCCCTCAGCAGTTCCCCTCCGATTTCGAAATAGCTTGCGATGCTCCCCGATGCAAGTCGCGACTCCTAAGGGCACTTCCACGCATCGCTGTAAGATTTGAGGAAGATACCTTGACAACCGTGACGTCGTTCACTGTGGTTGCCTGTGTTCTTTCCTCTCCCTTTCCCTAACTTTGGCTTTAGACAATCGCTTGCGCTTACGATCATTTCCATGGCAACCACACCTCGCGACCGTCAATTGACGATCAGCTGTTCATCCAAAGCAGCCAGAATATACTTCTTCTAACGTACTCTCTCTAAAAAAATAGAAGTAAGGTTTTATTGTCCTAAACACTCTGCCCATAAGAAAAAGGGGAATTTACACTTGTATAAATATATATTAACTCCTTAGGACATTTAACCAATTTGCTCCTGCGTTCCCCTTTCTTCCTCGGCCATACTATATTTCTTACGAGCAGTACCCCTATATTGGGCTAATAAAGTAAGTGGCAACCCCCCACTTTTATAAACATTAAAAGGCACAATATCTTATTCTGATTCAGACGATGCTTCCGCCCCCACCACCAACATTGATAAGGAATCTTTTAGAAAAATGCTCCAAAGAGAAATGGGGTCATGCATGTTTGAGACCTTAAACCAGGTCATTCAACAAAAAAGACCTCTCCCTACTCAGGAGGATGAGGCTAACGAAATCCTCATTGACGAGATCCCTGAGACTAGGGGTAAAAGAATTAGAAAAAGTGTAAGAATATTGAACAAATTACCCCTATGAGCATTCCAGGAGGTCCTAGCACCTCGTCCAAACTGGCAGGTCTTAGCACCTCAATACCGAATGGAGGTCCTCGCACCTCGAACTCCCTGGGTGTCCCTAGCGGCACAACATATTTGGGTGTCCACCGCGGCACAAATTATCTGGGTGTCCACCGCGGCACAAATCATCATAGTACTCAAAATGACATGGGAGATAACCTTTTTCATGACATTGAATCTTCTGATATCCCCGATGAGTATCTCTTAGATTTAGATGTAGAGGATGACGACTTCTACCATATTGACGAATAGCCTCCTACATCGTCTAAGGACAATATCCTTGATCCCATGGGGAAGAAATGTTCTCTCCTCTAAACCTCAAGCATCCCAGATCCTCTGAGTGGTGGCCCCAAGACCATGTTGCCAAATTCATAAAGAAATGGCTGGGCAACCTACACGAGAGGGATACCAGGAACATTCTCAGAGCAGAATACTCAAGACCTTCCATCGAAGATAAAACTTGCCAAACTCCCAACCTTGACCCTGAGCTCATAACATTTCTTTTTAAGCTCGGTCGAGACCCCAGAAAGGGGATGGAGAGATCCCTAAAAGGTTGCCAGGACCGTCTTCTCGAAGTCCTGGGACCCCTTGCAAGAATAATTGATTCCGCAGCGGAAAGCCACATCCGTGGTACACCTCTCAATACTGAACTAATCAGAGAGCCCTAATACTTTTAGGTAATGCAAACGCTAGCCTTAATGCCGAAAGGCGTAGAGTTGTTCTTACTAAAATTAATCTGAAGCTTAGCGATATGGCGGAAAAAGAATCCTCTAACAACCCAAAAGGACGTCTTTTTGGGGAAGACCTTATCAAATCTCTTGGTAAATACGTATCACTTTTCACTGCCTTAGATAAGGCTCAACAAAATATGAGGAAGGTCTTTAACAACAACCTTTTTGGGAGGGCCGGAAGAAGGGGCCTCTCTTCCGGCCGGTTTAATCAAAGGCCCTATCCAAGATCCTGTGGCTTCGGTTGTGGATACCAACAATACTAAGCTCCTGCTTTCTATCCCCAGAGAGGCAGAGGCCCCCGTTCAAGAGGATTCAGATCTTGTGGCTCATCCTTCGGCGCAAACCCTCCAAGTGAGTACTCTTTCTCACTCACCCTCCCCTTCTTCTTCCCTAAAGGTGGGAGGCAGACTCAAACATTTTTACCAATTTTGGAAGTTAATAACACAAGATCCCGGGGTACTAAACACAGTAAAGGGCTTTCTCATAGACTTCACGCATATTCCTACACAAACCTCTTTTCCAAGAGACATACCTCTTTCACTAGATCAGCAAAAAATCGTAGATCAAAAGATCTCCTCCATGCTTCAGAAAGGGGCAATAATAGAGGTCCCAATGGAAGCGATAGGATTCATAAGTACACTATTTCTCATACAGAAAAAAGAGAAAGGTTGGAGACCCGTGATACATTTAAGGGAACTCAACAATTTTAGGGAGACTGGCTGCTCAAATTGGACCTAAAAGACGCGTATTTCACCATCCCTATGGCCGAAGTCCATCAACCTTTTCTCCAGTTTATGTGGAAAAAACATCTATACCAATTTCAAGCACTTCCCTTCGGTCTGTCCTCTGCCCCTTGGTGCTTCACCAAGGTCATGAGAATGATTGCCTCATTCCTAAGAGAAAGGGGTATCCGCATGATCATATACCTAGACAACATTCTTGTAATGTCACAAGACCTCACTCAAATAGTCCAAGACCTGAAAACTGTAATGGATCTCTTGGAGAACCTAGAGTTTATTATAAACAAAGAGAAATCTATCCTTACTCCATCCAGATCTCTGGAGTTCCTGGTCTTCACCGTGGATACCTCCAAATGTCTTCTTCTTCTTCCTTCTATAAAAATATCCAAGATCAAGAAAGACATGTCTTAAAACAACAAGATCTTCCACTGAGGGAACTAGCCAGACTACTCGGTCTCCTCTCCTCCTCCATTCAAGGAATCTTCCTGGGCCCTCTAAATTATTGAGCCCTAAAAAGGTTAAAAGGGAAAGTAAGCATGGGCCAAAAATCCGTTACGCTCGCGAAATGTGCGGATTTTCGGCAATTTCGCAATCGTCGAATCTCGCGAAATTGCCTAAAATTCGAAAATTCGCGAGCGGACGGAATTTATTTTAATTTTTTTATGGCCAGCTCACTCAAGGGATCCCTGCGCCCTTCGGCGCGATGGCATAGTAACACACACATGGTCACTGGAGACAACTCTTCTGGCCCTTTACGCAGCTGTAGTGTAGGAAAAGCACTACATTTACCCAACGAGGTAGCACTTACTGATTACCAGTAGAAAGTACTCCAGGTGAGTAGAGGTATCGCACAAAACGGTGGCGTCTTCTTAGATAAATAAGGGCAGGGTTCATTCTGACATGTTGCTCCGGTCACAAAAATTAAACCTCAACAGGAAGCACTTACAGCAGGTGCCCGAGTTGAAGCTCAAGTTCAGTAACGCATTCATCAACCCAAAAACAATTGTGAGCTTTGTCGAGGCAGGGCAGGTGTGCTTTCTCCCCA
The DNA here is from genome assembly GCF_964261635.1 of Lissotriton helveticus. Lineage (NCBI taxonomy): Eukaryota > Metazoa > Chordata > Amphibia > Caudata > Salamandridae > Lissotriton > Lissotriton helveticus. The sequence continues at coordinate 586,283,407 of NC_136072.1, forward strand.
TATCTACCGTCAAAAATAAGCTGTGATGCTGGATGGAGGCCTTTGCATCCTTGACTTTCACGAGCGCAATCCCCGTGCAGTTCCTGTGACCAGGAGCTTCTTGCTCCTTATCTGCTGCTCTGATCGGTCTCTAACCTTTTTTACACACAAGAGGCATGTGAACTCGCATAGATGGCCAGCCCGTTTGGCCCCGCCCACACACTTGTGGTGTCACCGTCTTCCCGCCATTTACCCACTATGATGGACAGCTCACTCAAGGGACCCCTGCACCCTTCGGCACGATGGCGTAGTAACACACACATGGTCACTGGAGACAATTCTTCTGGCACTTTACGCAGCTGTAGTGTTAGGAAAAGCACTATACATTTACCCAACGAGGTAGCACTTACTGATTAGCCAGTAGAAAGTACTCCAGGTGAGTAGAGGTATCGCACAAAACGGTGGCGTCTTCTTGGATAAATAAGGGCAGGGTTCATTCTGGCATGATGCTCCTGTCACAAAAATTAAACCTCAACAGGAAGCACTTACAGCAGGTGCCCAAGTTGAAGCTCAAGTTCAGTAACGCATTCATCAGCCCAAAAACAATCGTGAGCTTTGTCGAGGCAGGGCAGGTGTGCTTTCTCCCAATATCTACCGTCGAAAATTAGCTGTGATGCTGGATAGAGGCCTTTGCATCCTTGAATTTCATGAGCGCAATCCCCATGCAGTTCCTGTGACCAGGAGCTTCTTTCTCCTCATCTGCTGCTCTGATCGGTCTCTGACCTTTTTTACACACAAGAGGCATGTGAACTCGCATAGTAGGCCCGCCCATTTGGCCCCGCCCACACACTCACGGTGTCACGGTCTTCCCACCATTTACCCACTATGATGGACAGCTCACTCAAGGGACCCCTGCACCCTGCGGCGCGATGGCATAGTAACACATACATGGTCACTGGAGACAACTCTTCTGGCACTTTACGCAGCTGTAGTGTTAGGAAAAGCACTATACATTTACCCAACGAGGTAGCACTTACTGATTAGCCAGAACGTACTCTACTCTAAAAATCTGCGAGTTTGCGGATTTTTCCGCTAACTCGTGGATTTTTTTGCCGATTTCACGCGAATTTGCAGATTGTAGATCCGCAAAATTCGCCCATACTTAAGGGAAAGCCCTAAGATCTGGTCCCTGGTACGAAGATCAAATTACTCTGGACCAGAATGCCAAATCGGAACTTACGTGGTGGCTAGACAACCTAGAAGCATGGAATGGCATAGCAATTTTTGGCTCGAAACCAGAATTTGTTTTGGAATCAGATGCATCACTCCACGGCTGGGGCGCATGACTTCTCGATCAAAACACTGGTGGAATCTGGTCACAAGAGGAATCTTCCCATCACCTGAATTATCTGGAGTTAACAGCTGGACTCTATGCCCTTATGAGCTTCAAACACTCTCTCCAAGGGAGGTCAGTCGTCCTGAAGATGGACAAAATGTCCGCAGTTGCATATATCAATCGCCTCGGAGGTACCAAATCTGCGGACCTCTCCAATCTAGCCAGGAAACATTGGATGTTCTGCCTGGAGCACAAATTGCTCTCAAAGTAGAATACCTTCCCGGCAAGAAGAACATCTCTGTGGATTGGAACTCCAGATTCCTCCTAGATCACAGTGATTGCAGGGCTTAATTTGAGCCGTAGCTTGCGGGTGCTTAGCACCGGCACCTAATTATGAGGGTCGGGTCTACAATCACGCACGCTGCATTATTAAGTGCACCTGCTGTCCTGCCGTCAGTAATGGATTTATGAGTCATGCGTTGCGTGGCACTGGCACACACAGAGAGCGTGTGCTGTGCTACTGCTGTGGTGCTGTAAGTGCTGTGCTGCTGCCTGTCACTTAGTTTAAGTTACCCACATGTTGTACTGGACTGTTGTTGACTCACTCGATGCATGCAGTAAATTGTAAACACTTACTGCGTAGGTGGCGTGAGTGGCGTAACTGACACTGACTCTGATTGGATTCTCAATTCCCTCCTCCTCACTCTCTTCAAGACGTCCGGCCGCGGATCAGGCCCAGTGGGCGGGACACTGCACACTGAGTAGTAGTTCTTCTTGGTCTACATCTGCAGGGGGTTGGGGCTGTGCGCAGCAGAGGCAGTGACGCGTGCGCAGATTATGCTATTGAATGCACGTGCATTTTCGCTGCCCGCCCCAGCATACCCGCACCTCTCCTCACCAGCCACCAAGTAACCAACGCACGCCGCCTTTCAAAGTAGCAGGAGTCGGGAGCTTGGACGACAGTGATTGAGGTTGGCTTTGGCTACTGCTGCAGTACATAGCTCTGGACTGCTCAGCAGGTGAGGGCGAGCGAGGCAGGGCCTGGCAGGTCGCAGGCGCCGTGGTGATTAATGGTCAGGTTTTTTAAATTATTATCTTGATTGGTCTACCACTCTACCGGCGTCTGGTCATGATGGCCTCCTGGGGTAGTAGGCCGGCGCCGGCGGCCGAATCATCATGATTGAATTGAAATAAATCAAGCTGCGCAGGTGAGGCAGGGCAGGGCAGGGCCTGGCAGGCCGCAGGCGCAGGATTACTGTTTTAAAAAAAAATCATAATTGTTGATTGGGGACTGGTTTGATCATGATGGCCTGGGATAGGCGGCGTAGGCCGGCGGGCAAATCATGAATTAAAAAATAAAGCTGCGCTGGTGAGGCGTACTGGTTTACTTTTTTATGTTGATGTATGATCCATCCACAGTTCAACCCTTCAATCAGAGGGCGCCGGCCTAGGGACAACAACGTAGAAGTTTAGAAGTTACATACTGCAAGACTGCACCCCAGGAGTGAGGTCTTCTGACTACTCATACTCATGTAATGCCCCATGTAAGCGGGATCCTTTTCCACTTCGTCCTGAGTGCGTGCAGGTTGTGTGCCGTGCGTGTCAAGTGTGAAGCTGGGCTGCGTGATCAACACAATGATGGGTGTGTGCCTGAGAAACACAAAACAACCACATCAAGCACCATGTTTTTAGCCGTCTTTTCTTACTGGGCAAGCTCCCAGCCTTAAAAAGTCCCCATTGGTTGTAGCTTCCAAGCCTAAATGTGGTAGGCCTACTCAGTGTTTGAGGAGCCTAGAGGGGGCGAGGCCCAGGCGCTGAGGGACAGACTGATTCTCCTTTGAGGTTCTTGTCAACTGATCTGCGCATGCAGAAAAAGAAGGGCTATTGTAATCTGTACTACACAAGCCTGGCAAGATGCCCTGGAACTGAAACAGGGGCACGAGGTATGTAAAATGTCAGATGTTTGGGACCACACTGCATGTTCAACTTCGGTTCCTCATTGTGTGCAAACCAGCCTGAATGCAGCTTTCATGGAAAGTTTATTGGGTAAAATGCAGTTTCTAAGCTAAACAAAGCTTCTGTTTGTTTTTTCTTTTCTAACGATCATTATAAAGTGAAAGGGCCAGTAGAAGGGGTCTTGTTCCTCAAGAAGGGTCGCCAACTTTCTCTGAAAGATTCTGTTTTTTTTCTTCATGTTTTGTGATCCTCGTGGGCCCGGAGCTAGTACCCCACATTCCTCCGGTTTTCCCTCGATATTTAACAGTGATCTCTTCTCTTCCAAATCAAAGCCTTAAAAATGCCGCTTTTACAGATCCCCCTCAGTTTTGTTTATTGGCCTCAAAATAAAGCCCCTGGTCCTATTGCTAAACTACTGGAACTGTTTGGGAATGAGACAGCCTAAGAGAAGGCGAAGATGGACTGCATGTCACGTGGGCTAACATATTCCAAACAAACAACTGCACAAACAGATATTTGATTTTGGTAAATCTTTATTAAAACATGTTTTAATGTTTTCACAATTTACTATTGGGGCGCGGCTATGATTAAAGGACACAGAGAGCACATAGATACAAGAAGACACTGATATCTAGAAGCGAAGGCTAATTACACTCCAATCTTGCACTCTCAATCTTTGCTTGCCACTGGAGGAAGTGGGCGAAGCCGGGGAAGTGGGTGTGGCCTCTTAACAAAATGTGAGCACCTGCACTTCATATTTTACAAATTAAGCACTGAGCGATTGGAAACTCAATGTTTCCGTTTTCAGTCTTCTGACCAGAATCTGGAGTCCACTAGAGTTAGATCATTTTGCCAGCAGACTTATATTCCAACTACCCAAATAGTTCAGCTGGATGCCCGATCCCGGTACTCTAGCAGTGAACGCACTTCTACATCCCTGGACAGGAGTGAAAGCTTATGCATTTCCACCCTTTGCCATGATCCAAACAGTCCTACAGAAAGTGAGACAAGATCAGGGCTCCCTTGTCTTGATAACTCCCTTTTGGCCTTTCCCAGGCTTGGTTCCCTACCTCTCTGGAACTGGCGTACACCCCCCCTTTTTAATTCCTTTCCAGGAGAATCTTTGTTGGACTTGGCCCTTCTGGCAGGTTCACCCCTAGACTTTTTGCTTGTAATGGTGACCTGGTGATGGTGATTTTTGGGTTCTGCGCACTTTCACTGTGTCCCAGTGGAAAGTGTGTGCGCACTCCGAGTGCATGTGATGAGATAGGCCTGCCCTCCCATAGGAATGCATGGGGAATGTATGTGTCCCTGGTAGTTCCTGATGCGTGGGGTGTACAGGCTCGAGTCTGGTATGTGCGGACTCGTGTGATTGAATGCTTCGCAATGATGTATGTGACATGATTGTGTCGTGTGTGGAAGTGCCACTTCTAGGAGTTGGCATATTAGTGTAAAATTTGCCTGGCGTGTGATTGGCTGGAGCTGGCTGGGATGCCAGGCTCCATGAGTCATGATGGGTCTGCCCGGTGGTGAGTGTGGAGATTAGCATGCTGATGGCTGGGGAGGAGTGCACCTGTGTCTTGAATGGGGCTGGGCTTTCCCCCACACAATGCTGGCTCCGCCCCCTGTGGTGCGTCTAACGACCCTAGCCTCCCTAGTGAATGAAAGGGGTGGTTGAGCCATCAAGGGTGCTCCAAAACCAGCTGCGACTGGTTTACCCCCACCCTGCACCTACAGACAAAGGTTTTCATAGTATAAAAATGGGGCTGTGTCCCCACAGAAGTTGTTCTTTCCTGATCCTACTTGAGGGGGGCTGCTGCTGCTGCTGGGGCCAGGAGGACCGCCACTTGGATTGTCTCCCTGCCTGGAGACCCAGTGAGCTGGCTCTGGGCCCAGCCTTGCCCCCTGCCTGCCTCCAGACCTTGCTGGAGCTTTGTCCTGTCCTTCAGTGCTGGGGAGCGCTGAGATTCACTGTCTAGCGCTGGGAGCTCGTCAGTCCGCCTTTAGCGCTGAGGAGCGTTTCATTTTGGCCCCAGCGCTCATTAGCGCTGTCCTTTGCCGTAGCGCTCAGAGCGCTTTATTTTTGCCCTAGCGGCTGTCCACGCCACATTTGCCCTAGCGCTCAGAAGCGCTTTATTATACTTTGTGCGCTCGGGAGCACTCTTGTTACCGAGCCGGTGCCCACCCGGCATTTGCTTCTGTGTCCCCTGCCGGGCCGCCACGCTTCCCGCGACGACCCGGAAGTGATTCCCAGGCCGGCCAATCGCTGTGCGACCCGGGAGAGCCGTCCGGAAGTCCCTCCCCCGCAGCCGGGCAGCGAGGAGAGAAGCGTCGCCAGCGAGGCCCCGAGGAAGAGGAGCCCCGCCCTCAGCCCCAGGGAGACCGCCGCCTGACAGAGACCCGGTGAGTGGGGCCGGGAGAGCGAGGGCAGGGAGGAGGGCGTCGGGGCACATTGCCGGTGCCCGCCCCTCCCCTGCAGTACACGGGCCTGAGAGAGGCCCAGTGGTGTTCGAGCCCAGAGAGGCTCGTGGGGCATTTGCCTTTGTGTCTGAGTCCCCCGTGAGGGACTCCAACAACCCCGCATTTTTGATTAGGAGCCCCGAGGCTCCTGGGGCCAATTGGTGTATTTCGAGCCCCGAGAGACTCCACGCCCACAGTGGTTTTGCGAGCCCAGAGAAGGCTCGAGGGGGCACCTTGATTTCTACGAGCCCGGAGAGGCTCGGGTGCCAGTTCTTGTTCTTGAGCCCCGAGAGGCTCCAGCCCCAGTGGTATTTAGAGCCCAGAGAGGCTCTGGGGGCTTTTCATTGTTTTAGAGCGCTGAAGCTCTTAAGAGCCAGTCTATTTGCTTTGCGAGCCATGAGAGGCTCTTGGGGGACACAGGCAGTTGGTCAGAGCCCCGAAGCTCCATGCTGTGTTTCGCCCCACCATTGTTCTTGAGCCCACGAGGCTCCAACGTTGGCCCATTAGTATTTACAACTGTCCAGCACTTAGTGGACAGTTGCCACGTTTAGGCCCCCTGACTTTGGACACAGGGCGTCCTAGCCCGAACAAGGCCAGTTGGCCTAGGGACAGTCACAGGTGGTGACTAATGTGATTTTTGCGCAATTGAGTTCTTTGATACACCTCTGAATGTTTGTGGGCATCATTTGTTTTCCTTCCTTGCACCTCTGAATGTGTTGTTGATGCATCATGTGCCTTGTTCTTACACCTCTGAATGTATTGTTGATGCATCATGTGTTTTCCTTCCTTACACCGCTGAATGTATGTTTATGCATCATGTGTTATGTGCTTACACCCCTACAGGTATAGTGATACTTAGGTGGTTGTTTTTCTCCTAGTGCAGGTGGTGCTAGTGAGGTTCTGGTTACCAGTGATTACTGGTTGTGTGCTATTTTGTGCTACTGTGATTTTACATTCTATGTGCTATGTTCTAAAAGTGTTACTTCTAAAAGTGCTGATTCCTGACAGTGGTCCTGGTGGCCCTGTCTTGTACATATCCCCTGTAAAATCTGCCCGTGCCTGTTGGCACATTGTAAAGTGTGTGTTTTTATCTAATGTGTTTTGGTGTAATACAAAGGCTATTATTATATAACCTTGTGTGGAGTTTCCTTTGTGGTGGGCCTTGGGTATTGTTGCTGGGGTGCGTGCACAAATATTTAACTCACATCGCCTCCAAGTTTAGCCTTGCTGCTCGCGCCACGTTACCTAGAGGGTGAGCAGGGGTTATCTTGGTGTGTAACTCCCTTGCCCTGACTTAGGAGTGGTGGTCTCTGACAGACTTTGGCGCAAGCCCTGGCCAGCCAGGGATCCCATTTCTAACAATCTTCTAACAGGCGTAAACGGAGGATTTCACCCCCTAATTCAGACAAGGAGTTTGAACCTTCTTGCTTGGAAAGTGTCAGGAGATCCAATGAAATCTCAGGCCTTTTATCATCAGCTGCTACACTCCTCAGATAATCTTAGGCCCCAGGTACTCACTATAGATACTACAACATTCGGAAATGCTGGGTTCGTTGGTGCCTGGAAAGGAACTTGGATTCCTTACAGGCACCTATTGTTGATGTAGTAAACTTTCCAGTTGAGCAATTTGATAAAGGCTTAAGTTACAGAACTATCAATTGCTATAGATCAGCCATCTCTGCTGGCCATATGCTTGTCAACAGGAAAACGGTAGGTAAAAATATAATTGTTTGCCGAGTTATGAAGGGCATTCGCCTAAGAAGGACCCCTAAACCCAAATATGATACTCTCTGGGACGTTAAGTTAATCCTAGACCTCTTTAATAAGTGGCCAGGTAACACCCTTTCGAATAGAAAATACCTCTCTATCAAGCTTGCAACTCTTTTATGCCTTATCTCCTGTCGAAGAGTCTCTGATGTCAATGGTCTAGAGATCTCTAACAGATCATATAACATCTTTGGTGTCAAATTCGATATTTATAGAAGAACCAAAACTATGTCTGATTCTATCTTCTATCCACTTTGTAACCCCTGTTCAAAACTTTGCGTAGTTGATTGCATGAAAGAGTATGATCAAAGAATGTCTATTCTTCGCCCATCAGGTGTAAATCAATTACTCACCTCTTTTGTCAAATCCCATAAAGCTATAACCTCAACATCCATTGCTAGATGGGTTAAAACTGCCATGAATTTAGCAGGCATTGACTTAACAAAATTTCAAACTCATTCCATTAGAGGCGCTATGGCAAGTAAATCATTATGGTCTGGAGGTAAGTTGGACGACATCCTTAAAGCGGCCGATTGGTCGAAAGCTAGCACCTTTGCACGTCACTACTGTAAACCTATCGAACATATGTCTAATCCTGTCTTACAAAGCTACCAACATGCATAATGTAGCCTCCGTTCTTATAATGTGTTGGACCTGTCAGCCTTAGGGTGGTCTTCCCCTACCTTTTTGCCCTTGCGCCTCCCATTTTCACTGTACCTTTTTGTTGGAACCTAGGACTCTGTGCGCCTCACCACTGCTAAACAGTGCTGAGGTGCAGGTGCTCTCCCCTAAAACCTTGTGACGCTGGCATATCTGCCAGAAGCCCCTGCTACTGCAGTAAGGCTGAACTCTCCATAGTCTAGCATTGGGAACCCCCCTTATGGGATAATATCTGACAGGGACCTAATAAGTCTGTCATGTTTGGTCGGGGTGGGGAACCCTTTCTAATGATATATGGGGTTTGGGCACTACTACGCTAGGGATCCTACTTTTAGAAAGTGGACCTTTTCCTGCCTACACTTAGATTGAGCACTGTAGACTCTCCCCTCCCCTCTGCATACTGATAGCCTGCCTGGGTTGGGAAGTGGGAGTGGTGATTCACACCTTCTTCCCTTGGATGGGCTGTGATGGGCTGCCCACTGTAGCCTTAACGGCCCTGTCTCTCGTCAATGTGACAGCCAGGTCAGGGAAGGCAGGGAACATACCAGAACTCCCTGGACTCTTCCAGAAGCCCCTGCCCCCAGACCCTTCCAGAGACTTCTACCACTTTCTAGCCCTAGACTGTAAGATATATAAGGAAGGGTCCTGGCCTCACTTCTTGGTTACACTGCTGGACCTGGAAGAATCCCGGCTGGAGTGAGGACTGCTGGGCCAGGAAGTATTGCCACTGGGAAGGAGGCTGACCGCTCTAAGGAACTTCTGCCCCAACCTGCTGAGCCACCCTACTGCCTGCTGATCCTGCCCAGCTAGGGAGACCTAAAGAAACACCTCCGGAGTGTCTCCACAACCTCTTAAGGACTGCCTTTTCAACCTGCAACAGTGGAAAAACTTGCCCCTGCAACGTTGTGCCTGTGTGCAACCTCGCTTGCCCTGTGACTTCCCAAGGAACTACATCTGCAGCCCTGGGTGTGTGTGGCTATTGTTAGCACCCCTAACTGAACTGGAAAGCGCCGTGGGGAAGAACCGCTGCAAGCCTAAAGTCACCACCACTGGCCCGTGGGGAAAAGTGCTTCAATTACTGTCCTGATCGAGCTGCAGCGTGGTGCTCCTGCCATCACCGCCTCCGCCCTGGGACCCGATCGCGCTGTAGGGACTTTTATTTGACCTAAGAAGCGCTGTGGCAGGGAAGCGCTGTCTGGGCTCCGAGACCCCACCGCTGCCGGCGCGAGAGGTCCACGAGCTAAATCACCTTCCGCCCTCAGCTGGGGGGAAAGTGTCTCAGGATTGCCCCAAACATCACCGCCGTGGGCCCGAGTCCATGCGCATGGAAAACACTGCAGGAATCACCGCCGCCGGCCCAGGAGCTGAGGGAAGCCCAGCAAGGACTCCCCCTGTGACGACTGAGACCCACCGTGCTGGAATTGGGCGGCTGGTTGCCTAGCAACAGAGATGCGCCCCACAGCCATCGAAGCCGAGGGAAAGTGCTGTGCACGTTCCTGAGAGGGCTGGCCTGCCCTCCTCCTTGCTGTGTCATCAAGGAACAGGCGGTGCAAGGCGGAACAAGAGGAGCCTCCAGCGAGTGCTAGCCTCATCGCTCCCCTCAGGTAAAAGTCAGCGCTATGCCGCTGTGTGGAGTGCTGCCTTGGGGCAGGGTGCGGGCTGTGGGCCGGAGGCTGAGGGGAAGTCTCACTGTGTTCAGGGACTTCCGCAGCGCGCATTAGACTCTTGCATGGCCCCCCAGTGACTATCGCAAGTAATTTAACGCGTGCCGCAGATAGTTTACACATCCGCATAATAAGGCATGGTGGTACAGGGCCATCTCATCGACTTCCGTAGCCTGCAGGTCCTCCAGTAAGCACCCTACCTCAGCCTGCATAAAACGACCTGGCATTATTAAAGTGAGGGTTCGCATGTCTTCATCGGACTGCTGCTTACAGAGCCCTGATCCACTGCGGGGGCCGCATGCTCACTGACTCCTGCCTGGTGGTTAACTTGGGAATCCCTACACCAATTTTTATGTTCTATGATTGCTGGACTACAAAAGTACTGCCAGAGAGTGCTATATTGTTTCCCACACAAAGAACACTATTAGAAAGACATTACCCATAGGAGATCTTGATACATATGAGCTTTTGGTCACTTGATCTTGCCTGTGAACAGGATTCATTTTTATTGATTCGTGATCTTGCCTGGGAACTGGATTCATTTTTATTGATTCGTGATCTTGCCTGGGAATTGGATTTATCTGATTATTGGTCGGCCTGAAATTGAGATAAAGCATATTTATATTGTTATAATTCATTGGTGTAATGTACTTTTCTTTTGCGTCTGTGTTACTGTGGACTGTTGGTGTGTTGCACAAATACTTTACATATTGCCTCTGAAGTTAAGCCTTCCCGTTCTGCGCCAAGCTACCCGGTCGGAGCGGTGGTCCCTACTTGGACTAGGGTGCATACCTCTGACAACTAGAGACCCCGGTTCTAACATAATGAAATTGTGATTCTCCTATTTCCATGACTAGAGAACCTGGATTTCCTTAAAGACACGGAGGCTGACATTATCCCACTCATCCCTCCCTTTGGATGGTTATTTTGACAATGTGTTTCTTGCTTATAATGAGTTTGCTTTATTGCATAACCTGCTGTCTTTAATAGTCTTAGATTTTTTCTCTTTACTTGTTGTATTTTATACCTTTCTTCTTGAGACATTTACTTCTCTCTCTTTTCAGGTAACCCTACTTCTTAAATATGTGATGTGCTGGATTGTCCTTCATTTGGCTTCTTCCTCCTTCGTCACGCCACCTCGACGACCCATTGGAAGTTTTTTAAGTCTTCTAGATGGATTTCTGAAACTTTATTATTCTTTTTTGGACTTACTCATTCTCTCCTCTACATTTAAAAGAGGCAGATTGTTGTCAGGTCATGGCATTCATGTTCTTGTTATGTTCTATACTGGAACCTTTGGTATTATGATGTATGCGGCTGCTTGGAGACTGCATTAAAAGATTATGCATAATGTCAGCTTCCGTGTCTTTCTTTGGATCATCAAATGTTTTGTAGCTAATCATACCCTATCACCAATCTTGTCCTCTGGTTCTTTCCTTCACCTTTGGGCTGCATATTTCTTGGTATGCTCCCTTGCTTCTTTTCAAAGAGTTTTGGCTTGAACATGAAATTCTCTAAAGTGCCTATGGCAATCTAGGCTTGACAGGAAGCAGGGGCGTAACACAGGCCCCCGCAGCCCAAGCGGTGCGGGGGGGGGGGGGGCCCTAGCTCCAAGAGGTCCCCTCGGCACTGAACTCTGGCCGGGAGAGCTCCTGATTGAGCCCGGAGGGGGCCCCCCTAAGTACCGTGCAGGGAGGTCCCCTCACTTTTCGTTATGCCAGTGACAGGAAGGGTGATGCCTTGGTCCACTCAAATAGTAGGGTGGAATATAATCGATAGACAAAAGAGGGGAACACCCAAGGGCTGAGTGGTCCAAATTTTTAAACATCAATTCTGCCATCTAGAGATTCTCATTCCAGTTGTCACCCTGCTGAATGGCTAAACACCTTAACTACTGGCCCAAGGTTTGATTTATTTGTTCTTTCTGTAAATGCTCACCTTTTGTTTCTGCGGGAGCAAGATGCAAGGTCTGATATTGGGTCACAACTTCCAACGCCCATCGGAGCTAGCCCAACAATGTCAAAGCCAACACATGGGGGGATGGGGAAAGAGGGGAAACAAAACAAGGAAAGGGAAAAGGAGATGAGTCACTGTTGTAGGTCTTGCACTGATATTCTGGTAGAACGAACTGTATGCAATTCCTGGATAGAAGCAAGATATAAGTGTTACCATGTATATGCATGTCTTGAGCCCATGACCCACCACTAATGGTATTCACTCTAATTATAACTACCTGGGTAGAGTCCCTCTTCCCTTGGACAGTATATATAATAAGCAGGAAACAGATATAGGTTGATATATCTAGAAATAGAAGAAACAAGGGGGCAGATTACCAAGGCAGGCAAAATGAAATTATCGCCGCTTTTGCGTCCGTTTTCGACCGCAAAGCGTCGATAATTTCATCGCCCTATTAGCAAGCTGTCGCTAACATCAGTTAGCGACAGCTTTTAGGTGATAGCGAGCGGTTTGGGGCCCGCTTTGCATGTCAGCGATATTTATCGCTAATGATATGCAAAGTGGGCGTACCCAACCTGTTAGCGACTGAAAGCAGTCGCTAACATCGCTATCGCCTATTATCAACGCAGACGTAGCGATCAAAATATTCCCGCTAAGCGTGAATATCGCCAGATCCTAACGCTTTCTCAGACCACTTCTTAGCCTGTATATCCAATGGGAGGTGGATATTCAGGTTAAGTCCCTATTAGCGATAATGCCTGAATATCGCTGAATTTCCAGCGATAGTCACGCATTTTGCCGCTATCGCCGGATATTTTATCGTTTTGGAGATAAACGTTGCTAATAGCACGTTATGGCTGCGATAAAATCCGGCAAGGCGCGGCGATAAAAAAAATGTCGCTAAGCCTATTTAGCGATAAATATCGCTAGTTGTTGATAATATGCCCCAAGGTTTTTAGATAATGTACTCAGTGTAACAGCTTAATACTATATGTGGAAAGAAGTACAGTGACTGACCTCAAAACATATCAAGATAAAAATCCAAGCAAGCCCTCCTAATTCATATCCAACATATATTAGAAAAAAACAAAAAAACATATTTTCCCATACTGGATAACCAAAGAAAAATAACACACAAAAATGCACAGGGGTAGGTAATATATCGAATCAGCTCCTTAGGATATCAGGAAACTAATATATGTATATTTTGTCTTTTCAGCCGTAAAGCAAAGCAAGCACAAAAAAACAGGATCTCCACTCACCGAGGAAAAGACCATTAGATAAGTATTGTTAACAGAAATACACAACTTTCAAAATAAATGTTACCGCCTTAATAGGATGCACAGGTTCTTTAAAACAAATCTGCACTTCTCAATGTCTTTGCAGGAAAAATAAAGTTACTTACCTTAAATAATGCATTATCTGGTAGAAACTCTATTTAGCTGCAGATTCCTTACCTTTGAATTTCCCAGGCTGGATCCGAAAACTTTTGCTGAGCTTTACACCTTGCACGCAACGTCGGGTGGCTCCATTTGGCTCTGTGTGACATCATCGGCATCGTTAGCGTCAGTTATGACTTCGCCGTGCCTACATAGGCACCACCCAGGCACACGGACATCAGTAGTTTTAGTTTTTCCACGCCAGAAGCACAGACCCACGAAGTAACTGATGTAGTCGTGTGCAAAACTAGGGCTCTGAAAAGGGGAGTAACCCTAGCCCTACAACATTAGTCAACAAAGCGGAAAGGCATGGGTGGGGCTGTAAGGAATCTGCAGCTAGATGGAGTCTCTACCAGATAATGCGTTACTGAAGGTAAGTAACTTGTTCTTCTGATAGAGACTTCTAGCTGCAGATTCGTTACCTTTGAATCAGATACCCAAGCCATACCATCCCGGCGGTGGGTTGCGGCCTCACACTAAGAAAACTTGCAATACTGAACGGGCAAAATGTCTGTCCCTGCACACCTGCACACCTGACCATCAAGGCAGTAATGTTTTGCGAACATGTGCAAAAAAGCCTACATCGCTGCCTGACAGATGTCTTGCACTAGGACACCCCGAGCCAACGCCGAAGTTGCAGCCTTTGCCCTGGTACAATGGGCTCTTAATCCCTCAGGGGGCTGCTTCTTTGCCAAGGCATAACAGATCTTGATGCAGAGAACGGCCCAGTGAGAGGTGGTCCTTTTCTGCACTGCCCTTCCCTTCTTTGCTCCCACATACCCCACAAAGAGTTGGTCATCCACCGGAACTCTTTTGTGCGGTCAAGGTAGAACAATAATGCTCTTTTTGGGTCCAGACAGTGGAGACACTCCTCTTCCTTAGAAGGATGCAGGGGAGCAAAGAAGCTGGGGTCACAACCTTTGGCAAAAAGGATGCCCTGGTGCGAGGCACCACCTTGTCCGGAAAGGACATAAGATAAGGAGGCGAACAAGATAATGCCTGCAACTCACTCACCCTCCGGGCAGAGATTATCACCACTAAGAAGGCTGTTTTGATGGTCAACAGCCAGAGAGGACAATTGTGCCTGTCTCAAAGGGAGCACACATTAGATAGGTAAGGACACAATTAAGGTCCCACTGTGGCATAACAAAGGGCGTGGGTGGAAATAAGTGAGCCAGCTCTTTTAGAAATGTATTTACAATAGGAGACTTAAAGAGAGAGGGCTGGTCTGGCTGAAAATCAGAAACAGGAGAAAGGTAACACTTGGGAGTTGGCAAGGCAGATCCCTGCTGGGTTAGGTTTAGAATGAATAAAAGGGATGTAAACTGGGGATCCCGGTCTGGTACAATGATAGATGGAAGGCCATGTAATCGCATTATGTGCTCAAGGAATACAGTGGCTAGTTCTTTAGACCTAAGTAATTCTTTTAAAGGGATGAAATAAATGTGACATTTTTGTCAACAACTAGAATGACTGTGTATTCTTTAATGGTTTGTGGGAGCTTGACAATAAAATCCATGGTAATGGAATGCCATGGCTGAGGGGATATGGCAGAGGAATTAATGTGACTTGGTTAGAACAGTTGCTTTGAGCACAAACATGACACTGTACAGGTGAGTATCCTGAACCATAGTGGGCCACCAAGAGGATCTTCTGAGTAATTCAATGGTTTTCTTATAGCCTGAATGTCTGGATAACATATGAGAATGTTAAGAGCTTGTTGTTGTAAGGACTTGGTAGGAACCACCAAAACCCCTTGACTATACAAATGATCCTGCACTCTTATTCTCATGTGTTTTTGTCCTCCATCTCTTTATTGTCTTTTGCTTGTAATGTAAATGTTACTTACCTTTGTTAATGTAATATCTGGTAGAGACACAGTCAAGCCACAGAATATACAAACGACCCAAGGAACTGCTTCTCCGGATCCGCGTTGCAGCACAGAAAAGAAGAAACTTACATCTGCACGCCAGAGATGACTTATATGGATCCACTGACGTCATGACCAGAGTCGACGTATTCACAGAGCCATATGGCACAGTCCCCCGGCGCGCATGGGTACTGCTGAAAAATTTCCAGATCCAGACTGGCGCCTGGGGAGAATTCAAAAGTTAAGGAATCTGCGGCTAGATGTCTTTATCAGATAATTACTTCAAGAAGACCTCCTCTGAACATATAGCCCCCAAGATTAATTCTGGAGATTTAATAAGGGGCTGGTTATGAGTAATGGAGGCATCTGATCATCATAGCCATAACGGGATAAAGCATCCGCCATACCATGTTTCTTGCCTGCCCGGAATTGTATCACAAAATCAAAATTACTGAAGTAGTGTGTCCAGCGCACTTGTTGTATACATAGTGCACTAGTGGTTTTTAAGAATTGTACATTTTCATGATATGTAAGAACGGTGACCATATGTAGAATACCCAACAGATATTTGCGACATTCCTCAAAGGCAAGCGTTATAGCTAGAAGTTCTCTGTCTCCCAATGAATAGTTTTGCTCAGCTGGTGTTAACTTATGTGAATAAAAGGCCACAGAATGTAATAGGCTGGTTTCTTTGTCTCATTGTGACATGATTCCCCAATGGCTACTTGAGAGGCATCTGCTTCAACAATAAACAGCTGGGAGGAATCAGGATGGTTCAAAATGGGAGTAGAAACAAAAGCATTTTTTAGTTTTGTGAAGGCTTCTTCAGCAGTAGAAGTCCAGCAAAAGGATACCCCTTTTTTCAATAGTTTGGTATGGGTGATGCCAAAGATGCAAAATTATGTATAAAACGCCTATAGAAATTGGAAAATCCTAGGAAACTATGTACTCCTTTTACTGAAGTAGAGGAAGGGCATCTCATGATAGCCGTAATCTTTTGTGGATCCATTATCACCCCCTCAGAGGACAGCACAAAACCTAAAACAAGTCACTTTAGTAGCGTGGAACTGTGGGAAAGTGCCCTTTTTGCACGGTTACCCCCCACTTTTTGCCTGAAATCTAATGCAACCTGACTTGATGTTCCCTGGGTCCCTGGCAATGAGGTTCCCGGGGCCTGTGTTCTTTCCCAAGACTGTACCTTTGTATCCACAATTGTCACATCCCTGGCCACAGGTAAGCCCCTTGTAAAAGGTACCATGGGTATCAAGGGTACACTGACCAGGGAAGGCTTCTAATGACTGCAGCTCCTATTGTGCCACTTTTAGAGGCCCTGCACCTTAATACACACACACACTGCCACTGCAGGCTGCGTGTTTTGATGCAGAGAAAAATGACGACTCGACATGGCACACATCCCTGTGTGCCATGGCTGCTTTCCACTGCCTGAGGCCTAGGTAAGTCACCCCTCTAGCAGGGTGCACTAGCCCTAAGGTGAGGGTACAGAGGCTTGAGCCCAGTACCCCTACAGTGTCTAGGTCCGTTCTTAGACATTGTAAGTGTAGAAAAGCCATAAAGAGTATATGGTCTGGGAGTTGGTCTTTATGAACTCCACAGCTCCATAATGGCTTTACTGAAAACCGTGAAGTTTGGTAGTAAACTTCTCAGCACATTAAACACACATTGATGCCAGTGTAGGATTTAATGTAAATTGCACTCAGAAGGCATCTTAGAGATGCCCCCTGAAAACTGACCAGCCCTGATGTGGGTCCCGAATGGCTGCCCGTCATTTGCCACCACCAGACAGGTTTCTGGACCCCTGGGCAGAGAGCCACTGCTCTCTGGTCCCAGAAACAAAGCCCATCCTGGGCAGAGGTGTCATGCCCCCTCCCCCAGGATGGGCTTGGTCCACGAAACGGGAAGCGTCAAAGGCCTGCCTCCTTTGGACACTCCCCCTGCTTTTTTCTGCTCCCAGCAACTGGCTCTCACCGGTTCTGGCCCCCACATAGGGTGGGAGAATCTGCGGGAAATCCGAGCTTGGGAAAGTGAGGTGCCGACCTTTGCCAACCACACCCCTCAGGTGGGGGAGGCGAGGTGAAGCACACATCTCATTCCCCTCTATCTTGAATATGAGGGGAGTCAGCAAATTAGGAAGAGGCTTGTGGCCCCTCCCACTGGCAGGTGGCATAATAGGGGGTGTACCCACCCCAAGGGAGGGACCAATTGGTCCCGATCTGCACACCTCCTTAGCACTCCTAAATTTAGTATTTAGGGGCAACCCTGAACCTTGCCTCCTCATATTTGAGGAAGAAAGAAGAAGGATCGAAGAGCCGTGCTGACCCAGGAAGGAGAAGAGGACACAAACTGCCTTGGGCCCAGCCCTACAGGCATGTCCTGTCTACGACCTGGCTACAACAGGAACCCCGATGAGTCCAGCAATCAGCAACTCCCACAGCCCAAAGGACCTGCCCTGGGACCTTCCCATAGACTCTGTCTCCTGTGAGCACTGGATTTGCTCAAGCAAAGACTCACCTCCAGAATCCAGATACCGGTGTCTCTGTGATTCTGCACCACTCTGCATGGCCCGAGTTCGAGTGACCCAACACCCCAAGGAGGTCTCCCCAGCGATCCAAACCTGGGATCTGGTAATCCCGACCTCCCTCAAGCCCCAGGACAATGGCTTCAGCCCTTCCCATCTTTGCTCCCACATACCCACAAAGAGCTGGTCATCTCCCCGGAACTCTTTAGTGTGGTCAAGGTAGAACAACAACGTTCTTTCTGGGTCCAGATGGCAGAGACACTCCTCCTCCTTAGAGGGATGTGGGAGGCAAAGAAGGTGGGCAAAGTGATGGATTGACCCAGATGGAACGGGGTCACAACCTTTGGCAAAAAAGATGCCCTGGTGAGAAGCACCACCTTGTCCGGAAAGGACATTAGACAAGTAGGCAAACTTGATAACGCCTGCAACTCACTCACCCTCTGGGATGATGTACTAACTGGGACTGGGACTGGACGATCGCCTCTAAGAAGGCTGTTTTGATGGTCAACAGCCTGCGGCGACAATTGTGCAAAGGCTCAAAGGGAGTGCACATCACGTAGGTGAGGACCAAATTAAGGTTCCACTGCGTCATAATAAAGGGTGTAGGAGGAAATAAGTGAGTCAGCCCTTTTAGAAATCTATTTACAATAGGAGACTTAAAGAGAGAAGGCTGGTCTGGCAGCCGCAAAAAAGCATACAGAGCAGAAGGTAACCCTTGAGAGTTCCCAAGGCAGAGCCCTGCTGGGCAAGGGTTAGAATGAATAAAAGGACAGTAGAAAGAGTAGCAGAAAGAGGGTCAAAGGAACTTTCTGTATGTATTATACAAATGTTTGCCAACAGAAGGCGTACACCATCTTAGTGGAGGGCTGCTGACCACCAGAATAACATTACAGACTTCGGGAGGAAGGTCAAAAGCTATCAATTGTCACCGCTCAATCTACATGCAAGGAGGCACAGAGTTGACAAGTTCAGGTGGAGAACCCTCCCCTGCTGGTGCGACAGAAGAACCACTCGAAGGGGCAGACTGGTAGGAGGGTTGATACTCATACTCAGAAGCTCTGGAAATCATGGGTGCTTCAATTTATAGAGGACTTTTGCCCTGTTTTTCGTAGACTTTGCGGTACATTTCAAATCTTTTAAGAAAGTGCTGTTCGACTTGAGCTCGTGCCATATGGACTACAGTTTGCGTACTGTGCGGTCTATTTTTTGGTGGGTAATATATTGTTGGATGTATATACATCCCAGGAACGGCTCTCAGTCTTTTGTTGGGGTTTCTGTTTTTCTTCTATAAACACAGCCTCTAGATACTTTCTTTCTCTCTCTTCCTCTCTTTCTCTTTTCACCCCTTCTTTCCTCCCTTTCTCCTGTTGGTGAACCATTTCTTGATTTGAGGTGGATTAACCCCTTCGCTGCGGGGGTAATTCCCCCGCTGTGCTGGGGGGCGGGGAGCGCGCAGAGTGCCCCCATGCTCATGACGAGCTCAGCTCATCATGAGGCACAGTGCTCCTGTGCTCATGACGAGCTGAGCTCGTCACGGCCGCACCTGTTTTCGTGGAACGTTCAGCACAGCAGGGGAATTATCCCCGCATGTGAGCGTTCCACGGCCCACGACGAGCTCAGCTCGTCATGAGCACAGAAGCACCGTGCTGAGCGTGCAAGGTGTTAACCTGTATGTTTTAGATATGTGTTTGTGATATATGAAAAGTGTTCTCTCTTGTCTCTTACTTTGAGAAATAAACAAAATTAGGTTTCTTGGTGTGATGTTCATTTCTGCATACAAATTTGGTGTATATAAGAACTGTATTATTCTAGCATTGTATATCATTTTTAAACGGACAGAATGTTTGATTCATACACCATGAGTGTTGCCTTGATCATATTTATTTAACAAGCATTTTGTTTTGGATATTCGATTAATAAGATGGATCTAGACCTATGTTATGTTGTCAAAGATCTATGTAAATATTGTCTGAATAATGTTTTTAAACAGTATGGCTCTTTTGATATTTGCAGCCCTGAAAAAGCCCGAATGGGTGAAACGCGTTGGCTGTTGTATGTTCAATAAAGAATAAAAGGATCTACAAAACATAAAAGTGAAAGACTTGATATTTATGTCATCATTTCGTGCATTAATTGTGGGATTTGTACCCTGTGAACATATGTTCTCGTAACAATGCCTCTCCTATTTCTTGTATTGTTACTTTATGAGAACCTATCTAGTAAAGTGAGTTTTGGGTCCCAGGAAGACTGCTTGCCTACTTTTAAAGTAGGGTGAGGATTTCAACAAGGTTGTGTGTTGGTCCCTTTATTGTTTTCACTTTTTATTAATGGGATGGATAATCTCCTGCAGTCTCTGCATGTTGGTGATCCCTGTACCGCTGGCACCCCATACCAGTATTGTTATAGGCTAATGATGCTGTTTTGGTATCTAGGACCCAGGTTGGTTAGCAGAAATTGCTGAATGCTTTTGGGGAGTTTATGTCCTTAAAGAAACTGGTGATTAAAAAATCTAAAACTTTTACTATGGTTTACGGGATCAAGCACAAATAATGTAGATTTTTTTATTGATAATACCCCTATTGCTAAAGTAAACTCCTTTTGCTATTTGGGTGTTTTTTTACAGGCAACAGTTCATGGGCACAAAAGATTTAAATACTAACGCCAAAATGAGTAGAGTTTCACAAGGGAGTTTTAGATTCTCATCTAAATTAGGTAGTCGAGCCATTAGCGAAATGGCCAATATTTATAAGTCGAGAGGGGCAACCACTGCCACATATGGGACCGGTCTTTGGGGTTACAGCTCTAGCACTGCCTTGCAAGTGGAGGAACATAGTTTTATAGGATTACATCGATTTTAATTGATTTTTATAGAAGTAAATAACACAATCACTAGCCTACATCCAATGGCCGTCGAGGAGAGGAGGAGAAAAGACTTAGGCGAATAAAAAGACTCGGGTTAAACAGCAATACATGGTGATGAGAGAGTGAGGAAGAAAGAATGTGATGCCCTCACTCACAAAGTTCACCAACTCGTCACTCATCCACACTCATTCCAAGGGAGAAGCTACACTGTGGTGCTCACATCTGTGGTAAGGCATAGAACCCATAAATATATTGGACACGTTAGGTCACAGTGAGTGGTGGACATGAATTTCAGACACACACCCCACTTCTCGAATTTGGGGAGATTATGGTCGATCACGGAGAGTGGCCTGATAGTGCTGCCATTCCCACTTTGGCTTGGGTGACCACAGAGAAAAGGGAAGTGAAGACTAATAAATAATCTATCCTGAAATAGGATTGGTGTGTAGCTGAAAAGAAGGAGTATGCTTTTGTGTTAGGATTCAGCGACGCCCATGCATTGACCAGGCCGGTGTCTCCGAGCCATTGAAGACCCTGTGGAGTATAAGCCCCTGTTGGTCCAGTCCACTGAAGTGAATGATCTAACTGGGCATTTGACATTACATTGAAATCCCCCCAATCAGTATATCAGTAGTGGGAGATGTAAGAACATTCCCTATAGTTTGGCGAATAAAGGGCGCCGGGTGGTCCTTGGGGGTATACAGGCACGCCACTGTGAAGGAGTGCTGATGAAGGGAGATGTCCATAGAAAGCATTCTACCCGTAATTTCAGTGCGTACCTGAATCACCTGCCCCAGAAAGTGTGTGGCCAAAATAATCGCTATACCTGCCTTCTCCCTGGAGCCCGAGGACCAAAATTGTCTAACATACCTTTTCGATTTCATGGGTCTCCAGTCTTTGCGGAGAAGGTGTGTCTTGTGAATAAGGCATATGTCGCATTGGGAGGACTTCAACTGGGACAACAATGCCAAGTGCTTGGTTGGGTAATTATGGCCTCCAGCTCGATGTGTGCGATCCAAAATGAACTCTTGACCAACCAAGTCTGGGACAATATACCGAAAGACTCTGATAACACAGTCCTCTAATTAACCTGTGCTTGCCTGCACTGGGACTCCATTTATTTGAATGTTGAACTTCCGGGACCTGTTTTTCAAATCCTCTATATAGTAGTTAAGATCAGCATTCCGGTCCTGGAGTTCACATATCTGGTTCTTGCAGGTTTCAAGCTCTTCCTCCCTGGCATCGTGACCCTGTTCCAGTGTGCCCACCCATTGTCCTAGGTCTCCTGTCTCGCAGCAAAGTTCTTTGATTTCTTTAGCCATGTCTGCTTTCAGGGTCGCCACATCGTCGCGCAGAGAATGGAAAAGGGATTCCATGAAGCTGCAGGTTATCGGAGCCTGTCCTCCTGGGCCGGGTTCCTGTGGATATTCTGCGAGCGACCAAGGTGGAGAGCCAGGTTCTTTGGCACGCTCTACTTGCTTGGGTAGGTTTTTAATTAGTATGGCCTTAATAGTTGTGTCTCGTTTATTTCGTGCCAACGTTATGGTCCTATATTCAATTTGTTCTGAATGCGTGCCACTACCCAATACGACCAGTTGCCCAAGAAAAATAATGGGGGTGAAGCGACAGGAGGCCCCTAATGGTCTACTTCACAAAATAAGGACTTCTGGGGACCATCCGGGCCAGTACTGCAGTCCACAAAGTGTGTCCCTTGCTCCAGGATTATCCGATCAGCCCGTTCGTCGTCTAAGCTCTGATGGGCAGTGAGGGGGGAACCAGCCTCCCTCGCCAACACAGCTACCTCTACTTCAGCCGACGACTCAGCCCTAACAACTCAGAAGTATTAAGGGGTATGAGTTTTCTTATAGCGCCTCTGGGTTCCGAGATGCAGGCAGGCAGGCGGGCCTGGCTGTCTAGCGTGGCCAGTCTGGTGGGGCTGTAGCAATCTTGTTCTTCCACAGTTGCCTCTCTTCCAACTAGTCCATTGTACTTGGTGCTGTTCAGTACCCAATGCCACTGTGCTCGAGTGCCTGGGCCACAACAGTAGATCTACCTCACTGACCTCAGACAATCCCTATCTGTTCTTCGCCCTGTCCGCCTCCACCAAGCACATGCCCATGCTACTCGTATATGTTGTCTCATAGCATCCGCAAGGAACGCGGTGGGCCCTTCCACGTCCGGTAGCCTGCTCGACTTCTTTTCGTAGGCCCGCTCGACCCCAAACCAGGCCCCTCTGCCATCGGAGCTGCTAGGTGGTGTGATTTTCGCTGAGGTGAACACTGTTTGTTCGTGTCACCCGAAGAATTTAGAAAGACCGTGTGATTCAAGCCACGCTTTTTTGGAGACTACCCTTATCCGAGTGGACACATTGTTTAAACAAGTTATTACTTCCAGTACCTGGGCAAAGAAAGAGATTCCCACCCCACCCTTGTGGGTGGTCCTGTGGACTAGCCGGCTATACCGGCCCTAGGCTCGGCCAGGGCCCTCAAGATTAGAGTACCCATGTCCTGATGAAGCCTACATCATCTGGCTGAAACGCGACCGCGACTGCGTCGACACCTTTTGTTTTGAATGGAGTCCCCTGTTACAACTTAAGAACGATTTGATTTTTGTCTGATATGCACCTATACAAATGGAGATTGGGTTGATGTTCTAACCCCCTGGTGCTTTGCTTTTGGGACTACCACTTTGTTGTGCACTCCATTGTAAATTAAGAGGAGGCACTTACTCTAATTGGTGTGTATATATTCTTATATATCCTTTGAGTTTAGGGTACAGATAAATGTTTGTTGATATTGTAAATGTTTTGTATATTTGTATATGATGTATATGTGATATTTTGTATATAGATTGTTGGTTGTTGTGCCTCCCTAGATGTCCGCTCATATGTGTGTATATAAATTAACCTATATATTTCTTCAATGTTTAATTTGTTATTCACAAGATAATTAGATGTTTCTTGTTTGACAATTAAAAAAGGATTGATCCCTTCAGTACCCTTTGTTGCTACTTTCTCATCCTTGGATGTCTCCTGCTCAGGTACGGGAGGGTTAAGTTGGCAGAACCCCTAACCATTTTTTGCTAGGTTGGACCTCTTGCTCAGCCTCAGCGGCATCGACAAGGCCCTCAATCCTCGTCCCTTTCAAAAAATGGGGTTACCCAATAATGGTCTGGGACTTGGGTGCATATAGATACAAAAAAACAGTGGTCCTAAACCTGGTTCCGGCTAGGTCTAAATCAAAATGACCTTATAGGTATGTCAATACACTTCTGAGAATGTATGTAACTGATTTCTAATCTCACAGTACTTGATACATTTATTCAAACAATATAGGCAAAAGATTACAACACAAAAAGACCTTGTCTCGCCAATTCACATGAAAATAAATGCATGTTGGACGAGGTCTTTTTGTGTTGCACTCGTTTTCCTATATTGTTTGAATAAATGTATCAAGTACTGTGAGATTAGAAATCAGTTACATACATTCTCAGAAATGTATTGACATACCTATAAGGTAATTTTGATTTAGAACTAGCCGGAACCAGCTTTAGGACCATTGCTTTTTGTACCTCAATCCTCGGCTCAGCACAAGTGCAGCCCTCGCGCTGTTCGTGCCCACCCCTGAGGGACTGCTGCAGGAGTCCGCAGCCCCTACTCTGATAAGTCTCTGCCAGGCCTCGTTTCCTTTGTTAGTGCGCTGGTCGACTCAACTGGCTCCCTACCTTCTCGGCGAGGTCCGGATCCCACGAGCTGCCGTCTCGGGAGCTACACTCCCCCTTACTTTGTGGGAGGGACACAAATCATCCGCCGTTCACCACTAATCTCCAGAGGGGACAAGTGGAGACAGCATGCTCAGGCCCTGCATGCCGCCAGAGCTGCCATCTTAGCACTGGGTCCGCCGTGCCAATTCAGCTTATAAAGTGGGCAATCAAGGTGATCTGCGGTGGGGAGGAGCAGCCAGCCCCTTCTCCATGACAGGACCCACCCGGTGCCCTCTAACCACCCAAATTCCAGTGAGTGTGGTGGTGCTCTGTAACCAAGCTCCTACACAGGCGCCATCTTGGACACGCCCGAAAAACAGTTTTTAAAAACGGTTATGTTTACCCGCTTTTGTTTCAACTGTGATCGTTCGGCCAGGAGGTCAGCCTACAACACTTAGAAGATATACTTTTGGTAAGATTTTTGTTATTATGGTTTTTTACTATGCAAAAGAGGAAACTAGTTTTACTAGATCAATTGTTTTACATTGCATAACCCTGGGTAACGTTTTACGTATCCCCTGGTTAGCGTATATTAATTCCTCTTTCGTATGCTGTTTAAATTGCCCATATGGTTAGATCCTGCACAGGTGTGATCACTAACTATGATAGCCATTAAAGAAACATTTTTGCAGCGTAGATCTGACCGGTGAAGGATTGTTGACAGAACGAAATTGTCAGTTGCCCTTTACATGTCATTCGACTTAAAGGAGGGTGTAAATAGTTATTTATCCTGTGTGACAAAAATGCAACATTGTTTTGCCCTGGTAAGATTGAGATGTGGTATTGTGTACCATTTAGTGGCCTTCCCAAATATGAAGTCTTGTCCCTCAGATACAATCCCCTGCCCATGTGATGATCGAAGTAAGCAAAGCACGTTGCACTTTCTGTTGTTTTGTAATATGTATCAGAATCTCAGGTGCTTTTATCTTAAAGCTATTTTTTTCAGACAGAAGATATTAACTTATCAACTTGCCATGAAATATTTGATTGCACTAAATGAACTGTCTGTGTGTTATAATGTTGCCCATTTTATTCCGAAAGCCATCAATGTGAGGAAATGTTTTATTTATTAGGGGACCCCTGATTTTTAATTGTATCATTTATATACATTATATAATGGCTATATGGAGATGATGGGTCTTATTTGGGTACTAAGATGTTTTTATTATATTTATTATATGTTCTATGCACTTTTATGGCTGTTCTAACTAACCAAATAGAGTTTATGAACCGAAACAACTAATATTGATTGGTTTTAGTGAAACCTGATTGTACACAGTGTGAAGCTGCATTTATTAGGGTGATTTCACACTGGTCGAGATTACACTTGCGGTTGTAAAAATTACTCTTGAGTGATTGTAAAACTGTTGTTTATTTTAGAAGATCAAATAAGTTGTTTAAAGAAGTTATTAGTTGGCGTGTGAATACAAGGAAAATTGTGAAGGAGGGTAAGCTGCTGCGAGAAGTGAGTTTATTCGTTATATTGTTTCACGCTGAGATTGGTTGGTAGGTGAATTATTAAGCTGTGATGGGTTGACAGTGTTGTATGGTGGTGTGCTGTGATAGGTCAGGTGTGGGAATACCACATTGAGATTGGTTGAAAGACTTCAAGAATTTAAACTGTAACAGGGTTGAAGGAAATAAATCTGATGTTTATGGAATTGAATCAAAACATTGCATTGAATTAATGCGAAAATGAAATGGTTTAAAGACTTTAAGAATGTTTTGGAGGTGATGTGACAAATTCGATCTTGGACAGTGACAAGGTACCACCTGAGAAAACACCTGCACATTTTATGTTAACAAATTTAGAACCTAGGAGCATATTAACAAGGGCTTTATCTCCGCTTTTTTGGCTTTAAAAGCCAAAGAAGCAGGGATAAAAATATCGCCCTATCAACAACAGGGTGCTAACATGCAAAATCGCATGTTAACACCCTTTTTTCGCTACGCTTCCCTTTGCATCTTGATGAAGTAAGGTATAGAACAATATTTTGTTCAAACTTGCGTAGTTAATCTCCCATAATCATAGCTGAACTAATATGCTTGTGGTGAAAATATTAATCAATATAGTATAAGAGTTTTTGCATCACAACACGCGGGTTAACTAATGTGCTTTTATGTCGCAAACGCAAAGAAGAAATAATAAACTAACCTTGTCTATTGTCTTTGTCAGTATTAAATGCGGCTGTTTAACATATGGCATGTGCTTATTTTGTGTGCTTATGTTATGTCTTTCTGTGTCAAAATGCATAAAAGAGTTCCTGCAGTTCCTAAAGGAATGGTAGATATAAAGCTGCTTATATGTGCTTCAGCTAGGTAATATAATTAACGGGATTAATTAGCAAAGGGGGTGGGTAACAGAATGGGTTTCAATTCTTATATTAATTGATGTTTTGTGTTTGTTTGATAATAGTTTCCAAAAGTGAGGCCTAAAGATCGCTTAGAAAATGGCTGACAGAGCTGCAGTTCCGAAAGCTTGTCCAGAGTGGAGCCTTACACATGCGCAGCAGTGGAGATTTTTACACGTTGACATCAATACTTGAAAAGGTTCTTTGGTTGTGCTGAACGTGCTCTCTTGGAGAAAAAGGCTAAAGGACAGGAACTCGATACGTCTGCCAAGGCTAGGAAGTTAAAGTTTAAAGCTTGGAGAAAATATTTCTTTTCTGAGGAAGTCAGAAGACGTGCTATAGTGAGACAATAGGGCTTATAAAAAAGCCTGAGCTTGGTCAAGTGACTGACGTGACTTCATATTTTATCGTGGACTGACATTGTACAGCCAATGAGAAGCCTGGATTTTCATGAAAAGATGTAATTTGTTGTGAGTTTAGCTAGAAAGAAAGGTATAAAACCTAACACTTGAAGCTGAGAAAAAACTCTCTTCTTTCCGATTCCTGATTGACGTGAGATGCTGTCGAACTTTTGGCGCACGTAAGGACAGCAGACTTTAAATAATTTTTTCCTTTCTAGGTGGAGTGTGAGAGTCAGACAGGTAAATAGATTTAGGGAATGGAAACTGTTATTCTGCTAATAACTCATGATTTTGAGCTTGCTTTAAAAATGTCAGTTTATTAATTAATTGATTTTCTCACTAAAATGCTGCTTTCTTGATTGCTTATAAAATAAAGATTTTCTAATCATAATGCTTTTTCTTTATGATAATAAAGTAAATAAAAATATATTTGAAATGACAAGCTGGTCTTGTTTATTCATGATCTAGTTACCATCAGTTGATTCAATCGCCTTAGTGGCTTGATTAAAGATATGTAATGTTTAAAACCATGGTGAAAATAGATGAAACTGCAGTTGTATATAATCTTGTAAATAATATGTAGATAGTTTAATTAATCAGGCCACCTGATTCAGACGCTCAAAAATTGTCTCATTGGTGTTATGGGCTGTTATTAGTGATTCATGATTAATGGTGAGTATTGAGGTGATAGGTAGTGTTATTGAGACAGTTTTTGTCAATAGGAGAGCTGGATCAATTCTTTGGTAGCAGAGTTCGGTTACTATGGTAACTGACATGTTAAATGGTAATTACATAGGATCGATGTTTAACATATGTTGAGTTTGTTAAGTTGTTATATGTAGTCGAAAGTTTTTTTTCAGCAGTGTGAAAATTCCTAGTTGTGCCGGCAAGAGAAGTGTGACAGGTGAAGTTACACAGTGCATTTGCTCTGTTTCAAATAGTGGTGTTGTTGTATATCACTAGTGTTGTGGATGTACAGCACAAGTTTAGGGATTTTAGATGTCTAAGGTAAAATGCATAGTGAGGATTGTCTATGAAATCGTAGCTTTCGAGTATAGGGACTTGGAGCCTGTTTTAAAACTCAGTGTGAAAAGAGTAGTAGAATTTATCCAAGCTTGAGTGAAGGGTAAGGAAGCATCGTCTATCTAACTGGCGAATGTAGTTTTCATTGGGTGGGTTAGAGTCCTACTAAGGATTTTATGTATGCATGGTTAGGGATATTTTGTATGAATGTGCGTAAATGATTTGTAATATTCGATCGAATCAAACTCTGAATTGTCTCTAAGGAGGTGTAAAACATCTCTGTATGTGCATTCAGAGGGAAACGAGTACGTTATTACCTGCTAGAAGGGTAGAGTAGCCTTACTTTATCGACAAATCTAAATATTCTGTGAAAATAGCGTTGTCTATTTCTCGCAAAAGAATACTTGAATGTTTGGAAAAGCTATCACTTTATTTAGCGAAACAGACAAATGGTTTGTTTATTTGAGGAGTTACTAACTGAATTCAGTTGAAGGATTTGTAAATATGGCGCATTGAAAAATATTTTGTAAAGGAGGTGTCAGTTTAAGGAGCGGAGCGAGAGACGGAGAAGCTGCTGCAGCAGCATACGTCACAAGAGATACGCTGTGATTGGCTAACATACGCCACAGTGCTTGCACTGATTGGTTCACGTGACTAAGGAAAGCTTACAGCTGATTGGATTATCCTGAAAAGCAGCAATTCTATTGGTTGAGCAGAATATTGACGTAGCTTAACCTGATTGGCTTGTTGGTGAGTTTCGCGCACGGATTGGTTGGTGTTGCGGAATAACAAGGAAGTGGTTACGATCTTTTCCGAAGTAAGGGAAATCGTTTTAAAACATGGATTATTATTTCATGAAAGAGAAAAAGAAGCTTTCATGGTTTCAGAAATTGAAAAATAAATTTAAACCTGACAAGCAAATTGCAACGCGAGGTGGAAAATTAATTCATAAGTACAAAACATCTGCAGCGTATATGTTGGGTGAATATGGTTATCATAATTGTCTTTGGATTGAGAATTGGATGGAGTACACTAAAAATGATGGTGTGTTAGCATGGCCAGAAGATGGATCTTTTAATATGGCAGTTTTGAAAAACTTAAGAGAAAAGATGATGAAACTTGTACCAAAGCCTAGACCTACTCAATTTGAAGCTCTAGTTGAATGGGAGGATGAAATGTTTGAGTTACAACGAGAAAGTAGAGGAATATCAAGAAGAGGAGGACTAGATCTTAATAGAGAAACACATCAGGATAGAATGAGTCGATGGAGAAGCGCAGACATGTGTGATGGTTTGTACCCAGTGAGACTAATTGATGAGGTAATTGGACAAAAGTGTACCAAAAAGACAAATAGAAATAGTGAAGAAAATGAGTCAGAAGAAGCAGTGCTAGAAGAAATTTATACTATAAAACCGCCACCTTATCAACCAGTTTGTACATGGACTTCCCCAAGTGCCCCTCCAAGAGAAATTGTTGAGGAGTCGTCTCCTAGATCAAATTCGAATAATAAAAAAACACCTGAAAGAGTAGAAACAAGATATAGCTCAAATATTTCGGGAGAAAATAGAAATTATGCTGAAACACCAGTCCATAGAAATGAAACTCCAGTTTATAATAATGAAACCCCAGTCCAGAGAAATGTAACCCCAAATGGAAAAAGAACAGAAAGGTATGAGGAATTACCGAGTACCTCAGAAAATATTCGTTCTACGAATGAATTAATATTGCAGTTAACTAAAAGCATGGAAGCGGTAACAGTACCTGTAACGATTGGACCTGTTCTTCCAGTATTTGATCAAAAAGAAATTAGACATTCAGCTTTAACTGTTCCATTAAATTCAGAAATACAGAAAGTGACTGAAAAATTTTATTCAGATTTGTCTGAAATACTTCGAGAAAAATTAATGATGCCTGATTTAACTTTTAATCAGAGTTTGACAAGTAAAACTCCATCTGGTGCAGAATCAGATTCTGGAACTCCAGAAAAGAGTCCGAATAAAATAGATTTAGCACAAACCCCAGAATGTAAATTACTTGATGTTGCAAAATTGAAAGCAGATATTGAGGAATTAATAATTGGAACAATTGGAACTGACAGTTTGAAGCTGTATCAGGATGATGAATTATTGTTTATTTGCAAAAGTATAACTTGGAAAACGAAAAATAAATATGATCAATTAGAGGAGATGTCTGCTGAATTAGAAGTAGATTTAAACAAGCAAAAGAATATGCAGAAACATTACAGGGTGGATTTCTCTGAAAAAGACATTGAGAACATGAATACCTTAGGAAGAGTAATTCATATAAAAGATTTAATTGTGGTTTTGAGAAAATGGGGTGATTTAGTTAAATGGAGGGTGAAATGGACTAAGAAAAGAGAGGAAGACAGAACAAGCTTAGCTTTTCCTGTCAGAGAAAAGAAAGAGGAAGTGGAAGTGGTAAATGAATTACCAATGAGATAAATACCGGGAGGAGGGTATGTGCATGTTTCATGGACAAGGCAGGACATTTTAATGTTCACAAATGATTTTCCTCGATTGAGAGAAAAACCTGTAGAATGGTATCGACAGGTAGACAGATTTGTGAAAGTTTCAAAAGTTTTATGGGTTGATCTTGATGGATTCTTTGACATAGTTGTCCCATCAGATCTTTGGGCAGAATGCAAAATTTCTGTAGATTAGCCCAAGGAAGAATTTGCTCGAGATAGAATAACAGGTGTCCTTCAAAAGAGGTAATGAGAATGTATGATAAGGTAATTGTATATCTGAAAAACAAGATTCCCCCGAAAGAGATAGATTGGGTTAAAATAGATAGAACTACTCAAGAGCCAAAAGAATCAGTACATTCATTCTATGAAAGACTACTGCTGGTATTCAAACAATACAGTGGTTATGAAAATTTAAGTGCAAAGGATATGAGGCATTTTATATACAGATTTATATATGGCTTGAGACCTGAAATTGTTGACATGATAAGAACTGGAATAGTTGGTTGGCAATCAAACTCAGTAGATAAGATTCTGAGAAAAGCAAAATACTGCAGTGATGAAATTGATGCAAAACAAAAGAAGCTAAAAGAAAAAGCCATATGGGCACAGGTAAAAGTGGCTGAACAGCAATTGGCAAATTTGGGAAATAAAAATGCTGACCACAATCCAGGAAAATATAAAGGTAATTATAATAAGCCAAAAGTGATGGGAAATATAGAAGAGTTAAAACAGAAACTCCCATGTTTTAATTGTGGCAAAATTGGACACTGGAAGCGTGAGTGTAAGAATCCGCCCAGAAATTTTAAAAATGCATCATTAATTTCACAGATGCAGAATGAGATAAATCTGCAGCAACAACTACAGCGACAGGTAGTGAATCAGCAAAGTCAGATACCACAACCGCCACTTCCAAACTGTGTAAATGTGCAGAGATACAGTGCAGAAACAGGATTCAGCAGAGGTGAACAGGTAAACAGACCACCAAGAGTGAATGTGTCGAATGTGTCACAACAATATTGGTTGAAAGAAGATGGTGGGAGTGAATCTGATGATTACTTCTGACGGTGCCCGAGAGAGGAGGAAGAGTGTGTGCTTGGAGCTACTCTTGAGGTAGATCAGTCTGGTCCATTTGTAAATGGTAAAGTAAATGATGTAGAAATTACTTTCCTAGTGGAAACAGGTGCTACCCGTTCTACTGTTAGATCAGTGGAAATAGAAAACCTGCCTCTCTCCGGGGACAAAATCCAAGTAGTAGGCGTAGCTAATCAGCAATTTAAAACAGATCTAACTGAACCAGTTGAAGTTGAAATAGGTAAATGTAAAGACATGCATAGATTCATAGTTTGTGATAGCAGTCCTGTAAATCTTTTAGGTAGGGATATTCTCTGTAAGATGAATTGCAAAATATATTGCTCACAGGATGGTATTGAGCTACAAATTCCAGAAGAAGATGGGCTTTACAAATTAACAATGTCAATGGTTGAGGCAGAGGAAAGTAAACTATTTCCTGTGTTTGATAAAAATTATTTACCTGAAGAATTAAAAGACACAGTGAATGTTAAAATTTGGGATTTCACAGGAGATGAAATGGGTCTGATGAAAAATGTAGATCCAGTAAAAATATCAGTAAAACAAGGAGCAGATTATCCAAACATTCCACAGTATAAAATGAATTAACAACAAGGGGTGGTGATGGACAGAGTCTCTGAATTAAGCAGAAAACTCTCACCCAGTCAAGAGATCAGGGCTAGATCCAACACCGTTTTTTAGCTCACTGCATCATCCCAGTTTCAGAACCTGGCTGTATGCAAATTAGTCTGTTCCTGTCCCAGTGCATGATGGGCACAGGGCAAACCAAACTACAAAGCCAATTCTTACACTGGAAAGGAAACAAGCTACCGGGGACCGGTTTCTGGCATTTCAGCCTCTTCGGCCCGGCTTGCTTGAATCCTGATGGTGCAGTGAGCAAGGGACTCATGTCTGAGCATACCCTTCCACGCTTAGGGTGGACAAAATAATTAACAACAAGGGGTGGTGATGGACAGAGTCTCTGAATTAAGCAGAAAACTCTCACCCAGTCAAGAGATCAGGGCTAGATCCAACACCGTTTTTTAGCTCACTGCATCATCCCAGTTTCAGAACCTGGCTGTATGCAAATTAGTCTGTTCCTGTCCCAGTGCATGATGGGCACAGGGCAAACCAAACTACAAAGCCAATTCTTACACTGGAAAGGAAACAAGCTACCGGGGACCGGTTTCTGGCATTTCAGCCTCTTCGGCCCGGCTTGCTTGAATCCTGATGGTGCAGTGAGCAAGGGACTCATGTCTGAGCATACCCTTCCACGCTTAGGGTGGACAAAATAATTAACAACAAGGGGTGGTGATGGACAGAGTCTCTGAATTAAGCAGAAAACTCTCACCCAGTCAAGAGATCAGGGCTAGATCCAACACCGTTTTTTAGCTCACTGCATCATCCCAGTTTCAGAACCTGGCTGTATGCAAATTAGTCTGTTCCTGTCCCAGTGCATGATGGGCACAGGGCAAACCAAACTACAAAGCCAATTCTTACACTGGAAAGGAAACAAGCTACCGGGGACCGGTTTCTGGCATTTCAGCCTCTTCGGCCCGGCTTGCTTGAATCCTGATGGTGCAGTGAGCAAGGGACTCATGTCTGAGCATACCCTTCCACGCTTAGGGTGGACAAAATAATTAACAACAAGGGGTGGTGATGGACAGAGTCTCTGAATTAAGCAGAAAACTCTCACCCAGTCAAGAGATCAGGGCTAGATCCAACACCGTTTTTTAGCTCACTGCATCATCCCAGT
Source organism: Lissotriton helveticus (assembly GCF_964261635.1). Lineage (NCBI taxonomy): Eukaryota > Metazoa > Chordata > Amphibia > Caudata > Salamandridae > Lissotriton > Lissotriton helveticus. Next base: position 586,316,741 of record NC_136072.1, read on the forward strand.
TTCAGAACCTGGCTGTATGCAAATTAGTCTGTTCCTGTCCCAGTGCATGATGGGCACAGGGCAAACCAAACTACAAAGCCAATTCTTACACTGGAAAGGAAACAAGCTACCGGGGACCGGTTTCTGGCATTTCAGCCTCTTCGGCCCGGCTTGCTTGAATCCTGATGGTGCAGTGAGCAAGGGACTCATGTCTGAGCATACCCTTCCACGCTTAGGGTGGACAAAATAATTAACAACAAGGGGTGGTGATGGACAGAGTCTCTGAATTAAGCAGAAAACTCTCACCCAGTCAAGAGATCAGGGCTAGATCCAACACCGTTTTTTAGCTCACTGCATCATCCCAGTTTCAGAACCTGGCTGTATGCAAATTAGTCTGTTCCTGTCCCAGTGCATGATGGGCACAGGGCAAACCAAACTACAAAGCCAATTCTTACACTGGAAAGGAAACAAGCTACCGGGGACCGGTTTCTGGCATTTCAGCCTCTTCGGCCCGGCTTGCTTGAATCCTGATGGTGCAGTGAGCAAGGGACTCATGTCTGAGCATACCCTTCCACGCTTAGGGTGGACAAAATAATTAACAACAAGGGGTGGTGATGGACAGAGTCTCTGAATTAAGCAGAAAACTCTCACCCAGTCAAGAGATCAGGGCTAGATCCAACACCGTTTTTTAGCTCACTGCATCATCCCAGTTTCAGAACCTGGCTGTATGCAAATTAGTCTGTTCCTGTCCCAGTGCATGATGGGCACAGGGCAAACCAAACTACAAAGCCAATTCTTACACTGGAAAGGAAACAAGCTACCGGGGACCGGTTTCTGGCATTTCAGCCTCTTCGGCCCGGCTTGCTTGAATCCTGATGGTGCAGTGAGCAAGGGACTCATGTCTGAGCATACCCTTCCACGCTTAGGGTGGACAAAATAATTAACAACAAGGGGTGGTGATGGACAGAGTCTCTGAATTAAGCAGAAAACTCTCACCCAGTCAAGAGATCAGGGCTAGATCCAACACCGTTTTTTAGCTCACTGCATCATCCCAGTTTCAGAACCTGGCTGTATGCAAATTAGTCTGTTCCTGTCCCAGTGCATGATGGGCACAGGGCAAACCAAACTACAAAGCCAATTCTTACACTGGAAAGGAAACAAGCTACCGGGGACCGGTTTCTGGCATTTCAGCCTCTTCGGCCCGGCTTGCTTGAATCCTGATGGTGCAGTGAGCAAGGGACTCATGTCTGAGCATACCCTTCCACGCTTAGGGTGGACAAAATAATTAACAACAAGGGGTGGTGATGGACAGAGTCTCTGAATTAAGCAGAAAACTCTCACCCAGTCAAGAGATCAGGGCTAGATCCAACACCGTTTTTTAGCTCACTGCATCATCCCAGTTTCAGAACCTGGCTGTATGCAAATTAGTCTGTTCCTGTCCCAGTGCATGATGGGCACAGGGCAAACCAAACTACAAAGCCAATTCTTACACTGGAAAGGAAACAAGCTACCGGGGACCGGTTTCTGGCATTTCAGCCTCTTCGGCCCGGCTTGCTTGAATCCTGATGGTGCAGTGAGCAAGGGACTCATGTCTGAGCATACCCTTCCACGCTTAGGGTGGACAAAATAATTAACAACAAGGGGTATAAAATGAAAGCAGAAGTGATTGAAGGAGTTATTCCTGTAATAGACAAATTCATTAAACAAGGTGTTCTAAAAGAAATTGAGAGTAGCCCATGTAATTCACAGATAATGGGAATTAAAAAGCCAAACGGTACTTTCAGGATTGTTCAAGACCTGAGAAAGATTAACAAGATTGTCATTCCATGTTGCCCAGTTGTGCCAAACCCAGCAGTAATTCTATATCAGATTCCGCATGATGCAGAATGGTACACAGTTATAGATTTATGTAATGCATTCTTTACTGTTCCATTGCATCGAGAAAGCCAACAAATGTTTGCGTTCAGGTTCAAAGAGCGTATATTAGCTTGGTGTCGTATCCCTCAAGGGTACACCGAAAGTCCATCTATTTTTAATCAGTTGCTAAAGAAATCCTTGGAAAATCTAGATTTACCTGGAAAGTCTACGTTAGTGCAGTATATTGATGATCTCCTTGTGGCTGCAAAAACAAGAGATAATTGTGTAACAGATACTATTACTCTTTTAAATCATCTGGCAGATGAGGGACATAAAGTGTCTCCTGCAAAATTACAGTTTTGCAAACAAGAAGTAAAATATCTTGGTCACAGAATTGCAAAAGGAGTCAGACAAGTGACAACAGAAAGAATAAAAATGATTCAAGCAATGCAACCTCCAAAAACACAGAGACAGGTTAGAATGTTTCTGGGAATGGTTGGTTATTGTCGCCAATGGATTAGTGGATTTTCAGTAATTGCAAAACCACTACAGAGACTGACAAAAGCAGACATAAAAGACCCGATTAGCCTAACAGATACTGAGTTAGAAGCTTTTGAACAGTTAAAAAGAAGTTTGTGTGAAGCTCCAGCATTGGGAATGCCTGACTATGAGAAAGAATTTGAGCTGTATTGAAGTGAAAGAGAAGGATGTGCATTATCAGTTCTGATTCCAAGTCAAGGAAGACTGAGAAAACCAATAGCATATTTCTCAGCTGTTCTTGAGCCAGTTGCAAAAGCATTACCAGGTTGCTTAAAAGCGGTAGCTGCAACTAGTGTGAGTTTGGAACAAAGTGAAGGAATAATAATGGGATTCCCTGTAAAAGTGTATGTACCACACTCAGTTGATATTCTCCTCACGAGAAGCAGAACACAACATTTGACAAACAGCAGGTTAACAAAATATGAAAAGGTTATCCTTGGTTTGGATCATGTCTCATTTGCGAGATGTGTGAATTTAAATCCTTCCACATTATTACCTGACACTTCTGAAACAGAAATCAGAGATGAGGCTGTTGATCATGAATGCCTGAATGTATTAGAATATTGCACAAAACCCAGACAGGACATAAAAGATGTCCTGTTAGCTGAATCAGATTATGTTCTATTTGTTGATGGTTCATGCTTGAGAACAGAAGAAGGTGTTCTGAATGCAGCATATTCAGTGTGCAAATTTGCAGATGTGATTGAAGCCTCTTGTCTCAAAGGAATTCGTTCAGCTCAAGTAGCAGAATTGATTGCTTTGATTCGTGCATGTGAATTGGGAAAAGAGCTAAAAGTTACCATAGTGACTGATAGTCAGTACGGATATGGCGCGGTCCATGACTATTGCCAGCTCTGGTCACAAAGAGGTTATTTAACTTCTGCGGGATCACCAATTAGAAATGCACAGTTGATCAAAAGACTGATTGACGGAATTCAACTTCCAGAAAAAATTGCAGTTGTAAAGTGCACAGCACACAAAAAAGGAGAGGATTACATAACAAAAGAAAATTCATACGCTGACACAATAGCAAAATTCTGTGCTAAAGAAAATATGGCAATTAATCGGGAAAAAGAAAATGAACATGTTTTGAACTCACTTATGCTAACATCTGTAGTTGAGACTTGGTAGGGAGTAAAACAGTTGCAAGATGAGGCAGATGAAGAAGAGAAAACACATGGTTAAAAGCAGGATGCAGACAGAGAGAAGAAGATGAGATTTGGGTTTACAAAGATGACAGACCAGTAATGCCAGACAGCATGATTTCTGACATATCATGGTCCAGGACATATTGGCAGAGATTCAATGGTCAGATTATTTAGGCAAACATGGTACAATCCAAAATTTAGGATAATTGCAGAATCACTTTGTCAGAGATGTTTAATCTGCCAAAAGATTAACCCAAACAGGAAAACTGTTGTGAGCATGGGAACCATAGGATGGGAGGGTGGTCCATTTACCAGATTACAGCTTGACTTCATTGACATGCCACCTCACAACAAACTCAGATATGTTTTGGTGATAGTCTGTTTGTTTTCAAAATGGGTGGAAGCATTTCCCACACGCCGCAATGATTCAATTACTGTGGCAAAATTACTTTTAAGAGAAATCATACCAAGGTATGGATTTCCTGTGACGGTCGCAACAGATCGTGGCACACATTTTGAAAACAGATTGCTACAATTGGTTTGTGAAGCTCTAGACATAAAGCAAAAGCTGCATTGTGCTTACAGACCAGAAGCATCAGGTGTTGTTTAGCAAGTAAATGGTACAATAAAAAACAGAATAGCAAAAATGTGTTTAGCTACAGGAATGAAGTGGACTGACTCACTTCCACTTGTTTTGATGTCTTTGAGAAGCATTCCAGATAGAAAAACAGGTTTGAGCCCTCATGAGATACTTATGGGTAGGGTCATGAGGCAAGCATTTGTTCCAGTTGGTAAACTGTTGAGCATTAATGATAGCGTCATAATGGATTACTGTAAAAATCTATCTGATGTGGTGACTTCTGTGTTCCATTAGGTGGGAACTGAAGTAATTACAAAAGAGAAAGAACAAGCACATGATCTGTTACCTGGTAACTGGGTGAGGACAAAAGTTCACCAAAGAAGAAACTGCCTAGTACCCAGATGGCAGAAGGCAAGACAGGTGATATTAGTCACAACAAATGCAGTAAAGTTTAAGGGTTTGAAGAGATGGATTCATGCTAGCCATACCATACGAGTGCCAGCACCAGAGAATCCTGACAAAGGTGATACAACTGCTGATTCAGATTCAGAAGAAGAACCTGAAAGAAATCCAGATCCTGAAGATCGACAAGAAAGTCGACATCTGGAAGATTCAAATGCGAATGAGGAATTGAATGAAGAAATTGTGATACAAGATTCCGAAGACAATGAAAATGATGAAGATCTGCTAGATCAAGAAGCAGAATAAGAAGCTGAAAAAGTGGTGATTCAAGATCAAGATCAGGAGAGTATTGAAAAGCAGATTGGAAGCTCTGGAAGCAGAACCGAAAGTTCTGAAACTGGGAAGTTGGAAATAATAGAAGAAGAAGAAATTCCGAGTACCAGCTATAAGGATGATGTTCCTAACAGAGTGAAGCTGCAGAGTAAAGAAGTTCCTGAATCTAGAAAATAATCTGATACAGTAAAACTAATTATTAATGAATCAGCTGACAATACAGAAAGTGAAACTGATGAAAGTGGAGATGAATTGAAGGTGAAGATTTCAAGGAAAAGAGCTTGGAGAGTGGAATATAATTCAGCGGAACCGAAAAAGAAGTTATCAAGAAAGGGAGATAACTGGCCAAATGAAAACAAAGGCCTAAAGTTTAAATTAGTAAAGAAGCAAGTTAATGAAATCTCAAGTCAAAAAGAAGAAGAGTCAAAGAAAGTTCAAGCAGGCAAGAGAATAGAAGTGATAAACAACAGAGTAAAAAGAGTAATAAAGCCAAATCAGAAGTACAAGTCCCCTGAGTGGACTTATATAATTATTCCTCCAGTAGTAGAGGTTAATAGTCAAAGCAACTTTGATGATGCAAGTGATAATGATTGATTTCATTCATTAGAAGACACAAGGTTGAAGATATTATGTTAGGTGACACAAGGTCGAAAGAAATTGTGTTAGCAGGAAAACACATTCATGTATGACATAAGGTCGAAGAAAAGCTGTTAGAAAATACAATTTTTTGTTAAAAAAAAAGAAAAAAAAGAGGGGTAGTATATTCAGTAATTTTTCATTTTTCATTTTTCTTTTTCTTTTTAGGGCTTTTTGTTGTAAGAAAAGATGCCTTCTTATAATAATAATTCGAGATGCTCAATTCTCAGAAGATGCTGCAAATTGTCTTCAATATGTGTAATCTTGATAATTTTAGTCTGGTTAATTTTAGCTGTCATTTTTCCTTTAGGAATTAATAAAGAAATGTACAAAGCTAATATGACTAGTAGAGTTGTGGTTAATCATGATGTAGTTGATAAGACTAATAGAATCATTGTACACAAACCAGAGATTCACCAAGATAGATCTGTAGGAGACTTTTCTAGTAATACCTTTTCAAGACTTTTATCTGAATATGTTACGGTGATGGATGCAAAAGATTGCTACATCTGTGTAAAATTACCTACTTCCGTGTCAGAAGGCGTAATCTATAATATGCTTCCTCTTACCTATGGCATAACCTGTAGCGTGATAGCTAGCTTGTTTTATCAACCTGCTCGTTTGGAACATTATTACTCTGATTTTGATGAAATGTTTGCAAATTTAAAAGTTGTAGATAGCTTGAATAAAGTGAAACATGCTAAACAGATGAGGGAATTTTTCCTAGTAACTAATGAACTCACATATGAGTATGCTTTTAGAAATAATTTAACATGTAAATTGAGAGCAGAAGAAAAGTCTTTCTTAAATTTGGTGGAAGAAAGAAGGGCAATTTACAAGCGAAATGAGATGTTGAAACATACTAAGTCAAAATTCTGGCAAATGGAAGATGAAAAGCTTAATGGCAGAATTGAGAATGTTGCAATTAACATAGATACACCTGTTAGTGGAAAATTCTGTATTAGAAGAGATAATACTTTGTTTGACAATTATTTTGTTGGTGCAAGTCAATGTGAAGACACTTATCGTATATTGGGGGTTGGGGATTTAAAGGAGGCAAAGATCCAATTTTTCCTGGGATTTATTTTGTATGAGGGAACAAAGCTTATTACAATCTCCCTGATCACTGGTATGGAACCTGTTATATAGGTTTAGTTTTCCAATTTTTTTTCCATGTTGATAGAAATGCAAAAGGTTCATTTGAAATTAGCAATCATTTGAATAGATTTAAAAGGGAGAGCTTTTCAGAAATATTGGGAGACATATTTGGTGCAGTAATACCTAGGGTGGGTATAACCCTGAATGCAATTAAGATCAGAAAATGTCTACAATTGTTGATAGATTGTCAACTGATACTGAAAATTGTTTTCAATTAGTGAATACAGAGCCTATTGCCATGAGAACTATGGTAATGCAAAATCGTCTTGCTGTAGACATTTTGCTAGCAAAAGAGGGTGGAGTCTGTGGAATTTTGCATGTCCAGCATTGCTGTACTTATATCTCAGACAAGAGTCAGAATATAGAAATGTACATTAGAAACATAACTGAATTACACGAAGAAATAAAACCTTTAGAAGATGATAGTTTTTCAGAACGCTTAAGTAAAAGATTTTCAGCTATTAAACACTGGTTTCAAGAGATTGGTAGTTCAATTATAGGCAAAATAATGTTTCCTTTAATAGTCATAGCTATAGTGATACTTTTGTTAAAAATTAGTTGCATGATACACAAGAGAAGAAAACATGTAATGGGAACGAAAAGAATTTGCAAACTTAGAAAGGAGAAAGAAAAAGAAATAGAATTAGAAGAGTTTTGGAGAACCCAATATGAAAGTTGCAGAAGAATAAATGAATCTAAACTCTAGAAATACTAATATTAAGAAAGTCCAAAACATGTTCACGGGTTGAAAATGTATACATTTTTGGGTATTGTTTGGTGATTTTAAAATCACCAGATGAGGGAGTTGATGAAGCAAGGTATAGAACAATATTTTGTTCAAACTTGTGAAGTTTATCTCCCATAATCATAGCTGAACTAATATGCTTGTGATGAAAATATTAATCAATATAGTATAATAGTTTTTGCATCACAACACGCAGGTTAACTAATGTGCTTTTATGTCGCAAACGCAAAGAATAAATAATAAACTAACCTTGTCTATTGTCTTTGTCAGTATTAAATGCGGCTGTTTAACATATGGCATGTGCTTATTTTGTGTGCTTATGTTATGTCTTTCTGTGTCAAAATGCATAAAAGAGTTCCTGCAGTTCCTAAAGGAATGGTAGATATAAAGCTGCGTATATGTGCTTCAGCTAGGTAATATAATTAACGGGATTAATTAGCAAAGGGGGTGGGTAACAGAATGGGTTTCAATTCTTATATTAATTGATGTTTTGTGTTTGTTTGATAAAAGTTTCCAAAAGTAAGGCATAAAGATCGCTTAGAAAATGGCTGACAGAGCTGCAGTTCCGAAAGCTTGTCCAGAGTGGAGCCTTGCACATGCGCAGCAGTGGAGATTTTTACCACGTTGACATCAATACTTGAAAAGGTTCTTTGCTTGTGCTGAACGTGCTCTCTTGGAGAAAAAGGCTCAAGGACAGGAACTCGATATGTCTGCCAATGCTAGGAAGTTAAAGTTTAAAGCTTGGAGAAATTTTTTCTTTTCTGAGGAAGTCGGAAGACGTGCTATTGTGAGACAATAGGGCTTATGGAAAAGCCTGAGCTTGCTCAAGTGACTGACGTGACTTCATATTTTATCGTGGACTGACATTGTACAGCCAATGAGAAGCCTGGATTTTCATGAAAAGATGTAATTTGTAGTGAGTTTAGCTAGAAAGAAAGGTATAAAACCTGACACTTGGAGCGGAGAAAAAACTCTCTTCTTTCCGATTCCTGATTGACGTGAGATGCTGTCGGACTTTTGGCGTACGTAAGGACAGCAGACTTTAAATTATTTTTTCCTTTCTAGGTGGAGTGTGAGAGTCAGACAGGGAAATAGATTTAGGGAATGGAAACTGTTATTCTGCTAATAACTCATGATTTTGAGCTTGCTTTAAAAATGTCAGTTTATTAATTAATTGATTTTCTCACTAAAATGCTGCTTTCTTGATTGCTTATAAAATAAAGATTTTCTAATCATAATGCATTTTCTGTATGATAATAAAGTAAATAAAAATAGATTTGAAATGACAAGCTGGTCTTGTTTATTCATGATCTAGTTACCATCAGTTGATTCAATCGGCTTAGTGGCTTGATTAAGGATATGTAATGTTTAAAACCATGGTGAAAATAGATGAAACTGCAGTTGTATATAATCTTGTAAATAATATGTAGATAGTTTAATTAATCAGGCCACCTGATTCAGACGCTCAAAAATTGTCTCATTGGTGTTATGGGCCGTAATTAGTGATTCATGATTAATGGTGAGTATTGAGGTGATAGGTAGTATTATTGAGACAGTTTTTTCAATAGGAGCGCTGGATAAATCTCTAATGAGATGCAAAGTGGGTGTTCCAGAGCATAATAATAGGGAAAATGTTGCTAAGCGACATTTCTCCTATTATCAAGCTTCACGCTAACCCTGTTAGAGTAAAAAAAGCAGCGCTAACCACAGTTAACGCTGCTTTTTTACGTCTACTAATTTTCAGACTTATCCGTGTAATCCAACGGGAAGTGGATTACATGGCTAAATCCACCATGGGCTATCAACAAGGATATCCCTATCCTTGTAGTTTTATCGCTGCATTACCAGCGATAACCTCACAAAATGCCGCTATGCTGGATTTTTTATCGCCTAGGTGGTTAGCGTTGTTAATAACGCGATAACCAGGCGATATTATCCAGCGATAGCGGGCGTTAACAAAATTAATGCTAAGTGCCCTTAGCGTTAATTTTCCCTGTTCCTTATTAATATGACCCTAAATTTGTTTGTGGATTCACCAATGGTGCAGGATTACTGAGAAAGAGGGTCGTTTGAGTTTTCCAAAATATAGTACTTTTAAATTGCAAATTATTAACAGATTAATGGAAATGTTATGTGTGATAAAGTTTCAATCTAGACCTACACATATTGCACCTTAAGCATGTGGGAAAAGACAGCAAGAGACAAGGAAAAAGAGGAACGCCAGAGTGAGACTAGTGGAGCAGAGCGTAATTATGCAGATGCTTTTTGGGATGAAGCACTACAAAGTTGGAGGAAAGTTATAATTGAAGGAACCAGATTATATAGAGCCATTACTACTGAGAGACCTGAAAAGCAGCAAAAGGATCAGATACAGGACAAGGAAATTAAGGATGACAAAAGCCTCAACTTTATGTGATCCCCACTACAAATGCTGATTATAGTGTACCAACAAGTACTACAGTGGCAATTGCTTCTGTTGAACCAAGAGACATATAGATTGAGAGACCTCTGCAAACATTTCAGATTGCCCCACCACCTGTTGGCTCAACACCAACAGTGATACCGTCAGGTGTTGCTGCTTTACTTGTGACTGAATCAGTACAAATACTGCAAACTGTAGCTGCACAGACAATTTTTTACTCTTCTCATTAATATGGTCCCAACTCAAGAAGCTCAAAGAGCTGTAGAAAAAATAATTACATCAGGGTTTATCCCGATATCTCAGAATTCACAGATTTTTTTTACGGAAACTTCCTCAGGCATTTGAAGCATTGAGAGACGGGGAAAAGTTGTCTTTACAACACCAATAGCTCAGGTGGAAACAGATTTGTTTGAAGGGGAGATTTTTCAATTTTGGTTTGAGGAAGCAGCAGGGATTAAAAAGATAGAGATTACGGTACAAGATAACCCAGAACCACAAAAAGAGAGACCACTTAATGTTTCAAAGTTGAAAACTGAAGTTGAAGAAATGATGAGGGGATGTTTAAGTCTTGAGAATTTGAACCAGTTTCAGGAAAAATAATTAATTTAACTGAGCAAGGAAATTACAATATGTGCAAAAATTACACATGACGGAATGGTTCGGCCCAAAAATATGAAATCGATGTTTCAGAAAGTTTTCCTTTTCATAAACGTTTCAGGGTGCAGATGGATAATGAAGCAATTTAACCAATGCGTTTGAGAAATTAAGAAGCAAGTGGGCAAGGAATTATATGAAAAAAAGAAACCAGCAGACATAGTTGGGGAAAATAATATGCTCATTTATTTATTTAAGGGTTTTATATAGCGCTGGGAAGACCCAAAGGTATCAGAGTGTTTTACATCAGTATATGTTTCCATCAAGATAACAAGTCTAATCAAATCAAGAAACTTAGATAAAGTCCAAACAGTGAATGCGCATAGCAGAGGAGAAATAGTAGGGTGGGGTCCAGGGAGAGCAGAGGGTGGAGGCGCTGTTTCTTTGGGAGAATGATGATGCTCTGGTTGAGATGTCGGTTGAGGAGGAGAGCCTTTAACGGAATCTTGAAGCATGAGAAGGAGGGGTTGGTCCTGATGTGTACTGGTAAGGAATTCCAGATTTACGGGGCATTGCTTGAGAAGGAACAAGCTAAAGGTTTTTGTTTGTGGACTTTGGGCAGGATAAGGAGCATGGTGTTTGAGCTTTTGATGGTTCTAGACTGTACTGCCCTTATGAGCTTAGAGGCGAGGTAGATTGGTTTTCCAGTGTGTATGGTTTTGTGGATGAGACAAGATGTTCTGAAACTGCAACAGGCTTCAGGACATTGCCAGCAGGAAAGATATGTTTCCTCAGTGAGTGAGTTGAAAACCTTTCAGCTTCTCTGGTTTATGTGGGACCCTGGGGTTTGAATATACTCAATGTTGTCCTGTGGGGTGCTTGTTGCTAAGGGGGCGTGGAGTGAGAATGGGGGTTATCTTCATTTCTGGAAGGGGGTCCCCATTGGGGGACTGGTTGAGATTGAGGGATAGCTCGTTCTTTGTGATTTTATCATTGAATACGGAGGCACATTTTTCACATTATTCTTTGGACAGCTGAGGGTTTTTTAGGGCTGGCTTGGAGGTTTGTTGATTGATGATTTTGAAGAGCTCTTTTGGTCATTTGGCCTTATCTAGAGCATTTCGGAAGAAGGAGTCTTTTATATTCGTGATATGCTTTTTATATTTTCTGGATTCCCTTCTGAGCTGGTCCAGGTGAGCTGTGAATGGATTTGTTCGCCAGAGTATTTCAGCTGTTCTGAGCTATCTTCTTTCATTGTTGAGCTCTTTATTGAACCAGGATCAAGAGGGAGTGTTTATCACCTTTTTCAATTTCAGAGGGGCTACTTGGTCCCGGGTGGAGGATATTGTTGAGTTGTAATGGGTGATGAGTTCAGTTGTTGAGAAGTTCTCTGACAAGGGGTTGTAGTAGAGACACCATTCTTTCTTCAAGGTCTTGTAGAGGAACTTGCCTGAAGTTTCTCTTCCATTGGACGTTTTTTTGCATACTCATTGCAAGGGGAGAGACAGGAAGGATGCTGTCAAAGTTTAATGTTTCTTTCTGAGCTATGATGGTGATGGGTAGGGTTTGAGCCAGAGTTAAGGTTCTTAGTGATAATGTCGAGACCCTGTAGTAGTTTTTAGGTTGAGCCTAGATGCAGCGTGCATGCGTTGCTCTGTGAGGCATGCTGTAATCCCTTGGGGGGCTTTGACACGCCAGCTGCATTTTCATAGGTTGCTTGGTCTGCCTTTACAAAATCCATTGCTTTCATTGGTGGATAGTGTCCATTTATCCTGCCTTGTGGCTGTTTTGTTCCCGCCCTGTGGACTGCCTGTGCTACACTGATCCTTTCATTATTAACCATATTTTACTGCACTACTTTTTCTCCTCCCCTCCTCACCACTCGTGGGCACACAGCGCTGCTTCTACTGTAAACGCTCTAACCTGACGGCATTTCAATTCCCCAACACCTTCATACAACGGGAGCTACCCCACCCCCTCATCCACCGGCAAGACTTTCCATTGTTAATCACCACAACACCTCTTTATGTGTGCAAGACTTACTGTGATTCATAGATTTCCAGTGATGGTAAGCAAATGTCTTCAAAATAGTGTTTGGTGTACAGCAATACCCCTGCTGCCCCTTCTCGGACAGATGTCCCCAGGAAGCAGCCATCAGAGAGGGAGTGGGCTCTGTGCACTCACTCCCACCTCCCCCTGTTACAGGCCTATTTGGAGGAAGCACCGCTGCAGGCGTGGTAGGTGCTTTACAATTAGTTTTCTGTTTTCTGCACTTCGGCAAGGGCCTGGGTAAGGGGTACATTTTAGGTGCGCTCTAATTACAGGAGGTGGTCATGGTGAGTGTTGTGTTGTTGCTTGCAGTGCCCTCTTACCAGGAAAAGCGAGTGTTGTACGTCACGAGTAGTGCCCTGCAATAGAAGTAAGCTATTTTCTGTTTTCTTGTAGTTGGTATAGTGCCCGCTGTATGATTCTTTTCTTTGTACTGTATACTGTGTCTTTCACATGTCACATGGAATGAATAGTCTGGAATGTTTTTTTTTTAATGTGTACTTATGAATTGTACTTTTATGATTGTATTATTTACAATCGAATAAAGATTTTTGAATTTGAATTTGAATTTGTAGTTGGTGGTTGCAGCTTGACAGACAAGTCATTGGCTTGATGTTGTAAATTGTACTACATAATCTCTTGTCAGTGATTATTAATTTTCCACTTAAAACCATCAGATCTTTTCAGATGGCCACATCCATGTCATAATAATAATAATTTTCATTTGATACTCCGCAGTTGCAATCGAGTAGCCAGAAAATTAAGTCACTCCTTTACTTTAAAACCCATCTCTAATGGCGGTGAGGTACGATAAAACCTCGACCTTCCTAGAAGGGTTTCTTTCACCATTGCATCGTCAAATTACCCATCGACTCTTGGACATATCTAGCCTTCACCTTTCCATTCATTCACCCTCCATTATTTGCTTTTACATTTCCTTCCATCATTCCCTCCACCTTAAACTCTTTCTTCTTTCCTTTCATTCTTTCCTTTCACCCTTTCTCCTTTCTTTTCACTCCTTTTTCGGGTTTGCCCTTATTCCTTCCTCCTTACAGTTTCTGTCTCCCATCCGACCTAATGTGAGCCACTGAAAAGGAACTTTTTTTTTTTGCACAGAGTTTTATATAACACGAACTTGACCCGAAGGTATCGGGTATTAGAGTGCTTTACATAGCACCAGTTGCGTTACAAGAGGAAACATTTATTTTTGTTAGGCACGGGGAGATTAAGTGATTTGCCCAGAATCACAGGATGTTCAGCGTCATTGCTGAGACTCAACCCCGGTTCCCCAGATTCGTGGTCGACCGCCCTAGCCGTTAGGCCAACTCCTCTCACCCTACTTTAAGAACCAACACTGGGAGAGTGTCTCAGAATTTATTGTCTTGAATACAGATTCTTATTTGCCGGAAGTTATGTGCTTCCGCTGAAGAATATTGCGTGCAGTGCACTATTTTGACTTGAGGGGCAGCTTATGCTCAACAAAGAAGAACTGATTCGGTTATGGCGACAAGCCACTGATCAAAGCTGTAGGCCTGATATCCATATTTTAAAAAGTAATGACTTAGGGCCAGATGAACTACGGGTTTTGCATGTGAAAACGGGTTTGCGAACCCATTTGCACATGAAAAACCCAATATGGGTATGTACCATTCCATAATAGTGAGTCGCAATATATTTGCGACTCGCTATTTTGAAATTGCGAGTCGCTATTACGATGGGGTGTTCCCTTTCTGATAGTGAGCGCAACCCCATGTACACATTTTTTCGATTGCAATTGCGGTCGCAAAACACTCTCAAAGTACCACCCATTTCAAGAGGGTGGTAATGGGGTCGCAAAAGGGAAGGGGTTCCCAGGGGACCCCTTCCTCTTTGCAAATGCAGGGGAAAATACTTTTTAATGGCAGGGAGAGGTCCCAGGGACCACTGCCTTCCCTTAAAAAATGAAACGAAAACGTTTCATTTGTTTCTTTTTTAAATGCATCCCGTTTTCCTTTAAGGAGAAATGGGCTGCATTTAAAAAAAAAAACTGCTTTATTTAAAAGCAGTCCCAGACATGGTGGTCTGCTGAGGCCAGCAGGCCACCATTCCTGGGAGGGCCTGACATTCCCAATGGGGTCGCAAATTGCGAGAGGCTCATTAATATTTATGAGCCTCTCTGTCATGACCCGAGGTCCCAATCGAGTCGCCTGGTGTTCCTTTAAATGCTGGTGGCCTTGGTTTCTATTTAAGGCACACCAATGCACCAGAACGCCGCTTTGCGTTCTAGCGTTGGGCTCATTTCCTGTTCTTCCGTCCCTGTAGCGTTTGCCTGACTTCCGGTTTTGTTTGTGGTGTTTCCGGCCCTGAGCGTCCCATCCTTCGTGCCGGCGTTCGGCTCCTCCGAAGCCCGTACTATCTCTGGCGGTTCTAATTACCGCGCTTGAGTGGGGCACTTTGTGATTTCCTTCGAGGTTTCCTTAGAACACGTTTGCTGAAATTCGTGTTCGTTTGTATATTTCTTTTTTCCCGTTTTTTCCCCTATCCTGGTGCTCCGCCTGGCGGCCGGGTCTTACTCCGTCGCCCGGCCGGGTGCTGCTTTCTCCACACTCTCCTACCCTGCTGCTCTGCCCGGCGGCCGGGTCTTACCCCGTCGCCTGGCCGGGTACTGCTTGCTGCACATTTTGTATCAGGTTCACTGGCCGGAGCTGCCTCCCGTTAAGTTAACCTCCCTCTTCAGCCTTCCCTTTGGCAGTTGGCTATAATCCTTCCTTTGGGGCACTTGCGTGGACCAGTGTTTGGTGTGTCGTGCTTCTCAGCTACCAGAATCACGGTAACAGCGCATAGCGCTGCCTCTCTTATATTCTTGTTTGTGGTTATTGATGGATGTAACAAGGTTGTGACACTTTTGGCAGATTACGCTTTGTATATACGTCAGACGAGAGACTCGTGCAAGCACATAATAACTTGGAATAGGGTGAGGTACAAGCCAAGTATTCGCGTGGTGAGATTTACAGAACATTTTCTTATACATACAAGCTTAAATTTGAGGTAGAATGTTATAATCTATGTCTTTTTATTGCACAGGGAGTCAACACCAGAATTATCCACCATTGGTATTCCAAAGCTCTGACTATTACTGTGGTAGGTGATATATATGCATTGGAGATATACACAAACATGTAGCAGAGTATAGGTTGTAACCTTATTCTTCCCTTACAGCCTGTCTCCTCATCCAGAGTCCACACTGAGGGGCCACTTTCAGGATCTTCTTCCCCAACCTTTCCTTGTTTTGTTTCTCTGTTTTCCCCTGGCATGCCACCCGATACTCTAGAATCTGATAGAGTCGGAGGGCACGTGGGGACGACTGAGGACTACTCTCCAAGTTCCTGACGCTCCTGCGGAACAAGCCTGAAAACCATTACACTCTCTATTTGCGACCCCATCGGGAATCAATAGCAGTGTGTTAGACACTGTTGTACATCCAAAATAGCGCCTCTCAAATTGCAATTTGCAAGACACTATTTTGGGCGTCGTACATCTGGCCCTAAGGGAGTAGGCCTGACTTATGTATTGTCAAAATCACATTCTAAAGTCAAGTTGTGTTTTGATAAATTGTCATTACCTTTTCTAAAAGTTGTTAGGAACATATTTTGTTACTGGGAACCTCAGACTACCATAGCAGTAGGCAAATACTTTGCTGCAAACAAGAAAACAAAAAAGTAAAAACATTATCATTACTATGCCAATAGCTCTAATTTTCACAAATGCGAGACCTATTGCATTGCAAATGCTTGTTCTAGTTGGTTCTCTATGCATGTTAGCTGTTCATTTAGCTTGGACAAGAGCACTGGTTTTTGTGAGGAGCGAGTGCTGGAAGACTACTTTATGTTGTGCTGGGTGAGGCTGTCTGTTAGCTGAATCGGTGAGTCACTTCATGCTGTGAGTAGTGCTGTCCGGGGTCATAGAGTGCATGCCAGTGTCAGGTGGTCAGGGAGTTGGTGGGGAAGCAGTTGGAAGAGTTACTTCGTTCTTTGTTAATGATGGCAGGACTGGTGGATGAGTCGAGTTGGTACCTTTGCGAGGGTGTCCTCAGTGCATTAGTGGGCGCAAGAGGTGGGTAGAGGGGGTTGGGGGCATGAGCAGCTCTGTCGGCATCCTGAGAGGTCTGGGAAGAAGAGGAAGGGAGTATGGGTTGTGAGGGGTGGATGACAGAAGAGTTGAGAGGTTGGGGGTGGGTTTGATGGAGGTGATCTGACCTAAGCTGGTGTGTGGTTAGGACTAGTGTGCGAGTTGTTGTGTGTCCTCCATATTTTGCACGCTAGGGGTAATCGTGCGGATCAGTGATCTCTCCGCAATCTTTTTTTTTCCTGCTGGAGTGAGGAAAGGTGCGTTGTGAGCGAGTGAGTTAAGCTTGTGGTGTGACTCTTGAGTGTTTTAGGTAGGGGAGAATGATTAGTGAGAGAGCGAGTGGAGTTAGTAGTGTGCCACTAGGGTGTTTTCTTTTGTTTATTGTTCTGTAGAGGTGAAAGGCTGGAAAGGAAGTAGATATGCAGCAGTGATATGGCGCTTTTTAGTTTAGGGAATAGGGATTCAAAAGTAAGAAGTTTGGCTTGTACCATAATAGTCCTGGGATTGCCGATGGTTGCAGTGGCATTGCAATGGATGGCTTTTACAAGTGGTGGCAAACAGCGCCAATTCCTCCATTTAGCTATGGGCTACAAGAATAGTCCAGGTGTTTTCGCTGCCCGCATTGTCTCTCTCCTGGAGAGGGTCGACGCAGATGCATGTTCGTATGTGGATGACATTTATCTCACGGCCGATGAGTTATGGCTGCATATGTGTCGTGTAGAATGCATAATTTGCCGTTTTGCGGACTTTGGCTATAAATTTTACTTTGCTAAATCACACATTGCAGAGTACACAGTGTTATTTTTGGGCTACGAGCTCAGCAATGAAGGTCGAGGTTTAGCTCCTCATTTCCTGGAGAAATACCCACTTTTGCGAGCTCCGACAACACTGAAAAAGCTACAATCTTTACTGGTCTTTTTGAATTTCGGTCGTACCTACATTTCCAAATATGCCCAGCGTATCAAGCGGCTTTATGCGTTGATACAACCTACTTATTCAAAATCGTGCTGGCTGCCAGAACATTCACGGTACAAAAGGGGGTGGTGATGGACGGAGCATCTGAACCAATCAAACACTCACACCCAGTCAAAAGATCTGGGTTTGATCCATCACCGTTCTTTAGCCCACTCTGCCACCCCAGTTCAGACATGGCTAGATGCAAATCAGTCTGACCCTGTGCCTCATGGGAACAGTCCAGCCCGAACTGCCAAGCCATGTCTTCCCTGGACCGGAAACAAGCTTCCGAGGACCGGTTTCTGGCATTCCAGCCGTCTTCAGCCCGGCTTGCTTGAATCCAGTGGCAAAGTGAGCAAGGGACTCACGTCTGAGCATACCCTGCCATACTTATGGCGGCCAAAAGCGGTCCATCAACTGTGTTTTTTGCAATTTTCACCCCGAGTGGGCTGGGTATGCTCAGACGTGAGTCCCAGGCTCTCCACACCACTGGAGTCAAGCTATCCAGGCTGAATGAAGGCTGATAGCCAGAAACCGGTCCTTGGATGCTTGATTCCGGTCTGGGAAAGACATGGCTTGGTAGTTCGGACTGGACTGTTCCCATGAGGCACAAGGTCAGAGCTGATTTGCATATAGCCAGTGTCTAACCCAGGGTGGTGTGGAGTGCAAAAAAACGATGGATTTAGGCCCAGATCATTGTACTGGGGTGAATGTATGACATTGTTCTACATTCTGTCCATCAACTGTGTTTTTTGCAATTTTCACCCCGAGTGGGCTGGGTATGCTCAGACGTGAGTCCCAGGCTCTCCACACCACTGGAGTCAAGCTATCCAGGCTGAATGAAGGCTGATAGCCAGAAACCGGTCCTTGGATGCTTGATTCCGGTCTGGGAAAGACATGGCTTGGTAGTTCGGACTGGACTGTTCCCATGAGGCACAGGGTCAGAGCTGATTTGCATATAGCCAGTGTCTTACCCAGGGTGGTGTGGAGTGCAAAAAAACGATGGATTTATGCCCAGATCATTGTACTGGGGTGAATGTATGACATTGTTCTACATTCTGTCCATCAACTGTGTTTTTTGCAATTTTCACCCCGAGTGGGCTGGGTATGCTCAGACGTGAGTCCCAGGCTCTCCACACCACTGGAGTCAAGCTATCCAGGCTGAATGAAGGCTGATAGCCAGAAACCGGTCCTTGGATGCTTGATTCCGGTCTGGGAAAGACATGGCTTGGTAGTTCGGACTGGAATGTTCCCATGAGGCATAGGGTCAGAGCTGATTTGCATATAGCCAGTGCCTAACCCAGGGTGGTTTGGAGTGCAAAAAAACGATGGATTTAGGCCCAGATCATTGTACTGGGGTGAATGTATGACATTGTTCTACATTCTGTCCATCAACTGTGTTTTTTGCAATTTTCACCCCGAGTGGGCTGGGTATGCTCAGACGTGAGTCCCAGGCTCTCCACACCACTGGAGTCAAGCTATCCAGGCTGAATGAAGGCTGATAGCCAGAAACCGGTCCTTGGATGCTTGATTCCGGTCTGGGAAAGACATGGCTTGGTAGTTCGGACTGGACTGTTCCCATGAGGCACAGGGTCAGAGCTGATTTGCATATAGCCAGTGTCAAACCCAGGGTGGTGTGGAGTGCAAAAAAACGATGGATTTAGGCCCAGATCATTGTACTGGGGTGAATGTATGACATTGTTCTACATTCTGTCCATCAACTGTGTTTTTTGCAATTTTCACCCCGAGTGGGCTGGGTATGCTCAGACGTGGGTCCCAGGCTCTCCACACCACTGGAGTCAAGCTATCCAGGCTGAATGAAGGCTGATAGCCAGAAACCGGTCCTTGGATGCTTGATTCCGGTCTGGGAAAGACATGGCTTGGTAGTTCGGACTGGACTGTTCCCATGAGGCACAGGGTCAGAGCTGATTTGCATATAGCCAGTGTCTAACCCAGGGTGGTGTGGAGTGCAAAAAAACGATGGATTTAGGCCCAGATCATTGTACTGGGGTGAATGTATGACATTGTTCTACATTCTGTCCATCAACTGTGTTTTTTGCAATTTTCACCCCGAGTGGGCTGGGTATGCTCAGACGTGAGTCCCAGGCTCTCCACACCACTGGAGTCAAGCTATCCAGGCTGAATGAAGACTGATAGCCTGAAACCGGTCCTTGGATGCTTGATTCCAGTCTGGGAAAGACATGGCTTGGTAGTTCGGACTGGAATGTTCCCATGAGGCATAGGGTCAGAGCTGATTTGCATATAGCCAGTGTCTAACCCAGGGTGGTGTGGAGTGCTAAAAAACGATGGATTTAGGCCCAGATCATTGTACTGGGGTGAATGTATGACATTGTTCTACATTCTGTCCATCAACTGTGTTTTTTGCTATTTTCACCCCAAGTGGGCTGGGTATGCTCAGACGTGAGTCCCAGGCTCTCCACACCACTGGAGTCAAGCTATCCAGGCTGAATGAAGGCTGATAGCCAGAAACCGGTCCTTGGATGCTTGATTCCGGTCTGGGAAAGACATGGCTTGGTAGTTAGAACTGGACTGTTCCCATGAGGCACAGGGTCAGAGCTGATTTGCATATAGCCAGTGTCTAACCCAGGGTGGTGTGGAGTGCAAAAAAACGATGGATTTAGGCCCAGATCATTGTACTGGGGTGAATGTATGACATTGTTCTACATTCTGTCCATCAACTGTGTTTTTTGCAATTTTCACCCCGAGTGGGCTGGGTATGCTCAGACGTGAGTCCCAGGCTCTCCACACCACTGGAGTCAAGCTATCCAGGCTGAATGAAGGCTGATAGCCAGAAACCGGTCCTTGGATGCTTGATTCCGGTCTGGGAAAGACATGGCTTGGTAGTTCGGACTGGAATGTTCCCATGAGGCATAGGGTCAGAGCTGATTTGCACAAAGCCAGTGTCTAACCCAGGGTGGTGTGGAGTGCAAAAAAACGATGGATTTAGGCCCAGATCATTGTACTGGGTGAATGTATGACATTGTTCTACATTCTGTCCATCAACTGTGTTTTTTGCAATTTTCACCCCGAGTGGGCTGGGTATGCTCAGACGTGAGTCCCAGGCTCTCCACACCACTGGAGTCAAGCTATCCAGGCTGAATGAAGGCTGATAGCCAGAAACCGGTCCTTGGATGCTTGATTCCGGTCTGGGAAAGACATGGCTTGGCAGTTCGGACTGGACTGTTCCCATGAGGCACAGGGTCAGAGCTGATTTGCATATAGCCAGTATCTAACCCAGGGTGGTGTGGAGTGCAAACAAACGATGGATTTAGGCCCAGATCATTATACTGGGGTGAATGTATGATATTGTTCTACATTCTGTCCATCAACTGTGTTTTTTGCAATTTTCACCCCGAGTGGGCTGGGTATGCTCAGACGTGAGTCCCAGACTCTCCACACCACTGGAGTCAAGCTATCCAGGCTGAATGAAGGCTCATAGCCAGAAACCGGTCCTTGGATGCTTGATTCCGGTTTGGGAAAGACATGGCTTGGTAGTTCGGACTGGACTGTTCCCATGAGGCACAGGGTCAGAGCTGATTTGCATATAGCCAGTGTCTAACCCAGGGTGGGGTGGAGTGCAAAAAAACGATGGATTTAGGCCCAGATCATTGTACTGGGGTGAATGTATGACATTGTTCTACATTCTGTCCATCAACTGTGTTTTTTGCAATTGCCAGAACATTCAGCCATCTTGCAATTTTTGCATGCTGACCTTCTTGAATCTAAATTCCTGTTGACTCGTGATAACCACACCAACCTTGTGATAACAATCGTGCCAGGGGTGGTGGGTTTCACATACCTCCCTTTTAATGAGGGTAACACAGTCCCTAATGCTTACAAGTCACACTTGTACACTTCAGCTGAGTTGCGGTTTTCCACTGTGGAAAAAGTTTTGACAGCAGTGCAAATGGTGATTCTTAAGGAACGTGCACTGTCGCAGAGAAAACGCATTTTGATGTTACTCCGTATATTGCCTTAGAGGCAGTGACGAAAGCCAGTGTACCGAATTCCAAAGCTTTTCACCCTAGGTGGATACAATGGGCTACATCCTTGACATCCCCGGATGTAACATTCATTTTTGATTCCTCTTTGCAGACTCAAGAGTTCTTGCAGTATGAATTTGTTCATCCTGCCCCTCTGACTATGCGCCCACTTGAGGATTTCCATTGTATCATTTACACTGACGGGAGCGCGGAAGCGGCTACGGGTTCAAAGCATGCATATTCTTTGGCCTGCGCAATTGTGGTTGGTACTATGGTGGATGGTGAATTCAAGCCCGATGTCGTGCATACACAGACATTAGGGGACTGTACCACCCAGTTGGCAGAACTTCGTGTTCTGATGCTTGCATTGGAGTACGCCGATCCCAGTGTGACTACTCTTATTGTTAGTGAGTCTTACTACTGTGTTCAGTCTTACAATGACAATCTACCCTTTTGGACTCAAAATGATTATCGTGACTCCAAGGGCCACACAATAAAACATTAGGGGCCATATGTAGGTAATCTCTATTTACCGATTCTTAAATACCGAATTTTACCAATTCGGTATTTAAGAATTGGTAAATAGTATGTAGGTAAAAATTCTGTAAAATGTTACCGAATCGGTAATATTCGGTATTTAAGAATCGGTATTTACCGGTTCGGTAATTCCCATTCATTCCTATGGGCCTGGAGGCCCATAGGAATGAATGGGAAGCCATTCACCATTACCGATTTGGTAAATACCGAATCGGTAATAGGGGGAACATATTCAAGGATGGCAGGGTGTCACATTGACACCCTGTTGCACCCCTGAATCGTGCATGTGTGCACATGTGGCACACATACATGCCCTAAGGGCATGTATGTCTGCCACATGGCACTTTTAAAAAAGCACAAAATTGCTTTTTTAAAGGTTTTCAATATATACCACCAACTTGTAGTTGGTGGTAAATAACGAATCCTTAAATCAAAAATGCACTCACTTGAGTGCTCCCTACATAGGATTTTAGTATTTGGTAATTTACTGATTCGGCATTTTAAGGAATCAGTAATTTACTGAATCAGTACATTACCGAATCCTAAAATCAAGCCACCTACATTAGAAAAAGCTAAATACCGGTCGGTAACGGCAAATTTACAGATTTTTGGCTGTTACCGACCGGTATTAAGCTACCTACATATGGCCCAAAATGATCTGGGTTCGAGTGGCTGAGCTCAAAGAACGACTCCCACTCGTCTTTGTAATTCATACTCTGGGTCATCAGCGTATTGGAGTTCAGGCTGTTGGCAACTGTCTCGCGGATGAGGCTGCGAAGACAGCAGTTGCAACATATGCAGTGGCAGCTGTTACACGTTCAAAAAGTAAGATTGATGATGACATCTTGGCAGCTATTGCCGCAACAGAGAAGGGAGGTAATTACCCTAAGGGTTTCCCTTCTAACTACTCTTATCATTTAAGTCCTGATAAAGTTCCTTATGTGAGAATTAACGACGTTGGTGACAGGTTGATTCCCAACGCGGACCGCAGACAGGCTTTGATTACAGCAGCCCACGCCGGGATGGCTTCAGCGCATGCCGGCGTGTCAGCTACTGTATCTCTTCTTCAGCAACGATATTGGTGGCGAGGTTTGTACAAACAGACACGTGATTTTGTCCTTCAATGTTGCAATTGTCAGCAAATTAAACCTTCCTCTGCTGCACACCCGCCCCAAACTCAGTTGTACATATCTAATAAACCACATGCGTGCGTTTATTTAGATCACTGCGGTCCTTTCTCCTATGATACTGCGTGTAAGTACATCTTAGTAGCAGTTGACTCTTGCATGCGCTTTGTCTGGGTGTGGCCTCAAAGCAGCGCTGATTCTAGAACTGTCATAAGGGATTTCCATGTCTTTGTAGGAATTTTTGCGTGTGTACCTTCCATTCGGACCAGGGTCCGGCGTTCATCTCTAAGGCGTACAAGGATGCCAAGGCTTCATTGGCTGTCCAGGTCAAATTTTCGTCTCGATACCGGCCTGAGGGTAATAGTGTTGTGGAGCGGATGAACCAGGATTAAAGCAATCCTTGACAGTGAAAGTATTAGGTGCTGGCAGAGACTGGCTAACCATCTCAATAGCGTTCAACGTGCACTACATAATCTCCCTAGAAGGTCTCTGGGTGGGCGGACCCCATACGAAATGCTCTTTGGCATCAAGATGTTTGTTCCAGACCTGGATGGTC
Source organism: Lissotriton helveticus (assembly GCF_964261635.1). Classification (NCBI taxonomy): domain Eukaryota; kingdom Metazoa; phylum Chordata; class Amphibia; order Caudata; family Salamandridae; genus Lissotriton; species Lissotriton helveticus. The sequence continues at coordinate 586,340,469 of NC_136072.1, forward strand.
TAGACATGGCGGCAGGAGTTGCATCCTTTGACGTAGATGAACATTCTAATGTTTTACCGAACCTACAAAAGGGTAACAACCTTTACAACGCAACTTTTACAACGCACTACCATTACAACGAACCTTTTACAACGCAAATGTATTTACAACGCATGTTTTTACAACGCAAGTACCTTTACAACGCAAATACCTTTACATCGTAATTATTATGTTTATATATATATATATAATTGATATTTATAAATAAATTAATTAATTACATTTATTAATTTATATTGTAGATTATTTTTATTTATTGTAATAAGATTAATATTTTTTTATTAAATATATAATTAGAATATTTAGAAATAATACTGTAGTATTAATATTTAAAAAAATATAATTTTGTTTAATTTGTTTTTATAAGTTAAAAATATTTATAAATATTATTTTATATATTTAAAATTAAAAAGTAAATTATTACTCAAGTATTTTTTGAAAATTAAATTGTTAATGTTAATGTAAATTATATAAGTAGTATAAAAATATTAAATAATACTCTAGTATTTTATAAAAAATATAATATTAATGTTAATGTACATTAAATATGTATTAGGTTTAATTGGGTACATTTTACATTAAATATGTAGTATAACAATGGTAATTAACACAGTAGTTTTTTAAAATTAGATATTTTTTATAAGTAAAATATATTTTTAAATATTATTTTATATATTTATTATAAAAATATAAATTAATATTCTAGTGATTTTTGCAAATTATACTGTTAATGTTAATGTCATTTTTATTTTTTTCAAAAACAAACTCCTGCTTTGAAAAATAAAAAAACTTTGTAAACGTTTGAAGGACGGCCATCATGTTTGATAAAGCCATCCATCAAACTTTTCCTTCTTTGACAGGAACCTCCTTGTTGGCGGTTCCTACCAATGTATAGAGATGTGTGCATGATGGTTGCCATCTTTACATTTGGCAGGCGATGTAAAGGCAGGGTGACCAACTTAAAGGCCATAGACACCCTGTCTGCCTTTACTCTGTATGCCAAACCATCAATTAAAGGCTCTGTCTAATGTGGCATAGTGGATGAAAAACTATGGTCCTGATGCCACTATAAGTGATTGCCAGAGGTTAAACTATTTGAAAGCATTCATCCCATCACCTTTTGGGTGTTTGATTGCCTGCAGTGCGACTGAAAACCTGAGACTGGTGCAGATTTCCAAGCCTGCTACTGCCAATGTTTGTGAATTCCAAAAAGTAGTAAAATTGCATCCATGGAGTACTTGTATGAGTGCAGATTTGCTACTTTTCTTTTGTAAAAACCAATAAGTATATATATTTAAGATCCTGCTCCAAAAAATTAACAAATTAATTCACTGAGTGAAATCAGGACAATAAGAAAAAGCAACACAGATATAGCAGACCAGACTCAGGGCCTCACAAGACCAAACGACTGAGCCAAGAAAACATTTATTTGGGGTGCCACACCCCAAACACCCCGTCCCTCAAAGCTACGGACCTGAATGCCAGCTTAGTGAGGGACTAAAATCTGAAGATACCCTAGTTGCAAAAAAGCATGCATTCTGCTGGGTAAATTATGATGTCTCCAGGTCACTTTTTATGGTCACATGTGCTAGACCCAGCCACACAAGTGGGGCACCATTTTTATCAAGAGGCGTGTGGAAACACAATAGTAGAACAATTGTTATTACCAATTAGATTTCTTTCCATTTCTGCCTTACAAATGTATATCAGTGAGTAAGGAAGAAGACATTTTGCAAAATGCTCTCAGATTTACATGCTAGAATAGGTATACCCACAAATTCAGAGATGTGAAAATAACCACTACTCCTAAACTCAGTATCTGTTTTACATTTCATAAATACAAAGACTCCCTTCATACCCATTTTTTACTCTTTATATTTTACCTTATGAATTTCTCTATGTTTGGTACACAAAAAAAAAACATTGTATGGTGCCGCTCAGTTGTTGGCTCTGGGTACCTGTGCTTCTTGGAGAACCTACAAACCCTGTATATCCAAATGACCATAAGAGTCTAGTGGACATACTGGTGTATTGCTTATATAAATCGGCCATCATGACAAGAAGTTAAAGATACAAATTTCACAAATGGCTGGTGTTTTCTTTTCAGTTTTCCTATATTTTATATTTCAGCAGTTAGTTGTATGCACAAGTGTGTAGTTTCAGTGGGGCACCATTTTTATCAAGAGGCGTGTGGAAACACAATAGTAGAACAATTGTTATTACCAATTAGATTTCTTTCCATTTCTGCCTTACAAATGTATATCAGTGAGTAAGGAAGAAGACATTTTGCAAAATGCTCTCAGATTTACATGCTAGAATAGGTATACCCACAAATTCAGAGATGTGAAAATAACCACTACTCCTAAACTCAGTATCTGTTTTACATTTCATAAATACAAAGACTCCCTTCATACCCATGTTTTACTCTTTATATTTTACCTTATGAATTTCTCTATGTTTGGTACACAAAAAAAAACATTGTATGGTGCCGCTCAGTTGTTGGCTTTGGGTACCTGTGCTTCTTGGAGAACCTACAAACCCTGTATATCCAAATGACCATAAGAGTCTAGTGGACATACAACCTACTTATTCAAAATCGTGCTGGCTGCCAGAACATTCACGGTACAAAAGGGGGTGGTGATGGACGGAGAATCGGTATTTACCGGTTCGGTAATTCCCATTCATTCCTATGGGCCTGGAGGCCCATAGGAATGAATGGGAAGCCATTCACCATTACCGATTTGGTAAATACCGAATCGGTAATAGGGGGAACATATTCAAGGATGGCAGGGTGTCACATTGACACCCTGTTGCACCCCTGAATCGTGCATGTGTGCACATGTGGCACACATACATGCCCTAAGGGCATGTATGTCTGCCACATGGCACTTTTAAAAAAGCACAAAATTGCTTTTTTAAAGGTTTTCAATATATACCACCAACTTGTAGTTGGTGGTAAATAACGAATCCTTAAATCAAAAATGCACTCACTTGAGTGCTCCCTACATAGGATTTTAGTATTTGGTAATTTACTGATTCGGCATTTTAAGGAATCAGTAATTTACTGAATCAGTACATTACCGAATCCTAAAATCAAGCCACCTACATTAGAAAAAGCTAAATACCGGTCGGTAACGGCAAATTTACAGATTTTTGGCTGTTACCGACCGGTATTAAGCTACCTACATATGGCCCAAAATGATCTGGGTTCGAGTGGCTGAGCTCAAAGAACGACTCCCACTCGTCTTTGTAATTCATACTCTGGGTCATCAGCGTATTGGAGTTCAGGCTGTTGGCAACTGTCTCGCGGATGAGGCTGCGAAGACAGCAGTTGCAACATATGCAGTGGCAGCTGTTACACGTTCAAAAAGTAAGATTGATGATGACATCTTGGCAGCTATTGCCGCAACAGAGAAGGGAGGTAATTACCCTAAGGGTTTCCCTTCTAACTACTCTTATCATTTAAGTCCTGATAAAGTTCCTTATGTGAGAATTAACGACGTTGGTGACAGGTTGATTCCCAACGCGGACCGCAGACAGGCTTTGATTACAGCAGCCCACGCCGGGATGGCTTCAGCGCATGCCGGCGTGTCAGCTACTGTATCTCTTCTTCAGCAACGATATTGGTGGCGAGGTTTGTACAAACAGACACGTGATTTTGTCCTTCAATGTTGCAATTGTCAGCAAATTAAACCTTCCTCTGCTGCACACCCGCCCCAAACTCAGTTGTACATATCTAATAAACCACATGCGTGCGTTTATTTAGATCACTGCGGTCCTTTCTCCTATGATACTGCGTGTAAGTACATCTTAGTAGCAGTTGACTCTTGCATGCGCTTTGTCTGGGTGTGGCCTCAAAGCAGCGCTGATTCTAGAACTGTCATAAGGGATTTCCATGTCTTTGTAGGAATTTTTGCGTGTGTACCTTCCATTCGGACCAGGGTCCGGCGTTCATCTCTAAGGCGTACAAGGATGCCAAGGCTTCATTGGCTGTCCAGGTCAAATTTTCGTCTCGATACCGGCCTGAGGGTAATAGTGTTGTGGAGCGGATGAACCAGGATTAAAGCAATCCTTGACAGTGAAAGTATTAGGTGCTGGCAGAGACTGGCTAACCATCTCAATAGCGTTCAACGTGCACTACATAATCTCCCTAGAAGGTCTCTGGGTGGGCGGACCCCATACGAAATGCTCTTTGGCATCAAGATGTTTGTTCCAGACCTGGATGGTCTAGACATGGCGGCAGGAGTTGCATCCTTTGACGTAGATGAACATTCTAATGTTTTACCGAACCTACAAAAGGGTAACAACCTTTACAACGCAACTTTTACAACGCACTACCATTACAACGAACCTTTTACAACGCAAATGTATTTACAACGCATGTTTTTACAACGCAAGTACCTTTACAACGCAAATACCTTTACATCGTAATTATTATGTTTATATATATATATATAATTGATATTTATAAATAAATTAATTAATTACATTTATTAATTTATATTGTAGATTATTTTTATTTTATTGTAATAAGATTAATATTTTTTTATTAAATATATAATTAGAATATTTAGAAATAATACTGTAGTATTAAATATTTAAAAAAATATAATTTTGTTTAATTTGTTTTTATAAGTTAAAAATATTTATAAATATTATTTTATATATTTAAAATTAAAAAGTAAATTATTACTCAAGTATTTTTTGAAAATTAAATTGTTAATGTTAATGTAAATTATATAAGTAGTATAAAAATATTAAATAATACTCTAGTATTTTATAAAAAATATAATATTAATGTTAATGTACATTAAATATGTATTAGGTTTAATTGGGTACATTTTACATTAAATATGTAGTATAACAATGGTAATTAACACAGTAGTTTTTTAAAATTAGATATTTTTTTATAAGTAAAATATATTTTAAATATTATTTTATATATTTATTATAAAAATATAAATTAATATTCTAGTGATTTTTGCAAATTATACTGTTAATGTTAATGTCATTTTTATTTTTTTCAAAAACAAACTCCTGCTTTGAAAATAAAAAAACTTTGTAAACGTTTGAAGGACGGCCATCATGTTTGAATAAAGCCATCCATCAAACTTTTTCCTTCTTTGACAGGAACCTCCTTGTTGGCGGTTCCTACCAATGTATTAGAGATGTGTGCATGATGG